>NC_136427.1:254373717-255573717 GCF_052849685.1 Lactuca virosa | reverse complement strand
GATTTGCTGGCAGCCCAATTTTAGTATCTGCATTGAATAAAGCGGTGTCGGTGTATTCTTACCTATTTTACAAAATAAATGCTAGACTCGATTTTCCAAAATGCCTTTTTTTTTATAGTATATATTTTCCATAATTAGCTAATTGATGACAACCATTCATGAAGTCAGATGAAAATTTTGTTGTAAATAGCTGGCGATCCATTGTTTTGATCGTCTATTGTTTACAATGAAAAATTGAAAATAGACCGTAATTATCTGTCTGTAACTCTTTGGACCTCTTGTGGTTTCTTTCTAGCGGGGTCTTCTATTAATATATCGGCCGTTTTCAAAAAAACCTACTATCTCTAACTCACTTCCAAACTCCATTTTTTCCTCATTTTTTCCGCCATTATCCTCCAACCTTACCCTATTTTCATCTCCATTTTTGGAGATATGAATAGTATTCCCATATATTTGGGGAATACTATTCATATCTCCAAATATACAGTTGAAATTTCGGTTGTCAATTTTAGTCCCTTTAATTTTTATTTTACACATTTTTAGTTTATTTTTGTCTACTATTTATAATTTAAATACAATATTTAGTATTTGTGATATCATGTTATATAGTAATTTATATTAATTAATCATAAATATAGAGTTTAATATTTATTTATTGAATTCATATAAAAAAAATTTAAATATATACTAAAGACTTGAAACACGGTAACATAATTTATAAAATTTATTAATCAAATATGATTGTGATCTTGATATATTTATTATAAATATAATCTTATTTATTTAATAATTATTTATAATAAAGTAATAATTAATTTAAATTTATCATATATAAACATTTTATTTATGATAATATAATTTGTAATATTTTTGTAGTGAAAAAATATAATATATATTTGTAGATAGATGTATTTAACAATATATATAAGGTATAAAAATGAAATATTCTAGGAATATATTTTTTGGGGTAAAAAATATGATAGAAAATGGAGTAGTGTTGGAGATAAAACACTATTTACACCATTTTTTATTCAATTTATGGGGGAAAAATGAAGATGGGTTGGAGATGGTCTAAGAAAAACCCAATGGCTACAGTACGAGTCTAGAATAGAAAACTACATGGTTCACTAATTATACTATTGGATGTCTAGAATAGAAAACTACATGGTTCACTAATTATACTATTGGATGTCTGTTTTCCAGTATACAATAGTCGAAAACGATTTTTTTTTTAAACTGCCAGACATCACTAGACATGAACTTTTACATCATTCTTCAATATTATGTAGCAACAATATGGAACATAGTGGAAAATAAAACATAACTTTTTTTTTGGTTTAGCCAAATTTCAAAAATGATTTTATCCAAATTTTTAACAGAATTTCAAACAATAACAATTATTAAAATTGATAAACGACTATAATCTTATTCGCTGTTATACCTTCGTTTTGGTATACAATACATCCAAAACAAAATTAAGATGAATGAGAAATTAATCTATAAAGTCAGGTAATTGCATGAATTTGGAAAGAGGTTAAGTGAGTTTTTGCCGTCTCATATGGGTAGAAGGAAAAAAGAAGTGTGCTTATAAGTAGAAACGCTTCTAAGTATTGTAAGACTTATGAAACTATTGTTGGTAATTTTAGTGTCATCAGACATTTTGTGTAATTGAAACTAGTATTTGAGCTAAGTGGCTTATTATTTGTACTCTATATTATATGTTTGGTGAATGCAGAATGCATGCATATATAAGATCGAATTGTAAGTCGGTACGGTATAATGACTAAGGTCAAGGGGTCGCGCCCCTTTGTGGGGTTCTAGGGGTAGGGCCCCTAGCGGGGTCCATGGGGCAGAGTCCCTGCTAGTGTAAAATCCGAATTCTAATGGGTGATTATAGTAAGATTGACAAATTTCGTTAGTTTTGGAAACCATTATTTAAGCTATTAAATCCATGATTCTCTTAACTAATTTAGAAGACGGAAACCCTAATCTGTCAAAGCATAAATACGGCTCTAAAACCTAACGGAACTCTTTCTCTCTCTCTCTCTCTCTCTAGACAATCTCAGAATTCTTTGGCAATTTGGCATACGTTTCTATACCCAGATTCGTGAGTGTCTTTTTGGATTATCCTAGACTGGATTTCCTTTGACCAATGTTGCAAAAATTGACCTTGGCGGCCGATTAATCGTTTGGCGGCCTTGAACCGATTACGATTAGGGCGCTTGGCGGAAATTGGTCAAAATCGGTCAAAGTCGGGCTAGGCGGTCATCGGCGGGAAATTTTTAAAAAAATCAAATTTTTTTGAAGCACACGAATCACCATCATTCCTTGTTTATAACTCTTGTGCCAAAGATTAATAAGGAACGTTATTGATGCACAACAATTAGTTTTTGTAGAGGGGATAAACACACTTGACCATTAATAACTAATGAGATATGTTCTTTGAGAAAAAAAGGCAAAAATTAAAAGAAGATTTTTTTATTGAAAGTTGAATTGGACAAGGCCTTCGGTTAATTAGGGTTATGTCGATTTTGTCATGACATAAATGAATTTCGAGATAAAATAGGGAAATGTTGAAATAGGGGGTGTTTGGATAAATTAGATTATAGCTTATTAACTTATTTGCGGTGGGAATAATCAATAAACAATAAACAAGGGGGAATATGCTTATTAAAATCAGTTTATTTAACTTATCCCTACCACAATAAGCTGATTTTTAAGGATTTCTATCCAAACACTTAAACTTAGCTTATTGCGGTGGGAATAAACAATAAGCAATAAGCAACAATTTTTTTCCTCTATCAAACACCCCCTCAATGAACAATTATGAAATTTCAAAAGTATACATTATTTCTTTATTGAAACTAACAAAAACATAGCAAAATGGAAAGTAATAGGATACAATAACTTAAAATATATATTATAAATAATAAAAAATATGTATACATTATATTATTATCACTGAATCTGCAGTGACTTGTTCCTTGCTCTGGTCATTTGGATAAAATGTTGTTAACATCCTAAAAAAATTACTCTTATCTAGTAAAACGTTATCTATTTTGCATTTGGCTTGAGTTGAGTAGTTGACTTTTAAATAACGTAAACGGAATTCAACTTCCGTTATTGTCGCCGATTCTTTATCTGTAAAACGTTAACTTAACCACACCCCTTTTAACTCACGTAGTTACGTGTGTATTTTCTTTGACCTCAAATCACACTCTCCTTCTCTCTCTAGACTTTCTATCTCTAGCTTTCCTTTGCTTTTCTATATCTCTCTAAAATAACGGCATATTCATCTCTCTCAAAAATTTGAGCTTTCTACGGAGACAGAATCCATTCATCAAAAGCAAGAAAAAACCCACATTGAATCTCTCTTCGTTTCTCGATTTTTTCCTTCAAAGATCCGAAGAAAAACACCCACATCATTAACTTACGTGAATCTTTTAATATTTCTCTCTCTAAAACACACACCCATTTCTCTCTTTCAATTTTCTTTGCCGGAAAAAATGGTTGTGAATGTGATCAAATGGAGACCATGGCCACCGCTTCTGTCAAAGAAATTCAAAGTGAAATTGGTGGTGAAGAAGATGGAGGGGGGAAACTGTGATCTTGTGCATGCGGACCCAGAGAAGGATAATCATAGGGCTGTGGAGATCAGATGGAAAGGACCCAAGATCACCTTGAGTTCTTTTAGGAGAACAGTCAAGAGAAATTTCACAAGGGAGGAGAAGGTTATTGAGCCAAACGGTGTCGTTCAATGGGATGAAGAATTCCATTCCATTTGCACCCTTTCTGGTTCTAAAGACAATGCCTATAACCCTTGGGAGATTGGTTTTACCGTTTTGAGTGTGAGTTTCTTGATTTCCCCCTTTTGTTTTCTTTAATTATTCTTAATCTTATATTTTAGGCTTAATATTATTTTATTTCGAACCCCTCTTCATGCGTCATGATTTAATTTCAGTTGGATTACATTGAATTGCAACTAGAATATTTGATTTGGTTCTAATTGGGAAATCTTCACACTTCTATTTTCCTATTGCCATGCTGTTTATTAACCGCGTATACATGCGCATACACTATATCTATGTTTGCATACACACATTGGGATTTGGGGGGAGGTAATTAGGGTTTGATTCTTCCTGTATGCGATGTTGAAGCAAATGCAATTTTCATTGCCCACAACTATTCTATTGCATTTTTTAATATGCTGTCTATTAAACGAACTTTTGGTATCCAATAGTGCCAAAAAGAGCTACATTCTTGCTTTGGATCTCAACCTGGTTATATTTTTCAAATAAATAGCTGTAAAATTCATACTGGTTTTCCTCTTTAACAAGAAAAAAAACTATACACAACTCTTTTATGGATCAAATGGAGTCCTTCAAATAAAATAACAAAGGGATGCAGATTATAATAATTTTTGATCATTTTTCTTAATGTTGATATCTTGTGCCATGGTAGTTTTTTGTGAAATTTCCAGTCTATATTTGAGATATTATTGGTACGTGATGTCGAAAGCCCTAGTTTACCTTGAGAACTCATTGGTCAACAAATGTCATTATGGGATTCATTGTTATAAAAATCTGTAAATACATTAACGGATGACGTAGGTAATAAATCCGCATTATACGTATCCTATTTTGTCGCGAGTTCAGTATAAGTAATTGTATGATTTTTTATGTGTATTTTAACTCTACTGACTAGATGATTTATTATGAAGTAAATGGATTTACTGCATATCAAAATACAGAAAATATAAGTAACATCCACTTTCCATTATTTGAAATCTTTATGAGATCTTGTTACTAAATGCAGTCTTTTTGGTATCTTATTGCTAAGAGTTTTATATGAATCTTATTTTTCTTTTTTCTTTTCAGGGATTAAACCCAGGACTGAAGAACAAGGTCCCTGTAATTGGAACAGCATCTTTAAATCTTGCTGAATTTGCTTCTGCTGCTGAAGAAAAAGATTTCGATCTCACCATTCCTCTCACCATTTCATGTGGAGCAACCGAGCCTCGCCCCTCTCTTCATGTATGTCACCTTTTACATTTTTAACATCAATATTTCCTGAAAGATTGAAAATTTCAAAGAAACTTTTGTGGGTTTGTAAAATCTTGAGGTTTGTTTGTTATGCAGATACAACTTAGTTTAATGGAGTTGAGAGGCGATCAAGAACCATCAGAAGCAACACAGAGTCAAAGTCAAACATCAGAAACTTCATCAGGAGAGAAAGACGAGCTTTCTGCACTCAAAGCAGGATTAAGAAAAGTCAAAATCTTTACAGAATACGTGTCAATCAGGAGAGGAAAGAAAACCTCCCGTGAAGATGATCAAGAAAGTAGAAGCGAAGAGGGTTATTACTCCTACCGATTTGATTCAGAATCACTTGAGGGATCTGAAGAAGGCGAATCAAATGAAGTCAAAGAAGAAGATGATGCTAATTTCAGAAAGTCATTCAGTTATGGCACATTAGCATATGCAAATTGTGCAGGAGGATCTCTTTATGAAGATGGTGTTTATTACAGCAACCGAAACCGTAAATCTGATCAAAACGATGATTCAGTTTCAACCGCTTCTGTTTCTGAAGCTTATGTTGTTCAGAATCCTAAAAGAAGCATTCTCCCATGGAAGAAACGAAAGCTTAACTTAAGATCACCAAAAACAAAAGGGGAGCCATTGTTGAAGAAAGCATATGCTGAAGAAGGTGGCGATGACATTGACTTTGACCGGCGCCAGCTCAGCTCAGAGGAATGGGTTAAGGCGAATCAATCTTTAAAATCTGAATTTGGTGATGATAGTTTTGCTGTTGGAAATTGGGAAGAAAGGGAGATAGTGAGTCGTGATAGGTCAATGAAGATTCGGGCAGATGTTTTCTTTGCTTCCATTGACCAAAGAAGTGAACGGGCAGCCGGAGAGAGTGCTTGCACCGCCCTTGTGGCGGTCATTGCTGACTGGTTCCAAACTAACCGCCACCTCATGCCGGTTAAATCCCAACTCGACTCACTGATTCGAGACGGGTCGTTAGAGTGGAGAAAATTATGTGAAAATGAAACTTATAGAATCCGGTTTCCCGATAAGCATTTTGATCTTGAAACGGTTCTTGAAGCCAATTTACGCCCCATGTCCGTGGTCCCCGGGAAGTCTTTTGTTGGTTTTTTCCACCCGGAAGAAGTCGTCGAGGGTAGTTTTGACTTTTTGCATGGGGCGATGTCTTTCGATGCTATGTGGGATGAGATCAGCTGTGAGTCGGAGCTTCATAACACGGGCGAAGAACCGCGGGTTTATATCGTGAGTTGGAATGATCATTTTTTTGTGTTGAAAGTTGACTCGGATGCGTATTATATTATTGATACTTTAGGAGAGAGGCTGTTTGAGGGGTGTAATCAAGCTTATATCTTGAAGTTTGATAAGAAGACTGTAATTTATGAGCTTTCGGAGTCTGATTCCGGTGATCAGATGCCGATGCCGGGTTCTGATGGGTCAACAACAACAGCAAGAAAGTCAATTACAGAAACTCTGGAAACGAAGATTCAGAGTGAAAATGTTGTTATTTGTGAGGGGAAAGAATCTTGCAAGGAGTATATTAAAAGCTTCTTGGCAGCCATTCCTATTAGAGAACTGCAAGCGGATATGAAGAGAGGTTTACTTTCTTCACCTCTTCATCACAGGCTACAGATTGAGTTTCATTACACCCGTTTACAACCACCACCACCACCACCACCTGACCCTGTCCCCGCCACTGCCATATCAGCAGTAGGAGGCAATGACTCAGCAAACACGGTTGCCACGTAGGATAGTTTTCACAATATGTGAATTTTAGGTTTTAAAGTTTAAACAAAGTTCTTGTTTTTTCTTGAACGTGTTCATAGCTTCTTTTTTTTTTTTTTTTTTTTTTTTTAATGTTAAGAATGTTGAATGGAAAGTGAAAGGTAATCCCAAGTGTGTAGTCTCAGTTTCCATCTTTGCAAATGAAGAAGATGTTGACTTTTTTGGTCAACTTTTTTTTGGTTCGAATTGTGTGGTTTGATTCCAAATTTCCAATTGTCCTGACTTAAACGGTTGATTCCAATTCCCATCTTGATGGTAATTGGTGTTTCTGAGGATTCTTCTACATTTCTGTTGATTGTTTTAGGTTTACCCCACGCTTGATTTCATTGGCCGAGATAAAGATTTTGACATTTGGTCAGCTTTTTCTTTTATCAAGTGTCTTGTCTTGATTTGAATCCACTTTCTAATTCATATTCCCAACTTGAGGTTAATTTGTGTTTCTGAGATTCTCCAATGGTGATGATTGCTTTATCATGTTTGTTCAAATGAAGATTTTGACTTTTTGTTGGACCTTTTTTGTGTTCCACTTCCAGTTCCACCAATGTGTAGTCTGATTCCAGTTGTCCTGATATGAACCCACTTTCTGATTCCAATTTCCAAGTTGAGACCAATTGGTGCTTGTAAGGATTCTGGTCTGCATTTGTGATGATTGTTTTGGTTTGCCTTGTGATTCATTTTTATGTCTTGTACTTCATGCATTGAAATTTATACCTTTATAAGGTAAATATCTTTCACAGATATGATAGAATCTTTTAGGCCGTTTTGACTTTTGACGGTATATTTGGCTTTGTTTGAAATACAATGAGCATGGTACAACTTGTGATGCACTAAATGTGGTAACATGGTACAACTTGTGATACCAATAAGCATCCAAGGTGGGTTGTTTTTTAAATAATGTATATGGTACAACCCTTGATGCACAACGGACAAGTACTAAACGTATGAAATAAATCAGTTTTAGGAAGGGACGAATATTATATTGTTTTAGGAACGGACAAGTACTAAACGTATGAAATAAACCCTTGATGTCGTTTCAGTTTGTCGTTTTTATCATCGTATTAGACAATTGGTCAAAGATTTACTACAATGATAGATTTAAATTTATTTATTTATTATTTGCTACGTAACAAAACACTGTTTAAAAGTTATTTTGGTGTGTTGTTGAAATCATTTGAATACATACCCCTTGGTATAATATGGTTCCGACCATGGTTGGATTATCTGTTTTATGATGTGTTTTGGATGCATTTTAAAAGTGATTTTTTAATTTTATTTTAAATAATTTAAATCTAATAATTAATTGTAACAAAATTGGATTGTAGTAGCTAATGCCTAATATCGTTGAAGATGTTTTTGTTGCTTAAATTATAAAAGTCATAATAATCATTTTTTTTTTATTTATCATTTAGGTCAGGTAGATATGAATTTTTATTTGACCTTTTTACAAAAAGTTTAATTGCATCATGTATGAAATTGATCATCTATTTAATAGTTAATAGTCAATATATTGAATATAACTATAAAATTATTAACTTTAGTAGTTTAATGTTTCGAACAAAATGAATATAGTGTGTCCTTAACATGCTATGTTTGGAGTGGTCCACATAATTAGTTGATCTATATCTTATTGTTACGACTCATGAGTACACACACATAATTAACTAATGATGAAGCAAACTATACTATTGCATTTGAAGTTTGCGAAAGAGGTACAACATGTAGTTTCATTGAAGGCAAAATTGATCACGTCAAGCAACAAATAATTAAGAAGTACCACTAGGGATGACGCCCACAACTACTAGACCTCGGATGAGAAAGACATGGTGAGGACCTACCTAAACAACACGGGGGAACAATATGACTTCTAAATTAACAAAATGAAGAAAAAGATATTACAAATACAAAAAACAATATATGGGAAATCAAATATAATTTTTATATTTGTTGTTTTCGTAATTCATATTTCTTCATTTTTGTTATGTTAGAAGTCATCGTATTTCCCATTGTTATTTAGGTCATCGTCGTCTTTCCCTAGTCTAGTAGTTGGGAACGTTATCTCTAATGGCATTTTTCATATATTTTTTGTTTGAGTTGATCAATTTTACCTTTAAGTGAAACGACATGTTGTACTCGTTTCACATAGTTCGTGGCATTATCTCTAGTGGCTTTGGATCAATTTTGTACACCTCTACTTGAGGTGTAGAAACCCATGCATGGGGCTTAAACGGTGCTAGTTAGTTGAACCATGATTCTCTAAGTATTTTTTTTTTGAAATTTAGTAAAAAAAAAGCAGGCGGGCCTTCATAGGCCGGGACGGTTCCTTCTACACCAATCCTGCCATTAACTATGCTCGATCTAAAATAAGACTATTGGTCCGGATACGCACATCTACGTATTGAGATGCACAAAGAAATGGTTTGAAATTGGAAGCTAGTTTGATGTCTTTTACTAGGTCTCGTAAGAGCTTGAGTATTTAAGACTGTTTACTACAACAATAGAAGTCTCATATTCGGTCCTATAGTCTTTAATATGTTTCTTACTAGGTTTGGTAAGAGGTTGGGCATGATCCAGTTAGATTCAAACTGTTTGATATAACAAGTAGAAGTCTCATATTCGGTCTCATAGCCTCTTAGTACGTCTGATAAGAGGTTGTGTATGACTTAACCATGTTTTGACTCAATCAACAATTATTAAACATCCCCTAAGATCCGATCTGATCCGATTTAGAAACTGTTTCGATAGAAAATGGTCCGTTTTGGAGCCGAATTGACAGTTTATACCACTTTGATGATTCTACAATGGAACCGGTTTTGGTGAAATCAGTTTGGAAAACCGGATAGAAACCAGTTTTCAAATATAAAAACTAAATTTTAAATAGTAAATAAATAGTTTCTATTCATTATTTCTTCAACTTGTTGTTGATACAAGGTTTTGGTTTTCACCAATTGTACAATCCTATATGCCCGAGAAACACTTTTCAAAAATCAAAAGTTGAAAATGTCGTTTTGAATCCTAGACGATCCTGAATATCCAAAAAACATGTTACATCATGGTAAAGACATATGTTTTTTTTATTGGTTTGTTTCTGATCAACCATGAAATCAAATTAACAAAAATACGAAAAATTGGCAAAAACATAAGGTTTTTTTTTTTTTTTCAAATAGAGTTTAACCTGAACCTTCAAATATTTTTGCTTAGCAATCAGTTTGGACTTATTCGATTTTAACTTTGTTAAATGTTAACCAAAACTAATATGGATCGGGAAGAAAGAATCTGGTTTCCGAACCCCTTGCATACACTAAGGCCCCGTTTGATAGACATATTTCCAGGTCCAAACAGATCTTTCTGGCTGAATGGACCGGAAATATTGTTTGATATGCACAGAAAAATTGGTCTTTCTCGGTAAGATATGTCTTTCCCAAAAAGCTCCAAAACCATATATTTCTGACTGAATAGGCTGGAAAGACAATTATGTACCAAACTCTGTCTCTTTCTTTCTTGCATTATTAATTTCTTTTAAATAATTTTTTTAATTTATTTTTTTATTGAATTATTATATATTAATAAATATTATTTTCAGTATATAGTATTTATGTATTAATTAATATTATTTTATTGGATTATTAACTTTTTTAAATAATTTTTTTTATTTCTTTTTATTGGATTAATTCTTTTTATTGGATTATTATATATTAAAAATATTATTTATAAATATATATAATATTTATATATTAATAAATATTACTTTATTGAATTATTAATTTCTTTTAGTTAATATTTTTATTTCATTTTTATTGGTTAAGTTCTTATATTTTTTTACAACACTACCATCATCCTAATATATTTTGAAAAAATTCATCCATCCCACCACTATTGGATATAAACTGGGTCAAGAATCATATGTTGAGTTATAAAAAAAAATTAAATTGCTAGAAAGAATAACGACGTAACATTAACTTGAAAAAAAAACTAAAAACAACTTAATCGACATTCTATTTGGATTTTTAAATGATTATTGTGTGATTTTGATTTTGTATGACAATTTGTATGTTTTTATAATTATTCAGTAACTTCATCCATCACAGTAATAGAACAACAGAGTAATATTGTCATTTTTCATCATTCAGCATAATCAATCAGATGTACAATCAAACAACATGGTTTCTTACTTTCTTTCCCAGTCAGAAAACTTTTCCATACAGCACTTTTCCAGACAGCACTTTCTCGAACATAAACTATCAAACGGGACATACCACTTGTATACAAGCAATGGGATTAATTTGCTATGCCATGGACCAGGTCTAGTTAATTTTATTCTATTGGGCCTACGCCTCCCATAGTCCTTTTAAGGTTTTAACCTTGTATAGTTGTATAAGTGGATTGTGGATTAAGTGATCGACCCATAGTCCCTTTCACTAGGGATGTCAAAAAGTCTCGTGGGACCCCGAACCCGTGGGGCCCCGATCCCATATGGGGGATATTTGTCAAAAAAATTGGGGGCGGGGGCGGGGGCGGGGGTGGGTAGTCCCATCCCGAACCCCCAGTGGGGACCCCGTTAATATATTACTTATATTAATATATGTTAATTATAAAAATATAATAATTAATAACAATTATTTTGAACTTAAAAAATTCAATAAAATACCATGTTTTTAAGTTGTTAGTATAACGTCT
Source organism: Lactuca virosa (assembly GCF_052849685.1). Classification (NCBI taxonomy): domain Eukaryota; kingdom Viridiplantae; phylum Streptophyta; class Magnoliopsida; order Asterales; family Asteraceae; genus Lactuca; species Lactuca virosa. The sequence continues at coordinate 255,562,213 of NC_136427.1, read as the reverse complement.
TTAAGATGTTATAATATTTTTATTTTAAACGTGTAAAATTATGCTATAAATAACCATTTTTACCCAAAATAGCTTCTTTTAGCCCAAAAATAACTTCTTTTAGCCTAAAGAACACCTTCTTTCGCCCAAAAAAATAGTCAACCCAAACGGGGGCAGGGAAACGGGGGCGGGGGCGGGGGTGGGGAGGCTAGAGATTTCGGGGGCGGGGGAACAGGAAAATTTCGGGGGTGGGGGCGGGGGATGCAATCCCCGCCTCGTTTGCCCCCGTTGACATCCCTACCTTTCACACAGTATATACTATTTACTATATGTGACAACTATGAACACAAAATACACGTGAAATATTATGAAAAAGATGTTATTTAAACAAAAGTAAAAATCCCATTACACATAAAATTTGGGTAAAATCCGTCGTACTTACTGGACAACAAGTTAATTAGATACGCGATACAGCTAATTTACGTTTAACAAAGAGCTACATATATCAAATTATCAATTGAGAAAATGAAAATGAGAGTTATATATACAACAAATTTATGCATTTCAAGATCTACAATATATATATATATATATATATATATATATATATATATATATATATATATATATAAACAAAATGTAAACTTACAAACATAATCATAGGACTGTTCATTTGAACTAACCCAAAAAATCATCAATCAATCAATCAATCTCGTCTTCTTGCAAGTGGCACCACCTCTGCCAAAGGGGTCGAGAGTGGGGTCGGTAATGGAGACGTTCGACAATTCGGGCATGTGGGGTTCAACCGCAACCACGGATCAACACATTTAACATGAAAAAGGTGACCACAATCGGGAAGTTGTCTAAGAACATCACTCCCCTTATAATCACCCAAACAAATAGAACAACATGTTGAAAATCCTGAATCCCTTTTCTTGATCTTTGCATCTTTGTAAAGCATAGTGGGGTAACTCAAAAGTGTTTCATCATCAATACCCACATCAACCACGCAATGGGTTGAGTCAGGCTGACCCAGGGCTGCACCCAGACTATTTCTCTGCGCCCGGATTTGAGCTACTGACGGTGATGGTGAGGTTTGTGTGGTTCGGTTACAAAAGTAAGATGCTAATGTGATTGTTGTGATGAGTAAAAGCATCCCGACTGATATTCCGATCCCGTATCCGAATCCGCTGATGTTTTGTGACCCGAGAAACCCGCCGGAGTTGAGATCCGTGTTGTTCATCTTCTTGTTTTGGTGTTATGAGAAAATGGTATTGAATAGAGGGAATCAAGAAAGAGAAGAATGAAATGTAGGTCTTGGCCAGCCAAATTTGTGGGTGTAAACCGGTGAAATGGGTACTTGGTGGGGTTAAATTTTCATATTTGAAGTCAACTGCAACGTAAAGAGGGGATCAAATTGCAAGAGGAATTAAATAATGGGATTTTAAGTGTCAATTTTCAAACTTATATGAATGTTTAATAATATTAAATTGTGGAAGCTTAGGTTTAACATGTCAACGGCTTTATTTTTAAGATACAATGTTGAATGCTTGACAATTCACATATACGTTGATTATATATGTGGTATTCTTTAGGTATTAAAATATATTTATAATATATATTGATAATTAAATATATTTTTAAATAGTATTACCATTTATTTAAACTTTCTTTTGGCGTGGTCGTGTATGGTTGCATGGTGGAAATGCACGTTGGGAGCACCACGAAAAGAGGGGATTCTAGTGGTATTATTTATTTAAAATTATATAAACTATTAGATTGTATTAAATGCGGGTGTAAATTAAAGAAGGTCACGTTCATGAGGCAATCTTTGGTTTAAAGTCTTTTCATTCAACAACTATTAAAATTGTTTTTCTTTTTTATGTAAGATTATATATATATATATATATATATATATATATATATATATATATATATATATATATATATATAGGGATAGGGAATATACATTACAGCCCCACCTAAGCTTAGGTACTAAACCTCTAAAATATGTCGTTTTAACTTAGTAATTATACTTGATTTGGTTTTCACTTGGTAAATATATCATCCCTGATAACATTTCTTCCCTCCATTATCGTTCTACCATCCTTGTTTAGTTTCCTCCGTTATCGTTTATTACTTCACCCTAGTGAACAATATTGTTTTCTACCGTCACGAAGGTCGAAGATAATCAATGTTCTTGTTTCCTTATCAAAACTATTGTGTAGATCATAAATCTACATCTTCAAGTGTTAATCGTGAATTCCCTAATCGCAATCTTTATATAGTAAAACAACGTATTTTCATGAGGTTTAGTACCTAATCTTAGGTGGGGCTGTAATGTATATTCAGTTTTCCATATATATATATATATATATATATATATATATATATATATATATATATATATATATATATATATATATATATATATATATATATATATATTATTTTTTTAAAACACTTCAACAATCACGCAGTAAAGAATTGACGTCATTGTAATATTATTGAGGCTTTTAATTCTAATCCAAACTAAATCTAAGTAGATGAACAGATTTGAAGAAGTCGTTTTCATGCGTCAATTTTTTGGTGAGGGTTTGGTTTTTGTGCAGTTGACTCTAATGTGATGAAACCACGTTCTTGGTTTCTCAAAATTTTTAATAATTTTAATTTTGATAATACAAGAAAAAAAAGATCGTTAGACACAAATATCTACACTAAATAAACGAGGAAAAAAAACTATTGAGCCGGAGTTGTGGACTGAAAATTAGCCCTTTTTCTACATTTGAGCCAATAAAGGCCTTTTGATTCAAACGGCCCTTCACAAAGGAAATAGAGAAAACAAAAAAGACTTGTGGGCTGAAATTAATCATTATGGTTTTGTGATATTCCAATACAAATGTTCTATATCGGCATTTACATACATCAATGCTTATAACTACATCACTTGCTCCAGAATCATCGTGGCTATATGTCACTCAGATGTGTATTAATCAATTCATATTTGTAATCTATATGAAGGTCGTGCAGAATGCATATTTGTATAAAAACTACTTTGGTCACAAACACGAATAATGGATATGGACAGGGGTAGATTAGTATAATGGGTTGTTGGATTCAACTATAACCAAAATATGCTTAAAACATAACATTCTAAAGTCCTCTAAAGTTCCTTAATTTTTTCCAAAGTAAAATGATTTTAAAAAAAAACCTTGGATTCTCTAAAGCGTTGAATTTTTTTGAAAATATGTTAAGTCAAATGCACCTCCAGATTCTTTTAGACTTTTTAGAGATGGATAACGTGAGTATATATACTCGCAATACACTAAATTTTGAATCTCTTACGAATTTGAACAATCATATATGAATATCGTTTTTACTTCTTGTTTTTATAACCAAGACATTTAGTGTTTTCTTTTAGATTATATTGGGAGCTTATTTACAGTATAGACACATGGTCAAATAAAGTTTATGGAAAGTGAATTACACAATCCATCATTTATGTAGGATTTGATCAACAATTTCACCCTAATAATAAATAATGATAGTATTAGGCTAAACATGGATGATTTTCACTTTTCAAGGACATTACTCACAAACGAGGGCTATGAAGGCTAAATATCGTGGTATATGAGTAGCATCAGGGACGGTTCCACTATGGTGCCCATAGTGGCACCGGCAACCCCTTATTTTTTCGGATACAGTGTAAAAAAATTTGAATTTTTCGTTTTTTCTACATTTGTGCCACTACGTAAAAGGAAAAATGTGTCACCAACACCTACGTGCCACCGACAACACATACTACGAAATCCTGGGTCCGTCCTGAAAGAACCTCTTTCTAAACTTTCGTATTTCTGAAAGACTCAAACTTTCATACTTGACAATTGTTACTCCAAAACATGCTACATGCATATTTATAAAACAATATCTTACATTGATAAAGTGATTACAAAAGATTGGATACAAACCGATTATGTTTTAATATTTTACATAACTACCCAGGATATTGTAATTTTATACAAACATAAACTGAAATACAAAAGTAATAGTAAAAAAAAACTATTCTACATCTTCCGACAGTATATAACCATACTGGTTACTTATCTCCTGCAATTGTTAAACACTGAGATGGGTAAGCGGTGACGCTTAGTGAGTTCAGTAATAGATACAATATAATGTTATGCCATATATATATACTTCAATATGGCAGAAGCAAAGAGGAATAAGAAACAACAAAGGCATATGTGAATCATGTGACAAACTTTCAATATCAATCAATGATTTGATACAGAGATATACGATCAATAAAGCTTCGGCCCAAATGGCACAGAAGACATACACTTTCTGATTTAAACATTTCGGTAGATTTCAGGCTTATAGCCCTGTCTAACCATCTGTCAATGTCATAGAATAGAAGTCATTCTCTTACGGAGATATGTTATACATGGCCAGAGGCTACGTACCAGTACCACCGTGAATCTAAGCCCTTTCACTGATCACATGGTCAAATGTATAGCTTTGTTATCATAAATAGCAGAAATAAAAATAACACGGGAAAATAACCTGGAATGATATCATTGAAAAGCACATAGCACATATAACACATAACATACAATTGTTCCTATATATTAAACTCACCGTGAAATAACCGGGGGTTAAAATAGTAAATTGGGCAGCACTTCGGCTCTAAATATAACTTCCTTCGTTGGAAACCGGGAGATTTATTGAAAATCGGCCTCTGCGATGGTAGAGCTTCAAACCGAAAAGATAAATTTCTCGGGCTTCTCGGGAACTTCGGGGCGTGTTTCGGGCGTTGGAAATAATCCCGGGGCTTCGGGGGAAGTTGAAATAGCTTAAAAATGGGTTTAGGAGTGAAAAAGTGTGAATTTTCTAACATTATTCGGGAGGGTTCGCACCCTCCTATTTATAGGCTGAACTTCGGACCGAGGAGGGGGGGAGAAGACACGTGTCGCATGCGAGGTGGAGCCAGGCGTCGGAGCTCGGACGCAACACACGTCGGTGCGAAGGCTACTCATCAGCGAGGGTCTCCGGACGCGTCACGACTTCGAACACGCAGCAGGCTTCGATTGGACCTCCCTTCGGTCGTATCACAATCCGACATGCGGCATGCATGCGAGGTTTGTACGTGGCCAATTCCGAACCATGCATGCGAAATTCCTTGGATTTTGTGTTTTTCTCGATTTTTGAGCCAAAAACTTCTAAAATCTATAACTTTCGCATACGGGCTCCGTTTTTGACGTTCTTTATATGCACGCGTAGGTAAAATTATGATCTACAACTTTCGTTTAGACTTCGTCGGCTAATTTTGAATTTATTTTTAATATTATTATTTTTAACAGACCGGGACAGGAAAATCCGTTAAAAATTCATAACTTCTTCATCCGATGTCCGTTTTCATCTGTCTTTTTACCGTTGTACTACTATTGATGAGACATTCGATTCTCGTTTAGGTTGTGTCGGCTAAAAATAACTCGATCTAAAATTCGAGTTTTTAGCTGTCTACTGCTAAGCTGAAACTTAGAAAAATCATAACTTCCTCATACGAAGTCAGATTTGGGCGTTCTTTTTATCAAAATTCTCGGTTTAACAAATAGTACGACTTTCGTTTAGATTACTAAAGCTAAAAAGTAGTTTATCGAAAACTCATTTTTTACGTCATTCGGCGTCGTGCCGGTTTTGTCGCGGATCTTCGATTGGTCATAACTTCTTCGTTATAACTCGGATTTCGATGAGGTTCTCGCCTAAATGTTTCTAACGAGATTCTTTACAACTTTCAATAATAAAATTTTACTTATTTCAAATTTTATAATTTCGTTGAATTTCGATATTTGTCTTTTAATTGGAATCTCATAAGACTTCCAATATTTTCCGATTGATTCTAACCATAGTTTTACTTCATTTCTAGTAAAAACTATCCGTTAGAACTCAATGCTCATAATTATATAATATTTCATAATATTATAACACGATAACTGAACGTGTATGTTACACGTCCCTAAGTAGCATGTTCATATTTTATGTTCTTTATGTTTTCTTTTCAGACATATATACATGTATTGTTGATATTTGTATAGATTTACATATGTATGTCTTTTTGCTTACTTTTAGTTACTCTATCTTTTTTCTTTCATTTGCAAGTTCTCGTTTTGCTCATGTCAACGGTTTTCTTTGTGAATAGTCACTCTTCCGTCAATAGAGACATGTTTGTTGACATATCCATCCATTTTTATCTTATTCTAATAGGATTTATGGGGTCTATTGTTGTAACAATGATTAGATATGGAAACATAGGTGCTTTTTGTTTTTCTTTAAACAAAAAAAAAAAAAAAACACTTTGGGCTTTACCGTGCAGAACACGCATAACAATTGAACTTTCTCAGATGTTTTTTTTTAAATACTTCTAACTTAAAAAGTAAGAAGTGTTGTACGTATGATGCGCGACGATGCATTGAAGCCTCTTCTTTAAACCATTTTTCACCTTACATTCTTTAATGTATATTTGTTTTGATTTTTTCAACATGTTTATTATTTTAATAATATTATGAAGGATATTATAAACAATTTAAGTATACTTTACGTAATTTCAAAACCGTTTGGTAAATTTCATATAAATATTTTTTGTGTTACATTGTCTATAACCAAGTATTAATAAATTATAAAGTTAATCATTAAAATTATCAAATCTATTAAAGCTAACTAAAAAAATAACCATCGTCTTAGAAAATTTAACAAAATGAACATGTTGTTCGTTAAATTAACAATTTTATTTATTGTTATTTAGCAATTATTATGTTTAATTATTTTATATAAACAATTTTAAAAATCATGTCATAATGATTTTTATATTCGATTTGCATATGATTAAAACTAAATAAATTTTTGATTTAAAATTATTTTTAACTATTGTATGGTTAATTTCAGATTATTTCAGCAGTCTGTAGACGTTAAAAACAAAAAGACTTCTTATTGCAGTCTGTAGTCGTTTGGTCTACATCTTCTGTTGCAGATGGTTGCAGACGTGGTTCATAGACTACAAACGTTTTAGCTTCGAAAAAAACAAACAACACCATAATCTCAAACGATTCTTCGAATGTGGAAACACGATCGCAAGCAACAATTTAAAACATATTTGACCAAAAATGAGAAGAACATTCATCTTCTTTAATAACATTCATGAGCGAAGAGATTTTTTGGATTCATAAAATATTAGTAGTGTGTGGATTCCACATGAGTGTCTAGTTTGTGGGGAAATTAATAAAATAGATTATAGAAGGTCATCTCGATATAAATTAAGGGCGTGTTTGGCACGTAGCTTTTAGAAGCGTTTGGGAGCTTCTAGCTTTTAGCTTTTGACAAAACGCTCTAGTATAAACAAAAAGCTTCGTTTGGCAGTACGAGCGTTTAGCTTTTAGTTTAAACAAAACGCTCCAAATCTAAAAGCTACTTCATGTAGCTTTTAACAAAACGCTACTGAGCTTTTAAAAATCAATTTCCATAATTACTCTTAAAAATATATTTATATATTTATTTATTTTTAATCAATTGTCCTTTTATGTAATTTTATATATTTCAAAAGTTTCCAGCTACTTTTGCCAAACAGTCGTATAACAAATAAAAGCTACAGCTTCCCACTACCAGCTACCCGCTACACGCTACCTGCTATCCGCTACCAGCTACCCGCTTTCAGCTAACAACTACTTTTGCCAAACACACCCTAAATATAATGTCCACCTGATTACTTATTTAAATGATATAAATATCCAATTTTAAATATATAAAAGAAAAAAAATGCAAAAACTATCCTTATGGTTTGCATTTTTTCCAGCATTAAGTCCAAACCTCATTAGATTTGTAAAAGTGGTCATTTTTAACAATTTTTATGTGGAATCAATCATGCTAAAATTGAAAGATCTATATATATATATATATATATATATATATATATATATATATATTTATTTATTTTATCTATTTTATCATTTTGATTAATACAAAAATTAAATTGACCCACTTACCCATCTCCCTTCTCTCTCTCTTTCACATCTCCCCTTAATACACACATATTTAACACACCATATATTTATATCTCTTTGTACTGTCTTCTTCATTCAGTTTACACACACTTCGATCGATTGTTAGGAAAAACAATCTAAACAAGAATTGAACATCTTGTCATTACCTATCCATCGAAATAAAGACAGTCGAAAACAGACATCGGATGAGAGAGTTATGAATTTTTAACGAACTTTAACAGTTTAAGTCTGTTAAAAATATAACTTTAAAAATAAAGTGAGAATTAGCAGACGAAGTCTAAACGAAAGTTGTAGATCTCGCTGATAGCTACGTGTGAATTTAAATAACATCGGAAACGGAGCTCGTATGAAGAAAATATGAATTTTTGAAAATCTATCAAAATGTACGTGCAGACAAGGCGTACCAGGCACACTAACACCTAGACGCGGCGTGCATCTATGGTGCGCGACGTGCACCCCTACTATAAATAGAACCCGACCTTCAGCCATTTTCTCAATTCCATTCATCCAGATTCCTCTGGAACATTTTCCACCTTATAGTCCCAATACTTTCTAGTTTCCGGCTACTTAACGACGCCCTGGAGCGTTTGAGATATAGAGCTTTCAGATCAGGATTCTGTCAGCGTAATTTCCCGATTTTTGCTAAGAACTCTATAAGTTAGGCTATGCTTACTTTAATAAAAGTGTAACTTATATTTATAGTCACAAGTCGTTATTATGAACTTATAAATAAGATTTATCAGTAATTCTAGTCATAATGTTGATTGATCTACTTGCATGAGAGGTGTCTAGAATGATCATTAGGGCTGTTAATCGGGTCAAACTGATCGGGTTTCAGGTTAAGCGGCTCAGGTGAGTCGGATGTTTTTTTTAAAAAAAATTGATCATAAACCCAACCCTATTAAGGTTCGGGTTTGTCGGGTTTCAGGTTAACCAAGTTGGGTTAGTCGGTTTAATCGGGCTAAAATAGAAATAAAATAATATTTATTTATTTTAGCAAATCACATACAAATATAAGGACGTAAAATGTAACGTTTTAAAAAGTTCACTCTTTTTGTAGAGTTTGTACATGGATCGACTTAAGATGGGTTCAAAAAGTTATTATATATATATATATATATATATATATATATATATATATATATATATATATATATATAATTTTGGTAAGTTGTCTGTGAACTCTCTGTGAACAGTATATAAATTATATCCAAACACTCATTACCAAAACTTACACCTTCCAAATCATACATGTCAAAAGCTTATTCATAGGCTTGACCTACTTCCAAGATTTCGTATGTGGAATTTCACCTATGTACAACATCAAGGATCAAGTGATTTGTACTTGCACATCTAGTATTTTTGGCACATTTCGTGAAATTATCAACTCTAGAACCCGAATTTTTAATCCACTTAATTTCACATCGTATGTTCTTAATTGACTTATCAAGATTTTTTATACCACCTTGTATTACTAGATTCAAAATGTGAGCCGAACATCGCATGTGAAGCCATGTTCCATGCAACAAACAATTATTGTTATTTGCAAATATTCTTTTCAAAAAACTAATTGCATTATCATTTGTGTTCGCGTTATCAACTGAAATTGTCAAAAGATTATCAATTCTCCACTCATTCAAACAAGACTCTACTCCTTTTCCTATCTCAACCCCCAGTGACCATCAACTTGACAAAAATTCAACACTTTTTTTTCGAGTTCCAATTATTGTCTACAAATTGGGAAGAGCCATGTAACTATTTTTCTTTATGGATGTCCAAGTATCAGTAGTTACTGATGTTTTTTTAAATTAATTCACGAAGTTTCTTTTTCTCTATAGAATACAATGTCAAACACTTTTGTGTTATTGTACATCTACATGGAACATGAAATAACGGTTGAGTAATTCTATTAAAGTGTCTAAACCCTTAACCTTCGACAAAACTAAACAAAATTTATCTGCTAGAATCATGTGGGATAAAGCTTTTTTATTTTCTTTTTTATCAAACTTCCATGCCATCATTTTGTTTGTATCACCATGTTCAAAAGTAATTTGAGTTTGACCACCACTTATTTTTGCCAATTAAATTGTGCATTTTTTTCAAATGATTTGAGAGATTTTTAATACCATACATTTTTTACTCACATAAGTATGACTTACCACAATGTGTACAACATGCTTTTTGATATTCTTTTGACATCCCTTCTTTTAAAGGTTTCTCTTTAAAATGGTCCCAAACCCATGATCGTTTTTTGAAGCTCTTGGTCGTTTGACATGCTCTTGGGTTTCAATTTGTATTTCATCCTGGGTTTCATCTAGGTTTTCATCGTTATTGTTGTTTCTAACAATTTCTACTGTTGTTTTGTCCTCAAATTTCATTGAATCTGACATCTATACATTATAAAAATCAATAAGAAAACCATAAATATCTGATAATAAAAATGGGTCAACAACACTTTATTTAATATTTTATAAGCTCTTGTAACACAATTTATAAAGCTCACAAGTCACAAAACCTTTTCACCTCAAATTTAATATATTTAAAATTACAAACGAACATCAAACAACAATTTTTTTAATATATGCACCCAAAGCATTATGTTAAACCAACTGAAAAAAGTAAAATTTGTATGTCTAGAAACAACAACCCAATTCATATGTACTTCTTTATTTTGCCTGGTATGCATTGATATTTAGTGTAATTTATAATAATGGCGATGGGTGAAAGTAACGAGACAAAAAACAACAACCCATATTCAGTTTGTCTGTGACCATGATATACTTCTTTATTTTGTCTACCTTTTATTCATTCTGACTTTGACCTATGAGATTGGTAACAACTAACAAGTTAACAACACAATAAGTCAAGAACCATTAAATCCTTTGACTTTGAGCCATAAAGATCGATCAACAACCATTCACAAAATTTATTAGTTTTGACTTTCAACAAAACAATCCTATATATATCATTAATTAATGGAAATTCATTCAGAACTACAAACAATATGATTTTAAGCAAACACTAAATACATATTTGGCAAATAGAATTCATGGTTCTGATTTTCTACGAAAATAAATAAAAAATGCTATTGTGATTTTCAGCAAAGAAGCAAACACATTATCATGAAATACATATAACATATTCAGCGAATAAGCAAAGAAATGGATAATGGGAAGACGATTGAGAGTTTAAGACGTGAAAACAAAAAGATTTTACTAGATCTGATTCTTACTGTGTTCTTGAAGAGGATCAGAGAACTCGACGACAAAAAAAGAACTTCCGAGTTGCGAGGTTTGAGACGTGTTGCAACTTGCGAGGGTTTGAGGCGTGAGTGTTTGTGACTACGCTTATTGATTTCACATGACTAACACGTAAATCACATAAGCCTAAATACTAATGTACACTATAATCAATAAGAGCATATTATTAATTATAGGCTTAAACGGATTAATCGGGTTAACCTGAACCCGATTAAGAGAAATTTTATATACCCGAAACCTAACCCTATACATATTACGGGTTATTTGGGTTGACCCAATAAACCCGATTCAATTTTAGACCTAATTAAACCCGACCCAATTTGCCTTATTCAGCTTCGGGTCGCGTCAGGTTCAGGTTTTTTTGACACCCCTAATGGTCACGTTGGCTTGGTTGTTGGTAGGCCTGGCAATCAGGTTGGGTTGACGGGTTGGCGGGTCACGGGTTTACGGGTTGGCGGATCAGAAAATATAAACTCAACCCAACCCATATAATATATGGGTTGGCGGGTTGACGGGTCACGGGTTGAAAACCTCAACCCAACCCAACCCATATAACCCGTTTAAGTATATGAGTTCACGGGTTCACAGGTTAGTGGGTTGAACCCAACCTGCATAACCACGTTTAATAAATTGTAACGCCCCGATTCTCAGGTATTGATTTAATATAAGAATTTTCTTGATTTCAAGGGCTACTCGACGAGTTGGTCGCCCTACTCGTCGAGTAGCAGCGGGTTGGTCCACGTGTTTTAGTGACCTACTCGCCGAGTCCAAGAAGGGACTCGAAGAGTAGGAGCTGGCAGATGAAACCATAAATTTCGGGGTATTGCACCTTATTTAAAGGATCATTGGCCTCCCCCAGCCTCCCCTTTACTGCTTCATGTCCCTCTCAAACCCTAAATCGAGTGTGTGTGTTCTTTTGGTGTGTTCAAGCTTGGAGGAGGAGTTTTGGAGGAGGAAACACTTGGGGAAAGCAAGCAAGTAGAAGCAAGAACTCATGGGATTCAAGATCTACATCAGTGAACACTCTCTTGAAGGTATTAGACTGTTTTCCTTGGCTCATGTTCATCAAAAACCTCTTTTGGATGGGTTTTAGGAAAGGCTTCTTATGTTTGAGCTAAGATCTGAAGTTGTAACTTCAGATCTGGACCCCCTTTGGCTTCTAGATCCATAAAGTTATCAGTCTTGACTAGAATGAGCCTTCCCTCAAGTGTGAGACTTCATTGCAAACTTAGTTTTGTCATTTAAGGGCCTTAAAGCTTTGCATGCACGTAAAAAGCATCTGTAATCTGTAATCTGGAAGGTTGGATCTGTAATCTGGACCTTTACATGGCTTAAAAAGCATCTGTATGGTTGAAGGATTGAAGGGACTCGGCGAGTCGCAAGGTCGACTCGGCGAGTCATATGAAGATAATCATGTACTCGACGAGTTGGATGAACAACTCGTCGAGTTCGATGAAGATTACCTTGGGCTTGGCGAGTCAGTCGAATGACTCGGGGAGTCGGCTAGGGTTTTTCCCGAACCTTTGGACACGCATGAACTCGGTGAGTTATAGGGGAACTCGACGAGCCAACCAAGGATTTCATGACTTCTCGAGTTCAGGAAGGACTCGACGAGTCGGTGAACTACACTCGACGATTCGGGTCAACATGGACTGTTGACTTTGACTGTGGATTTTGACTTTGACCAAAGGTTGACTAGTTGACCTCTGGGGGCATTTTGGTAATTTGGAAATTTATGGAAAAGGGTTTTATGGTAACTATAGGTGGTGGAGTTCGTGTTGGCGATTCGAGAGTTGAGCCTATCACTTCAGTGCGACACTTGGGAGGTGAGTTGTCCTTGCTATATCAACAGGGTCTAAGGCACTAATGCCGGCCCTTTTTCGGATCTGTATCCGGGTTATTACACGTATGCTTTATGATATATATATATATATAAATATATATATATATATATATATATATATATATATATCCTGGTTATAGGATGGTTGCTATGCTAGAGATCGGTTAGATCAATATATTGGTTATAGGATGGTTGTTATGTTAGTGATCGGTTAGATCGGTATCCTGGTTATAGGATGGTTGTCATGATTAGTGATCTGTTAGATCTTCATGTTTACTGTTTATATGTATGTGCACATGTTTGTTGGTTTGGAGAAAGGGTTGAGGCAGGTCCTGCTGTGTGCAGTAGGCCAAGACAACCTGGGCGGACCGGGTAGACTGCAGGCCAGGGCCGGGCAAATCTAGTCAGGCCGAAGGCCCAGCGAGCGGTTCGGATAGGCTGAAGGCCCCGAAGAGGGCGGTCCAGACATGCCGAGGGCTCGGAGAGCGATCCAGATAGACTGAGGACCAGGAGTCGGTCCAGTCAGACTGATGGCTCATTATGCATGTTGTATCTGTTTGCTTATATGTTATATGATACGATTATGACTGTATGGCGTTGGTATTTTGGGGGTAACTCACTAAGCCTTCGAGCTTACATTTATCGATTATTGTTTCAGGTACTTCTGTTGATCGCGGGAAGGCAAAGGCGTGATCGTACTGCTCCTCACATTTTATGATTTTATGATTTGATTCTGGGGTACTCTGACAATATACTATTTTGAAAACAATTTTGTAATAATCATGTGTTTTGAAATGTTTTAAAAAGTTTTAAATTGACTCGAATTTTATGGATGTTACATAAATAAGCAACACATTTTAAAAAAATGAGGTTTTTTCAACATAATGTCATAAAGTGATTAAAGTCATTAACATTAAAAAAAGGTTTTCAACATAAAGTCATAAAGTCATTAACATCCAAATAAAATTGAAAAATGGAAACATTCTTATGAAATGCAATTGTTCAAAAACATCCAAAATCCAATTTTATAATTCGTTCATGCTAGAATTACCATTTCTTCTTCCAACACCAACTTATTCATGATGACCTTCAAATAGAAACAAACATGCAAAATTAAATTTATGATATTTTGAAAGTTATATAAATAACTTTATGCCGTCTACTATTTGTACTAAAAAGAACTCACGATTTTACGAATATGGAAGGATGTGTTCTTCCGTTCTTTGTCCATGACCGGATCGTGAGTATGTTGTATACGGGTTGGCGGGTTGACCCGCGAACCCAAACAGGTAATATATATATATATATATATATATATATATATATATATATATATATATATATATATATACCTGTTTGGGTTCGCGGGTCAACCCGCCAACCCGTATACAACATACTCACGATCCGGTCATGGACAAAGAACGGAAGAACACATCCTTCCATATATATATATATATATATATATATATATATATATATATATATATATGGGTTGGCGGGTTGACCCGCGAACCCAAACAGGTAACCCAACCCAACCCATGAAATAAGAGGGTTGGCGGGTCAAAAATCTCAACCCAAACCCGTTTATTTTCGGTTTGGGTCAGTGTCGGGTTACAGGTTGGGTAGAGAGTTGCCACCCCTAGTTGTTGGATTTCAGAAAGGTTGTAATGTTGTATGCCGAAATGGTCCTGCCTCCCAACTTTCCTGCCTAGTTGATCCTTAATTGATAGAATTGTCAGTATTCATTGGGATTGTTGAGGAATCTAGACTATCATTAGTCATAAGAAATAATAAACTAAGACTTAGTGACATTCGTACCTAGGTCACGTCAAAGGAAAGTTCAAGGTTTTAGGCGAAGCTTTACTGAAATCACCAGTCGTTCACCTAAGTCAAGTGAGTGCATAGTTACTTTCAGCTTACACATAAATATCAAGTATTTAATTTGCTTGGATTCCCTATGTGTTTATCTGCATTCCTGACAATTATGCTAAATGAGATAATGATTTTTACTTGTAGTAAATTATATATGTATTTTATTATACTTATAATGTATCGGGAAAAAAGTGTAGAGAGAGAAAAAATATAGTATAATGGTGAGAGACCATACCAAAGATAATGGTGAGATACCATGCCAACTTAAGAGAAGTCATCAAACAGAGTATTGATGACAATCACAGAATCTTCTATACAGTCCAGTGGAACACTAGCAGACTCGCAATTTGTATGTGTTAATGAATCATACTATCCGAGAGTATAGATTCTATGTTCATTTGATTATGCTATCCCCCCTCAATGGTTGCCTTAATGACATGTATTGCCAAGGAATCCCCGAGGCAATATTGTTTACTCGTTGTTATAGAAATCCTCTAGGATAGGTCCCTTGAGATTATCATTTAGGATCGAAGAGTGAGAATAAGAGAAATGGGTAATCGGGATTAATCTATTTGGTGTGTTGTATATACTTAAATCAATATAATAATAATATTGTGGGTTGGAAATGCTACGTGCTCACCAGACTCCCAATCCTGGCCCACTCAGTTTCTTTTTATCACAGGTATCGGTACGAAGGTACAATCCACTGAGAGATTCAAGGAGTATAGGCCATTAGTGCAATGCGGTATTGTAAGGCTTGTAATAATTACGTTTATGCTTATGTTTCTTTTATCAGTTATGACATCCCAAATTTTGTAATAATCAATGAAAAAAATTTCTTCAAAAATACTTTTTATGGGACAAATTTTGCATTTACAATAAACTCTGTTGTAAAATAAGCATAAATAAAAAGATTTTTTTTGGCCGAGAAAATTGGGGATGTCACAGATGGTATCAGAGCATTATATTTTAGGTAGTATACCTAAATTGACATGAGCACTAGAATACTTTAGGGAATGTGCCTTAATTGTTATTATGTGCTAAATGATTGATAGCATGCTTTATGTTGCATGTGTAGAATTTATATTACTTGATTTAAGGTCTACTGCTGACCATAACTTAGAATAAAGAAATTTTATGTATTCATGCTTCTAAACGTTTAATTATGGTATTAGAACTGGCATATAAATTTTCAAAGTAATAAAGAGGATTATACGTCTAAACATAACTAAAACTTTCTATATCATAATAAACTCACGTCTCGGTACATTGAATGCCTGCGTTGGTGTATAAATCGTAATGGTGAGAGCACGTAGCAGATTGAGAACGGTAACAGAAAATCAGCAGTTGAATCACGAAGGGTGAAGAAGAACAACATCGAAGAGGAGATGAGGAAAATTCGTACATATGTGGAGAAATGCATAAACATTATTAAAGCGCCTAGTAGAGTCTATTAGGACATGTGCTTATTTGGACACATTTGTATGTGTTAAATCGTTTTGTGAATTTAGAAATAAGAACTTGGGGACTGCGAGGAAATTCTTGGGATGAGTATGAGTGGGAGTGAAAGGTAGTAGAGGCCTATACTACCGGAAGCACATGACTCGCACTTAGACCACGGAAAGTCACAAGGTTACCAAGGCACTAATATTTGAATTTTTTTTATAACACCCCGATTTTTAGGTATTTTCAATTTCATCCCTTGGTTTAAATTATAATTCAATTTGACCACTAAGTCCAATAATTATGCCTTGAAGCCCTAGTGGCATTTTGGTAATATGAGCTAGAGGAGTACGCTAAGCGTACATGTGTGTAGGTTGAGCGTACTAGGGCGCGCCATAGTACGCTGGGCGTACACTCACGTATGTTGGGCGTACTCACGTCTAGAGGAAACCCTAAATTTTAGGGTTTGAAGGGTACTTAAGCATCATGTTGGCTCATTTCCTTTCCAACTTTCAGCCTCCACTCCCTTGGGATGTTTTTACAAACCCTAATCCTTCAGTGTGCATTTTGGAGCTCAAGTGTGTGCTTTTTGGTGTGTTCTTGGTGTGTTAGAGGAAAAAGAAGATTCTTGGAGAAGCCTTAGTAAGGGAGAAACTTGTGGATCTGGGATTCTACCTTCTTGAGAAGCTCCAGAAGGTATAAAGCTTCAATCATGCCTTGTTTTCTTTTAGATCTTGCCATGAGGAAATTATGTGTTCTTAGTCCATTTTCTTGGTGTTAATGAGTATGTTCTACTCTAAGACCAAAGGATTCGTCCTTTCTGAAGAAATGAGGTGCATTAAGTCATAAAAATGCTATCTTGGCTCTTTTAGTGCATACATGAGGTCTTTAGTGGTTAATACAAGCTAGAATCTTGATGTTGGGCCTTATTAAGACATGCGTGACCATAAAGCTGGAAACTTTATGGTTTGGAACGCCTATTTGGACCTAGATCTGAAAGTTGGATGTTGGACCGTGTCACACTCCCATACCAAAACGGTGGAAACGTCTGGGGGCGTATGACTTCATGTACAATATCATAACAATTGAATATGAATGAATCAAAGCATTACAACCATTACATTGAACATTTAATAAGTTACAGTGTACTTAAAACATTGATTACTTAATGTCCAATGCATATGACAAAAATGAATAACGTGATGGGACGACGTCCCATCCACCAAAAACTCGTGTAGTTACCTGTTTACTGATTTCCTGAGAATACAATTGATTTTGAAAAGTGTCAACATTTAAATTGGTGAGTTCATAAGCATTTTGTATGAAAAGGGTTTGTAACTGTTTCGTGAAAATGATATTTTATACTTCCGGAAAATCCAATATTTTCTTAAAAATGGACTGTAAGTCTTTAGTCCTAAAACTAGAAATGTAAGTAACGTTGTACTGTCAAATGACGTAAAGAAGTTTTATCATTTTATAAAACTACTTGAAATGTGTGTTATCCCATAAATCATTTGTCTTATTGATACCCTATGTGAGTTATTATAACCATACTAATATGACTAGTGGCCTGAATGACGTGCTTCGGGCATCGGAAACTGTTACGATATTTGTCACCCCAGACCTGCCGGTCTAACTGTCGCTAACAGTTTAGGTGCGGGGTTGTCAATCCCGTATAGATCTATACACAAGTATCACGCTCTCCCTACAAGATACTCTTGTTATAATTCAGGACTTTAGTGTGTACTCTGGTAGGTACGATGAAGCCAAATGTCTCACAACAAGTATCAATCGATTTACCTGAAATGAAAACTCCTTTTTCTTGTAAATAAAACAATTTATGCCTTTAAATAATTGTTTGGTTTTTCTGAAATGATAGTGTGGTTTTGTGACTCTCAAATTATACAAATTATAGTTTTTCTTGTTTGTTTGTTGAGACTATTTACATAATCCTCTACATAAATATAAGGTTGTTATCTTGTTTAGAGTCAAAGTATATGGTCAAACATGATATTTTTGGGTTGTAACCCACCAAAATAGTAAATACTTATAATGTAACCCTTTTTTGTTAGAAAAACTATCTTTTAGTAAAAAGCTTTCAAAAAGAAAACCTTGTAGTTTTACAAATCATAATTTTTCTTATGATTTCTATAACATAGAATATGTTTTATTTTTGTTAACTTTGCATGTCTAAACTAACATATCACAAGTAAATGCATAAAAGTTATTGTGCAAATAATGGTGTATACTTAAACAAAAGGATGAAACATGCAAGTATTTGTGTAATAAACAAATTTTGACTTGTATCCCCCCCCTTAAAAACATGAAAATCTCGAAAAATGGGGGTATGGATCTCACCTTGAGTGGGTTTGTGGTGGGATAAGGAGATGATGGTGAAGATCTTCAAGATTAGAGCACTTTGAAGGTGGTTGAAGAACTCTTGAGAAATGATCTTATCATATGGGTTTACCACATAATAATGTGTGTAAATGGGATGATTTTAGCATAAACATGTGTAGAAACAGTAGATGAACAAGAATTACTTACCAAAAAAAATCCTAGGAACCAACTTGGAGGTGATGATCTTGGAAGAATTTGGGCTTGTTCTTGAGAGTAAGTTGAAAAAAGATGAATATGGTGAAAGGGAAAAGGCCTCTCGGCCGCAAGTTAAAGGGGAGGGGGGAGGGGGTGGGGTGGTGTGAGGTGATGTGCCTTGTTACATGGTGGTTCATAGCCTAGAGGTATGTTGGATAAAAGCCTTTGTTGGAAAAGATGCAAGCACTCTTGTCAATTGGTCAACTCTCCTCTTTTTTATAAAAATGATGAATTTTTATAAAATGTTAGTTTTTATAAAAAAAAAGTAGCATAAATTATATATACTACTTAATGTGGATCATAAAATTCAATTTATAAACGAAAAGACCATAATTAATAAAGATAGTAGCCTAAGGTGTTGAAAGTATTATTTATACTAAAATAATATATGTTGGTGTTTTTGAAATTAACGTTGTAAACCCAAAATAGGGTCTTGATTTCAAAAATCGACAAGGCGAAGGGTATTTCACATAAATACGTGGAAATTTTACATTAGGGAACATCAGGATTCAACCTAAATTTCAACAGAACGCGGTCACCAACCTGGAATTCCAAGGGTTTTCGTCGCTTATCAGCATAGCTCTTTTGCCGATCTCGAGATGCCTTTAATCGTTCACGAATCTGGACGATCTTTTCCGTCGTTTCTTGTATGATCTCCGGGCCAGTGAGAGTGTTATCAGGTACTTGCCTCTTTTCTAGTTGTGTGTCACCCAATTCAACCCAGCACTGAGGGGATCTACACTTGCGTCTGTAGAGGGCTTCGAATGGTGCGACTTTGATGCTAGTGTGATAGCTGTTATTGTAGGAGAATTCAACGAGTGGTAAGTGGGTATCCCAGGCTTTACCAAAGTCTATCACACAAGCTCTTAGCATGTCTTCTAGCTTCTGTATGGTCCTTTCACTTTGACCATCTGTTTGAGGGTGATATGTTGTACTCACATCGAGTTTGGTTCCCAATGACTTTTGTAGCGACTGCCAGAACCGGGAGGTGAATCTACTATCTCTGTCGGAGATAATAGATACTGGCACACCATGTAGTCGCACGATTTCTTTAATGTACGTCCTTGTGAGCTTCTCCATCTTTTCGGTCTCCTTTATTGGTAGGAAGTGTGCGGATTTGGTTAACCTGTCAACGATCACCCAGATGGTGTCAAGTCCATCCACTGTCTTGGGTAACTTAGTTATGAAGTCCATGGTTATCCGCTCCCACTTCCACTCGGGTATTTTCGGTTGCTGAAGCAGACCCGAGGGCTCTTGATATTCTACCTTGATCTTGGCACAAGTCAGGCACTTGCCCACATAGGTAGCGATCTCTGCCTTTATGTTTGGCCACCAATAAAGTTTCTTTAGGTCCAGATACATCTTGTCTGAACCGGAATGAACGGAGTATTTTTGTCTTGTGAGCCTCGTTCATGACGACGTCTCTATAACCGCCGAATTTTGGTGTCCAGATTCGGTCCATGAAGTAACGAGTTCCGTCATCCCTGACTTCGAAGTTTTTATCCATTCCCCGCAATGTCTCCCCTGCGATGTTCTCAGGTTTCAAGGTTTCCAGCTGTGCCTTCTTGATCTGCGCGGACAGGTATGAATAGATGGTCATGGTCAACGATTTCACTCGGCGGCCCGAGTATTCTTTCGACTGAGGGCGTCTGCTACTACGTTGGCCTTGACTGGATGATAACGAATTTCGCATTCGTAGTCATTGAGTAGTTTCTACCCATCGTCGTTGTCTCATGTTGAACTCCTTTTGATTGAGAATATGCTAAAGACTCTTATGATCTGTGAAGATGGTGCACTTTGTGTCGTATAGGTAGTACCTCCATATCTTCAGGGAAAACACCACTGCTCCTAGTTCAAGATCGTGTGTGGTGTAATTGACCTCATGAGTCTTGATTTGTCTTGAGGCATAGGCGATGACCTTTCCCCGTTGCATAAGCACACATCCTAGGCCCTGCTTGGATGCATCACAGTAGACCACAAAGTCTTTGGTCCCGTCTGGGAGAGACAAGATTAGAGCGCTGCACAGAGCTTGCTTAAGCGTTTGGAAGGCAGTTTCTTGTTTCTTCTCCCAGCTGAAGGTCAATCCCTTCTGCTTCAAGGTAGTGAGCAACTTTGCAATCTTAGAGAAGTTTTGTATAAATCTTCGGTAGTAGCCAGCGAGACCCAAAAACTGGCGGATCTCCGTCGGTGTTCTTGGTGTTTCCCAGTTTTCAATCGCCTTAACTTTGGAAGGGTCTACGTGTATCCCTTCCTCGCTGACTATGTGCCCCAAGAAATCTACTTTTCGAATCCATAACTCACATTGCAAGCACTTTGCGTACAACTTTTCTGCCCTTAACGTCTCCAAGACCCTCCGTAGGTGCCGACTATGTTCCTCCTTGCTTCGTGAGTAGATCAGTATGTCGTCGATGAATACTATCACGAATTTATCAAGATAAGGCCTACACACATGGTTCATTAAGTCCATGAACATCGTTGGTGCATTAGTCAGGCCGAAGGGCATCACTACAAACTCATAGTGACCGTAGCGTGTTCTGAATGTCGTCTTAGGGATATCTTCCTCCAGAATTCGTAATTGGTGGTACCCCAACCCTAGATCAATATTTAAGAAGTAACTTAAGCCTTGCAGTTGATCGAATAAGTCTTCGATTCGAGGTAGGGGATAACGATTCTTGATAGTGAGCTTGTTCAGTTCTCGGTAGTCTATGCAGATGCGGAAAGATCCGTCCTTCTTTTTTACGAACAAAACCGACGCTCCCCAAGGTGAGAAGCTCAGTCGGATGAATCCCTTGCTCAACAGTTTGATCAATTGGCTGGATAGTTCCTGCATTTCAGTCGGTGTTAAGCGGTATGGGGATTTGGCTACAGGGGTGGCTCCAGGAATTAAGTCGATTTTGAATTCGACTTGGCGTACAGGTGGGATTCCCGGAAGGTCTTCTGGGAACACATCAGGAAAGTTGCAGACCTCGGGAATATCCTTGATGTCTTGTACTTCTTGTTTCTTATCACCAACATGAGCTAAGAAGGCGTGGTATTCTTTGCGTAGATATTTATGGGCCTTGATGCAGGAGATGATTTGTAGATATGCGTCGGGTTTGTCACCATAAATGACGAGGGTTTCGTTATTCGGTAGGTTAAGGCGAACGACCTTTTCATAACACAAAATATCGGCATGGTGAGGACTTAACCAATCCATGCCAATGATAACGTCAAAGCTACTTATAGTGACCGACATCAGATCGATTTGGAAATAATGGTTGTTTAGAGTTAGTGTGCATCCTACGAATATATCTTTAGTACTTTCTGTCTTTCCATTGGCCATTTCTACGGTGAATGTTTCTTTTAGTGTCTGGGGTTTCTGTTTGAGTAATCGTTTAAACTGGTGGCTCACGAAGCTTTTCTCCACACCACTATCAAATAGTATGCATGCATATGAGTTGTAAAGGAGGAACATACCAGTAACCACGGTAGGATCCTTCATGGCCTCCTCATGCCCAATTGTAAAAACTCTTCCCCCGCCTCCGTTATTCCTGTTTTGTGCCTTCGGACACTCCTTCTTGAAATGTCCGGTCTCACCACAACCGTAGCATGCGTGACTCACCCTAGCATTAGCGGCTTGGGTGGTTTGTTGTGTCAGTGCTTTGCAGAAACGGGTTGTGTGCCTCTTCTTGTTGCGATTGTTACATTACATTTCTCGGCAGGCTTCGTGGTGGTGAAAATTGCACTTGTCGCATTTTGAAAGTGTCTAGCATATGGCTTGGCTGGTGCAGGGGCAGTAGGGGCGATAGGAGTGGTAGGAGCGGTGATGGCATGGACGGTCACCGTTTGTTGTTTCTTGGTTGAGTCTTGAGCGGGTTGACCTTTCTTTTTGTTCCAAAACTTCCTCTTGTTGTCACCTCCTTTTGGCTGCTCGGGCGTGGGGGTTATGATGCCTTGACGAACTCCCTGGCTGACAAGAGTTTGTGCCAAATGCTTGGCACTGTCGAGGGTGATCGGGTTGGCAGATATGATCATCCCCTGGATCTGAGGGGATAGCCCCCAAATGTAATGTTCCACTTTCTTGGCCTCAGGAGTGACCATTACCGGGCACAGAGTTGCCAATTCGTTGAATCGGGAAGTGTAGGTGGCAATGTCGGAACCCTTCATGGAGTGTTCCCACAATTCCTATTCAAGCTTTTGCATCTCGCTCCTTGGGCAGTATTCGGCGAGCATCATCACTTTTAAGTCATCCCAACTCATGGCGTTGGCCATAGCTAAAGTCAGAGTTTTAACGTGGTCGTTCCACCACGTCAAGTCTGAGTCCGCAAAAGTACATGCAACGTATTTGACCTTGAATTCTTCAGAACACGCGCAAATTTCGAAGATGGACTCAGTCTTTTCAAACCATCTTGTTAGAGTAACGACTCCGCCATCGCCATGGTAGGTTCGGGGCTTGCAGTTCATGAATTCTTTGTAAGAGCACATCCGAGGGTGCCCTTGGTTGTCGTCATGGTTGGAACTTCTAGTCCCGTTCCCGCTGCCGTTGCCGTTTTTGTTCGTGCCGTTGCTGCTAATTTGGGTCATGGCAGCAGCCATAGCGGTTGTTACAGCGGCCTGAAAAACAACAGTGTCCATCGGTGGAGGTGGTGGCGGCGGTGGAGTTATTGAGGTGTTGACGACACGTCTTCTAACTCTTCGTGGTGAGATCTTTCTGCCATAAAGTTTAGAGGTGGGATAATGTTAAGTTTTGCTAAAGGTTATGGGTTGAGTATTACTGTAATGGAATGCCTTGATTATAAATGTATTCAGTCTCGTTGCTATTGAAATTAGCAATTCGTAAATGGAATTTACTATAAGAAGTAAACAATTACATAATAAATAACACACCCAATGAAATAAATGCATACAAATTTCATTGATAATAGCAGTTTTAGTACAAAGTTTGTGAAAATTGACCTTTAAAAGGTCTACAATACATCAAGAGATATGAAAAGGAAAAATTTTGACAGCATGCAGACCCCCTGAATAGTGTAATCACTTATTCGTAGGGTTGAACCTACATACAAGAGTAGAGTAGCACCAACGCTTACTCAAAAACCTAATTTATAACAAAATGTGAGTAGTGTGAGCCCTACTCGCGACGCGTGGTCCCTTGTGGGCCAGAGGATGAAGTCGAGGCGCCCTGCAACTCTGCTATCCGACGCTCAGCTGCAATCACCCTCTCCTCGAGAGTCGTGTGCCTCTCCTGATACTCTCTCACTTCCGCACGTGTGGTGGTATGGTCCTCATAGAGACTGTCAATGAGACGGCATGTCCGAGGGTAGTCCCTCTCCAGTAGTCGGGTGCGTGCATCAGTGGCCTCAGCAGCGGCCCCTAGCTCCATGATCCGATTTGCTGATGCCCTGGTCTGATCTCCGAGGTGTGAGATACGTTGCGCCATGACAGGGAGGGCCCTGTCTACTGGTCCTCCGTGACTGAGGTTATAGAAACCTCGATGCATGCCAAATGGATAGCGCTGGTGTTTCTGCCTGCTCCACCTCTCCACGTCTTCTGCCTAGCGTGGTGTGGGTCCCTGGTAGCCCATGCGATGTGCGGGGACTCGAGCGACATAAGGAGGATTCATGACTTCGGACTCCGCGTCCGAGTCCTCCTCTTCTTCTTCCTCGTCTTCTTCTTCCTCCACTTCTGGATCCTCTTCGGGCTCTTCTTCCATTAGCTCCTCAGGATCCTCTTCGGGATACTCCTCAATCCACCCGCTATTACCCTGGTTAGGGAAATAGGGGTCTCCAGGCATATGAAATCCTGCCATGATGTTAGTACGAGAATAGAGATATAAGAATTACATGAATGGTAAAAGTGTATGACTCTGTAGTATTTCTAAAATACTCCTATAGTATTTTAATCTTTATGTTTGATTCTAAGGTTTCTTTGTATTTAGGTTTGGTAAGTTTTAGACTCATTGTTCACTACAGCTACTCCCAGACACATGTTGGTCATATCTCGCATAAATATAGTTGATCAGACTATATTCATCCCAGATATGATTACATAACTATCCAGGCTTAATCGTAGCGTCCAACTTATCTAAATACTTTTTATATAGGGTTCTTATTATGACACTGTTGCTAGTATGTATGCATACATGTATGCTTTTTATAGAAAGATACTTATATTTTAAAAGCATACTTTTAGTCAGAGTGTTTTAGCCCCATCGTATTTATAGTTATATATCTTAAATGGTTTGATATACCTAGTTCACTATAAACAATGCTCTGATACCAATCTGTCACTCCCCCAAACCAGAACGACGGGAACGTTTGGGGGCGGATGACTTCATATACAATATAATAACAATTGAATATGAATGAATCAAAGCATTACGACCATTACATTGAATATTTAATAAGTTACATTGAACTTAAAACATTGATTACATAATGTCCAATGCATGTGACAAAAATGAATAACGTGATGCGATGACGTCTCATCCACCAAAAACTCTTGTGGTTACCCGTTTACTGATTTCCTGAGAATACAAGTGATTTTGAAAAGTGTCAACATTTAAGTTGGTGAGTTCATAAGCATTTTGTATGAAAAGGGTTTGTAACTGTTTCGTGAAAATGATATTGTATACTTCCGTAAAATCCAATATTTTCTTAAAAATGGACTGTAAGTCTTTAGTCCCAAGACTAGAAATGTAAGTAACGTTGTACTGTAAAATAATGTAAATAAGTTTTATCATTTTATAAAACTACTTGAAATGTGTGTTATCCGTAAATCATTTGTCTTATTGATACCCTATGTGAGTTATTATAACCATACTAATATGACTAGTGGCCTGAATGACGTGCTTCGGGCATCGGAAACTGTTACGACATTTGTCACCCAGACCTGCCGGTCTAACTGTAGCTAACAGTTTAGGTGCGGGGTTGTCAATCCCGTATAGATCTATACACAAGTATCACGCTCTCCCTACAAGATACTTTGGTTATAATTCAGGACTTTAGTGTGTACTCTGGTAGGTACGGTGAAGCCAAATGTCTCACAACAAGTATTAGTCGATTTACATGAAATGAAAACTCATTTTTATTGTAAATAAAACAATTTATGCCTTTAAATAATTGTTTGATTTATCTGAAATGATAGTGTGGTTTTGTGACTCTCAAACTATACCAATTATAGTTTTTCTTGTTTGTTTGTTGAGACATATTACATAATCCTCTACATAAATATAAGGTTGTTATCTTGTTTAGAGTCAAAGTATATGGTCAAACATGATATTTTTGGGTTGTAACCCACCAAAATAGTAAATACTTATAATGTAACCCCCTTTTTGTTAGAAAAACTATCTTTTAGTAAAAAACTTTAAAAAAGAATACATTGAAGTTTTACAAATCATAATTTTTCTTATGATTTCTATAACATAGAATATGTTTTATTTTTGTTAACTTTGCATGTCTAAACTAACATATCACAAGTAAATGCATAAAAGTTATTGTGCAAATAATGGTGTATACTTAAACAAAAGGATGAAACATGCAAGTATTTGTGTAATAAACAAATTTTGACTTGTATCCCCCCCCCCCCCTTAAAAACATGAAAATCTCGAAAAATGGGGGTATGGATCTCACCTTGAGTGGGTTTGTGGTGGGATAAGGAGATGATGGTGAAGATCTTCAAGATTAGAGCACTTTGAAGGTGGTTGAAGAACTCTTGAGAAATGATCTTATCATATGGGTTTACCACATAATAATGTGTGTAAATGGGATGATTTTAGCATAAACATGTGTAGAAACAGTAGATGAACAAGAATTACTTACCAAAAAAAATCCTAGGAACCAACTTGGAGGTGATGATCTTGGAAGAATTTGGGCTTGTTCTTGAGAGTAAGTTGAAGAAAGATGAATATGGTGAGAGGGAAAAGGCCTCTCGGTCGCAAGTTAAGGGGGAGGGGGAGGGGGTGGGGTGGGGTGAGGTGATGTGCCTTGTTACATGGTGGTTCATAGCCTAGAGGTATGTTGGATAAAAGCCTTTGTTGGAAAAGATGCAAGCACTCTTGTCAATTGGTCAACTCTCCTCTTTTTTATAAAAATGATGAATTTTTATAAAAATGATGAATTTTTATAAAAATGTTAGTTTTTATTAAAAAAAAAAGTAGCATAAATTATATATACTACTTAATGTGGATCATAAAATTCAATTTATAAACGAAAAGACCATTATTAGTAAAGATAGTAGCCTAAGGTGTTGAAAGTATTATTTATACTAAAATAATATATGTTGGTGTTTTTGAAATTAACGTTGTAAACCCAAAATAGGGTCTTGATTTCAAAAATCGACAAGACGAAGGGTATTTCACATAAATACGTGGAAATTGTACATTAGGGAACATCAAGATTCAACCTAAATTTTAATATAGGTCGAGTTGACTTTTGTTGACTCCAAAATTGGCAGTTGTCACATACTGAATGTGATAAATTCTTAATCAAAGTTTTGCATGGCCACCGTGTACACTGGGCGTACCAAGGCGTACGTTGGGCGTAGGTGGTCAATGGCGCGATTCCGTTCAATGTAGAGTACGCTGAGCGTACAGCTAGTTATGCCTCGCGTACTCAGCCTGTTGGGTTTTCGAGTTTGGGCTTCAAGCTTTGGGACACCTTTTGGGCTTGGATTCTTGGGCCCTTATTGGTCCATCTGATTATGAGTATTTTAGGCCAAGTGAAGTGTTGGACCTTGGAGTAAGGTCCAAATAGGAGTTGGGCCCAATTTGGAAAATTGGGCCAATTATGGGCCTTGAGTGATTATTTATTGTTGGGCGTTTTGGATCAATATTTGGGCTTGGGTCTTAGCCCATCTAGGGAAAGGGTAAAGTGGCCATTTACCCTAAGTATGGATTATTAGTCAAGGATTGTAATCCAATTTTTTTTTAATTGGATGATTATTTTGTTGTGTTAGTGCGGGGATTTTAGTAAGCTAGCGGCCGGAGGCTTTCAGTGTGATTCAGCAGTGTGAGGTGAGTCTTCCTCACTGTACTTGCGGGTCGAAGGCACCGATGACGGCCCTTGGATTGATATCCTATTATGCATGTTTTGTACTGTTGAGATCTATTAGATCGGTATCCTGGTAGATAGGATGATGTTATGTTATAGTGATCTGTTCAATCGATATCCTGGTAGATAGGATGATGCTATGCCTAGTGATCTGTAAGATCTGTTTATTTGTTTTATGGCTGGTTCATGGATTGTGTTTCAGGTACCTCAGAGGATCGCGGGAAGGTGAATGCGTGATCGTGCACCTCCTCATGTTTTTGTTTTACGATTTTGGGATTTCTCTGATGCGAAACTTATTTTGAAAACAATTTGTAAACAATGATGGTTTTGGGTTGTTTAAAAAGTTTAAAATTTTCAAGAATTTTATGAATGTTACAGTTAAGCCATAAAATAACAACTTAAAATGGTAAGATTTCCCATTTTGCATTTTTGTCAAATATTCAATTTTATAGTCTATTTTACTTGGATTAACATAGTATCCATTTACAAAAGCTACCCTAACTTATAGTAGAATCCTCATAATACTTTACCTTCCATATTTCATGATATTTATGAAATGGTCAACTTACCCTTATTGCTAAAATATACATTTCTTGACTTAATTCATAGAATTGAGTCTTGTATTTTTTTTCATAATGATCACTTTAATGCATATCAATAAATTATGGCACTAAATCTTTAAATTGAATGGTACTCCAAATAATGACCAAAATGTCCTTACTTCCATTCAATAACCCTTGTAACTTCTTTCATTCATGTAATCACTTGAAATGATCACAATTACCCTCATTGTCCTTATTAGAATTATGTATGGACTATTTTGTCATTTTTACCATCATTGACAATATTTATACATTTCCAACTGATTTCATCTATTTTTCTCACTTTATAAATATTCAAATTTCGGGTGTTACAAAAATGATTTTGTGATACTAAAATAACCAACCTCTATGTACGGTGTAAGTTATGGTATTGACACATAGTTGAAAAAAATAAGAATGAAGAAATTGATGGTCTAAGATCTCGTTGCAACAAAACTGATGGTTAAGCCCATTTATTGTTATCGACAATATAGAGAAAACAAGAGAGATTTGAGGATATGATGTTGTATACACATTCTTTCCGTGATGGGTTGGCTGTTTCTGACGAGGAAGCTTTAGTGAAAGTATATTGCAACTAGTTTGTTGCTTGGTGAGAGAGAGAGCTTTTATCTAAATTAATAATTAATAAATATTAGAAAAAAATAAATAAAAAGTATAATAGTCATTTTAGTTTTGATATAGATTAAATTCACAACTAAACTAGATGAAAATGACAAATCCACAATTTTTTAAGATTTAATCCTTAGAAAAAAGTTTAAAACGACCTAGAACATTTTTACAGTTTTGTCTTGGACATTAACTTTATAAAAAACTAATAGGATACTAAGAGAGTTGGTAAACTCCCAAGGATGGTTAAGTTGGTCATGGTCCTTTTAAAGTACACATATCCATCCAAAAGGCAAGGACAACGGATCATTGACCACTTCCCAACCACAGTTAACACTTTCTTATTCAATTACCGTCTTTTTAATATAATCAATAACTAAAAAACTTTATTAAACTAATACAATACACTAGATGAACGTTGTATTTTAAAAAGCAATATACAAGTCATAAAATCAGACAGTTAGCCGTAATATAATTATATTACATAAGATCATGTTTGGATACACTTATGTTGTTTGAAGTTGTGACAATTAAAAAAAAGTTTTTTGATTTTTTTTCTTGTTATTTAGAAGAATAATAAGTATTATTACCCAAACAAAATCGTCATTGTATATTATTGAAGGAATTAAATTCAAAACAAAATATATGTATTCTATCAATTATAACCATAGGTTTTTTACATATTAATATTGATGTACTAAGCCTAAATTGATTATTAGAAAATCGAGTATTAGCTCCCTAAATATTTAGATAATCAGAATTATTTTACCTGCAAATTATCGATTAATTATCTACAAGTTAATATCGTAATTAAAAACATCCAAACATCCCCCAAAATTTATGGTCATAGGATGGGTGCCTCCAGAAATATTAGTTGTGCTTAATAATTAGTTAAGAAAAAAAATTGAAAAATAGAAAGAAAGAAAAAGAAGACAATGACAATGACAACACATTAAGTATTTAAAATAGTGTGGGATTGTAAAGGTATACAAAATTAAAAAGTTTATTATTTGTTTATTAATGAAAATGACGTATTTGACCTTATATCAATTGAAATTATTAACAAATAGGAATAATTTTTAACGAGATTTGTAAGGTTCGGTATACCAAAGACAAGTCCCCACATGAAGATATGACATACACGCAATAAAAATAGATATTTCAAGTTTGAACATGGGTGATAATTCATGACACAATATGACAAAAATAAACGGTACAAAACAAAATTTAGACGAAATTGAAATTTGAATTCGTGTTCGTAATCGTATTCGTGTCAAGTGTAAAAAACACGACGTCGTATCGTGCCGTGTTCGTGTTCAAAATCCGACACGAAATTAACACGATTTAGCATTTGTTTGTCATGTTTTTCGTGTTATGTATGATTGCATATTAATTAATTAAACTAATTGTTATTCTATATTATCTTTGTTGTGTTGTGTTGTGTTTGTCGTTTTTTAATTGATTTGTTTTCGTGTTACTTAAAAAAAACACGACATCGTGTCATGTCGTGTTCGTGTTACATAAAACTTTGTCATGTCGTGTAGTGTTAGACAAAAATACGATGACTCGATTTGCCACCCATAAGTTTAAGTCTAAATCCTATTATCTTCGTAGATCTTGGAAGAACTCTCAAAAATATGATTTACCTTCTCGTGTTGATCATGAGAGCAACAAGAACGTCAGTTACTTGTATTCATTATTTGAGAAAATTCTATATGAGCCACATTGTCGACAATCTTTCTAGGTTCATCCCATGGTTAAAAAGGGATACTTGATGAAATATGGATTTAGTGGATCTATATGATACCATGAATTAAGTAAAATTTTAAATATATTTTTTAAACGTTTATATTTTCTATCCCAGTGTTGTTAAAATTATGATCTTGATCATAGGATCATAAGATTTTATGTAATGGACCCTTGATTATGGATTATCACCTTAGGGTTGTTTTGGATATGTATAGTGTGAGGAGGTTCTCATACCAATAGCTCGGGTGTGAGACTTATCTGTTATTGATTAAGGTGTGTCATTATACTATAGGACACTAGGTGTTATTGGATTGCCATTGTTTTTGTGACTCTTGCATGTTATGTATGTTGGGTGGGGCCCATTATATATTTAAGGCGAGGCCTGTTAGCCGGGCGGGCCCGATGAATGTCGGGCGGGGCCCGATGAATGTTGGGCGTGGTCCGGTGTATGTATGGTATGTGGTATTTTGGGGAACTCACTAAGCTTTGTGCTTACGATTTATGTTTATGTTTAAGGTACTTCCGGTTCCAAAGGGAACAACTCGACGTGATTACATCGCATCCACCAGTGTTCCGCATTTTATGACTTGTTTTGTACTATGATAACTATTCGATGCATTTTATATTTTGATGAGCTTTTGGAATGAATGAATTGTTGTTTTGGTTAACTTAAAAACAAAACAAAATTTACTTAGTATTTTTGGGATGTTACAGGCTCTCACAACCAACAAACGGGTGTTATACACCTCCTAATAAACCACACAAGGTAAACCCTTATTCTACCTTCTAAAACTAGAAATTTGACCAAAAGTCAACAGTCAACATCACCAACAGTTGATACTCACACCGTGACCAGCCCATGGCCACGTCCTGGCTAACAAACTCAGCCCCGATCCAAACTCTAGATTCGAACATGTCACACCTTACCCGACCGCCAGGGGAAATGTCGAGTAGTGACGATACATAGATTTCCCAAATCACAGAGTGCCAATCATAATTATCTATTTAAACAAAAGCCTATATGTCTTCAACCTGATAACCTTTTCTTGACTTCATCTTTACTCCATCCTAGGAACACATGCGATTTTTGAAAACGTCAACTTGATGTTGGTGAGTTCATAGGTTTTGAGGTAAATGTATAATAAACTCTTTTGAAAACTTTTTAGAAATCTTTGTGATTCTTAATTTCCTAGCTTCCTATGTTTTATTATATCACCTCCTGGTATATTTATCTTTTTAGGACATTTTGCTAATCATATCTTATTATCTTTTTAGGATATTTTATTAATCCTAATTTACTATCTTTGCAGGATATCTAATGATCCTATCTTATTATCTTTTAGGATATTTTTATTAATCCTAATTAATTATCTTTGTAGGATATCTAACAACCCTAACGTATTTTATCTACCACTCTAAGGCGTCCATAATGGTAGTCGGATCTCTAAGGTGTTTGTAATGTATTACCATGAGCCCCCATAATCGACGTTGTTTGACTAACAATTGCCCTGCCACAATGCTTCATTGGACGTCGAATAGTGATTAATAAGAAAGTTATCATGCCAAGATTGTAGCTAGCAATCGCAGGTGGGGGTGTCAATCCTCGTATAGATCTATACATATCTTCCTAGCTCTTGCAAGATTAACGATTATAGGTATCGGGGAAGCCGAATTTAATCAAGGCTATTGGATGAATATTAACAACTCACTAACGCATTAACCTTAGGTTATCTTTTATCTTTTATCTTTCCTATAATTATCCTAATATAAACACCTTTAATTTTATATTTGATAATTATATCTTTTGGTCTCATAATTGTTATATATATATATATATATATATATATATATATATATATATATATATATATATATATATATATACCCTAATTATGGTTAATCTGATAACTGTATATTTGGGCAGAGTAACGATTAGGTACAATTCATATCTCTATATTTAACCAAACATAATTTATAGGTACTATGTTATCCTATGGATTTGGTCATTATAACATCTAGGTATTGTCTCTTCCTAGACTATCGGACATCATAACTCTTAGGAATAATATCATAGCTTACGACTAGGCATAGTATCTATAGCTATATTATCCTAAGGCTTTAAGCTTTATAAAATGATTGATATTTATAGATATAAATATATTTTGATAAAACCATTTGATAAGAATGTATTCCACCCCCCCCCCCCCCCGGTAAAACATTTAAAACAATGAAATTGGGGTCGTGAACTCACTCTAGTAGCGTATTCTAAAGCATCCAAGCCATTTCATCCGAAGCTTCGTGCCATTGAGAGGATCTCTGAAACAGCTTGAGAGGTATATAGAGAGTGTTTGGGATGAGAAAATCAAAAAGTGAGCACCTCTATTTATAGTGGTTATGCGCGACGTGCATTTGCTTCGTGGCTCCATCCAGAGCTTGCCACATGTCACATTTCATGTCTCCCTAATCTCGACGAATCTGTGTCTCAAATGTGCGCGACGAGCATGGCGTGCACTTGGCGTGCACCTCTAAATTTTTTATAAAAATTCATATCTTCCTTATATGAATCTTGTTTCTTAACCTCTTTATATATTTGTACAACTCTCTACTAGTACTACAACTTTCCTTAAGGTCGCGTTGCCAAATTTGGACTTTCATTTATAACCCGTATTTTATATTTTTCTAGAAATTGTATCTCCTTCATACGAACTCCGTTTTTGACCTTTTTCCTTTCCAATTCCTTATCTATTGGGTTACTACGATTTTTCTTTTTGTGACGTTAACCAAAACTCAACCGATTTCTTTATGTTGTTTTGACGTTAATAGCGTTATTAACACGGTTGATTTTTATCTTTTATAAAATCATAACTCCTTTGATCGGAGTCAGATTTTTACAACGATTATATCCTTGGGATCACCTTGTTGTGTGCTTTCCAAATACACTGACCATTATTAAAAGTGATATAACTCTTTGGCCACTCATTTTTTACCCTATTATTATCATTTAAGTGATCATATTTTCCTTCAATATGGAAAGTTTTATCATTATCATCGGTTAATGCTAATCTCTAATGAAGATTGGTGACAGGAAATTCCTAATTGTCACATTCTCCCTCTATTTTAGGAATTTCTTCCTCAAATTCAGACCTTATGGTAATCTTATTAGGGGAGACCAATTTCTTAATCAGGAAATCAATTCTTTTTTCCTATTTATTGGGACAACTAAATTTCCTTTTTAGTTTTTTAATTCTAATTCTTCAACCTAATCATTAGCATCTAATATTTGTCTTTTGAAATCCTATTTGATATTATCCTTATTTTACACCAATAGAAAACCTAAATCTTCTATCTTAATATTGGTGTGGATTTCTGGAACGATTTCTATCACTACATGTACTAAAAATTGACCTTTATATATAATAATGTTGAGTACAACTTCAAGGGTTTCCAATCCCCTTGTTCTTGATGGGTTTTGAGCATTCTAACACTCCTAAGTGTACATGCAACCCTAAATACCTTGGATCTATGTTTTCTCTATTATACATGCAAATATGATTATCCAAGGTATTATCCTAACTAGCATACCAAAACATTGATACTAGGATACTAAAATAGATAGAATACATACCTTGTTGTTGTTGCTTGACTCCATGAAGCTTGAGAGCCTAGTGCCCCAAGTGTGACACCTCAAATGGTTCACACAACATAATGAACTCTTGGAATAACCATGAGAAGAAGACATACATGTTCAAATCGGCTAGCCCTCAAAATATGTATCACTAGTGCCCATTTCTTGAACTAAAGGGGTTCTTATATAGTGTGGCTATTAGGGTTACACCATGTAACTCATGACTTTACCCATTCCTTATGCTCCATGGGTTTTAACCTCCATGGAGTATCCATAGATCACCACATGGGTTAAACCCAACATAAAGGAATCTTGGATCATAAGCCCACATATATAAGAATGAATGATTTACACAATCAATCCCCATATATTTAATTAGTCTCTTTTTGATCACTAAATTAAGTCCAAATTAATTCTTGATCAATACTAATTAAATAACATGATTTCATATTAATATATTAGAACTTATAATATATTAATATGTCACAAAATGTCTTTTCCTCATAAACGGTCTATCCAAATGTTCCGATGCCATGCAACCCAAATGGACCATGCCGAGTCGGGTCAAGTACATACCAATTATAGTTATGGACTTAGACACTAATCCAACAGTTCTAACATTACATAATTATTCCTATGGAACATTTTCCTAAACCTCTTTATTCTAACATCCATTATTTCCTTCTACTGGCCTGGTTGACTCTTGCAGACGTTACCGATGTGTCATGGCCTTCTGTAGTTGTTACACCTAAACTTCTCACAATTTCCTTGATGGTGAATTCCACAATTACTTCACAAGGGGAGCCTTCCAAAGTATCCCCTTGGTGAAGTGGGTGATCTCTCCTGAGGCTTCCTTTCCTCTATTTCCTTCCACAAGCGCCGACTAGATTTTCCCTTGACGACTCCTCCCCAATTGTTCTTAAGCTCTTTGGACTTATTCTTACTCCTTCTTGATGGGTTTCGAGCAATACATCATTCCTATGGTGTATATGCAAACCCTAATAGCTTTTGGATCTAGTTTGTCTAATGAACATGCAATCGAATATCCAAAGCTATAAACCGTAGATCTATCATATAAGAACTGAAATAAGGGTTTAGTAATTACCTTTGATTGTTATATAGTAATAACAATCAATTCCTTGCTTTGATTGGCTTCAGAAAGCTTAGTTCCTTAAGTGTTGCATCTCTAATGGAGTCACAAACACCACTAAGCAATTGGATGAAGGAGAGAAGAGAGGGGAGGCACAAAAACGGCTGGAAACCCTAATCCAAGTGTTAGCCACGTTTTTAGTGCCCAAGGGTTCCTTATATACTTAGGCTATTAGGGTTATCCAACAAGGAAACCCTAATTTGACTGCTTAAGCCCTAAGCAGCCCATGGACCCCTTCTGGAACATGCCTTGGACGATTTCTAATGGGCTTCCCCATAGAATTCGTCCAACCTATTATTCCAAGGTGATCCATAGCCCAATTGTAATTATCTTATAATTACAACTCCAGTCCCCTAAGTTTAATTAATCTCTTTTAGTCACAAAATTAATTCTTAATTAATTCTTGACTAATATTAATTAAACAATATGATTTCTCCTTTAATATATTATTCTTATAATATATTAATAAATCACAATTAAACCTTTCTCTCCTTAATTCATCCTACATATTGCTATGGTGAAGGCAACCCAAAAGGACCATGCTAAAATCGGGTCAAGTACATACCAAAATAGTTATGGACTTAGACACTAATCCAACAGTCTCCCACATTGGATAAGTCTAATAACTATTTTGCATAACTTCAGAACATGATCAACAATCGTAGCTTTCAAAAGCCGCTGTCAACTCTGATCTTATCAGATACGCGTGTCCTTTAGATAAGGGATCATACATTCCTCCATTCTACAAGATATCGTATAGACATGAGACATGGATTTAAATCATTCTCCCTGTCTATGTATTGTTTCCTGACATCTGATTTATGAAGACTGACAACAGACTACAATGGAACACATCAACTTAGTCCCGGCTTGGCCAAGCGCTTAGGGTGTCATCATTAAATCATCGAGGGGCCCACAGATATCGCTTTTATCCCACTTTGGGTAAAAGGAATGGATAAACTTCGACTCAAATGCTCTCTTTCATTTACTGATCGAATCACACACAACAATAAGTTTTATAACACCAAGTTACTGGTGCATTTTTTTATTATCAATGCGCAACCGACCAACAAACAACAACTCACACGTCTCGGTTTCAAGAATATACAATGTTATCGTCTCACAATTACTCATGATAAAAGCCATGAAGTGATTCAAGTGAGCGTGGGTTTGATCCAATACTCTAATCTTATTAAAGCACTCATGAACTCTGCAGCAAACTTATGCTATGTCTAAACACTTAGACAATCTACAGACAGATTCATGACAGTCTTCCTTCATACCTACTTCCAACGTATGACCGACTGTGGAGGTTTGAATAACCCAGTTATTCTGGAAGTCAAAACATGCAAAGTGAAACGCAATAATAATATTAATCCTATATGGCCCCAAAACTTTTGATCGTAAATAAAAACACTTTTATTTAAACACCATATTGATTACTCATTATTCATTGCTTACTGTTTCAGAAAATCAACTTATTACTCGAATTATAACCACAATTGTCCCATGGTCCAAGCATGCACACTTTGATTTCCTATGGTCCATACTTTGTGAAATAGATCAACTGAAAACTTTTCCAATGAAACTCATTTCACAATCCCCAATCCTTATTATTAGTATAAGAATACCAAATTCTTGCCACTTTTAGAATATGTCAGATTCTAACATTTTATGCAATGATTCTTTCGTAATGTCATAGCACAAAAGTCACCAAGACCCGGCTAATGAAATTACAAGGTATTCTATCAGAAATTGTTACAAGACAATTCCATAGACGTGAAGTCTCACATTCAAAGTACATTCCTTTGAACATCCTTCTCGCATAAAAGTTTCTAATCTAGACATATTTCTTAATATCTAATTCCCATTAATGGAAACATTTCCATATTTGCCATATGACAACTCATTCTTCATAGAATCTTATCTATTCATAATAATATCAATATAGTCCATCCAGTACTATACTTCCAACTACTCACAAGCGACAAATCCTCAGTGAACCTCAGATCGTCCTTTGATAGTTGTTTAATTATTTTAGTCAAAACCGATTCTAGTCCCTTTTTCCCTCTTAATGCCCTGGGCATTTTGAAAATTTTAGAATGGTCAAATATTATAGCATATGCAGTCGATCCTATACCCGAAGCGTATTGGACACGATGCATAATGTCTCACATAAAGACGTGATACTTTATAATCCTTCTGCCATAATATTTTATGTGCCATGTTCCCACTATTCGAACTATGAAGAGGGATGCCGTAATCATAATCGAATATTGAGAATGCACTATGTATCCTTGACTAAATTTATTAACATTTCACGATCTAAGCTTTAGAATTTTGAAACGAAGTATAATATTCTCTCCCTTAATTATAGCAAAACAACTTTTCAACCCTTGCAACTTTGCAAAGTGAATCTTTGTTTTCTATAATTAATATTGCTAACTTGCAATACTTACCATAATAATCATGCTCCCACTAACACGATGATTATTACAATACAAGCATAACACTTATGCTCCCACTAGCTTTGACATGTATTCAGAAAACAGCTGAACTTCTAGAAGACAATGCTTATTGAATTCCTTAAGTTCATATTTCTAACACTTGATGCTTTGATAATCCTTTATCAAGCTTTTTAAGCTCATACATCTTTGCCTTAGATAGCTCACATGTGTGTCTAAACAATTCAGAATTTATGTTACTAAGTCCCAAATGTTCAGACTAATTGCCAAATCTCACAATTCGAACTATGAAAAGGGATGCCGTAATCATAATCGAATTTGAGAATACAATTTTCACAATTGCTATCTTCTTAAAATCTCTCTTAGTGAAAGCATTTCCTCACAATCATTTTCATAAAGGAGGGAAACCTTATGACACTTAGATTTTATGATGTATGTGTTCCTATCCATGCGAATTTGTCAAAACGAAAGTTTGCAACAAATCCAAAAACCATATGGACTGAACTTGTTCAATCTTGATTTCTTGCCTCATGGTAACA
The DNA here is from genome assembly GCF_052849685.1 of Lactuca virosa. Taxonomy (NCBI): domain Eukaryota; kingdom Viridiplantae; phylum Streptophyta; class Magnoliopsida; order Asterales; family Asteraceae; genus Lactuca; species Lactuca virosa. The sequence continues at coordinate 255,523,402 of NC_136427.1, read as the reverse complement.
CAAGTGCCCACCATGTCTTCCAAGTAGTTTAGCAACTCACCCTTACATATCAATGTACCTTCCATTGATCAAGGTGCTTGCCTTTATGCATACAAATGAGAACTCATAGAACTCAGATGCATAATTAACTTAACTGGAATGGCGCAGAAAACAAAATTATGTCATCCACGATAGGTTACAAACCTCAAGTCGTGCGCTAGTGATGATCAATTAGGTTTATTTTTGATTTATTCTTGAAACTTTTCAAGACCATTAAGACTCCCACTGACTCTTTGACATATAAGGTTCTCTTGTCAAGAAACATTTCTTGACAAACAAATATTCAAGAGTTAGTGTAGTTTCTTATCAAGCTTAACACTTCACACAATTGGTCTTAGTTGGTCTTTGACTTATCCAAGAGATCACAACTTACCAATTTCAAATGTGCAAGAATATGAAAACTCTTCCAAATTCCACATTTGATGAGTGTCATAAACCTTCTTAACTTGTCACTCAAGTCACAATCTTAGAGTATGACTCTAAGACTTGATTTTGGAACGAAGTATCATTGACTTCTTGATTTCATAATTCTCGATTCCTCTTCTTAGACATACTTACTTAGAGGATCAATTGAGATATGGTTCTTAATCATTAAGACTTATCATAAAACACAATAAAAGGTACTCTCCCTTCTTCTTAGAATAGAGAAACTTTTATCTTTCTGCCTACTTGATTCTTCTTATTCGTTCTGCTATTTATTGAAACTCTTTCAATCAACTCACAATTACACTTAATCTTATAAGTGTAATCATATTTACTAAACTTTAGTAAACCATGACGAATATATTTATCACTCTTATGGCGGACTTGATCAACGCACAACCTAGTGTACTCGATCTCCTAGTCCTTCACTTGACACTTTGTCAATGAATTAGTCTAATTTCCAAGTATGAAGTTTCTCATTCATCACGCAACCAGGTTGTATGATTCCAAGTTTCTGTCCAATTGAAACTTGGGCGATGAGAAACTCTCCCTATTTGGTAAATTTTCGACATTTCCACAAATAACATAATCAAGAATCAAACCCATCATTGCTAATAATAGATATAATCAAACATCAATTTTTCATACACCCCATTGCAAGGATAAATAAATAAGATAAAATCAAAATTTATTTTATTGCGGAAAAATTTGTCCTTACAACGCAATTCAACTGAAAACTATGTTATTACATATTCCTAAGCAATCTATTCTAACTCCAAGTAGTAGCTCAAGAATCCAATCTTCAAGCAATGCGATCGAAATCCATTTCTTCACGATTAGATTCATCTCACTTCTTCCCTTAAGCTTCCTCTCTTTTCTTCGATCCTACAAAACATCAAAATGTAATCTTATCACATCATGTATTAAGAATCTAGAATAGGAACTTAAAAGAGTTAGATGGTGGATTTTACCTGAAGTAGAGCCATACGTCTTGACTCTCCCATCTCTTAGATCTCTCAGGTAAATAGGGCAGCTTCGTCTCCAATGCCCCTTCTCTTGGCAATAGAAACAAATGGACTCTTTTGGAATAGCACAAGGAACTATCTCAGAATTTACCTTTTCTGGATTTCCAATGTCACCATTTTCAATGTCCATTGAAGTTTGGGAGTTTGATTCACAAGACAAATTTACTTGATCAGTACGCCAGATCATTGCTGATTCAGCTGCTATCAGCAAATAGGTCAAATCAATGAGGGTCACGTCATGGTCCATCATATAGTACTCTCTAACGAACTCACTATATGATTCAGGAAGCGACTGAAGAACCCAGTCAACAGCCAACTCGCCTGAAATCTCGACACCCAACATCCTTAACCTGTCAATGTGTGACTTTATCTCTAAGACATGTGCACACACATGTTTCCCATCTTCGTGTTTACTTGCCAAAAGGGCTTGAGTGAGCTTGAACTTTTCAAGCCTTCGAACTTGTGGGTTAGGGAGAACAATTGGAGGAGGTGGAGGAAGTGAAGCATGAATCTCATTTCCTTGATCGTATCTTGGAACGCCATCTTCATTTGGAAAGCTTGTTCCAATGGATTTAGGAAGACCATTGTTAGATTCAGACATCTACAAAACGGGATAAATTCAAGTCAAGTTGGTTAGAATCCTTGATGTAACACTCAAACGAAACATCAAGGCTAGGATCCAACACAATACTCTACAACCTAGAAGAGGGATGCCGTAATCTAGTTGCAAAATATTTGAAGGTAGGTAAATGACGATTTACCAATTTCCACCATGAAAAACGAAAAAGAAATTTAAGTTTTAAATGAATTGAAACTCCTAAATCTTTTGAGATTCATTGAACTTTTCAATGGCGTGTTTAATATCGATTATGCCCTTCAGGTTTGCGACTGGGATGCCGAGGATCACAAACAAGGTGTGAATAACCATACGAATTGCGTGGTGCACCCAATGCTACTATCACCTAATCAATGTGCCGGTTAGCCACACACGCTCCATTGATCTACGATAAACACCGAGCCACCCTTCGCCACCAATGTCAATCCCAAATTAGTGTGTCGGTTAACCACACACGCTCCACTAACGTTTGACAAGGGCACGAAGTGTAATTCCATGGATTAGCATACAATTTCACATTTTGCGTAAAGTAACTAAAATTTGGGAATTTGTAAAAGCATGTAGTTACTTTGTACTTCATTATACTTATAATGGAAGGTTTCGTCCTATCCTACCCGTTGGGCTAACGACCCTCCACTAGTCAAGAGTGCGGTGGGTAAGAGTGGATACCCATTCAATCGCCATTTTATAGGCAATTTCCTTAAACACCCCTTATAGACCAGCTTCGTGAATGAGGCCTACTAACGGTAAGACTGACTGTTTACTTATACATATATAATATTAGACTTTTAATGTCATATATACATAGTATAGGGTGTATTTTAAACTTTTAAAATACTAGGTGGTCTAATTTAATTTATTATACTTTTAATTTAATTAAATGTAAACCAAAACTTTATGGATTTATTAACTCTCTTTTAATTATACACTTTAATTAATTAACAAAACCATAAGGGTGTAATTTGAACTTTTCAAAAATACGAGGGTTTTAGAATTTAACATTTCAAAATTAAACTTTTAATCAAATTTTAAATTCCAAAACTTGAGGGCAAGTTTTTGAAACTTTTCAAAACATTTTGGATTAGAATTTAAATATTTCAAAATTAACTTTTAATCAAAAATTTAAATTCCAAAACTTGAGGGCAAGTTTTGAAACTTTTCAAAACATTAGGGTTTAACTATTTAAATTTCAAAAACAAAACTTTTAAGATCAAATTTAAACTATAAAACCTAAAGGGGGAAATTAAAACTTTTCACAAGATAATTCAAATCTAAATTACAAATAACCAATCTTTATCTAATAAAACAAAAGATTATCTAAATTTTGACAATTATCTTCTATTTTGGCAAGGATAATCTCCAAATATTGATAAAAATCGGATTTTATTAATAAAAAACGTTTTAGGTAATTATCCACAGCCAAAACAGGTCAAAATCCCGAAATCTGCTCCATCTGCGACTCTGACTCGTCGAGTCTAGCTTGGACTCGTCGAGTTCACTATGGACTCGGCGAGTTCAGCCATGGACTTGGCGAGTCCAGCCCCCAGAAATCAAATAAATCAAACAAACAGCCCTAGGCTCTGATACCACTGATGGGTTTCGAGCAATACATCATTCCTATGGTGTACATGCAAACCCTAATAGCTTGTGGATCTAGTTTGTCTAATGAACATGCAATCGAATATGCAAAGCTATAAACCCTAGATCTATCATATAAGAACTGAAATAAGGGTTTAGTAATTACCTTTGATTGTTATATAGTAATAACAATCAATTCCTTGCTTTGATTGGCTTCAAAAAGCTTAGTGCTTCAAGTGTTGCACCTCTAATGGAGTCACAAACACCACTAAGCAATTGGATGAAGGAGAGAAGAGAGGGGAGGCACAAAAACGGCTGGAAACCCTAATCCAAGTGTTAGCCACGTTTTTAGTGCCTAAGGGTTCCTTATATACTTAGGCTATTAGGGTTATCCAACAAGGAAACCCTAATTTGACTGCTTAAGCCCTAAGCAGCCCATGGACCCCTTCTGGAACATGCCTTGGACGATTTCTAATGGGCTTCCCCATAGAATTCATCCAACCTATTATTCCAAGGTGATCCATAGCCCAATTGTAATTATCTTATAATTACAACTCCAGTCCCCTAAGTTTAATTAATCTCTTTTAGTCACAAAATTAATTCTTAATTAATTCTTGACTAATATTAATTAAACAATATGATTTCTCCTTTAATATATTATTCTTATAATATATTAATAAATCACAATTAAACCTTTCTCTCCTTAATTCATCCTACATATTGCTATGGTGAAGGCAACCCAAAAGGACCATGCTCATAATCGGGTCAAGTACATACCAAAATAGTTATGGACTTAGACACTAATCCAACACTTCTTGGGTTCTTGGGCATAGGATCCTTGAGGCTGAAGGCTAAATATTTAGCTTCCTCATAGGTATTGGGTTGGTGTGATTGCACCTTGACTTTGATATGGGGAGCTAACCCTTGGAGATATGCGTTGATTTTCTAGATCTCCGATTTGACCAATTCAAGGAATATGGTGACTATGTACTCAAAGCGTACCATATAGAAATCCAAGCCTGACTCTTTGTGCTCAGATGATTGAATTCATGCTCGGCTCGTGCCATGTCTCTGCCATAACGAAATTCCTTTATCATATTTTTCTTCAACTCTTCCCAGGGGGTTGCATGGCGTCATCTACACCTAAAGCTTTGACCTAAATACTCCACTAGAGGAGAGCTCTTCCCATGAACATGTATGTTGCAAACTTAAATCTATGTTCACTAACACACTTGCTCTCTATCTCTTTTGTCAAGTGGATCAAACTATCTACCCCCTGTCTCCATAGAATGATCCCGACTTACTGTTAAGAAAATCTTGATAGGTTCTTGTCATTTGACTACCTTCCTTACTACTTCCCTCTTCCCTATTAGCTCTGAGATTCCCTAATGCATCAGAGACTTGACGCTAATGATGGGTTATGAGCACTACAACATACCTATGGTGTACATGCAAACCCTAAAGCTTTGGATCTAGTTTGTCTAATGAACATGCAATAATCATCCAAATCCATAAACCCTAGATCTAGCATGTGATAATCAAATAACATATGAATTAGGGTTTAGATCTTACCTTGATTGTTATGTAGCAATAACAATCTCAATTCCTTCTTGTAATTGGATTCTAAAAGCTTAGTGTCACAAGTGTCACACCTCTAATGGAGTCACAAACACCATAAGCAATAAGGATGAAGAAGGAGGAGAGAGAAGACACCAAAAACGTCTAGAAACCCTAAGGAATCAATTAGCCACGTTTTTGGTGCCCTAGGGGTCCTTAAATATGTGAGGCTATTAGGGTTTTTAACTAGTAAACCCTAATCTGACTGCTTAGGCCCTAAGCAGCCCATGGACTCCTCCCTTAGAGGCCTTGGACGAATTCTAATGGGTTTCCCCATAGATTTCGTCTACTCCATCCTCTATGGAGTCCATTAGCCCAATATCCAACTATCACACAATTGACAGTTCTAGTCCCCTTTATTTAATTAATGTCTTTTAGCCACAAAATTAATTCTGATTAATTCTTGACTATTATTAATTAAATAATATGATTTCTCTCTTAATATATTATTCATATAATATATTAATAAATCATAATTATTCTCTTTCTCCATAAATCATCCTATCAAGTTTCTTTGGTGAAGGCAACCCAAAAGGACCATGCCCACAATCGGGTCAAGTACATACCAAAATAGTTATGGGCTTAGACACTAATCCAACAGTCTCCCACTTGGATAAGTCTAATAACTATTATGCGTATGACTTCAGATCCTGATCAGCAATCGTAGTTTTCAAAAGCCGCTGTCAACTCTGATCTTATCAGATACGCGTCCTTTAGATAAGGGATCATATATTCCTCCATTCTAGATATCGTATAGACGTGAGACATGGATTGAAATCATTCTCTCAGTCGATGTGTTGTTTCCCGATTTCCGATTTACGACGACTGACTAATTGAACAAATCAAATCAGTCCTGGCCCGGCCGAGCACTTTCCTTTGTCATCACTAAATCATCGAGGGGCCCACAGATATCGCTTTTATCCCACATTGGGTAAAAGGAACGGATAAACTTTGACTCAATGCTCGCTTGTACTCATTCACCGAATCACACACAACAATACGTTTTATAACACCAAGTTACTGGTGCGTTTATATAGTATCAATGTGTAACCGACTCGCAAGATACAACTCACACATCTCGGTTTGAAGAATATAAGATATTATCGTCTCATCAATCACTCGTGATAAAAATCCATGAAGCGATCCAAGTGAGCGTGGGTTTAATCCAATGCTCAAATCATATTCATAAGCACTCATGAACGTTGTAGCAACCTTTTGCTATGTCTAATACACTTTAGATAATCTACACACCAATTCATGACAATCTTCTTTCATACCTACTTCCAAAGTATGAGCGACTGTGGAACGTTCGAATAATCTTATTATTCTGGAAGTCAAAACATGCAAATTGAAACATAAGAATAATACTAATCTTATATGGCCCCAAACTTTTGAGTATAAATAAAAAAAAATATTTAATTACCCTATTGATTACTCATTATTTGTTGTTTCGGGTAATCAACTTCTTACTTGAATTATAACGACAATTGTCCCATGCTCTTAGCATGCACACTATGTTTACCTATGGTCCTTAATCTGTGAAATAGTATAATTGAATAACATTTTTAATCACACTCATTTCACAATTCCCAATCCTTACCACAAGTGTGAGAATACCAAATTCTTGCCACTTATAGAATATGTTAGATTCTAACATTTTATGCAACGGTCCTTTCGTAATATCACGGCACAAAAGTCACCAAGACTCGGCCAATGAAATTACAAAATGCTCTTATTGGAGATTGTTACAAGACAATTCCATAGATGTGAAGTCTCACATTCAAAGTAATTCCTTTGAACATCCTTCTTGCATAAAAGTTTCTAATCTAGACATAAATTCTTAACGTCCAACTCCCAATATGGAAACATTTCCATATTTTCCATATGACAACTCATTTTAAATAGAATCTTATCTATTCATAATAATGTCAATATGGTCCATCCATGACTATACTTCTAACTGTCCACAAGTGACCGATTCTTGGCGAACCTTAGATTATCCTTGACAGTTGTTTAACTAATTCAGTCAAATCTGATTCTAGTCCTCTTTCCCTCTTAGTACCCTAGGCATTTGGAAAATTTTAGAACGGTCGAATATTACAACGACATGATACTTTACCAGTCTTTTTCTATAATATTTCTATTTCTATTTGCCATGTTCTCACGATTCGAACTATGAAGAGGGATGTCGTAATCATAATCGAGTGTGAGAACGCAACAATTATTTCCATATATAGAATTCTCTTACGTTGAATCCTTTCAACATAACATTCATATATCTTTTTGACTAAATTTGATCAAAATTTATCGATCTAAACCTTTAGATTTAAAACGAAGTATAATATTCTCTCCCTTAATTATAGCAAAACAACTTTTCAACCTATGCAACTTTGCAAAGTGAAACTTTTGTTTTTTATAATTAATATTGCTAACTTGCAATAATAATCATGCTCCCACTAACATGATGATTATATCCATACCAGCATAACATTTATGCTCCCACTAGCTTTGACACGTATTCAGAAAACAGTTGGACTTCTAAAAGACAATACTTATTGACTTTCCAAAGTTTATATTTCCAATACGATGTGCTTCGATAAGCCTTTATCTAAGCTTCTCAAATTCACACACCTTTCCTTAGATAGCTCACATATGTGTCTAAACTAATTCAGAACTTATATTACTAAGTCCTAAATGTTCAGAGTAACTGCCAAATCTCACAATTCGAACTATGAAGAGGGATGTCGTAATCATAATCGAATTTGAGAATGCAATTTACATAATCGCTATCTCCTTAAAATCTCTCTTAGTGAAAGCGTTTCCTCATAGTCGTTTTCAGTAAGAAGAGAAACCTTATGACACTTAGATTTTATGGTGCATGTGTTCCTATCCATGCAAATTTGTCATAAGCATAATCGTAAGATAATGTTTGTGACAAATTCAAACTCTTATGGACAGAACTTGTTCATTCTTAATTTCTTGCCATCAAGGGTCCCACCATTTCTTCCAAGTTATTTAGCAGCTCACCTATGCCAGTCAATGTACTTTCATTGATCAAGGTGTTTGCCCTTATGCATTCAATTGAGAACTCGTAGAACTCATATGCATAATCACTCAACTGGATTGGCACATAAATAAAAATTCGTTAACACGATAGGTTACAATCCTCAAGTCGTGTACTAGTGTTTAATAGGTTTACTTCTTGATTTGTTCTTGAAAATTTTCAAGATTTTTAGACTCCCACTGACCTCTTGACATATAAGATTCTCTTATCAAGAAACATTTCTTGACAAAACAAATATTCAAGAGTCAGTGTGTGTCTTTATCAAGACAAACCTACACACAATTTAATATTACACTACAAGAAAAAGTCGAAATAACGACGGAAAAATTCCGTAGCTAAAACATGATATTCCGTAGTTAAAATCGATTAGCGACGGAATTTGCTACGGATCCATTATGTAGGCAAATTCTTCGTTAGTAAAGGTTCGTTACGGAATCCGTAGCACCTTCGTAACGGAATTTACAACAGACTTATTCCGTAGAAAACTTGCTATGGACTACATCCGTAGCAACATCGTAGCAAATTAACTACAATTTATTTCCGTAGCATGTCCGTGGTGAATTAATTACGCCCCGATCCGTAGTAAATCTGTCGCAAATTAACTACAAACTAAATTCATAGCTAGTTTCTGTAGCAAATCCACTATGGGTAATGGCGTAGCTAGTACTCCGTAGTAAATTTATTATGACCTAATTTTGTTACAAATTAACTACAAACTAGCCCCGTAGCTAATTTTCGTAGCAAATCAACTATGGGTAATATTGTAGCAAACTTTCCATAGTGAATTTACTACGATGTATCAAATATGTTGTAGTAAATTTACCACAACCTACTTCTGTTGCAGAAAAATTTGATGGAATATGTTTCATAGCAACATCCATAACAATTCAACTACAAAAATGTGACAAAATTAATTAAAATAAATACAAAAATGACTCGACTTTTTCCAAAGCAAATTAATAACATCCATCCATAATATAACTTAACCAATTTATAAAATTCAAATCCCCAATTTAGTAATTCCAAACATGCTTTAGATAAACCAATTTGTTTGTAACTCGGATATAATAGAATAATAAAAGCCTTAAAATCCGTAATAACATTTATGACAAGGACCTAATCTTCAACCGCGTCAGTGTAGTGTATAGTTAAGTCGAACCCTTACCCTTGTTGGTACCTGATGTACCTGTAATAATCATTTATAGAATAAAAGGATAAGCGCAAAGCTTAGTGACTTCCAACACAACATAACATTAGAAATATTACACCCTACTCCTACTTATCATGCCACCAACAAAATATGCAAACATCCATATAACATATAAACATTAATATCATATATCGTGTGTCTATTTGGGAACAAATCCCAAACAACACCCAAATAAAGACTCGGTATTCAGACGTCGAGTCCACAGACTTGGCGTTTCTGCCTTCGGTCCCCCTGACTTGGCACAATGGCCTTCGGTCAGTCGGCTCGGTATTCAGCCGTCGAGCCCAAACATATCATGCATATACATTCCACATAAGAAATAAGTACATCAAACATAACTAATGCAACAAATATTACTTTAACTATCAACCATATAGTTCCTAGTCTCACCCGACCTAACAGTAGGCATATAATACTCTAAGGTTATGAAGTGAGGAACTCACCTCAAGTAGTCAAACACCCTTCAAATAATACAAACACCCCTTCACACCAGGTTAACCTTCAACTTCCTAATAATGACCAAAAAGAGTTAAGTTATGGTACTTTGATATCTCAAAAGTATAATGGCTTGAGTGTTATTTCTTTTTTTCAGATTTATACATAGAAATTATAGTCATGGTCGGGACCTGATTTACCCCCCTTAAACACCTTATTTTTCAAATCTGTTTTATATGCATTAAGTACAGGTCATTATCTTTAAAAGTTGTATTTTCACACCTCTGTACGATTTTTCTATAATTTTTGACGATTTTTACAAAACTGCCTCGCAAAAAAGTTCATTACGGACCAGTCTGGGTAAATGGTCAATTTCACCCTGGTTAGGGGGATTTCTGGCCTTTGGTCAAAACTAATTAAATGTATAGGACTCAAAAACGAAACGCTGGCTTTTGGTTTCGACTAAAAAGGTTTTCGCATGATCGAGATATTATCTCTCAAAGATATGGACAGATTAGGGTAAAATCTTGAAATCACAGCTTTGTCTTTTTAGGGTTAATTTGACCTCTTAACCCATTAAGACCTATCCAATGAGGCTTATAATCAGTAAAATGAGTTCATAACAGTAGATTACTTCATTGATATAGAATTCAATGAAAATCTAAACCCCTTTTCTTGAGATTTCTTGCATAAAACATCAAAATAAGTACAATGCCCTCATGGGAAGAATACCAACTAGGGTTTAAGGTTTGAGACCAAAACAACCCATGCCACCACTTAGCCCTCAAAACACCTTGGAGCATCACTATCCACTGCCATAGTGGCAGTGGTGGCTGGCGGTGACTGCCACCACCTTGGCGGTGGTGGTGGTGGTGAAGATTTCGTTTAAAGGTAGAAGAGAGAGAAGGAGAATAAGATTGCATGACTTACTTGAGAATGATGAATGTTTCTCCCTTGATGAAGATGTCGTAGCCTCCTTCCAACCTTCACTTTCGATGCTCCCTTCTTCTCCACTCCCGTTCTTTCTTTTCTCCCTTCTCACTCACGGCTACACAAAGAAAAACGGCACCCCCTTAACTTCATAGGGTTAGGCCGAAATTTTGAGGCTTAATAGGCCTTTTGGACGTGATTATGGGCTGCCCTAAGTTGGTGTCGGATCAAGGGGGGTCCAAGGCTTCAAAAACATAGCATTTGGCCCTTCAAGTTTGACATAACGGCTCCTCTAACCCCAAAAACAATTCCATTGCACAATAGGTCCATAATTAGCCCTAATTACCCCACCCTATTATTATTTTTTTAATATAGTTAAATATACCAGAAATAATAAATAAAGTATAATAAATTCGCGTACCATGAACCGAGGCATTACACCAATCAAATTAATCTAATAGTCAAACTCAACTAGCAGAAATCCAAAACATGCAATCAATAAAAAATATATCATTAATTATTTGTGATTCTCATATCATTGACCATGTTTTTCACATCACCCAACTCTATCATTTGTTTATATATGGTTTCCTCTAGTTTCTGGATCTTTGAATAGAGATGATGATTTTCAGAACTACTATCTAGTGAAATGCATATTTGAGAAGAGTTTTCAAGAAAAATAGACCGGTCATTTGATTCAAACCCATAAACTCTTTTCTTGCAATCATGTCCTCCAACAACAACTTGCTTTCAAGAACTTCCTCTCCTAGTAGTGTCAAATCCACACGTCGAGACACAAACCAATCATACAATGTTATAGTTGCATTAGTATATAGTTTATACAATATTATAAGGATATTTTATGATGATATAATAGTTTTCATAAAATAATCATAAATAAAATTGAACGTAACATGCTATAATACTTAAAATAGACATCCATTAGATCAAATGAAAATAAGATGCTAAAAAACATTAACCGGTAAAAGACACTTACCGAATCTCGATCATAAGTCGAAAGTGCAGCTTAATATAACTTTCCGGGTGTCTCCAAGGTTTGCCTTTAACCAGCACATGATGATGGGTTCTGTAACGACTCAATTTTTAAAAAAAAAAACATAATATTAAATCCTCATAAAATAAAGTCAGTCGTTACTTTGTGAAAACTACAATTAATACTTATGGTTTTTATATTATAGTATTATAGTTATCACCTATGATCTTGTAGCAAATTCTATAGCGACATAGCTACGGATTTTGACTCCGTAACAAATGTCGTAGCAAGCTAGCTACGGACTTAGATGCGGTAGCAAATTTTGTAGCAAAATAGCTACAGATTTTGATTCCGTAACAATTTCTGTAGCAAAGTAACTACAAACTTTAATCTGTAGCAACAGTTGTAGCAAAATACCTACGCCTTATAATTCTGTAGCAAATTTTGTAGCATGATAACTACGGACTCCGATTGCGTAGCAAAATTCTGTAGTTATTCAAATATTAGCTATATAATGCAATTTTGTAGTTAATTCTGTAGCAAATATACCTACGTCTAACTAGTTTGTAGTATATTCCATAGTAGAATAGCTATGGTTTTTAATTTTGTAGCAAAATCCCGTAGTTATTCAAATATTACCTACTGAATGTAATTCTGTAGCAAGTTCCATAGCAAAATAGCTACGACAAGCCATTCCGTAGCATAATCTGTAGCAGAATAACTACGGATTTTACTTTCGTAGAAAATTTCCGTAGTTATTTCAACTTTTTCTTGTAGTGTTAGTTGGTCTTTGTCTTATCCAAGACATCACAACTTACCAATTTCAAATGTGCAAGAGCAAGAAAACATTTTCCTACTTCACATTTTATGAGTGTGTTAAATTTCTTAAGATGATGTCACTCAAATCACAATTTTGGAGTACGACTCTAAAACTTGATTTTGGAACGAAGTATGATTCATCTTATTGACTTAACCCATTTTGACAATTCTCGACTCCTCTTCTTAGCCATACTAGTGCACTAAGGTGTTCTTAGAGGATGAATTGTAATATGGTTCTTAAGACGATCATAAACATCATACAAAAGTACTCTCCCTTCTTCTTAGATTGGAGAAACTTTTATCTTTCTTGCCTAGTTGATTCTTCTTATTCGTTCTGCCATTCATTGAAACTTTTCAATGATTCAGAATCATACTTAATCTTTTAAGTATAATCATATTTACTAATATTTTAGCAAATCATAACGAACATTTTATCGTTCTTTATGGTGGACTTGACTAGTGCACAACATTGTGTACCAGATCTCATTATCCTTCACTTGACTCACATACTTATGTGAACAAGGAATTAGTCTCAATTTCCCAAATACGAAGGTTCTCATTCGTCACACAATACCAGTTGCATGATTCCAAGTTTCTGTCCAATTGAAACTTGGGCGATGAGAGTCTTTCCTCATTTGGTAAATTTCTGACATTACCACAAATAACATAACTAAGAATCAAATCCATTCACAATATTGCTAACAATAGAACCATTCAAACACCAATTTTCATAAAATCCATCGCAAGGAAACATAAATAAGATAAATCAAAATTTATTTTATTGCGGAAAAATATTGTCCTTACAATGCGATTACAAATGAAAACTATGTAAATATTACTTAGTAATTTATCCTAACTCTAAAGTAGTAGCTTAAATATCTGATCCTTGAATCGTGCGATCAAAATCCATTTCTTCGCTATCAGACTCAACTTGCTCCTTCCTTTAAGCTTCCTTTCCTTTCTTTGATCCTTCAAAACATCGAAATGTAATCTTATCACATCATGTATTAAGAATCTCTAAATAGGAACTTACTAGAGTTAGATAGTGGATATTTCCTGAAGCAGAGTCATACATCTTGACTCTCCCATTTCTTAGATCTCTTAGGTAGTCAGGGCAACTTCGTAACCAATGCCCCTTCTTTTGGCAGTAGAAACACATGGATTCTTATGGAATGGTACACGGGACTATATCAGACTCAGCCTTTCTCTTGCGTAAAGAAAACTTTTCTGGACTTCCAATGTTACCATTTCCCATAGAGGGTTGGGATATTGATTTACCAGACAAATTTGCTGACCAGTACGCCAAATCATTTCTGATTCAGCAGCAATAAGCAAATAAGTCAAATCAATAAGGGTCATGTCGTGGTCCATCATATAGTACTCTCTAACGAACTTACCATATGATTCGGGAAGTGACTGAAGAACCAAGTCAACATCCAACTTCCTTTAAACATCGACACCTAACGATCTCAATCTATAAATATGTAACCTTTTATCCAAGATATGAGCACATATAGACTTTCCATTTTCATGTCTTTTGCCAATAGGGCTTGAGTGACCTTGAAGTTTTCAAGTCTTCGAACACGTGGGTCGGGGAGAATTATTGGAGGAGGTGGAGGAAGAGAAGCATGATTTCTATTTCCACAATCCAATCGTGGAACATCATCTTCATGTGGAAAACTTTTTCCAACGGATTTAGGAAGACCATAGTTGTCAGACTTTGACATCTATAAAACGGGAGAAAATTCAAGTTTAGTTGATTGAGTCCTTAATAAAACACCCAAATGAGATATTAAGGCTAGGACCCAACACAATATCCTACAAATTGGAAGAGGGATGCCGTAATCCAACTCGCAGAACATTTGAAGGTAGGTAAATGACGATTTACCAATTTCCACCATGAAAAACGAAAAGAAGGTTAAGATTTAAATGAATTGAAACTCCTAGATCTTTTGAGATTCATTGAACTTTTCAATGTCATGTTTAATCTCGATTATGCCCTTCATTTGTGACTGGGATGCCGAGGATCACAAATAAGGTGTGAATAACCATGCGAATGTACGTGGTGCCCTCAATGTTACAGTCACCTAATCGACGTGCCGGTTAACCACACACGCTCCATCGATCTATGACAAACATCGAGTCACCCTTCGCTACCAATGCGAAACCCAACTTAGTGTGTCGGTTAACCACACACGGTCCACTAATTGTCTCGACAAGGGTACAAAGTGTAATTCCATGGAATTGCATCGATTTCACTTTTTCCTAAAGTAACTAAGATTGAGAATTTTGTAAAAACATTTAGTTACTTTATTCATTATACTTTTAATAAGGAGAGGGTTTGCCCTATCCTACCCGTTCGGCTAATGACCCTCCACCAATCAAGGAAGCGGTGGGTGAGAGTGGACACCCATTAAACGACCATTTTATAGGCCATAACCTTATACCCCCCCCCCCTTATAGATTGACTTCGTGAATGAGGCCTACTAACGGTAAGACTAGCAGTTTAAGTTATACATATACCTAATATTAGACTTTTAATGTTATATATAGTATAAGGGTGTATTTTATACTTTTAAAATACTATGTGGGTTAATTTAATAAATTATACATTTTAATTTAATTAAACATAAACCATGTCATTATGGATATATTAACTCTCTTTTAATTATACTTTTAATTAAATTAATAAAACCATAAGGGTATGATTCGAACTTTTCAAAACTAGGGTTTTAGAATTTAAAATTTCAAAAAATTAAACTTTTAATCAAAAATTTTAAATTCCAAAACTTGAGGGCAAGTTTTGAAACATTTCAAAACATTAGGGTTTAGAATTTAAATATTTCCAAATTAACCTTTTAATCAAAAATTTAAATTCCAAAACTTGAGGACAAATTTTGAAACCTTTCAAAATATTAAGGTTTAACTATTTAAATTTCAAAACTAAAACTTTTAAAGTTCAAATTTAAACTATAAAACCTAAGGGGTGTAAATTGAAACTTTTCAAACTTACTAGGTCAAATATTTGACTAATAATAATCCTATATTATCCATATTTAACCAAATCCATCAATTTTGATGAGGATAATCATTCCAAACTTAAAAATTCGGATTTTGGCAAGAAAAACGAGTTTTGGCAATTATCCTCAACAAAATCTGGCAGGAAACTCGAAAAAATCCCGGCACCAGGGCCCTGGACTCGTCGAGTCCACAATGGAACTCGTCGAGTAGGACCTACTCGTCGATTCCATTCATGGACTCGGCGAGTCTGCCAGTCAGAAGCAAAAAAAACTTCGATTTTCAAGCAATAAACGATCAAATATGCATCAATTCATCAACAAACAACTCTAGGCTCTGATACCACTGATGGGTTATGAGCACTACAACATACCTATGGTGTACATGCAATCCCTAAAGCTTTGGATCTAGTTTGTCTAATGAACATGCAATAATCATCCAAAGCCATAAACCCTAGATCTAACATGTGATAATCAAATAACATATGAATTAGGGTTTAGATCTTACCTTGATTGTTATGTAGCAATAACAATCTCAATTCCTTCTTGCAATTGGATTCTGAAAGCTTAGTGTCACAAGTGTCACACCTCTAATGGAGTCACAAACACCATAAGCAATAAGGATGAAGAAGGAGGAGAGAGAAGACACCAAAAACGTCTAGAAACCCTAAGGAATCAGTTAGCCACGTTTTTGGTGCCCTAGGGGTCCTTAAATATGTGAGGCTATTAGGGTTTTGAACTAGTAACCGCTAATCTGACTGCTTAGGCCCTAAGCAGCCCATGGACTCCTCCCTTAGAGGCCTTGGACGAATTCTAATGGGTTTCCCCATAGATTTCGTCCACTCCATCTTTTATGGAGTCCATTAGCCCAATATCCAACTATCACACAATTGACAGTTCTAGTCCCCTTTATTTAATTAATGTCTTTTAGCCACAAAATTAATTCTGATTAATTCTTGACTATTATTAATTAAATAATATGATTTCTCTCTTAATATATTATTCATATAATATATTAATAAATCATAATTATTCTCTTTCTCCATAAATCATCCTATCAAGTTGCTTTGGTGAAGGCAACCCAAAAGGACCATTCTCGCAATCGGGTCAAGTACATACCAAAATAGTTATGGGCTTAGACACTAATCCAACAGCTAAGTCATGGTCTGAATGGTGGTCAGGTCAACCAAGGTTAGCATCGTAAGGTTGTTGTCCTGAAATGACAACAAGAAGGTTATTTGTTGTTCCCAGTGGGGTTAACACTACTTTTTCCATTTGTAGTGTACTATAGTTGCTTAGCAACCTGTCTCCTTATTGCTTGATCAAATAGAGAATTTAATGGTATATTTTCTTTTATTATCGTTTTCCTTCATATCACGACATACTACTGTTGCTTTCCTAGCAACTCTTATGATGAAAATCTCTTATTATTTCAAGGAAATACTTCTTCCTTACCCTAAATTTTCAAACTAGATTAAATTTCTAAATATTTTTAATATCTAGGGTATCTAAGGGTTTTTGGGGACAAAAAGTGTCAATTTTAAAAATCTTGAACATGCGCGTCGGGCACACGATGAGCATGTCGCGCACTTACAGCAGGTCAACATTAAAGTTGAATTTTGGCTTTATTCGAAACTTTTCCAACATTCCTTCTGGTCCCAATCTGATTTGTCTCGACTGGTTCCCACACGTACGACACACACTTCGTGCGCCTGCCTCCACTCTTCGATTTCTTCATCTCATTCGAGGTTTTTTGAGGTTTTTATCAATTGATAAATTTGGGTTAGTTTTTTTGAAACAAATGATCACTTAATCATCTTATACTACCGATTTTACTTCCTATATACTCAATTTTGGGTTTAATTCATCCATTGATCCTCATTTTGAGTTTTTGGAATTCGAATTTTTTTTAGCTAAATCTTTAAATTGGTGATGTTTTAGATGAAATGGGTTACCTATTTGTGTCCTACAAGCTTAGTCAAACATCCCTATATAGTTTTTGTGTTGAAAATTGGACGAAACAGCAGGTTGTCATGCATGTTGTTCTTCGTGTTCTTGGAGCACGCTGCACAGATGCATATGCGTCGCATGCACTCACATGCAACGCGCATCAGGCACATCTGGCATATTTCAACACTTTAAGCAACATTTATCTTTCCTAACTTATTCCTATCCGTCTTTTGGTCTATTTTTCTATAGATATGGAGAGACGAGGTCAACAAGTTGTGGGTCAGTTACCTCCTAACTGGCCTTCGCATCCTTTCCTAGAGTTCCCCAAAGATCTTCCTAATAGGAGTTCTTTTGTTTCTCGTCTGATCCCCATGCTCTTTTCTGGAGAGACGGATGAGCCTGGGTTGACGGCTCGACCGGGGTCGTTTCTTACCCGTGTATTGCGGGATGATAGTGGTCTTGAGCTTTTTGTCTGCCACGGATGGTGGCAGGTTGTTGGGATTCGGGAGGTGGTTTTCAAGGAGCTATGTTGGGAGTTCTTTTCGACAGTCCGCTACGACAAGGCATCAACGAGATGGGCTGATCGATCGGTCTTTACTTTTCGCCTGGGAGGCGTATCCCGCAATTACAGCCTAATCGAGTTGGGTAGGCGTTTAGGGATCTATACAGTTGAGGAGACTCTGAGTCCTTTTTTTATTCCTATCTTGATTGCTATATTACTGAGCCACCACAGGAGTATAACCACATGTAGGTTTGGGGTCACACTAGGGGGACTTATGTTTCCAGGACGGCCAAGGAGAGCGCCTTCTAATCTCCTATCTATCGTTTGATCCACCGATTGGTCGCTTCTACCATTTTTCACGGCCAGGAGTGTGACAAGGTTCCTTTTGGCGACCTATTTTATATGTGGTGCCTCACTCAGATGGAGGTTTACTTATCTGGCATGGCTCTAGGTTCCACACCTTTGAGCAGGATATGTGGGGGTCACCTGGTTACTAGGTTGGCCTTATCTTATGAGGTTGACACTAGTGGGATGGTTCATATGCCTATCCTAGAGATGGGTACTACCGCTCTTAGGAAGATACGGGTGTTAGTTCAAGGAGAGGGGTAGCAGTGGAGGATTCTGGATATTATGGATCCGCTTCAACAGGTGGAGTCGTAGGACATCCATGAGCCTGCCCTTGTGAGGTGTCAGAGACCTAGGTATACTGAGCCTGATCAGCCGGAGCCGACTCTACGTGACGTGAAGCAGTGTCTGGTTGCTGCACGGGAGGAGTGTTGCTGGATCATGGCTTCGATCATTGGGGTGATGCAACATCTAAGTATGGACCATCCACATTTTCCTCAGGCGGGTCCTGTTGTTCCGCCCCCCTTCTCAACCACGGGGCACTGGTCAAGATGGTGCTGGTCCTTCAGGCACACATCATGGGCATACTGATGATGATGATGACGAGAGTATGAAGGTTTGTATCGATATGATACACTTCAAGTATAATTAACAAATGACAAACTAACTAAACCAAATAAATAACAAAAAAAGTGAAGAACGCGGATTAATTACAAAGATGTCTTTCACCAAGAAAGGGGTTGTTTTCACCAAGAGAACGATTGTCACAAAGACGGTCACCAAGACGATTACAAAAACATTGACAAAGACGATAAGATTAGGGTTTCACCCTAAGGTTGAATATATACTAAACTATACTAGTATATCCCTTCAATCAAGGGATTATATCTAATCTATAATAAAAATTGATCCTTATCACCAAGATACCGAATCTGCTATCTATTATATATATATATATATATATATATATATATATATATATATATATATATATATATATATATCAGTATAACTGCCTAATATACAAAGATTACATAAGATCCTATCTAGACACTGACACTGATAAGATCGTGAGGCATTGGCGTTGGCAGTCATTGTGTAGAGTGTTTGACTCATCAGATCATAAGTTGTGACCGTACAATCTCCTCCGATCTAATGATGTCAAAACTAATCTTCTTCAGAGGAGTCATTAAAGGAACCATTGTAGAATTTGTCAGCTTCTTTCAAGATTTCAGGCTTTACCCATCCGAATTCATCAATTTGAAGATCTTCCAAACTTTTTCTAAGCTCAAGAGAAATTAGCACACAATATCCTCTTTCAAGTTCTACATGATGAATTCCTTCCATGCGAAGATGAAATAAATGCTCAGTGGGTGCAGCGAGAAGATCATCAGTGCGTTGAAAACACATGTGGTTTTGATTATCAAGATAGAAAATACTTTGTTTTGGTTCTCGAATGAACATGTGTTGAACTGTATCAATACCCACTGGTAGTTTATTATTGATGTAGCGAGTGCCATATGGAAGAAGAAACTTAGTATACTTGGACATTCTGGGGGTGCCTATTCTTCCTAAAGTGGATGGTTTAGATGGACTAGCTGATGGCACAAGATTCAACTTTTTGAATTTGTTAAGCAGCTGCTGAATTGCTAATTTTACCTCCTGAGCATTAATACCTTTATGTTTATCAATAATTTCATGAATGTGTACCCACTCGTTGTAGCCAAATTTTACTAGCTCACGAGCAAGTACAACCTTAGTGTATTCATACTCAGGCTTCTTCCTGACCAAATGAAGCTTCAGTGACTCGTTCTTTGGTTTAGTGCACCTTACCCTAATAATGGGACCAGGTTTTGATCTACGAGCCAAGACATATCCAAAATTCTTTCTGTCGATCCTGTCATTCAGCTCAGAAACCTTGTGTTGTTCACATTATTTTTGAACAGTTGAATGTTCTTGTTTTGAACATTGGAGCTTTGAACATCAACACTTTCATCAGCGGAAGCAAGAGTCTGAGCAAGTTTAATGGACCGACGTTCTTCTTTTCTAGCTCGAATAGTGGCATTATGCTCCATCATAATTTCTCTAACTTCCTCAATAGTTATATCCCATTCTTTATCTAAATCATTCAGATCAACAGTGAGCTTGCTTTTCTTGAAAGGAGGTGGGGCTGAAGGATCACTAGCGGCAAAAAAGCTTCCAAATTCTGCATCATTGCCTCCCCCTGAGAAGATGACGCTCCCGCTGAGAAGGAAGCCTTCCTCTTTCTAGGATTGAGTTGTTCATCCTCAGATTCTATGTCGTTGTGGGTTCCTTGAGGAATCTCCCCTTCAAAATAAGAATTAGGATAAACAACACTCAAAGGAACAAAAGCTTAAGACATAAACCCTAAGTCAAGAAACCCTTCATAGTCATCAGTCTCAGATTGATCACCAGCATCTGAGATAGATTGATTGATGTTTGTTGCATCAATGTCTGGGACCTTGCTTTCTTATTCAGTTAGAGATGGAGTTGTTGCAGTCATCATTTGTTGATCAATGCTCCCTTGACTATTCTCTCCCTTTTGGCATCATCGGTTTGGGGAGGGTAGTTAGGAGGTGGTGAAGGAATGCGAGGAGGGGTATGAGATGGTAGAGGATGAGGTGGAGGTGGACTTGATGATGAAGATGGAGGTGGTGGTGGAGGATTATCACCTGGAGAATTTGGTTGAGAGTAATAAATAAACATATTATCAAAATCATCATCACCCAAGGTCGTAATGCATTTCATATCAGCCACATCCTTTTCTACTATAGTTAATCTTTCTCCCAGAGATTGATTTGACTGTACCGATAGAGAAAGTTGAGAGAGCACAGTAGTTTGAAAGTTGGAGCTTGATTCCCCCTAATAAAAAGAAGCAGCCTGAAGAGGTGTTGACATAGGAGGAACAATTTCAGCTTGAGGAGAAAGAGACACTGATCTTGGAGAAATCACATCTTGGATCATTGGATCAACAGTTTCCACTTGAGGTGGGGTTGATCCATGTTGTACAATATCATTTGTAGAGGGAGTGGATGAAGAAGTAGATGATAATCGAACGTGCTTGTTTAATCCTGGAGGAGAATTCATTCCCTGAACAGAGGCTTCTCCCTTATCAGTGGCAAGTTCATCTTCTGAATCTTCAGTGTCTTCTTCATCATCAGCTTCTTCTTCATCATTGGCGTCTTCATCATCAGCGCCTTCTTCGTTATCTTTATCATCATCCTCATCATCCTCTTCTTCAGAGTCATAGGATTCAACAATGTAGGGACTTGCAATCCAGTTTGCCATTCTCTGGGTAATATGCATATCACCATCAAAAGGGGCAGCGTTGATGATCTTTGAGGAGAGGGTTGGGATTGGAATGATGTCTCCATGATTAACGTTATAACCTTTTCATCATTAGTCCAAGCCAACGGGGATAAGGAACATACATTGGCTTATTGTTTCCAGTGATACAATCAATCAAATAATCAAGAAAGAGTTTATCAAAATCAAATCTCTTGTTGCACACCATGGAATACAAAATTCTTTGCTCAAAAAGATTCAATTGATCTAAGCTCCCAGTCTTGTGTGCAAGGCAGTTACAAATTACCCTGATAGGTACTTCCATCCTACACCAAAACACTCACACAAAGTGTATTTGGATGGATCACGAGAGGTGCCCTGAAGAGAAAAGTTATACCATAATGTTTCATGAATGGACTTGCATTTTTCTTATGGAGGAACTTCATAATAGTTTTCCGATCGGTTTTGTCCCTGCAACGATTTTAGGTTCATTTATGCCTAATATTTTTGAAAATTTGTTCATTTTCGCCCTCTTAGCCTAAATTTACCTTCTCCAGCCGGTTACCCGCTTATGTGGCGCTGACTTGGAGCTGCCACATCATCGTGGGTTTTTTTTATTAGAAAAATGATTGCAACATATATGCAAAAACGGGGGCTAGCGAGTTTCAAACCCTCGCCTCCCACTCCGCCGACAAGAACTTAAACCACTAGGCAAGAATGACTTTACTAATTTATCTTCTAACTCCCTCTATTTAATAATGTATACCACTGGAATTTTTAAATAATATTTATTATTATTATTATTATATAACGTTTTATGCAATTTAACAACGTATAAGAACATATTTCTTTCGTATTTAAACATACAAAAAAATATTTAAATTTACTTAGTAGGTATATATGTATTTATTTCGTATGAAAACATATTGCATCTATACAAATATAAAAATATCATATATAATTGTCTTTTATACATCTAAATATGTATATAACATTTAAATACGTATAAAGGTCACCTGTTCGAAACCCGTAACACCTCTTCTCCACCTCATGTGTTCCTTTTTTCTCAAAAATGAAGCATCGTTGACGTGGCTCTCCAAGTCAGCGACCACGTCAGCAAGCAGTCATACTCAGCTCCGATAAGTCTAAAGGTGACATGTTGAATCCGGTTAAAGGTCATAAATGAACAGGTTTTCCTCAAATATTAGGTATAAATGAACCTAAAATCGTTGTAGGAACAAAACCGACAAAAATCACAAAACTTAAGGACTTTTATATCAAAAGGCCTAAAATCATTGGTAGAAGTTGTGGATGACGATGGAGGCGAAGGTGTTGGTCGGTAACAGGCGGAGACTAGAGTTTTGTTCAATTTATTTAGAATTTTCAAAAATGGTCCTCAAGTATATATGTTTGATCAATTTTGGCCCGAAGGAAAATAAGACTTTTTACAATAGATTTAATTGAAAATTCAAACACCGTGAAGCACAAGAATAATTGTAAGTTTTTTGAGAACCACAAGGACATATGTGTAGCATTTCCTGAAAGATATCCTCATCATATCACTTTTTAAAGACTATAAGGATCATTTCTAAAATTTTGTCTTTAATAAATTATATGCAGAATTTCATATGTTATTGCTAAACTTCTAAATTTTATATTTATCCGGCCTAAACTCCAAATATCATATTTGTCATTCTTAATGTTTTTTAATATCATATATACCCAAATCTATTTTTTCGATAATTTTTATTGATTTATAATTTTTTTTATAATCTTAAATTATTTTAATTAAAAAAACAATATAATGGACAATAATGCCCTTAGTTTTAAATTTCAATACAGATCACATTGCCTTGAAATTACTTACCCACATCCCTATCTAACGTTTTGGCAGCTTCCTAATAGTTCTGATCACAACACATCACAACTTTCGATCGCTTCTGTTGTCGCACACACACATAATAACATCAGGTAAAATCGACTTCAACCTATTCCTATTTTCCATCTCTTCAATTTTGTTTTTGTTGATTTTGTTGCGGTTGATTGAATTGTCCACATGAACGTTTTCATAGCACAATAACTAAATCCGATTTGAAGAATCTGTTTTCGGATTTAGAGTACAGGAAGAAAATTGGCATTAATTTCGTTACTGTTGGCAAGCTCACGGTTAGTGCACACCAAGTGCTCGATTGAATGTCAATCTAACATAACAAATATTTATTGAATGTTGTAAATACTAATATATGAAAATGAAGTAACTTTTTTTTTTATAAATCCACTGTTATTAGAGGAGAGGTGGTGGCTTTAGGTTGTTCAATGGTGGTTGAACGGTAGCGTGAAATTACTCTTGTACCCTTTGTATTGCTAAAAAAGGTGTTGGTATCTACTATTGGGCATCAATACTATTACATGTATCTTTCTCTAGTTTCTAAAATCATGAAAAATATTTTTCTTATTAGGAGCTCATACTATTGGGCAATCACGGTGTGTTAATTTTCGAGGAAAGATACATGGAAATGGGTAAGACATATATGCTAACTTTTCTACCATCGTAGGCACAACTGCCATTAGATTAGAGGAAAATGAGATGGTGTAACATCCATAAAAATCATGCCAAATTTAAACTTTTTAAAACATTCCAAAACCATTGATTATTACAAAACTTGTTTTCAAAATAGTTTAGTGTCAAAGTATCCCAGAATCAGATCATAAACAATAGGAGGTGTACGATCACGCCTTCGCCTTCCCGCGATCATCAGAAGTACTTGAAACAAAATCAACAACTGTAAGCCCGAAGCTTAGTGAGTTCCCCCAATATACCCATACACACATCAACATATACATAACACAAACAACATACTATGGGTCCAATCAACCATTGGGTTGGAATACCCCAGGCCCTCAACCATCGGGTTGGAATGCCAACATACTATGGGTCCAATCAACCATCAGGTTGGAATACCCCAGGCCCTAAACCATCAGGTTGGAATGCCAACATACTGTGGGTCCAATCATCCTCGGGATGGAATACCCCAGGCCCACAACCATCGGGTTGGAATTCCCAGGTCTGTTGGCTCTCACACAAAGCAGATGAGCCTCAACCACCACTAAAAAATGTGCACATATATCAAATAATCACATAACAGTCTATAGACAGACAAACTGATCTAATACATCATACTAGCATAACATCATCCTATCTATCAGGATACCGATCTAACAGATCATAGCAACATAATACCATCCTATCTACCAGGATACCAATCTAACAACTCATACTAGCATAAAATATCAGGAATACAATCCAAAAGGGTCGGCCTTGGTACCTTAGACCCTTGAGTATAGTGAGGAAAACTCACCTCACAGATGCCGAACTCTAGTGATAATGCAAAACTCTCGAATCGCGGCCACGAACTCAACCACCTATCACCACCATAGAACCAAGTCCATCAGCATCCCAATTTACCAAAATACCCTCAAAGTCCAACTGGTCAACCCTTGGTCAAAGTCAACGGTCCATGCTGACCCGACTCGTCGAGTGCAGCTAGCAACTCGTCGAGTTCCTTAAGAACTCAGGAAGTCATGAAACCCTAACTGACTCGCCGAGTTTCCAACCAACTCGTCGACTCCATGCGTGTCCAGAAGTCGGGGAAAACCCTTACTGATTCGTCGAGTCCCTTTACTGACTCGCCGAGTCCATACAGAACCTAACCACGGTAAACCTTCATCGGACTCGTCGGGTCGTCTATGCGACTCGTTGAGTTCATGCAGTCCATTTCCTATAGAGATGTTTTTAAGCCACCCTAAAGCTCCATATTGCAGATCCAACCCCCTAGGGCATGTTTTCCAAGTAAAGTTGCAAACTTTACGTGCATGCATGGTCCCAAATGCCAAAACTAGACTAAGGGAAAGGTTAACTCAAAAGGGAAGGGCCAAGCTTTCCAAATCTCATAACTTTATGACTAAAGGGACCAAGGTGAGTCCAGATCTGAAGTTGCAACTTTAGATCTTGCCCCAATACTCAAAATGACTCCCAAATATGCTAAAGATGGTCCTAAACCCAACCATGAAGGGATCTAGCTAAAGATGAGCCAAGGTAACGACTTGTTACCTTCAAAACAATGCCAAGAAGAAGTAGAGTCAGATCCACAAGCTCCTCTTTGCTCCAAGCTTCTTATACTTCACACCTTCTTCACAAAATACACCAAAAATCACTTTTTAGCCTCACAGCATTCAAGAACAAGGTTAATAGCGATTAGGGTTTCTTCTAGCCGTCAACGGGGTGGTAAGGATCTGGAGGAAAGGACTTAAGGTCCTTTAAATGGGTGTAAACCCTAAAAATTAGGGTTTCATTTCCCAGATCCTACTCGTCGAGTCCAGGTCCTCCGACTCGTCGAGTAGATTCAACAAGCCACGCGGGTTATTCCGCCTCTACACGACGAATTGGGGGCAACCAACTCGTCGAGTAGGTCCATAAATATGAATTTAATGCTTTAAAGCTTGTACCTGGGAATCAGGGTGTTACAATTCTCACCCACTTGAACTAGACTTCGTCCTCGAAGTCTGCTGCGATGAACAATCCTCGATAGTGCTCCCGCATCTCTGCCTCCGGTTCCCACGTCCACCCAGATCCCTTCCTGTGCTCCCACTGTACCTTTACCAAAGGTACTTCCTTATTCCGTAGAACCTTCACCTTCCTCTCAAGAATAGCCACCGGCCTCTCCACGTAATTCAGGCGCTCATCGACCTGAATATCATTTAATGACACTACTGCCTCCTCGTCCAGAACGCACTTCCGCAACTGTGACACATGGAAAGTGTTGTGGATCTGACTAAGCTCCTCAAGGAGATCCAATGTATATGCCACCTTGCCAACCATGGTAGCGATCCTGAATGGCCTGATATATTAGGGACCCAATTTTCCCCTCTTTCTGAAGCGAATCACACCCTTCCAGGGTGAGATCTTCAGGAGTACCATGTCACCGACCTGGAACTATAACTCAGATCGACGCCAGTCGATATAGCTCTTCTGCCGACTCTGTGCGGTCTGCAGTCGCTGTCTAATCTGCTGAATCATCTCGGTATTCTGTAGGACTACCTCAGTCTGACCCATCACCCTGTGACCCACCTCGCCCCAACAGACTGGGGTGCGACATCTCAGTCCATACAACAACTCATAAGGTGAAGCACCAATGCTGGAGTGAAAGCTGTTGTTATAGGAGAACTCTGCAAGGGGTAGGTAGGAGTCCCAACTCCCAGCGAAGTCAATAACGCAGGCTCTCAACATATCCTCAAGAGTATGTATGGTTCGCTCACTCTGGCCGTCTGTCTGTGGATGATAGGCTGTACTAAAGTGCAGCCATGTGCCCAGTTCCTCGTGGAACTTCTGCTAGAAACGGGAGATGAAACGAACATCACGGTCTGAAACGATAGAGACCGGAACCCTATGGCGAGCGATAATCTCGCGTATATAGACATCGGCCAGCTTCTCGACCGATGAGCTCTCCCGAATGGGCAGAAAATGAACGCTCTTGGTCAATCGATCCACGATAACCCAAATAGCGTCGAATCCCTTTGTCATTCTCGGCAGCTTGGTGATGAAGTCCATCGTGATCTGCTCCCATTTCCACATGGGAATGTCTAGAGGCTGCAGCTTGCCATGAAGCCTCTGGTGCTCGGCCTTGACCATCCTACAGGTCAAGCACCTCTCAACATACGAAGCGATCTCTCGCTTCATGCACAACCACCAGTAACTCAATCGCAAGTCCCGGTACATCTTGGTGGCCCCCGGGTGAATAGAGAAGCGAGACTTATGAGCCTCCTCCAATATAGTCTGTTTGACCCCACCAGACATCGGAACCCAGACCCGACCGCAACGGGTCTATAATCCCTGACTATCCTGTACAAACCGAGTGTTCTCACCCCTAATCCTCTCAAGCTTCCAGTTCTCCTGACGCATACCCTCTGTCTGGGCTTCCCTGATGAAGCCCACAAGTGGAGAATCCACTGAAATCCTCATGCACGTCACTGGAGTAGAAGATCCAGCTGACTTGCGGCTCAGAGCATCCGTAACCACGTTCGCTTTACCTGGGTGGTAAAGGATCTCACAGTCGTAGTCCCTGACTACATCCAGCCATCTGCGTTGTCTTATGTTTAGGTTCGGCTGATCCATGATGTTTCTCAGGCTCTTGTGGTCCGTATAGATGGTACAGCGGACCCCATAGAGGTAATGCCTCCAAATTTTGAGAACGAATACCACCGCTCCCAACTCCAGATCATAAGCAGGGTATCTCATCTCATGCGACTTCAACTGTCGCGATGCGTAGGCTATCACTCGTCCCCTCTGCATGTGGACCACTCCTAGTCCCGTGATGGATGCATCACAGAACACCATAAAATCCTCAACTCCCTCTGGGAGAGTCAAGACTGGAGCCTAGCATAGTCGCTGTCTGAGGGTCTCAAATGCCCTCTGCTGCTCGGGGCCCCACCAGAAATCCACCCCTTCCTCGTCAGACGAGTGAGGGGTACTGCAATCTTAGAGAAATATTGTATGAATCGCTGGTAGTACCCTGCCAATCACAAGAAGCTCCTGATGTCTAAGGGAGATTTCGGAACCTCCCACTGCATAACCGCCTTGATTTTGGCCGGATCGAACAAAATCCCCTCCTGGTTCACGAGATGTCCAAGGATTTGAACCTCTCGTAACCAAAACTCGCACTTCGAGAACTTGGCATAAATCCGTTCTCGCCTCAGAACTCCCAATAACTCCCGTAGATGCTCCTCATGCTGCTCTCGGGTCTTGGAGTACACCAAGATATCATCTATGAACACTATGACCGAGCGATCGAGCATCAGCCTGCAGACCCAATTCATCAGGTCCATAAATACTGTTGGCGCATTGGTGAGCGCAAACAGCATCAACACGAACTCGTAATGTC
The DNA here is from genome assembly GCF_052849685.1 of Lactuca virosa. Lineage (NCBI taxonomy): Eukaryota > Viridiplantae > Streptophyta > Magnoliopsida > Asterales > Asteraceae > Lactuca > Lactuca virosa. The sequence continues at coordinate 255,494,594 of NC_136427.1, read as the reverse complement.
CATAACAATTTCGGAACGCGGTCTTCTCCACATCCTCCTCCCTAACCCTGACCTAATGGTACCCAGACCTCAGGTCTATCTTGGAGAACCAAGATGCTCCCTGCAACTGATCAAAAATATCATCTATCCTTGGGAGTGGATAACGGTTCTTCACCGTCAACTTGTTCAACTCCCAGTAGTCGATGCACATCCGGTGTGAACCATCCTTCTTCCTGACGAAGAGAATCAGCGCTCCCCGTGGAGAACTGCTCGGACGAATGAACTTCTTGCCCAGCAGTTCCTGCAGCTGTGATGATAGCTCCTGCATCTCTGGTGGTGCCAATCAGTACGACGCCTTGGCGATAGGAGTCACACCTGGCACAAGGTCGATCCTGAACTCGACCTGTCTCTCCAGAGGCACTCCTGGTAACTCCTCCGGAAACACGTCAGCAAACTCTCTGACTACTGGAACCTCTGATACTGAAACTGATGGGTTTTGAGCATTCTAACACTCCTAAGTGTACATGCAACCCTAAATACCTTGGATCTCTGTTTTCTCTATTATACATGCAAATATGATTATCCAAGGTATTATCCTAACTAGCATACCAAAACATTGATACTAGGATACTAAAATAGATAGAATACATACCTTGTTGTTGTTGCTTGACTCCATGAAGCTTGAGAGCCTAGTGCCCCAAGTGTGACACCTCAATGGTTTACACAACATCATGAACTCTTGGAATAACCATGAGAAGAAGACATACATGTTCAAATCGGCTAGCCCTCAAAATATGTATCACTAGTGCCAATTTCTTGAACTAAAGGGGTTCTTATATAGTGTGGCTATTAGGGTTACACCATGTAACTCATGACTTTACCCATTCCTTATTCTCCATGGGTTTTAACCTCCATGGAGTATCCATGGATCACCACATGGGTTAAACCCAACATAAAGGAATCTTGGATCATAAGCCCACATATATAAGAATGAATGATTTACACAATCAATCCCCATATATTTAATTAGTCTCTTTTTGATCACTAAATTAAGTCCAAATTAATTCTTGATCAATACTAATTAAATAACATGATTTCATATTAATATATTAGAACTTATAATATATTAATATGTCACAAAATGTCTTTTCCTCATAAACGGTCTATCCAAATGTTCCGATGCCATGCAACCCAAATGGACCATGTCGAGTCGGGTCAAGTACATACCAATTATAGTTATGGACTTAGACACTAATCCAACAGTCTCCCACTTGGATAAGTCTAAAACTATTATTGCGTATGACTTCAGGAACCAACTGGCAATTGTAGCTCTCAAAAGCCGCTGTCGAACTCTGACCTTGTAGATGAACTCTGACCTTTGTCAATGACTTGTCCATTAGATAAGGGATCATATATTCCTCCATTCTAGATATCATATGGACTGAGACATGGATTATAATCATTCTCTCTGTCCATTTGTTGTTTCCCGATTTCCGATTTATGACGACTGACTAATTGAACAAATCAAATCAGTCCTGGCTCGGCCGAGCACTTCCATTTGTCATCATCAAATCATCGAGGGGCCCACAGATATCGCTTTTATCCCGAAGGTAAAAGGAATGGATAAACTTCGACTCATATGGCTTGTTCTACTACTTGTTGAATCATACACAAAGGCACGTTTTATAACACCGAGTTACCGAATGCGTTTTCGTGCAATCAATGTATAACCAACTCATAGTAACAACTCATATCTCTAGGTTTGAATAATATAAGATATTATCGTCTCATGATCACTCGTGATAAAATCCATGAAGTGATTCAAATGAGCGCGGGTTGAATCCAATACTCAGAACTTATGAGCACTCATGAGTGTTGTAGCCCCTTGTCCAACATCTTAGACCTCTACAAGCCAACCCATGACAGTCTTGATTCATATCTACTTCCAACATATGACCGACTGTGGATAGTTTGAATAACTTAGTCAATCAGGAAGAACGACCTAGTTATTGTGGAAGTCAAAACATGCAAAATGAAACACAATAATAATAGAATCTAATATGGTATCAAAACCTATGAACATAAATAAAACACCTTTTATTTATCACCATATGATTACACATTATTCATTGTATACTGTTTCAGCTATCAACTTTATTCTTGAATTTAAAACAATAGTTGTCCCATGCTCCAAGCATGTACACTATGTTTTCTAAACACTAGTCATGCCATACACCAAGTATGCATACTATGTTTGTCTATGATCTTCACTTTGTGAATTAGATCAATTGAACATAACTCCAATGATCCTCTTTCACAGTCCCAAATCCTTACTGCAAATGCAAGAATTCCAAATTCATGCCATTTACTGAAATCTGTTAGATTCTAAACTTATATGCATTGATCCTCCTGTAATGATTATGCACAGAGTCAGAAAGACTTGACAACAACCATTACAGAGCATTCCAAGGAGATCAACTCCTTGGAAACATCCTTCTTGCATTAAGTTTCCTAATCTTACACAGATTGAATAATTTCCAACTTTGAAACATTTCCATATTCCATTTTGACTATCACTTCTGAACAAGAGTTGCCTCCTTACAGATTATGTCAATATGGTCCTTCCAGAATTAGCACTATACTTCTAACTGTCCTTGAGCAACCAATCTTTGGTAAACCTTAGATTGTCCTCGACAATTGCTTAATCCTTTTAGTCATATCCAGTTCTAGACCTTTTCCCTTCTTAATGCCCCAGGCATTTGGAAAATTTTAGAAAGGATAAATATAGCACATGTAATCGATCCTATATCCGAAGCATATGGGACACGAGTCATGATGTCTCACATAAAGACTAAACCAGTCTTTTGCTATAACATTTCCATTTCTATTTGCCAAGTTCTCATAATTCAGATTATGAAAAGGGATGCCATAATCATAATCGAATTTTAGAACGCAAATAATGGACCCATATATAGAATTTCCTTATGTTGAGTCATTCCAACATGAAATTCATATATATATCCTTGACTAAATACGACTTAAAACCTCAATCTAAGCTTTTAGAATTGAAATGAAGTATAATTTCCTCTCCCTTAATTATAGCAAAACAACTTTTTCAACCCCTGCAGCCTCACGAATTGAAACTTTTGTTTTCTATAATTAACATTGCTAACTTGCTCCCACTAACATGATGATTATTAGCATAACACTCATGCTCCCACTAGCTTTGACATGTAATCAGAAATCAGCTGGACTTCTAGAAATCAATACTTTATTGACTTTCTTACCAAAGTTCAGATTTCTGATACTAGATTGCTTTGATAAAACTTTATCAATATCATACACCTTATCTTAGATAGCTCACAGGTGTGTCTAAACAATTTTAAGAACTATGAAAAGGGATGCCGTAATCATAGTCTCGATTGTTTAGACCTTTACCACTTCTCACAAGTCCATGTTAGTGTGCTGGTTAACCACACACGCTCCACTAACGACTTTGAGAATGTAAATATCACAATTGCTATCTAGCTAAAATCTACTTAGTGAAAGTGTTTCCTCACCATCATTTTCATGAATCGGAGAGAAACCTTATGACACTTAGATTTTATGGTGTATGAGTTCCTATCCATATGAATTTTGTCAAAACCATAATCACAAGACAAGGTTACTGACAAATCCACACTTATATGGATTAAACTTGTGCAATCTTAAATTCTTGCCATTTGGCAGCTCAAGGGCCTGCCATTGCTTCCAAGTAGCTGTGCAACCAATTGAGAACTCTCAGAACTACTATGCAAAGCCAACTTGAATAGGCACAGACATGTCGACACGATAGGTTATAAACCTCAAGTCGTATGCTAGTGAAGAACTTCAGGTTTTATTCTTGATTAGTTCTTGAGACTTTCAAGACCTTTAAGACTCCCACTGTCCTCTTGACATATAAGACTTTCTTGTCAGATATTCAAGAGATAGTATGGATTCTAATCAAGACAAAGACTTCACACAATTGGCCTTAGTTGGTCTTTGTTTTATCCAAAACATCACAACTTACCAATTTCAAATGTACAGTAGAAAACTTTTACTCTTACATTTGACAAGTGTTTTAAACCTTCTTTAAGACATGTCACTCAAGTTACAATCTTAGAGTATAACTCTAAGAATTGTTTTTGGAACGAAGTATAAATCATCTTCTTGATTTAACCACTTCAACAATTCATAGCTCCTCTTCTTAGCTACCAGAATGCACTTAAAGGATGAATTGTGATAAGGTCTCTTAATCATTAAGATGATTATATAACATGATACTAAAGTACTCTCCCATCTTTTCAGATTTGAGAAACTTTTATCTTTCTGCCTAAGTTGATTCTTCTTATTCGCTCTGCCATACATTGAAACCTTTTCCAATGTCTTAGAATTACACTTAAGCTTGTAAGTATAACCATATTTACTGAATTTTAGTAAATAATGACGAATAGTCTTAACGATTATTTGTGGTGGGCTTGATCAGTGCACAAGAATGTGTACTCGATCATTTACTTGAATCACACATCCATGTGAACAAGTAGTTAGTCTTAATTTTTCCAATGCTTGAAAGTTCTTATTCATCATGCTATACAACTTGCATGATTCCAAGTTTCTATCCAACTGAAACTTAGGTGATGAGAATATTTCCTTATTTGGTAAATTTAGACACTACCACAAATAAAAGAATCAAATTCATATTTCCACTCTTGCTCTTAATGGAATCTTATAAGCAACAAAAGTTTTCACAAATGCCATTGTAAGGATATTTTAAAATAAATAAAATCAAAAAAAAATTTTCTTTTATTTTAAAACTTTGCGGAAAAACTATCCTTACAATGCAAAAGCACATGAAAACTTTGTTGTTATTTATTCCTAAGCAATATATCATAACTCTTAAGAAGTAGCTCAAGAATCCGATCTTCAAACTATGCGATATAAATCCATCTATGCCATCAGATTCAGCATATTCTTTCTTTAAGTTTCTTCACTTTTTCTTTGATTCTTAAAACATCAACATGTGACCCAGTCACATCATGTATCAAGAATCTCAGAATAGAAACTTAGCAGAGTTAGATAGTGGACTTTACCTGAAGTAGAGTCAAACTTATTGACTTTAATATCCTTAGGTAAATTTGGCAGCTTCGCAACCAATGCCCCTTTCTTTGGCAATAGACCCTTGATAATGGGACTATCTCAGACTTAGCCGTTCTTTTTACCATTTGGTCAACCGAGTTGACTATGGCCGATCCCTTTCCATTGGGAAGAGAGAGCTTTACTGGATATCCAATGTCATCATTGTCAATGTCCATAAAGTTTTAGGAAGTTGATCTTAGCAAATATATAAGATCATTAGGGTCTTGTCATAGTCTGTTTCATAGGAGTCCCAAAGGAACTCACTATGTGACTTAGAAAATAGTTGAGTCACCAACTTTCTCAAGACTTTGACACCCAACTCTCCCGGCTTGTCAATATCTGACTACATCTCCAAGATGTGATCACATATAGACCTTTGCTTGTGTGACCTTAAACTTTTCAGGAACTTGTGGGTTAGGGAGAATAATTGGAGGAGGTGAAAGAAGTATGATTTCCATGGGACATCATCTTCATTTAGGAAAGCTTGTTTCAAGAGATTTGGGAAGATCATCTTTTGGGAGATATTCAAGAGAGTTGATTTAAAGTCCTTAATATAACACCCAATATGAAATATTAAGGCTAGGACCCAACAACCTATTTATAACTGGAAGAGGGATGCCGTAATCCAAGTTATAAAATAGTTGAAGGTAGGTAAATGACGATTTACCAATTTCCACCATGAAAAACGAAATATAATTAAGTTTTAATTGGATTTGAAACTCCTAGATCTTTTGAGATACATTGAACTTTCAATGGCATGTTTGAATCTCGATTGTGCCCTCTCAAGTTTGTGACTGGGATGCCGAGGATCACAAACAAGGTGTGAATAACCATGCAAATTGACTTGGTACCCTTAACTTTATCACCTAATCGATGTGCCGGTTAACCAAACACGCTCCACCGATCTATAATAGAGTCAAGTTACCCTTTGCCACTCTTACTAGTCCTTATTAGTGTGCCAGTTAACCACACACGCTCCACTAATGACTTGGTAAGGTACAAAGTGTAATTTCATGGGTTAGCACCTTTTCACATTTTCCTAAGTAACTAAGATTGGGAATGTACAAGTGTTTAGTTACTTAGTATTTATCATTAATACTTTTAATGAAGGGAGAATTATAGTCCTTTCCTACCCGTTCGGCTAACGACCCTCCACCAGTCAAGGAAGCAGTGGGTGAGAGTGGACACCCATTAAACTGCCATTTTATAGGCAGTAACCTTATACCCCCCTTATAGACCGGCTTCGTGAATGAGGCCTACTAACGGTAAGATTGACTTTATCTTATACATATTTATATAATTAAAATTATAATAATAGTATAAGGGTTTGAATTTTAACTTTTAAAATTCTAAGGGCTAACATGGAATTAAAGTATTCATAAGAGAAAACTTTTCAAATTCCAAAACTTGAGGGCAAGTTTTGAAACTATTCAAAACTAATTAATTCCATAACTTAAGTGTTTAAAGTAGTTTTAATTAAAAAAACTCTTCAAGTTCCATAACTTGAGGACAAGTTATGGAAGACTTTAAACTAATAAAAGAATGTAACTTTTCTTTATTTTGTAATTTATGGAATTAATTAAGGTTACACATTTTATTACTTAATGAAGTGACTCTTGAACCTCCATAACTTGAGGACAAGACTCTTCATTTTTGTAACCATTACCAACTTTTATGAGTTTTATGAAACTTAAATGTGACTTTTCATATAACTTGAGGACAAGTTACAAAAACACATTTTAGAATCAACTCTTAGATTAAAATGGATTGAAAACACATAATCAATTAACTTTTCTATTAATCTAAGCAACTCATAAGAACAAGATAATTTAATCAAACTTTTTCATGTAATTAGCCTAATCACTAAACTAATACAAAACATGAATCTATTGACAATTATCTTTGAAATTGGATTAGTATGAACATTACCACATCAAAAACAGGATTATAGGTTCGAAAACAGCTTATGGTAATGTTCCTAGTCCATTTCTAGCCAAAAAACTCGAAGATATGCTGTCAGGGGCTCCTACTCGTCGAGTGTATCAACCTACTCGCCGAGTAGGATGATTTTCTTCATGGACTCGGCGAGTTCATCAGTGGACTCGGCGAGTCCAGTGCCCAGAATGCCCGAAATTCGACTTTTTCAGCATTTTTCAGCAATTTGCATCAAGTATAATTGAAAACAAGCCTAGGCTCTGATACCACTGATGAGTTTTGAGCATTCTAACACTCCTAAGTGTACATGCAACCCTAAATACCTTGGATCTATGTTTTCTCTATTATACATGCAAATATGATTATCCAAGGTATTATCCTAACTATCATACCAAAACATTGATACTAGGATACTAAAATAGATAGAATACATACCTTGTTGTTGTTGCTTGACTCCATGAAGCTTGAGACCCTAGTGCCCCAAGTGTGACACCTCAAATGGTTCACACAACATCATGAACTCTTGGAATAACCATGAGAAGAAGACATACATGTTCAAATCGGCTAGCCCTCAAAATATGTATCACTAGTGCCAATTTCTTGAACTAAAGGGGTTCTTATATAGTGTGGCTATTAGGGTTACACCATGTAACTCATGACTTTACCCATTCCTTATTCTCCATGGGTTTTAACCTCCATGGAGTATCCATGGATCACCACATGGGTTAAACCCAACATAAAGGAATCTTGGATCATAAGCCCACATATATAAGAATGAATGATTTACACAATCAATCCCCATATATTTAATTAGTCTCTTTTTGATCACTAAATTAAGTCCAAATTAATTCTTGATCAATACTAATTAAATAACAGGATTTCATATTAATATATTAGAACTTATAATATATTAATATGTCACAAAATGTCTTTTCCTCATAAACGGTCTACCCAAATGTTCCGATGCCATGCAACCCAAATGGACCATGCCGAGTCGGGTCAAGTACATACCAATTATAGTTATGGACTTAGACACTAATACAACAGAAACCTGATCCCTGACCCGCGTATCCACCACATACACTAGATAATCCGCACACACGTGCTGAATGTACTGTCGAGCCCTGGCAGCCGAACAAAACCCTGATCCCAATCTGTTTTCCTCGCCATAAACAATCAGTTCTCCCCCACTTGGGGTTCGAACTACCACTCGCTGACCCTCGCATTCCATCATGGCACCGAAGCTACTAAGCCAATCCATACCCACAATCACACAAACATACCCCATGGGAATCGGGATCAGGTCTATCGGGAAAGATACCCCGAAGATCTCCAATATGCAAACCCGATAGACCGAAGAAGCGGAAACCCCGTGTTCGTTGGCGATGGAGACTCGCAACGGACACTCTAACTCTCCCACTAGCAACCCGAACTCCCTACTGAAAGACTGGGAAACAAACAACCGACTCGCCCCCGAGTCGAATAATACCAAAGCAGGTAAGGAGTTCACTAAAAACGTACCTGATCACAGGTACAACTCATATAAGCATAAAACCGATAAAATCAGTAAGATAAGGGATAGAAACATACCAGCAAACACGTCTGGTGCTGCCCTGGCCTCCTCTATTGTAACCTGGAAGGCGCATCCCTGAGCCCTTGGGGGCGCTGCTCGACCCTGATTCCCTTCAGTAATCCTCAGAGTAGCCGGTGCAGGAGCCTGCGCCGGCTTGGCGGCTAGTAGGGGACACTGGGCCTTCATATAGCCCATCTGCTCACAATGATAACATAATCTGACCCCAGAAGCTGGAGTCTGCTGCCTACAATCCCTAGCAATGTGGCCCTGCTTTCCACATTTGTGGCACCCGCTCCCCGATGGGAAACCCCCGATGAGCCTTCTCGCACTTCCCACAAGTACGGCCCGACTGTCCTCCAGACCTATTATCAGCGGTCTTGGACCGCTTTGGCGCCGGCTGTGACTGTGTCGGGGGCATGCCGCTGCTCCCTCAACTGCAACTCAATCTCCAACTCACGCCGCCTAGCGGCCTCTTGTAAATCTAGAAGCGTATCACAACGTTGGGTCTCCACAAGCTGTCGAATATCAGTCTTGAGCATGCTCAAATAACGTGTCATCTGAGCCTGCTCAGAAGAAAACTCCAGGCATAACATCGCCCTCTCTGTGAACATGCAGGTGATCTCCGCCACTGTCTCACCATCCTGTCTCAAATACAGAAACTCTTGAGCTAGCCGCTCTCGCTCGACTCGTGGGATGTAGCGAGCACGGAACATATCCTTGAAATGCTCCCAAGTAACCGCAGCCCTCTGGTCATCAGAATACGATCCAGTCAACAATCTCCACCAGTCCTTTGCCCCAGACCTCAGCAGGTTCAGGGCACATCTGACCTTCTGGTCAGTGGGACATGAACACATGAAGGAACACCCCTCCAAGTCAGATAGCCACCTCATGGATTTGATGGGGTCCTGAGTCCCATCAAAAGAAGGGGGCTTCGTGTTGTCGAAGTCCCAATACTGAAAAGCCTGACTGGCTCCTCCCCCTGCCGCAGTTACAGCCGTTGTAGCTGCTGCGGCAGCCGTCTCAGCTAGGGCTGCATATCTGTCATCAAAATACTCTATCATGGTGGTCTTCATAGACCCAAACATCTCTAGAATCTGACCCCGGACAATCCCGACCACCTCCTTGCGGATGATCTCCCTGACACGATCATCTGTCAACGCTGTCCGACTCTGGGCGATAATCTTGGGCGCTGTCGGGGCATTCTGATCGCCCTGCCCTGATCGCGATCCAGATCTAGTCACAAAACGCCTCGTAACCACCATACTGCAAATATACCAGGAAGATATCACATAATCCACATAAATAACAGGGAACCAACTCCCAACTAAACCCTAGGGGTTGTGACTTCCTTGCTACGCGTATTGGTCCTATGCTTTCAGTAGTACGGGCCCATACTACCTTCCACACCTACCCATATTAGTCACAAGTATCATCACAACACCCTAACAATATACATATGCATGGTGATCGCTTAACCCTCACTACTAGAGGAAGGCTAACTATATCATAACTGGCCTGCTGACCTCGCACAACCCACCCATGAAACTTCCACCAACCCTGCAGCACTCGTGTATGCTATGTGACATCCCCATTTTCACGGCCAGAAAAGACCGATTTGTTTATGCTTTATTTTGAAAATCAGAGTAACCTTTTAAAGAAAAGTGTTACGGAATTTGTTCCTAGAAAAACATGATAATTATGTTATAAAAGCATTTCCGAAGAAATGTATTTTATTCATTTTAAAACTTTGGAATGTCATCGTCAATACAGAAACATAAGCATAAACAGAACTTACATTCATTATCACTAGCGATTTATATCTCCTTAATCTCTCGGTGTAATGTAACTTCATATCCACATCTGTGATACAAATGAACTGAGTAGGTCAGGTTAGGAAACCTGGTGAGTACATAGGGTTATCAACCCATAATAATATAATTATTATGTTTAATCATCAAACAGTTAACCCAACTACCCATCCCCGTTATCTTCTTTACTCTTAAATATCTACCCTAAGAATCAGCTATTCCTTGTTAATTCATTCCTAAGGATTATCCTAAGGAATAGACACGAAGTCCATCGTCACCAGGGTTTAGGCACTAAGTCCGCATAGTCGCCAGGATCTTTCAGGGTAAATCTGGTGAACACTTAGTTCAAAACATCTGGTGAACACGTAGTTCAAAACATCTGGTGAACACTTAGTTCAAAACGTCTGGTGAACACTTAGTTCAAAAATACCTACTGAATACATAGTTCAAAAACGCTTACAAGTTACGATCCTGCTAGCGTCTCACTGGATGTCTAGAAAAGTTTGGGGTCGTCATCTATACTCTGCTAGATGACTGGATCATCAATAACATCTATATCGAGGCTTCTCATTATTTTATTTTGTCACACAACAAATATTACATCTACCCATGTTATACCCAACACATTTTGTAGATATAAAATACATGTACATTTTAAATCATTTAAAACATGTATAAAAATCTTTCACCCAGCATAGACAGCAAGTATTCAGACAATATGCACACATAGCACGTAATTTATATAAAATACTTCATATCTATGTGTAAGATGAAAGTAACTATGCACTCACTTGTTAAAGTGATGTTTCCAAACTCAGACAGCGCTTCGCTTCTTAACAATATAATTTCCTTCGACGAAACCTAGTATTATTACCATCAGATTTTAGTCTAATATTTACCGTGACTAATTATTAGTCTTAGCATTATTATTATTATATAAGCGTTTAAACAATATTTTCCAACCACTATGTACAGACAGGGGCCAGACATAAAACACCGAAGGGCAGGACCATTTTGGCATATAACACTTCTGAAATCCAACAACCATATGCGGCCCTTTAAACCAGATTCCCCGTACCGCGAGTAGTTAAAAAGATATTATAACGACACTTATATAAGTCATAATAATAGCTCAAATATTTATTATAAGTTCATAATAACAATACTAATTTTAAATATAAACTATATTTAAAATATGGTAAGCATAATTTACTTACAAGGGGTTTTAGCTAGGAGCCGAGCTTTGCAGGGACAGAACTTCGTCGCTGAATCTTTCTAAGAAAGATTCGTGCAGCGCTTCAGCGCTCACCTTACTATACTAAAACTACAGAAAGAGAATTCGAATCACGAGGGACTGAAATGCTCGGGGGATAAGAAGAGAAAGACTCTTGAATTAAGAGAATGGTGCAAGAAATATGAGAGCCTAGAGACTCTTATTTATAGTAATTGAATTTTCAAAAACCACCCTCTATATTTACTTAAATGACTAAACACCCCTTTATAATACTATTTTAAATAGATTTAATGATATTTGTACTAAACTAATGTCGAAAGTACTCCACATTAGTCTTATAATGACCGCATCGTCGATACCTTTCTAATGATATATACATATGTATATATATGTAGACGTATATATGATTTACGCTTTATTTTAATACGTAAATGTGCTATTAAAAATTATAACTCGTTCATACGAACTCCATTTTTGATGTTCTTAATATCCACGCGTTGGTATTTATGAGTACTACAAATTTCATTTAGACACCATCAGCTAATTCTCATTCTATCTCAGATTTACAAAACTGTATCGAATTTATCGCGCTCGAAGAGTAAGGACCAAGTTTCGTCCATATCTTTAACATACAAGCTCTATTCTCAACGTTCTTTATATCCACGTGTTGGTATTTATGAGTACTACAACTTTCATTTAGACTCCATCGGCTAATTCTCATTCTATCTCGAATTTACAAATCTGTATCGAATTCGCCGCGCTCGAAGAGTAGTGACTAAGTTTCGTCCATATCTTTCTCATACGAGCTCCGTTTTCGACTGTATTTTTATCGTTGAACTCCTATTAACGATATCCACATTACTCGTTTAGACGTTTTTGGTTAAAAATCGACCGATCTAATATTCGAATTTCGGGCTGTGCACTGCTATCCTAAATCTTAGAAAAATCGTAACTTCCTCATACGAAGTCACATTTGGACGTTCTTTTTATGCACACTCTCGGTTTAATATATACTATGACTTTCGTTTAAATCGCTAAGTCTAGAAAGTATTTTATCGTAAATTCACTTTTTACGATTCTCGGTGTCGTGTCGGTTTTGCCGTAAAACTTCGACGGGTCATAACTTCTTCGTTATAACTCGGATTTCGGCGTTCTTTATATGTATGGAACCCTTGTAACATATACTATAACTTGGTTAAGATTAATCCTTCTAAATAATCTTCCATCAAAACTTATTTTTGATGATCATTGTCTCTAAATTGACTAGCCCAGATCTGCGGGCGTTACAATTATCTTCCCCTTAGGATGATTACGTCCCGGAATCATCAACGAAACATGGCTTGTATAATGACTCCATACGTTATCTCTTCATCCTAGGTAATATTCGTAACTTCTATGTTCCTTCGAATGAGTATCTAACTCTTGGACTTCTTGACCGCAGGCGGTGCTCAATCTTGCACCCACTCTTTCTCATATGTTGGACTTCCAATCGTAACCTTCGAGTTACAAAATCGATCCTGATTGGAGACTCCTACTTCTTCTTAAACAGACTTATCTTAAGAGAAGTTATTTGATTACCACAATAGACCGATGAGTCATGTTGCAATGACCTCTAATCGTATGATGCAATGCTTAGACTCAGGTCTTTTAGAGTCAAATTACAGAACATAATATACCTTCCTTCATGTTCTAATGTGATATCATCACATTCTAGCATGTAGCACTTCTAGCTACAAGCGTCTTACCTTAACAACGGTTGCGATACTTCTATTGATCACTTCGATTATCTTTCTCTTCAATCTTATGACTTAAGTCGGATGCTACATCGATCTTGGTACTTTAAACCATGTAACATATTCATCTTAGTCGAAAACAATTTGATATGACCACTAAGGTCGGATTAACAATCATCTTCTTAGTCATTATCAAAACGATGGTAACGACATACTTGAACAAAATGGAATCAATTACTAGCTTCTTGGTAACCTTGTGACTTTCCCTGATCTAAGTGCGAGTCCTGTGCTTCCGGTAGTATAGGCCTCTACTACCATTCACACCTACTCATACTCGTCCCAAGTATTGTCTCGCAGTTCTCCAAGTTCTTATTTCCTAAAATCACAAAACCATTTAACACATACTAATGTGTCCAAATAATCATAAAAATTTCCCTAGACTCTACTAGGACTTCTTCCATGCGCATCTTCAATCATCAATTCTGCTTCAACTAGGTTGGTGGTGGAAACGTAAGACGATGGGATAACTTCATGGATTATACCAAAAATTCTTTCTTTCTGCCAATCGAAAGTTTACTTCTCCCGTACCAGACGTATTACCTATTTACACGTATTCTAAAGGCAAGATATCACTCTTACGATATCTTCTGATAGGTATCATTCACTATCGTAAGCCTTTTCATTTCCTCCATTTACTCAATTCTCTACGAGTCTTCACCATGATGCTCTGCACACCCAAGCAGTCGTTCGGCGTATCGAGACAAGAATATAGATAGAGGAAGGTTTAGACGCATATTCCTCCTTATTACTTTGAAAAATTACATGCCAGTTCTAATGTCGTAATTAAACGTTTAGAAATCTTAACACATAAAATTTCCATATCCGGTCGGCAACAGACCATAGATCCGACCAAACAATAGCATAAAGCATCACAAATCATTTAGCACATAAAAGCATTTTAGGCATCTTCCCTAATTAAGCTAGTGCTTGTGTCTATTCAGGTGTATTACCACAATTATATTAGACACACTCCTCACGATCATTTCTTAGCATTCTAAGTTTAAGTCTAGAAATAAATCCTTATTCCTAGTTCGCTTAAACTAATGCTCTGATACCAACTGTGACATCCCCATTTTCACGGCCAGAAAAGACCGATTTGTTTATGCTTTATTTTGAAAATCAGAGTAACCTTTTAAAGAAAAGTGTTGCGGAATTTGTTCCCAGAAAAACATGATAATTACGTTATCAAAGCATTTCCGAAGAAATGTATTTTATTCATTTTAAAACTTTGGAATGTCATTGTCAATACAGAAACATAAGCATAAACAGAACTTACATTCATTATCACTAGCGATTTATATCTCCTTAATCTCTCAGTATAATGTAACTTCATATCCACATCCATGATACAAATGAACTGAGTAGGTCAGGTTGGGAAACCTGGTGAGTACATAGGGTTTTCAACCCACAATAATATAATTATTATGTTTAATCATCAAACAGTTAACCCAATTACCCGTCCCCGTTATCTTCTTTACTCTTAAAGATCTACCCTAAGAATCAGTTATTCCTTGTTAATTCATTCCTAAGGATTATCCTAAGGAATAGACACGAAGTCCATCGTCACCAGGGTTTAGGCACTAAGCCCGCATAGTCGCCAGGGTCTTTCAGGGTAAATCTGGTGAACACTTAGTTCAAAACATCTGGTGAACACGTAGTTCAAAACATCTGGTGAACACTTAGTTCAAAACGTCTGTTGAACACTTAGTTCAAAAATACCTACTGAATACATAGTTCAAAAATGCTTACAAGTTACGATCCTGCTAGCGTCTCACTGCATGTCTAGAAAAGTTTGGGGTCGTCATCTATACTCTGCTAGATGATTGGATCATCAATAAAATCTATATCGAGGCTTCTCATTATTTTATTTTGTCACACAACAAATATTACATCTACCCATGTTATACCCAACACATTTTGTAGATATAAAATACATGTACAGTTTAAATCATTTAAAACATGTATAAAAATCTTTCACCCAGCATAGACAGCAAGTATTCAGACAATATGCACACATAGCACGTAATTTATATAAAATACTTCATATCTATGTGTAAGATGAAAGTAACTATGCACTCACTTGTTAAAGTGATGTTTCCAAACTCAGACAGTGCTTCGCTTCTTAACAATATAATTTCCTTCGACGAAACCTAGTATTATTACCACCAGATTTTAGTCTAATATTTACCGTGACTATGTAACGCCCCGTTCTAAGAGTAATAATTCATGGATCCCCGAGATCAAGAGTAAGGGCGTTTCGGTCTTTTATGGGTACTAGGTTTTATTCGAGAAGGTTTCGGGTCGGGGTGTGTTGCTAGAAGCGTAGGGATTCTCGCCACCTTTTCGTGGATATAAAGTTCGTCGGAAACGGGCTTAGAATAAAGGAGTTATGACACTTTGAAGATAGTGTCAATAATGGTCCCTAAAGGAAATATTTGGCAAAGGGGTCCTAGGCATGCATGGAGTGCATGCGTGTAATTGGCTGGGTACGCCCAGCGTAGAGCGGTTAAATGAACGCGGGTGTTGGGGGCGTACGCCCAGCGTACAGGATGTACGCCCAACGTACAGGATGTATGCCCAGTGTACGTCCAGTGTCCAGAAACCCTAATTTTAGGGTCAGCCACTATATAAGGAACATTATGGTTCCAACCCTAGCCTCCATATCTGCTCTCTTACTCTCAGAAACCCTAAGTAGTCGTTTTCTTCCATGATTGTGGATATTTGACCTTGGGGAGCTTGGTTTGGCAAAGGAGAGCCTAGGAGAAGAAAGAAGAAGTTGTCAAGGAAGGAGTTGGGTGGCTGGAGCTCGTAGATCTGGGAAGGCATCATCTTCTGGAGCCCTTTTGAGGTATAAAGTCTCTTGCTTGACATCTATTTTGTGTAGATCTAGGTGTTATGAGGTTTTGAAACCATTTCTTGTCCCAAAAACCCCAAAGTGATGCATGATGCGAGTTGGTTGAGATTAGCTGTCCTTTCAGATCTTAGGAGAGGTCTTGAGTGAGAAAAATGAGGTCCGAAAGGCTTTGATTGTCTCATGTGTGATGTAGGTGGGTCTTAATGGATTAAGACCTTGAGTTAAGAGCTTTATGGTCGTCCCAAGTAATAAAGTTTGAGACTTTATGAATCCTAGGCATGTTTGGTCGATGGATCTGAAGTTTGGGCTTAAAAGCTTAAGCCATTAAGAACTTATGTGGAATTTTAGTTCAGCGAGATTACGCCCCGCGTAAGCTGATGTACGCCCAGCGTAGTGGGTCAGTGTCCCGTTCCCAGTCCGCGAGAATCGAAGTACGCCCAGCGTACCAAGAGGGGTACGCCCAGCGTACTCCCTCTGTTGGGTTTTTGATTTTGGGCCTTAAGTGATTGGGCTGTTGATGGGCTAGTGGGGCTTGGGCCGTGACTGAACATTATGGATGGAGTAATATAGACCCAATAATTATTATGGACCTTGGATCTAGGCCCATTTAGTGAGGTGGGCCCAATTTAGTAAATTGGGCCAATATTGGGCTTTGCATGAGGATTTGGTTTTGGGTCTTGGCCCAATAAGAGGATGATGGACTTAATGAGTGTTGTGGGCCCTTGGCCTAGAAAGTCATGTTGGATTCTAACTTGGTGATTATCATGTGATAGTTGGGAGTCCCGGTGAGTCAGTGGCCAGAGATCTGCAGGATTTCGGCAGTTGCAAGGTGAGTTATCCTCACTATATCTACAGGGTCTACGGCACCAAGGCCGGCCCTTTATCGGATGGAAATCCGGGTATTGTTTGTTATGTTATTGTTTTGCTAGATCTGCATCCTGGTATTTAGGATGGTGTTATGTTAGTGACCTGGTTAAGGTCGATACCCGGGATATAGGGTAATGTTATACTAGTGACCGGTTAGGTCGGAATCCTGGTTAGGATGTTGATATGCTATGTGATCTGTTAGACTGTTTGTCTGGTTGAGGATTCTTATGTGATTAATTGTTGTATGTGCACATGGTTGTTTGACGGGGGTTGGGTTGAGGCGGGTCCTGCTTTGTGCTGTAGGCCAACATACCCAGGGCGGACCGGATGTTCCGAAGGCCCAGCGAGCGGTCCGGATAGGCTGAAGGCTCCAAGAGGGCGGACCAGACGTGCCGAGGCTCGGAGAGTGGACCAGGCCGACTGAAGGCCCGGTGCGAGTAGACCAATCATACTGTAGACTCAGAGAGTGGACCAGGTGGATTGAAGGCCCGGTACGGGCGGACCAATCACACTGTAGACTCGACGTACATGGCTAGACTCGGAGGGTGGACCAGGTGGACTGAAGGCCCGGTGCGGGCGGACCAGTTACACAGTAGACCCGATGTGCATGGTTGTTCTATTTATGATATGTTATGAGTATGATATGTGTGGTTGGTATTTTCGGGGTAACTCACTAAGCTTTCAGGCTTACAGTTTCAGTGTATTGTTTCAGGTACTTCAGGAGATCGTGGCAAGGCGAAGGCGTGATCGTACCGCTCCTCATGTTTTATGATTTATATGATATGGTTCTGGGGGATACTCTGATGTTTAAACTATTTTGAAAACGAGTTGTATGAACGTAATGGGTTTTGAATGATTTAAAATGTTTTAATTTGGCTCAAATTTTATGGGTGTTACAAGTTGGTATCAGAGCCTTGGTTTGAGTGAATTGGAGGAACATTCGTGCGAATCCAGTCTCAAATCAAGGAGGGATTTTCTAAATGGTTTTCAAAAGGTTTTCGAAATAAGTAAAGGAGGATGCAGAGGGTACGATCAGCCAGAGCCAGTAAGTAGACCCCAAAATACCATACAAGTTATTTGATTATGTGATATGTTAGAACAGCATGCTAGTACTAGGCTAGGGATCTTCAGGAATTGCATGATAGAATTGCCTGATTATGTGATGCCTATTAGCCTAGGGTTTTCCTTATTTGAGATATGCAGCTTTTCCTCTAGGAGTGAGGATTGAGCGGGTGTGTGTATATATGGTTAGAGTGTTGTGGTGATACTTGAGACAATTATGGGTATGTATGGGCCCGTACTACTCTCTAGGGTACTTGAGAAGGTAGTATGGGCCCGTACTACTGAAAGCACAGGACCCATACGCGTATCAAGGAAGCCACAACTCTCTAGGGTATCGGTTATGAGATAGTTCCCCGGGTGGACATGTGATGTGTCTAAGGGTCTTGTTGGTGTATTGTAGTATGGCGATTACGAGACGTTTCGGGGCAGGATCCTGTTCGGGATCAGGATCGGGAGAGGGTGGTCAGGATGGGTCAGTACCACCCGAGGTTATTGGTCAGATGAGCACGGACGAGTTGGATGCCAGGATTCGTGAGATCCTGCATGATGAGGTTGCTGCTATGTTCCGGGCCGAGTTGTCGGAGATGTCTGGGTCGATCAAG
Organism: Lactuca virosa; assembly: GCF_052849685.1. Taxonomy (NCBI): domain Eukaryota; kingdom Viridiplantae; phylum Streptophyta; class Magnoliopsida; order Asterales; family Asteraceae; genus Lactuca; species Lactuca virosa. Next base: position 255,475,730 of record NC_136427.1, on the reverse strand, counting down.
ACCGCCATGGTCGAGTACTTTGATGAGCGCTATGCAGATCTTGCGGAGGCGGCTGCCGCGGTAGCTACAGCGGCTGTAGCAGTGGCAGGGGGAGGAACCGGTCGAGGTTTTCAGTATCGGGACTTCGATAATACGAAGCCCCCTACTTTCGATGGAGTTCAGGATCCGATCGTTGCTATGAGGTGGTTGTCAGACGTGGAGGGATGTTTCTTCACGTGTTCATGCCCTGCTGATCAGAGGGTGAGGTGTGCTCTGAACCTTTTGAGGCTCGGAGCGAAAGATTGGTGGAGGTTGACTACGGGATCTTATTCTGACGCGCAGCGGGCTGCGGTTACGTGGGACCAGTTCCAGGAAATGTTCAGTACCCGTTATGTTCCACGGGTTGAGAGAGAGAGGTTGGCTCAGGAGTTCCTGGAGCTGAAGCAGGATTCAGAGTCGGTGACGGAGATCACCAGGATGTTTACTGAGAGGGCGATGTTTTGCCCAGAGTTTGCTTCAGAGCAGGCTCAGATGTCCCGATATCTGAGTATGCTCAAGACGGACATCAGGCAGTTTGTGTCCACGCAAAGGTGTGATACCTTGTTAGAGCTGCAGGAGGCCGCCAGGCGGCGGGAGTTAGATATGGAGTTGCAGTTACGAGAGCAGAGACAGGCCCCGGTGCAGTTGCAGTCGGCGCCGAAACGATCCAAAACCGTCGACTCCAGGATTGGGGGTCAGAGCAGCCACACTTGCGAGAAGTGTGGGAAGGGTCATACCGGAGTTTGTAGGTCCGCTGGTGCGTGCCGCAAGTGCGGGAGAGAGGGGCATTATGCGAGGGATTGCTGTCAGTCGGCCCCGGGGCAAGATACGAGAATTTGTTATCATTGTCATCAGATTGGACACTTGAGGGCCAACTGCCCACAGTTTGCTGCAGGAACGGTGCAGGCTCCAGCACCGGCCACTTTGAGGATTACGGGTGGAGGTCAGGGTGGAGCGGAGCCTCCGAGGGCTCAGGGACGCGCATTTTGGCTTACAACAGAGGAGGTCAGGGCAGAGCCAGATGCAGCTACGGGTATGTTTCCATTGTGATATCTTGTTATCTTGTTGATTGTGTAGTATGGTAAATCAGTCTGCCTTGTTCCGCATGTTTCATAGTATGATTGAGGATCTTAGTAGTTAGGAGTGGCAGTTAGTGTTCAGGAGGATTCTTGGTCGAAAGATAAGGTATATGATCTCGTTGCTTGGAACAACGACTGCGTTGCGAGGAGTGTTCAGTTGAGATTCGAACTTCCTTGGAGTTCAGGTGTGCGATGGCGGAAGGGTTATACGGTGAAGGTTACTCACTCCCGAGGGAGTTAGTTCATGGATAAGAGGGAATATATGGAGTAAGGGCGATTGAGCCATGCCGGTTTTGGGAACGGTGGTTAGTATTCGATGCACTAAGTGGGGGAGAATTGGAAAATTCTCCGGTGGAACAACATGCATCCAGGGATGGTTAGCTATTGGATTTCAGCGTTGTGTTAGCCGAGAATGTGGAGATAGACATGTGGGGCAGGGAACAGACCATGGTTTTCAGAGAAAGTGATTGTTGAGAGGCCTGGGATCAGGCCGGGGTAAAAGATTCATAAAACAGATGTAGAGTTCGGAACCCCTAGAGGGCTAGAACAGACTGCATGGGAGGGATTCCCAGAAGGAATGGTTCAGGGTGATGTGCGACGACATTTGAGCGGTCCGGATAGACTGAAGGCCGGGTGGCATACCAGTCAGGCCGAAGGCTCGGGGGAACGGTCCAGACAGGCTGAAGGCCCAAGAGGGCGGTCCAGACATGCTGAAGGTTCTGAGAGTGGTCCAGATAGGCTGAAGGCCTGGGAAGGCGGTCCAGTCATGCTGAAGACTCTGTATGTGTTCATGGATCGATAGAAGGATAATGAGTTAATAAGTCACCATGCAATAGTAATCGATATGGTCTGGCCCCAAGTATTGATCATGATGATGGAGTCGGCCGGAGGTTCGGGGAACGGTCCAGACAGGCTGAAGGCCCAGGAGGGCGGTCCAGACATGCTGAAGGTTCTGAGAGTGGTCCAGATAGGCTGAAGGCCTGGAAGGGCGGTCCAGTCATGCTGAAGACTCTGTATGTGTTAGTGGATCGGTAGAGTGGAGTTTAGCTCAGTGACACTTATAAGTGCGGTTATGGTTGTGGAGTAGACTTCCTGGAAAGGAAAGGTATGTAACTCCGGAAGGAGTGTGGGTCCTCTGAAAGGGAGGCAGTGGAGTAAATGGGTGACCGAAAGTGCTTCAGCTATTGGTTGTAAGCACTAGGATTGTACCAGATATATGGAAGCACATACGGGTTGGATGCCCGTTGAGGTTGTGGCAATGTTGGATGATGCGCAGGCATGTTTTCGGTCTCCTTGGAAGAGGAGGAGGATAGTGGTTCCAGATCGGGGAATGAGACAGAGGAAGGTGATTCAGCAGGATAACAGACTTGGGAGCAGTCTGGACCAGTGCTGAGGACTGCATAAGGATATTATAGTCGGAGGTCAAGGACCTAGAGATCGCGATAGGAAGTGTGAGTGGGTTATACTCAAGTGTGGCGAACCGGAGAGTTCGAGGGGGAACGAAAGGACAAGGTCCTTGGTTCCGAGTATGGTTTTGGGTTTGAGTTATGTATGTGGAGGTATTCCAATCTGGGGTATTCCATCATGAGGATGACCGGACCCTATGATTGATTGGACCTGATGTGTTTGGTATTCCAACCCGAGGGTTGATTGGGCCAAACATGGGTAGGGATACGAGGGTATTCCATCCTAGGGATGAGCGGACCCGTCGTACGCATGCTTGGTATTCCAGCCGGAGTCTGATTGGGCCAGGTGTGAGTGTTGGTTTTGGTAAGGGTATTGATGTATGTACGTTTGGGTAGCCAGAGTTGACAATTGGCGATTTCGAGGGCGAAATCATATTTAAGTGGGGGAGAATTGTAACGCCCCGTTCTAAGAGTAATTATTCATGGATCCCCGAGATCAAGAGTAAGGGCATTTCGGTCTTTTATGGGCAATGGGTTTTATTCGAGAAGGTTTCGGGTCGGGGTGTGTTGCTAGAAGCGTAGGGCTTCTCGCCACCTTTTCGTGGATATAAAGTTCGTCGGAAACGGGCTTAGAATAAAGGAGTTATGACACTTTGAAGATAGTGTCAATAATGGTCCCTAAAGGAAATATTTGGCAAAGGGGTCCTAGGCATGCATGGAGTGCATGCGTGTAATTGGCTGGGTACGCCCAGTGTAGAGCGGTTAAATGAACGCGGGTGTTGGGGGCGTACGCCCAACGTACACGATGTACGCCCAGCGTACGTCCAGTGTCCAGAAACCCTAATTTTAGGGTCAGCCACTATATAAGGAACATTATGGTTCCAACCCTAGCCTCCATATCTGCTCTCTTACTCTCAGAAACCCTAAGTAGTCGTTTTCTTCCATGATTGTGGATATTTGACCTTGGGGAGCTTGGTTTGGCAAAGGAGAGCCTAGGAGAAGAAAGAAGAAGTTGTCAAGGAAGGAGTTGGGTGGCTGGAGCTCGTAGATCTGGGAAGGCATCATCTTCTGGAGCCCTTTTGAGGTATAAAGTCTCTTGCTTGACATCTATTTTGTGTAGATCTAGGTGTTATGAGGTTTTGACACCATTTCTTGTCCCAAAAACCCCAAAGTGATGCATGATGCGAGTTGGTTGAGATTAGCTGTCCTTTCAGACCTTAGGAGAGGTCTTGAGTGAGAAAAATGAGGTCCCAAAGGCTTTGATTGTCTCATGTGTGATGTAGGTGGGTCTTAATGGATTAAGACCTTGAGTTAAGAGCTTTATGGTCGTCCCAAGTTATAAAGTTTGAGACTTTATACCCAACACATTTTGTAGATATAAAATACATGTACATTTTAAATCATTTAAAACATGTATAAAAATCTTTCACCCAGCATAGACAGCAAGTATTCAGACAACATGCACACATAGCACGTAATTTATATAAAATACTTCATATCTATGTGTAAGATGAAAGTAACTATGCACTCACTTGTTAAAGTGATGTTTCCAAACTCAGACAGCGCTTCGCTTCTTAACAATATAATTTCCTTCGACGAAACCTAGTATTATTACCACCAGATTTTAGTCTAATATTTACCGTGACTAATTATTAGTCTTAGCATTATTATTATTATATAAGCGTTTAAACAATATTTTCCAACCACTATGTACAAACAGGGTCCAGACATAAAACATCGGAGGGCAGGACCATATTGGCATATAACACTTCTGAAATCCAACAACCATATGCGGCCCTTTAAACCAGATTCCCCGTACCGCGAGTAGTTAAAAAGATATTATAACGACACTTATATAAGTCATAATAATAGCTCAAATATTTATTATAAGTTCATAATAACAATACTAATTTTAAATATAAACTATATTTAAAATATGGTAAGCATAATTTACTTACAAGGGGTTTTAGCTAGGAGCCGAGCTTTGCAGGGACAGAACTTCGTCGCTGAATCTTTCTAAGAAAGATTCGTGCAGCGCTTCAGCGCTCACCTTACTATACTAAAACTACAGAAAGAGAATTCGAATCACGAGGGACTAAAATGCTCGGGGGATAAGAAGAGAAAGACTCTTGAATTAAGAGAATGGTGCAAGAAATATGAGAGCCTAGAGACTCTTATTTATAGTAATTGAATTTTCAAAAACCACCCTCTATATTTACTTAAATGACTAAACACCCCTTTATAATACTATTTTAAATAGATTTAATGATATTTGTACTAAACTAATGTCGAAAGTACTCAACATTAGTCTTATAATGACCGCATCGTCGATACCTTTCTAATGATATATACATATGTATATATATGTAGACGTATATATGATTTACGCTTTATTTTAATACGTAAATGTGCTATTAAAAATTATAACTCGTTCATACGAACTCCATTTTTGATGTTCTTTATATCCACGCGTTGGTATTTATGAGTACTACAAATTTCATTTAGACGCCGTCAGCTAATTCTCATTCTATCTCAGATTTACAAAACTGTATCGAATTTATCGCGCTCGAAGAGTAAGGACCAAGTTTCGTCCATATCTTTAACATACAAGCTCTATCTCAACGTTCTTTATATCCACGTGTTGGTATTTATGAGTACTACAACTTTCATTTAGACTCCATCGGCTAATTCTCATTCTATCTCGAATTTACAAATCTGTATCGAATTCGCCGCGCTCGAAGAGTAGTGACTAAGTTTCGTCCATATCTTTCTCATACGAGCTCCGTTTTCGACTGTATTTTTATCGTTGAACTCCTATTAACGATATCCACATTACTCGTTTAGACGTTTTTGGTTAAAAATCGACCGATCTAATATTCGAATTTCGGGCTGTGCACTGCTATCCTAAATCTTAGAAAAATCGTAACTTCCTCATACGAAGTCACATTTGGACGTTCTTTTTATGCACACTCTCGGTTTAATATATACTATGACTTTCGTTTAAATCGCTAAGTCTAGAAAGTATTTTATCGTAAATTCACTTTTTACGATTCTCGGTGTCGTGTCGGTTTTGCCGTAAAACTTCGACGGGTCATAACTTCTTCGTTATAACTCGGATTTCGGCGTTCTTTATATGTATGGAACCCTTGTAACATATACTATAACTTGGTTAAGATTAATCCTTCTAAATAATCTTCCATCAAAACTTATTTTTGATGATCATTGTCTCTAAATTGACTAGCCCAGATCTGCGGGCGTTACAATTATCTTCCCCTTAGGATGATTACGTCCCGGAATCATCAACGAAACAGGGCTTGTATAATGACTCCATCAATTATCTCTTCATCCTAGGTAATTTTCGTAACTTCTATGTTCCTTCGAATGAGTATCTAACTCTTGGACTTCTTGACCGCAGGCGGTGCTCAATCTTGCACCCACTCTTTCTCATATGTTGGACTTCCAATCGTAACCTTCGAGTTACAAAATCGATCCTGATTGGAGACTCCTACTTCTTCTTAAACAGACTTATCTTAAGAGAAGTTATTTGATTACCACAATAGACCGATGAGTCATGTTGCAATGACCTCTAATCGTATGATGCAATGCTTAGACTCAGGTCTTTTAGAGTCAAATTACAGAACATAATATACCTTCCTTCATGTTCTAATGTGATATCATCACATTCTAGCATGTAGCACTTCTAGCTACAAGCGTCTTACCTTAACAACGGTTGCGATACTTCTATTGATCACTTCGATTATCTTTCTCTTCAATCTTATGACTTAATTCGGATGCTACATCGATCTTGGTACTTTAAACCATGTAACATATTCATCTTAGTCGGAAACAATTTGATATGACCACTAAGGTCGGATTAACAATCATCTTCTTAGTCATTATCGAAACGATGGTAACGACATACTTGAACAAAATGGAATCAATTACTAGTTTCTTGGTAACCTTGTGACTTTCCCTGATCCAAGTGCGAGTCCTGTGCTTCCCGTAGTATAGGCCTCTACTACCATTCACACCTACTCATACTTGTCCCAAGTATTGTCTCGCAGTTCTCCAAGTTCTTATTTCCTAAAATCACAAAACGATTTAACACATACTAATGTGTCCAAATAATCATAAAAATTTCCCTAGACTCTACTAGGACTTCTTCCATGCGTATCTTCAATCATCAATTCTGCTTCAACTAGGTTGGTGGTGGAAACGTAAGACGATGGGATAACTTCATGGATTATACCAAAAAAAATTTCTTTCCGCCAATCGAAAGTGTACTTCTCCCGTACCAGACGTATTACCTATTTAGACGTATTCTAAAGGCAAGATATCACTCTTACGATATCTTCTGATAGGTATCATTCACTATCGTAAGCCTTTTTATTTCCTCCATTTACTCAATTCTCGATGAGTCTTCTGTTGGGTTTTGAGCAAACTAACACTCCTAAGGTGTTCATGCAACCCTAGAAACCTTGGATCTATGTTTGTCTAAAATACATGCAAAATAATTTTCCAAGGTTCATAACCTATCTAGCATACATGGGGTACTTTTAAACATAAAAGATACTAGAAGAATTACATACCTTTGTTAGTGAGTTGATTCCTTGGGAGTTTAAGAGCCAAGCACCAATAATGTGAATGCCTCAAATGGAAATCACAAATCACCACATACTTGGAAAACTTATGAGAGAGCACTCTAATACTCTAGAAATCGGCCACACCTTATGCACACACACATAGTGCCTTTTCAAGCACCATAAGCCTCTTTATATAGTGTAGATGATTAGGGTTATGAACCATGAAAACCCTAATAACCCATGTCTTTTCCTATTCCAAGGATCCATGGGTTAAAAGCACCATGGATCATCCATGGACTCCCATTCAAGCTTAGCCCATTTCCTTATGAGTGTTAGCCCACACTATATAAGTACAATAGCCCATTATTTAATTAGTCACCTTATGATCACTAAATTAATTCATAATTAATTTAAGATCAATACTAATTAAATAATACAATTTCACATTAATATATTATAACTTATAATATATTAGTAGGCCGCAAATATACTCTTCTCATAATGTTATCCATATAAATAGTTCGGGTGAAGTGCAACCCAAATGGACCATGCCGGGTCGGGTCAAGTATATACCAAATAAGTTATGGACTTAGACACCTTATCCAACAGTCTCCCACTTGGATAAGTCTGATAACTGTATTTACCTATATAGGTTCAGGAACCAACCGACAATCGTAGCTCTCAAAAACCCTGTTGAACTATGAAGCGCCATTTTAGATAAGTGATCACATAATCCTCTGCTCTCATGATATCAGCCGGACAAATACATGGAACAATGTCTTACTTATTGTCCAACAGTTTGTTTCCCGATTTCCGATTTGTTTGACAAAGAACTTAATCGAACACATCAATTTAGTTCTGACCGGGCCCGGTACATAGGTCAAAACAAAATCATCGAGGGGCCCAGATATCGCTTCTATTTCTAGAAGGAACAGATAAACTTCGACTCATATGCTTGTTCTACTACTTATTGAATTGCACACAAAGGCACGTTTTATAACATCAAGTTACTGATGCGTTTACGTGCAATCAATGCACAACCAACTCATAGGTAACAACTCATATCTCTAGGTTTGAAGACTTATATGATATTACCGTCTCACGATCACTCGAGATAAATTCCATGAAGTGATACAAGTGAGCGTGGGTTTATTCCAATACTCATAACTTATGAGTACTCAAGAATGTTGTAGCAACCATTGCTATGGCTAAACACCTTTAGTCATCTACAATCCCAATTCATGACAGTCTTGATTCATACCTACTTCCGACATATGACCGACTGTGGAGAGTTTGAATAAATTTATTATTCTGGAAGTCAAAACATGCAAAGCTGAAGCAATAGTAAATAATTGACAATGATAGCAACACCTTACTCATGAATAAATCACAGCTTTTATTTATCATCAAACGTCGATTACATTTTACAAGTTTCAGTAATAACTATCTAATCTGTAAAACTAATATCATCCCTCAGCCCGATGCGTCTCGCATGCTGCAAATGCTTCACCCTCGTCAGTCCTTTCGTAAGGGGATCCGTAGGGTTCTCATCTGACGATACCCTCTTTGCCACGAGGAGTCCCTCTTCTATCTTGTGTCTGATGAAGTGATATTTTCTGTCAATGTGTCGGGATCTGCCATGATCTCTTGGTTCCTTGGCTAAGGCAACCGCACTATTGCTGTCACAGAAAATCTCCATAGGCTCCTTAATAGCTGGTACAACTCCAAGGTCTCCGATGAAGTTCCTCAGCCATATCGCCTCCTTTGCCGCTTCACTCGCTGCTATGTACTCTGATTCACAAGTCGAATCAGCTACAATATCCTGTTTGGAACTCTTCCAAGTGATTGCCCCTCCATTTAAGGTAAAAAGACTGAGAGCGGAAGTTATCCCTATCAGTCTGAAAGCTAGCATCACTATACCCTACTACTCTCAAGTCATCACTCCCACCAAGGGTAAGGATCCAATCCTTAGTCCCCCGCAGGTACTTGAGAATATTCTTTACCGCAGTCCAATGAGCCTTGCCAGGGTTCCCCTGATATCTGCTGACCATGCTCAAAGCGAAGGCCACATCAGGACGGGTACAAGTCATAGCATACATGATCGAGCCAACAGCGGAAACATAAGGTAATCGACTCATCTCAGCTATCTCATCTTCTGTACTCGGGCTCTGAGCCTTGCTCAGTTTGGCATTGCTTTGGATCGGTAATTCTCCTTTCTTGGAATTCTGCATGTTGAACCTTTTCAACACCTTATCCAAGTAGATACTCTGACTAAGTCCAATTAGTCTTTTACTCCTTTCTCTTGATATCCTTATCCCTAGGATATAGGCAGCTTCTCCAAGGCCCTTCATAGCAAAGCACTTCCCAAGCCAGGACTTAACCTCCTGCAAGGTTGGGATGTCATTTCCTATGAGTAGTATGTTATCCACATACAGTACCAAAAAGCTAACTATACTCCCACTAGCTCTGACATACACGCAGGACTCATCTTCACTTCTTGAGAAACCAAACTCTTTGACCTTCTCATCGAAACAAAGATTCCAACTTCGAGATGCTTGTTTCAATCCATAAATGGATTTCTCAAGCTTACACACTCTATTGGGGTACTCTGCACTGACAAAACCCTCTGGCTGATTCATGTAGACATCCTCAGCCAACTTTCCGTTAAGGAAAGCGGTTTTGACATCCATTTGCCATATTTCATAATCATGAAATGCAGCAATGGCTAGCATAACCCTAATAGACTTAATCTTTGCTACTGGTGAAAAGGTTTCATCATAATCAATACCATGAGTCTGAGTAAAACCCTTCGCGACCAGTCGAGCCTTATAAGTGTGCACCTTCCCATCCATGTTGATCTTCTTTTTGAAGATCCATTTGCACCCGAATGTCTTACGGCCTGGTACATTGTCAATCAAGTTCCAAACTTGATTGTCATACATGGACTGTATCTCGCTGTCCATAGCCTCCTTCCATTTAGCAGACTCTGGGCCTGCCATGGCCGCCTTAACACTGTTAGGTTCATCCAGATTTACCAGTGTACTGTCACTGATAAATGTGTCACCTTCCGTAGTAATATGAAATCCATAATAAAACTCAGGTGTGTTCCTAACCCTTGTGGAACGCCTCGGAAGTATAGATTCGTCAGCTGGATCAACAGGAATTTCCTCCTCAAGTTGATTGCTAGTGTCTGAGGTTTCCTTCACCAATTGAGTCTTGAATTTCTTCAAGGTCAATTTGCCTCCCACTGTCTCCTTGGTTTATAAATTCTCTCTCTCGAAAGACCCCTCTCATTGCCACAAAGACCACATTCTCACTGGGTCTGTAGAAGAGGTAACCAAAGGATTTTTGTGGGTAGCCGATGAAAATACACCTTTCACTTCGAGGTTCGAGCTTGTCATGGGTCTCGCGCCTCACGAAAGCCTCGCAACCCCAAATCTTGATATGGTCCAAATTGGGAACTTTCCCAGTCCACATTTCATGAGGTGTTTTGGCAACCTTCTTTGTAGGGACTAGATTAAGGATGTTGGCGGCAGTCTCTAAGGCATACCCCCAAAAAGAGATTGGTAGCGAAGCTCGACTCATCATAGAGCGAACCATGTCCAACAAAGTTCGATTACGCCTCTCAGCTACACCATTCAGTTGTGGTGTCCTAGGAGGTGTCAATTGTGAGACAATCCCACACTCCTTAAGATAGTCGAGGAACTCAGTACTAAGATACTCACCACCTCGATCGGATCGAAGCATCTTAATGTTCCTGCCCAATTGATTTTCTACTTCCTGTTTAAACTCTTTAAAACTTTCAAAAGTTTCTGACTTATGTTTGATTAAGTAGACATAACCATATCTACTAAAATCATCAATAAAAGTCACATAATAGCGATTAGCATCCCTTGTGGCGGTTTTGAATGGTCTACATACATCAGTATGTATAAGGTCCAACAAACCCTCACCCCTTGCACAAGTACCAGTGAAGGGTGATTTTGTCATTTTTCCAAGTAGAAAAGACTCACAACTATCATCCGACTTGAGGTCGAACGACTCCAAGACTCCATCCTTTTGGAGCTGGCCTATGTGTTTCTTGCTTACATGTCCAAGACGACAATGCCACAAAGATGCTTTATCCAAGCTAGTAGAAGAATCAATACATAATACATTATTTCCTAAATTATCTACAACCGATATAGCTTCATACACACCATCACAAGGTAATGCTTTAAAATAAAGAACATTATTAAAGAAAGCAATAATACTACCAACTTCATTATCAAAAGAAAAGGTAAAACCTTGTTTGTACAAAGCATGATAGGAAATAATATTCCTCGCCATTTCAGACGAGTACACACATTTATTCAAATCTAACTTTAACCCACTATCTAGCAACAAAGTATAAACTCCAATCTTGGCAACAGGTGCAACCTTCTTGTTCCCCATGATTAAGTTTATCTTTCCGTGCTCCACATCCTCAGTTCTTCTTAGGCCCTGCAAGTCACAACAGATGTGAATACCACAACCTGTATCAAGAACCTAAGAATTAGAATATGGTGAGTTATTAAACAATATAGTGTAAATACCTGCATGGGATGGTTTCACTTTCCCATCCTTGACATCCTGCAAGTACTTTGGGCAGTTTCGCTTCCAGTGCCCCTTATTTTGACAGTAGAAGCATTCAGCATCCTTAGGGATGGCAGAAGGATTGATAGAACCACCTTTGGTTCCAGATGAGGAGCCTTCAAGGGACTTTCCCTTGGTACCCTTCGAAGGGTGCTTCCTCTTCTTCCCTTTGCCTTGCCCGATAGCCAAAACAGGGGTAGTAGTAGGAGTAGGAGTAGCAACCGACTTACTCTTAAGACCACTTTCGGCAGTCTTCAGAAGTCCTTGAAGCTTACTGAGTGTGACTTCCTCCTTGTTCATGTGGTATGTCATACGAAATTGATCATAACACGAGGGCAAGGAGTGCAAAATGATATCAATTGCCAACTCCTCAGGGAAGTTCACGTTCAGGTTCATTAGACGGTCCACATACCTTTGCATTTTCTGCATGTGGCTCATGATTGGTTCGCTAACCTTCATACGGGTAGTGATCATGGAGGAGATTATTTCATACCGCTCTTGACGAGCACTCTGATGGTACCTTTCCATCAGATCCTGATGCATCTCAAAAGGGTAATAGTCCTCATAGGACTTTTGGAGTTCAGCTGTCATGGTGGCCATCATGATGCATGCCACCTTGGTGGCATCTCTTTCATGTGCCTGATACTCAGCGACCTCCTTAGGAGTAGCAGTGGACTCATCAAGCTCCTTTAGCTCCTTATCGAGGACATATTCCTTGTCCTCGTAACGAGTGACCATCCTGATGTTCCGGATCCAATCCATGAAGTTGGAACCATCAAAGATGACCCTCCCACAAAGGTTGATGAGGGAAAAGGAGCCAGTAGGGTTAGAGCCCGAAGCATTGTTGTTGGAAGACATCTAAAAAGAAGAAAACAAGTTTAGATTAGATATATCGAATCCTTAATAATACACCCAAATGTAATATTAAGGCTAGGATCCAACACAATATATTATAACTTAGAAGAGGGATGCCGTAATCTAAGCTATAACATATTTGAAGGTAGGTGAATGACGATTCACCAATTTCCACCATGAAAACGAAATGAATTATTAGGTTTAATTGGTTTTGAAATTCCTAGATTCTTTTGAGATTCATTGAACTTTTCAATGGCATGTTTCAATCTCGATTGTGCCCTTCCAGTTTTGTGACTGGGATGCCGAGGATCACAAAACAAGGTGTGAATAACCATGCAAATTCACTTGGTACCCTTAATATTATCACCTAATCAATGTGCCGGTTAACCACACACGCTCCACCGATCTATGATAAACATTAAGTCACCCTTCGTGATCCTTACTAGTCCAAGTTAGTGTGCCGGTTAACTACACACGCTCCACCAACGACTTGGTAAGGTACAAAGTGTGAATTTCATGGGTTAGCACCATATTCACATTTTCCTAAAGTAACTAAGATTGGGAATTTATTAAAGGTTTAGTTACTTTATAATATTCATTATACTTTTAATGAGAATTTAAAGTCATTGTCCTACCCGTTCGGCTAACGACCCTCCACCGATCAAGGAAGCGGTGGGTGAGAATGGACACCCATTAAGTTGCCATTTTATAGGCAACAACCTTATACCCCCCTTATAGACCGGCTTCGTGAATGAGGCCTACTAACGGTAAAACGACTTAATCTTATACATATATATAATAATTAACCATTAATGTTATAAATAGTATAAGGGTTGAATTTTAACTTTTAAAACTCTAAGGGTTTGGAATTAAAGTATATTAAAGTGTGTGTAACTTTACAAATTCCAAAACTTGAGGACAAGTTTTGAAACTATTCAAAACTTTTCATTTCATAACTTATGAATTAAAGGTTCATAAAATGAAGACTCTTCATTTTCATGTAACTTATGTGTTTTAAGTGTGCATAAATGAAAGTGACCTTTGGAAATCCATAACTTGAGGAAAAATTATGGACTCCATTAAAACACATAAATGATCAAGAATTATCAATAAACAATTTAGCAAATAATTCCTATGATCTAACAATAATTCATAAGAACATGAACATCATATCAAAAATTCCAAGAACATATGAACACATATTATCATGCAATTTTGATATAAGCCATTGTAAATGGATTAGCATAAACATTACACCATCTAAAACAGGTTTTATAACACCAAAACAGTTTAGGGTAATGTTTCTAGTCCATTTCCAGCAGCAAAACTCGAAAATCTGCATTCTGAGGCTTCTACTCGTCGAGTGCACGAACCTACTTGACGAGTAGGATGAATTTACTCATGGACTCGGCGAGTCCCCCCATGGACTCGGCGAGTTCATGCTGCAGAATGCAGAAAACTTGAGTTTTTCAACAAGTTTGCATCAAGTATCAAACAAACAAGCCTAGGCTCTGATACCACTGTTGGGTTTTGAGCAAACTAACACTCCTAAGGTGTTCATGCAACCCTAGAAACCTTGGATCTATGTTTGTCTAAAATACATGCAAAATAATTTTCCAAGGTTCATAACCTATCTAGCATACATGGGGTACTTTTAAACATAAAAGATACTAGAAGAATTACATACCTTTGTTAGTGAGTTGATTCCTTGGGAGTTTGAGAGCCAAGCACCAATAATGTGAATGCCTCAAATGGAAATCACAAATCACCACAAACTTGGAAAACTTATGAGAGAGCACTCTAATACTCTAGAAATCGGCCACACCTTATGCACACACACATAGTGCCTTTTCAAGCACCATAAGCCTCTTTATATAGTGTAGATGATTAGGGTTATGAACCATGCAAACCCTAATAACCCATGTCTTTTCCTATTCCAAGGATCCATGGGTTAAAAGCTCCATGGATCATCCATGGACTCCCATTCAAGCTTAGCCCATTTCCTTATGAGTGTTAGCCCACACTATATAAGTACAATAGCCCATTATTTAATTAGTCACCTTATGATCACTAAATTAATTCATAATTAAATTAAGATCAATACTAATTAAATAATACAATTTCACATTAATATATTATAACTTATAATATATTAGTAGGCCGCAAATATACTCTTCTCATAATGTTATCCATATAAATAGTTCGGGTGAAGTGCAACCCAAATGGACCATGTCGGGTCGGGTCAAGTATATACCAAATAAGTTATGGACTTAGACACCTTATCCAACATCTTCACCATGATGCTCTGCACACCCAAGCAGTCGTTCGGCGTATCGAGACAAGAATATAGATAGAGGAAGGTTTAGACGCATATTCCTCCTTATTAGTTCGAAAAATTACATGTCAGTTCTAATGTCGTAATTAAATGTTTAGAAATCTTAACACATAAAATTTCCATATCCGGTCGGCAACAGACCATAGATCCGACCAAACAATAGCATAAATCATCACAAATCATTTAGCACATAAAAGCATTTTAGGCATCTTCGCTAATTAAGCTAGTGCTTGTGTCTATTCAGGTGTATTACCAAAATTATATTAGACACACTCCTCACGATCATTTCTTAGCATTCTAAGTTTCAGTCTAGAAATAAATCCTTATTCCTAGTTCGCTTAAACTAATGCTCTGATACCAACTGTGACATCCCCATTTTCACGGCCAGAAAAGACCGATTTGTTTATGCTTTATTTTGAAAATCAGAGTAACCTTTTAAAGAAAAGTGTTGTGGATGTGTTCCCAGAAAAACATGATAATTACGTTATCAAAGCATTTCCGAAGAAATGTATTTTATTCATTTTAAAACTTTGGAATGTCATCGTCAATACAGAAACATAAGCATAAACATAACTTACATTAATTATCACTAGCGATTTATATCTCCTTAATCTCTCAGTGTAATGTAACTTCATATCCACATCTGTGATACAAATGAACTGAGTAGGTCAGGTTGGGAAACCTGGTGAGTACATAGGGTTTTCAACCCATAATAATATAATTATTATGTTTAATCATCAAACAGTTAACCCAATTACCCATCCCCGTTATCTTCTTTACTCTTAAAGATCTACCCTAAGAATCAGCTATTCCTTGTTAATTCATTCCTAAGGATTATCCTAAGGAATAGACACGAAGTCCATCGTCACCAGGGTCTAGACACTAAGCCCGCATAGTCGCCAGGGTCTTTCAGGGTAAATCTGGTGAACACTTAGTTCAAAACATCTGGTGAACACGTAGTTCAAAACATCTGGTGAACACTTAGTTCAAAACGTCTGGTGAACACTTAGTTCAAAAATACCTACTGAATACATAGTTCAAAAACGCTTACAAGTTACGATCCTGCTAGCGTCTCACTGGATGTCTAGAAAAGTTTGGGGTCGTCATCTATACTCTGCTAGATGACTGGATCATCAATAACATCTATATCGAGGCTTCTCATTATTTTATTTTGTCACACAACAAATATTACATCTACCCATGTTATACCCAACACATTTTGTAGATATAAAATACATGTACATTTTAAATCATTTAAAACATGTATAAAAATCTTTCACCCAGTATAGACAGCAAGTATTCAGACAATATGCACACATAGCACGTAATTTATATAAAATACTTCATATATATGTGTAAGATGAAAGTAACTATGCACTCACTTGTTAAAGTGATGTTTCCAAACTCAGACAGCGCTTCGCTTCTTAACAATATAATTTCCTTCGACGAAACCTAGTATTATTACCACCAGATTTTAGTCTAATATTTACCGTGACTAATTATTAGTCTTAGCATTATTATTATTATATAAGCATTTAAACAATATTTTCCAACCACTATGTACAGACAGGGGCCAGACATAAAACACCGAAGGGCAGGACCATTTTGGCATATAACACTTCTGAAATCCAACAACCATATGCGGCCCTTTAAACCAGATTCCCCGTACCGCGAGTAGTTAAAAAGATATTATAACGACACTTATATAAGTCATAATAATAGCTCAAATATTTATTATAAGTTCATAATAACAATACTAATTTTAAATATAAACTATATTTAAAATATGGTAAGCATAATTTACTTACAAGGGGTTTTAGCTAGGAGCCGAGCTTTGCAGGGACAGAACTTCGTCGCTGAATCTTTCTAAGAAAGATTCGTGCAGCGCTTCAGCGCTCACCTTACTATACTAAAACTACAGAAAGAGAATTCGAATAACGAGGGACTGAAATGCTCGGGGGATAAGAAGAGAAAGACTCTTGAATTAAGAGAATGATGCAAGAAATATGAGAGCCTAGAGACTCTTATTTATAGTAATTGAATTTTCAAAAACCACCCTCTATATTTACTTAAATGACTAAACACCCCTTTATAGTACTATTTTAAATAGATTTAATGATATTTGTACTAAACTAATGTCGAAAGTACTCAACATTAGTCTTATAATGACCGCATCGTCGATACCTTTCTAATGATATATACATATGTATATATATGTAGACGTATATATGATTTACGCTTTATTTTAATACGTAAATGTGCTATTAAAAATTATAACTCGTTCATACGAACTCCATTTTTTATGTTCTATATATCCACGCGTTGGTATTTATGAGTACTACAAATTTCATTTAGACGTCGTCAGCTAATTCTCATTCTATCTCAGATTTACAAAACTGTATCGAATTTATCGCGCTCGAAGAGTAAGGACCAAGTTTCGTCCATATCTTTAACATACAAGCTCTATTCTCAACGTTCTTTATATCCACGTGTTGGTATTTATGAGTACTACAACTTTCATTTAGACTCCATCGGCTAATTCTCATTCTATCTCGAATTTACAAATCTGTATCGAATTCGCCGCGCTCGAAGAGTAGTGACTAAGTTTCGTCAATATCTTTCTCATACGAGCTCCATTTTCGACTGTATTTTTATCGTTGAACTCCTATTAACGATATCCTCATTACTCGTTTAGACGTTTTTGGTTAAAAATCAACCGATCTAATATTCGAATTTCGGGCTGTGCACTGCTATCCTAAATCTTAGAAAAATCATAACTTCCTCATACGAAGTCAGATTTGGACGTTATTTTTATGCACACTCTCGGTTTAATATATACTATGACGTTCGTTTAAATCGCTAAGTCTAGAAAGTATTTTATCGTAAATTCACTTTTTACGATTCTCGGTGTCGTGTCGGTTTTGCTGTAAAACTTCGACGGGTCATAACTTCTTCGTTATAACTCGGATTTCGGCGTTCTTTATATGTATGGAACCTTTGTAACATATACTATAACTTGGTTAAGATTAATCCTTCTAAATAATCTTCCATCAAAACTTATTTTTGATGCTCATTGTCTCTAAATTGACTAGCCCAGATCTGCGGGCATTACAATTATCTCCCCTTAGGATGATTACGTCCCGGAATCATCAACGAAACATGGCTTGTATAATGACTCCATACGTTATCTCTTCATCCTAGGTAATATTCATAACTTCTATGTTCCTTCGAATGAGTATCTAACTCTTGGACTTCTTGACCGCAGGCGGTGCTCAATCTTGCACCCACTCTTTCTCATATGTTGGACTTCCAATCGTAACCTTCGAGTTACAAAATCGATCCTGATTGGAGACTCCTACTTCTTCTTAAACAGACTTATCTTAAGAGAAGTTATTTGATTACCACAATAGACCGATGAGTCATGTTGCAATGACCTCTAATCGTATGATGCAATGCTTAGACTCAGGTCTTTTAGAGTCAAATTACAGAACATAATATACCTTCCTTCATGTTCTAATGTGATATCATCACATTCTAGCATGTAGCACTTCTAGCTACAAGCGTCTTACCTTAACAACGGTTGCGATACTTCTATTGATCACTTCGATTATCTTTCTCTTCAATCTTATGACTTAAGTCGGATGCTACATCGATCTTGGTACTTTAAACCATGTAACATATTCATCTTAGTCGAAAACAATTTGATATGACCACTAAGGTCGGATTAACAATCATCTTCTTAGTCATTATCAAAACGATGGTAATGACATACTTGAACAAAATGGAATCAATTACTAGCTTCTTGGTAACCTTGTGACTTTCCCTGATCTAAGTGCGAGTCCTGTGCTTCCGGTAGTATAGGCCTCTACTACCATTCACACCTACTCATACTCGTCCCAAGTATTGTCTTGCAGTTCTCCAAGTTCTTATTTCCTAAAATCACAAAACGATTTAACACATACTAATGTGTCCAAATAATCATAAAAATTTCCCTAGACTCTACTAGGACTTCTTCCATGCGCATCTTCAATCATCAATTCTGCTTCAACTAGGTTGGTGGTGGAAACGTAAGACGATGGGATAACTTCATGGATTATACCAAAAATTCTTTCTTTCTGCCAATCGAAAGTTTACTTCTCCCGTACCAGACGTATTACCTATTTACACGTATTCTAAAGGCAAGATATCACTCTTACGATATCTTCTGATAGGTATCATTCACTATCGTAAGCCTTTTCATTTCCTCCATTTACTCAATTCTCTACGAGTCTTCACCATGATGCTCTGCACACCCAAGCAGTCGTTCGGCGTATCGAGACAAGAATATAGATAGAGGAAGGTTTAGACGCATATTCCTCCTTATTACTTCGAAAAATTACATGCCAGTTCTAATGTCGTAATTAAACGTTTAGAAATCTTAACACATAAAATTTCCATATCCGGTCGGCAACAGACCATAGATCCGACCAAACAATAGCATAAAGCATCACAAATCATTTAGCACATAAAAGCATTTTAGGCATCTTCCCTAATTAAGCTAGTGCTTGTGTCTATTCAGGTGTATTACCACAATTATATTAGACACACTCCTCACGATCATTTCTTAGCATTCTAAGTTTAAGTCTAGAAATAAATCCTTATTCCTAGTTCGCTTAAACTAATGCTCTGATACCAACTGTGACATCCCCATTTTCACGGCCAGAAAAGACCGATTTGTTTATGCTTTATTTTGAAAATCAGAGTAACCTTTTAAAGAAAAGTGTTGCGGAATTTGTTCCCAGAAAAACATGATAATTACGTTATCAAAGCATTTCCGAAGAAATGTATTTTATTCATTTTAAAACTTTGGAATGTCATCGTCAATACAGAAACATAAGCATAAACAGAACTTACATTCATTATCACTAGCGATTTATATCTCCTTAATCTCTCAGTATAATGTAACTTCATATCCACATCCGTGATACAAATGAACTGAGTAGGTCAGGTTGGGAAACCTGGTGAGTACATAGGGTTTTCAACCCACAATAATATAATTATTATGTTTAATCATCAAACAGTTAACCCAATTACCCGTCCCCGTTATCTTCTTTACTCTTAAAGATCTACCCTAAGAATCAGTTATTCCTTGTTAATTCATTCCTAAGGATTATCCTGAGGAATAGACACGAAGTCCATCATCACCAGGGTTTAGGCACTAAGTCCGCATAGTCGCCAGGGTCTTTCAGGGTAAATCTGGTGAACATGTAGTTCAAAACATCTGGTGAACATGTAGTTCAAAGCATTTGGTGAACACTTAGTTCAAAACGTCTGGTGAACACTTAGTTCAAAAATACCTACTGAATACATAGTTCAAAAACGCTTACAAGTTACGAGCCTGCTAGCGTCTCACTGGATGTCTAGAAAAGTTTGGGGTCGTCATCTATACTCTGCTAGATGACTGGATCATCAATAACCTCTATATCGAGGCTTCTCATTATTTTATTTTGTCACACAACAAATATTACATCTACCCATGTTATACCTAACACATTTTGTAGATATAAAATACATGTACAGTTTAAATCATTTAAAACATGTATAAAAATCTTTCACCCAGCATAGACAGCAAGTATTCAGACAATATGCACACATAGCACGTAATTTATATAAAATACTTCATATCTATGTGTAAGATGAAGGTAACTATGCACTCACTTGTTAAAGTGATGTTTCCAAACTCAGACAGCGCTTCGCTTCTTAACAATATAATTTCCTTCGACGAAACCTAGTATTATTACCACCAGATTTTAGTCTAATATTTACCGTGACTAATTATTAGTCTTAGCATTATTATTATTATATAAGCGTTTAAACAATATTTTCCAACTACTATGTACAGACAGGGGCCAGACATAAAACACCGGAGGGCAGGACCATTTTGGCATATAACACTTCTGAAATCCAACAACCATATGCGGCCCTTTAAACCAGATTCCCCGTACCGCGAGTAGTTAAAAAGATATTATAACGACACTTATATAAGTCATAATAATAGCTCAAATATTTATTATAAGTTCATAATAACAATACTAATTTTAAATATAAACTATATTTAAAATATGGTAAGCATAATTTACTTACAAGGGTGTTTTAGCTAGGAGTCGAGCTCTGTAGGGGCAGAACTTCGTCGCTGAATCTTTCTAAGAAAGATTCGTCCAACGCTTCAACGCTCACCTTACTATACTAAAACTACAGAAAGAGAATTCGAATCACGAGGGACCGAAATGCTCAGGGGATAAGAAGAGAAAGACTCTTGAATTAAGAGAATGATGCAAGAAATATGAGAGCCTAGAGACTCTTATTTATAGTAATTGAATTTTCAAAAACCATCCTCTATATTTACTTAAATGACTAAACACCCCTTTATAATACTATTTTAAATAGATTTAATGATATTTGTACTAAACTAATGTCGAAAGTACTCAACATTAGTCTTATAATGACCGCATCGTCGATACCTTTCTAATGATATATACATATGTATATATATGTAGACGTATATATGATTTACGCTTTATTTTAATACGTAAATGTGCTATTAAAAATTATAACTCGTTCATACGAACTCCATTTTTGATGTTCTTTATATCCACGCGTTGGTATTTATGAGTACTACAAATTTCATTTAGACGCCGTCAGCTAATTCTCATTCTATCTCAGATTTACAAAACTGTATCGAATTTATCGCGCTCGAAGAGTAAGGACCAAGTTTCGTCCATATCTTTAACATACAAGCTCTATTCTCAACGTTCTTTATATCCACGTGTTGGTATTTATGAGTACTACAACTTTCATTTAGACTCCATCGGCTAATTCTCATTCTATCTCGAATTTACAAATCTGTATCGAATTCGCCGCGCTCGAAGAGTAATGACTAAGTTCCGTCCATATCTTTCTCATACGAGCTCCGTTTTCGACTGTATTTTTATCGTTGAACTCCTATTAACGATATCATCATTACTCGTTTAGACGTGTTTGGTTAAAAATCGACCGATCTAATATTCGAATTTCGGGTTGTGCACTGCTATCCTAAATCTTAGAAAAATCATAACTTCCTCATACGAAGTCAGATTTGGACGTTCTTTTTATGCACACTCTCGGTTTAATATATACTATGACTTTCGTTTAAATCGATAAGTCTAGAAAGTATTTTATCGTAAATTCACTTTTTACGATTCTCGGTGCCGTGTCGGTTTTGCCGTAAAACTTCGACGGGTCATAACTTCTTCGTTATAACTCGGATTTCGGCGTTCTTTATATGTATGGAACCCTTGTAACATATACTATAACTTGGTTAAGATTAATCCTTATAAATAATCTTCCATCAAAACTTATTTTTGATGCTCATTGTCTCTAAATTGACTAGCCCAGATCTGCGGGCGTTACAATTATCTCCCCCTTAGGATGATTACGTCCCAGAATCATCAACGAAACAGGGCTTGTATAATGACTCCATACGTTATCTCTTCATCCTAGGTAATATTCGTAACTTCTATGTTCCTTCGAATGAGTATCTAACTCTTGGACTTCTTGACCGCAGGCGGTGATTAATCTTGCACCCACTCTTTCTCATATGTTGGACTTCCAATCGTAACCTTCGAGTTACAAAATCGATCCTGATTGGAGACTCCTACTTCTTCTTAAACAGACTTATCTTAAGAGAAGTTATTTGATTACCACAATAGACCGATGAGTCATGTTGCAATGACCTCTAATCGTATGATGCAATGCTTAGACTCAGGTCTTTTAGAGTCAAATTACAGAACATAATATACCTTCCTTCATGTTCTAATGTGATATCATCACATTCTAGCATGTAGCACTTCTAGCTACAAGCGTCTTACCTTAACAACGGTTGCGATACTTCTATTGATCACTTCGATTATCTTTCTCTTCAATCTTATGACTTAAGTCGGATGTTACATCGATCTTGGTACTTTAAACCATGTAACATATTCATCTTAGTCGAAAACAATTTGATATGACCACTAAGGTCGGATTAACAATCATCTTCTTAGTCATTATCAAAACGATGGTAACGACATACTTGAACAAAATGGAATCAATTACTAGCTTCTTGGTAACCTTGTGACTTTCCCTGATCTAAGTGCGAGTCCTGTGCTTCCGGTAGTATAGGCCTCTACTACCATTCACACCTACTCATACTCGTCCCAAGTATTGTCTCGCAGTTCTCCAAGTTCTTATTTCCTAAAATCACAAAACGATTTAACACATACTAATGTGTCCAAATAATCATAAAAATTTCCCTAGACTCTACTAGGACTTCTTCCATGCGCATCTTCAATCATCAATTCTGCTTCAACTAGGTTGGTGGTGGAAACGTAAGACGATGGGATAACTTCATGGATTATACCAAAAATTCTTTCTTTCTGCCAATCGAAAGTGTACTTCTCCCGTACCAGACGTATTACCTATTTACACGTATTCTAAAGGCAAGATATCACTCTTACGATATCTTCTGATAGGTATCATTCACTATCGTAAGCATTTTCATTTCCTCCATTTACTCAATTCTCTACGAGTCTTCACCATGATGCTCTGCACACCCAAGCAGTCGTTCGGCGTATCGAGACAAGAATATAGATAGAGGAAGGTTTAGACGCATATTCCTCCTTATTACTTCGAAAAATTACATGCCAGTTCTAATGTCGTAATTAAACGTTTAGAAATCTTAACACATAAAATTTCCATATCCGGTCGGCAACAGACCATAGATCCGACCAAACAATAGCATAAAGCATCACAAATCATTTAGCACATAAAAGCATTTTAGGCATCTTCCCTAATTAAGCTAGTGCTTGTGTCTATTCAGGTGTATTACCACAATTATATTAGACACACTCCTCACGATCATTTCTTAGCATTCTAAGTTTAAGTCTAGAAATAAATCCTTATTCCTAGTTCGCTTAAACTAATGCTCTGATACCAACTGTGACATCCCCATTTTCACGGCCAGAAAAGACCGATTTGTTTATGCTTTATTTTGAAAATCAGAGTAACCTTTTAAAGAAAAGTGTTGCGGAATTTGTTCCCAGAAAAACATGATAATTACGTTATCAAAGCATTTCCGAAGAAATGTATTTTATTCATTTTAAAACTTTGGAATGTCATCGTCAATACAGAAACATAAGCATAAACAGAACTTACATTCATTATCACTAGCGATTTATATCTCCTTAATCTCTCAGTATAATGTAACTTCATATCCACATCCGTGATACAAATGAACTGAGTAGGTCAGGTTGGGAAACCTGGTGAGTACATAGGGTTTTCAACCCACAATAATATAATTATTATGTTTAATCATCAAACAGTTAACCCAATTACCCGTCCCCGTTATCTTCTTTACTCTTAAAGATCTACCCTAAGAATCAGTTATTCCTTGTTAATTCATTCCTAAGGATTATCCTGAGGAATAGACACGAAGTCCATCATCACCAGGGTTTAGGCACTAAGTCCGCATAGTCGCCAGGGTCTTTCAGGGTAAATCTGGTGAACATGTAGTTCAAAACATCTGGTGAACACTTAGTTCAAAACGTCTGGTGAACACTTAGTTCAAAAATACCTACTGAATACATAGTTCAAAAACGCTTACAAGTTACGAGCCTGCTAGCGTCTCACTGGATGTCTAGAAAAGTTTGGGGTCGTCATCTATACTCTGCTAGATGACTGGATCATCAATAACATCTATATCGAGGCTTCTCATTATTTTATTTTGTCACACAACAAATATTACATCTACCCATGTTATACCCAACACATTTTGTAGATATAAAATACATGTACAGTTTAAATCATTTAAAACATGTATAAAAATCTTTCACCCAGCATAGACAGCAAGTATTCAGACAATATGCACACATAGCACGTAATTTATATAAAATACTTCATATCTATGTGTAAGATGAAGGTAACTATGCACTCACTTGTTAAAGTGATGTTTCCAAACTCAGACAGCGCTTCGCTTCTTAACAATATAATTTCCTTCGACGAAACCTAGTATTATTACCACCAGATTTTAGTCTAATATTTACCGTGACTAATTATTAGTCTTAGCATTATTATTATTATATAAGCGTTTAAACAATATTTTCCAACCACTATGTACAGACAAGGGCCAGACATAAAACACCGGAGGGCAGGACCATTTTGGCATATAACACTTCTGAAATCCAACAACCATATGCGGTCTTTTAATCCAGATTCCCCGTACCGCGAGTAGTTAAAAAGATATTATAACGACACTTATATAAGTCATAATAATAGCTCAAATATTTATTATAAGTTCATAATAACAATACTAATTTTAAATATAAACTATATTTAAAATATGGTAAGCATAATTTACTTACAAGGGTGTTTTAGCTAGGAGCCGAGCTCTGTAGGGGCAGAACTTCGTCGCTGAATCTTTCTAAGAAAGATTCGTCCAACGCTTCAGCACTCACCTTACTATACTACAACTACAGAAAGAGAATTCGAATCACAAGGGACCGAAATGCTCGGGGGATAAGAAGAGAAAGACTCTTGAATTAAGAGAATGATGCAAGAAATATGAGAGCCTAGAGACTCTTATTTATAGTAATTGAATTTTCAAAAACCATCCTCTATTTTTACTTAAATGACTAAACACCCCTTTATAATACTATTTTAAATAGATTTAATGATATTTGTACTAAACTAATGTCGAAAGTACTCAACATTAGTCTTATAATGACCGCATCGTCGATACCTTTCTAATGATATATACATATGTATATATATGTAGACGTATATACGATTTACGCTTTATTTTAATACGTAAATGTGCTATTAAAAATTATAACTCGTTATACGAACTCCATTTTTGATGTTCTTTATATCCACGCGTTGGTATTTATGAGTACTACAAATTTCATTTAGACGCCGTCAGCTAATTCTCATTCTATCTCAGATTTACAAAACTGTATCGAATTTATCGCGCTCGAAGAGTAAGGACCAAGTTTCCTCCATATCTTTAACATGCAAGCTCTATTCTCAACGTTCTTTATATCCACGTGTTGGTATTTATGAGTACTACAACTTTCATTTAGACTCCATCGGCTAATTCTCATTCTATCTCGAATTTACAAATCTGTATCGAATTCGCCGCGCTCGAAGAGTAGTGACTAAGTTTCGTCCATATCATTCTCATACGAGCTCCGTTTTCGACTGTATTTCAATCGTTGAACTCCTATTAACGATATATTCATTACTCTTTTAGAATTTTTTGGTTAAAAATCGACCGATCTAATATTCGAATTTCGGGTTGTGCACTGCTATCCTAAATCTTAGAAAAATCATAACTTCCTCATACGAAGTCAGATTTGGACGTTCTTTTTATGCACACTCTCGGTTTAATATATAATACGAATTTCATTTAAATCGCTAAGTCTAGAAAGTATTTTATCATAAATTCACTTTTTACGATTCTCGGTGTCGTGTCGGTTTTGCCGTAAAACTTCGACGGGTCATAACTTCTTCGTTATAACTCGGATTTCGGCGTTCTTTATATGTATGGAACCCTTGTAACATATACTATAACTTGGTTAAGATTAATCTTTCTAAATAATCTTCCATCAAAACTCATTTTTGATGCTCATTGTCTCTAAATTGACTAGCCCAGATCTGCGGGCGTTACATGCTAGCCATACATAACGCTGGACCCTATAGACTTTCGAATACCTGGTCCTACCCTAAGCCCTTCATAAAACAAGAACATGAAATAAGGCCAAACCAAACATTCTCAGGCTATAAGATCTTAATTATGTACGGTCGTGATGCATACACTAAGCAACTATAGTAATGATGTAAATTTCATATACGGAAAAACCCTAGGCTATCAGGCATCATATAATCAGACAATTCTATCATGCAATTCCTGAAGATCCCTAGCCTAGTACTAGCATGCTGTTCTAACATATCACATAAATTAAATAACAGTATGGTATTTTGTGGTCTACTTACTGGTTCCGGCTGATCGTACACTCTGCATCCTCCTTTGTTATTTTGAAAACCATTTGAAAAATTCATTTTGAAAATCTTGTCCTTAGTTTGAGACTGGATTCACACGAGTGTTCCTCCAATTCACTCAAACCAAGGCTATGATACCAACTTGTAACATCCATAAAAATCAAGCCAAATTTAAACTTTTTAAAACATTCCAAAACCATTGATTATTACAAAACTTGTTTTCAAAATAGTTCAGTGTCAAAATATCCCAGAATCAGATCATAAACAATAGGAGGTGTACGATCATGCCTTCGCCTTCCCGCGATCATCAGAAGTACCTGAAACAAAATCAACAACTGTAAGCCCGAAGCTTAGTGAGTTCCCTTAATATACGCATACACACAACAACGTATACATAACACAAACAGCATACTATGGGTCCAATCAACCATCAGGTTGGAATACCCCAGGCCCTAAACCATCAGGTTGGAATGCCAACATACTATGGGTCCAATCAACCATCAGGTTGGAATACCCCAGACCTTAAACCATCAGGTTGGAATGCCAACATACTATGGGTCCAATCATCCTCGGGATGGAATACCCCAGGCCCACAACCATCGGGTTGGAATTCCCAGGTCTGTTGGCTCTCACACAAAGCAGATGAGCCTCAACCACCACTCAAAAATATGCACATATATCAAATAATCACATAACAGTCTATAGACAGACAAACTGATCTAATACATCATACTAGCATAACATCATCCTATCTATCAGGATACCGATCTAACAGATCATAGCAACATAATACCATCCTATCTACCAGGATACCAATCTAACAACTCATACTAGCATAAAATATCAGGAATACAATCCAAAAGGGTCGGCCTTGGTGCCTTAGACCCTTGAGTATAGTGAGGAAAACTCACCTCACAGATGTCGAACTGTAGTGATAATGCAAAACTCTCGAATCGCGGCCACAAACTCAACCACCTATCACCACCATAGAACCAAGTCCATCAGCATCCCAATTTACCAAAATACCCTCAAAGTCCAACTGGTCAACCTTTGGTCAAAGTCAACGGTCCATGTTGACCCGACTCGTCGAGTGCAGCTAGCAACTCGTCGAGTTCCTTAAGAACTCAGGAAGTCATGAAACCCTAACTGACTCGCCGAGTTTCCAACCAACTCGTCGAGTCCATGCATGTCTAGAAGTCGGGGGAAACCCTTACTGATTCGTCGAGTCCCTTTACTAACTCGCCCAGTCCATGCAGAACCCAACCACGGTAAACCTTCATCGGACTCGCCGAGTCGTCTATGCGACTCGTCGAGTTCATGCAGTCCATTTCTTATACAAATGTTTTTAAGCCACCCCAAAGCTCCATATTGCAGATCCAACCCCCTAGAGCATGTTTTCCACGTAAAGTTGCAAACTTTACGTGCTTGCATGTAACAACCCGTTGTTATAAGTCAATAAAAGTTTAAACCACAACCATCCACAAGTAAATTCACAACATAACTTGTTGATATAAGAGCTTTAAATGGCTAGAGTGCATGCTTACTTAACTTTCATGTAAGTATTTATGCAAAAACCATGTTAATTTGAGAAATACAAGCCTAGTACGTAACTTAACAACATAATATTATATATATATATATATATATGTGTGTGTGTGTGTGTGTGTAGATTTCGGTTTTGGGAATCTAATCCCAAAATCAAACCGTGAACACTTGATTTTGGAAGACCAAAACTGAAAACACATTTCTCTTTGACTCCAAGACCGCAAACCCTTCACCCTTTTACTTTCTTGGCCGAAAACACTTCACTCTTGGACTTTAGACCGTAAACACTTCCTTTATGGAAGTGTATGACCGAAAACCCAAAGATTTACGCCCATTAGGACCAAAAACTATCACTAAATATAAGTGTTTGGCAGTAAACTCAATTAATTTCTCATTTTTCAAACCGTAAACACCCACTTTTTGCTCTCAAAAGTCATCCGAAATTCTCTCAAGCATCATACGTAATCATCAAATCTTCATAGGATTTTGTCCAGATCTTCATCCAATCTTCATACTTTTCTCAAGAACATTCATAATCCCCTTCATATTTTCAAGTGTTTATCCAAGAACACAAGAACACACCAAAAACCCTCCCAAGCCCACCGAAAACCCCATTTACTCACCGAAAACGTTTTGCAACGCTTCAAATAATTCCAAATAATTTTGTAAGTATTCCTTACATAATTAAAGTGTTGTCTAACACTTTAATTATTATTTAAATCATTATTTAACCTATTATTTGAATTAATATCTTATTAATTTAAATACGACATCGAATATAAATATTTTTTTAGGATAACGATTATTCGCACGTACGCTAGCCCGAGAATCGTCGCTATAGCTCGCTATTCAAACACAAACGCACATTCGTGGTGAGTTCATACCCCTACGTTTTCACTATTTTTCAATGTTTTTAGGGGAAGGGGGGATACAAGTAAAACACAAAGACTCTTGTGTGAACATACAAACGATTTCAAAACATTTCAAACCATTTGCAATTATTCGAAACGATTTATCACTGCATTTATCAAAATATAATTATATATATTTTAACCCTTTTGTAATATGTTGAGCAAAAGGGTGATTTCATAATTCTTGTATTTCCGAATTATACAAACTATTAAATTGCAAAGGTTCTCAATTCATTACAGAACATACATATAAACTATAATAGGTATAGTTTGGGGATCACTACACTATTTTACAAGTTCAAGATTACTATACAGAAACAATTATATAAACTATAATAAGTATAGTTTATGGAACACTACTCGATGTTAATACTTCAAGGACTCGCTACTAAATAATTATTTAAGTATAATTATTTTACATTACAAAGTACACTACTATGAGTGGATACATAAAATTTTCAAGTACAAGAGAACACTACAACACTACACGTAAACTAGTAAATACAGTGTTGTGAGGCACTACTTCGGGGTACCCATCAGGGTACCGGTACTAAATCGTTTACAGTATAACCAGAGTCTCCTGGAGGGAGAGCGTGAGTTTGTGTATAGATCTATACGGGATTGACAACCCCGCACCTAAACTGTTAGCTACAGTTAGGCCGTCGGGCTTGGGGTGACAAACGTCATAACATTCTGACGCCTGAAGAACTTCGTAGAGGTCACTAGGTCATATCAAGTATGGTTATATGAAACTCACAATAGTATTAACTAAAACATTTGTTTACGGGGTTAACACTACATCAATGGTTTTATTTTAATTAATGAAACTATAGTACACTACTATACATTACAACTGGTGGTATCCAGGCATTCATAAAAAAGTTTTCATACAGTAAACTACTATACATTACAGCTGGTGGTATCCAGGCATTCATACAGTACACTACTAATCATTACTGCTGGTAGTATCCAGGTTTTCATACAAAGGTTTCATAAAAACATTACTACAATACACTACTTTCCTAGTATCAAGTACCCTAGTACTACATACAGTTTAGCGAAAACATACATAATATGGTTTTATTCATTAATAAGACTACATATTCTATTACAGAGTACAGTAACAAACATACATTTTGGTCTTAAGGCCTAAGACTACATTCCATTCATTAAGAAAATATTGGATTTTCTGAAGTACACTATAACATTTTCAAAGAAGAAAGACAAGCTTTCCATCGCAAATACATACTTATGAACTCACCAACTTAAATGTTGATACACTTTCAAAACCACTTGTATTCTCAGGAAACCAGTAGACAGGTACACCCACAGGTTTTGAGAAGACGGAGATCATAGAGTCGCGTCTTTTATACTTTTGCTATACATTTTGATGTCATACAAACTATGTATTGAACAGATGTAAATACTATATTTCATCAATGTAATGGTTGTGTTTTCTTTGATTACTATTATGTAATTGTTGTGATACTGTACATGGTGTCCACCGCCCTCGAACGTTTTCGCCGTTTCGGTTTGGGGGTGTGACAATGCATGGTCCTAAATGCCAAAACTAGACTAAGGGAAAGGTTAACTCAAAGGGAAGGGCCCAAGCTTGCCAAATCTCATAACTTTATGGCTAAAGGGACCAAGGGGAGTCCAGATCTGAAGTTGCAACTTCAGATCTTGCCCCAATACTCGAAATGACTCCCAAATGTGCTAAAGATGGTCCTAAACCCAACCATGAAGGGATCTAGCTAAATATGAGCCAATGTAACGACTTGTTACCTTCAAAATGATGCCAAGAAGAAGTACAGTCAGATCCACAGGCTCCTCTTTGCTTCAAGCTTCTTATACTTCACACCTTCTTCACAAAATGCACCAAAAATCACTCTTTAGCCTCACAACACTCAAGAACAAGGTTAACAGCGATTAAGGTTTCTTATAGCCGTCAAGGGGGTGGTAAGGAACTGGAGGAAAGTACATAAGGTACTTAAAATTGGGTGCAAACCCTAAAAATTAGGGTTTCATTTCCTAGCTCCTACTCTTCGAGTCCAGGTCCTCCGACTCGTCGAGTAGATTCAATAATCCACGCTGGTTATTCCGCCTCTACACGACGAGTTGGGGGAAACCAACTCGTCGAGTAGGTCCGTAAATATGAATTTAATGCTTTAAAACTTGTACCTGGGAGTCGGGGTGTTACAGATGGGAACATGGCACGCCTTGATTTGGTGACTCCAAATTCATTTGACAACAACTACTTTAGAAATCTATTATAGAGGAGAGGTTTTCTTCAATCTGATCAGGTGCTCTTTAATGGAGGCTCAAGTGATAGCATTGTATTAGAGTACAACAGTCCTTCAATATTTGCATCAAATTTTGCTGCAGCCATGGTTAGGATGTGCGAAATTGATCCCAGAACAGGTGCTAACGGGGTGATAAGGACTATCTGCAGTGCTAACAATTAAAAAAAATCAAACTTATATATGCAATATAACAATAGGCAACAACATCTATATTAAATTTACAGGACCTTGTTTCTTGGGTCACCACTACATTCATGTCTAAAAAAAAGAATAGTTTAAGAGTAGGATACGCGTTTGATGTTGTAAAAAAAGTGTTCTCATATTGGCTTTGTGGAACGTTTGATGTTCTAAAAAAAGTGTTTTCATATTGTCTTTCCACAATTGTAATTAAAATTCTCTAGAATTCTTCTTTTTATTTGCTTGTGTAACTAATTAATAATGTATCTCTTGTTATTACCACACACTTTATATAAACCGGTATATTTTCTAAAAGTTGATTGCATGACACATCAGGATACAATATATACAACAATACTTTGGGCTAAATTATATAGACAAATTACAAATGAGTAGAAAATAACATAAAAGTACAATTAACGTACACTAATATTCCCTCGGAGATTTAAGATATCTATTTTGATAAAAAAACATATAGTAATAAAATCTAGAAAGCAATATTTCCAGTATATTTCATTAATCAACAAAAGAATACATGGTCAAATATGTAAGTAGTGTCTTTTGAAGAAATATCTTTTTCCTTCTAACTTCACACATTCCTTCTAATATTGATGCTTCCAACTTATAGACATCTTAAATATAATATACCTGAAAATAGCATTAAAGATTTATGATAACAATAGGTAGTTTCTTTGATTTCATAAATATATTAGACAAACACGTAATCACTATTTCATAATAAAGATAACAATTTGGGATAAAGCATTCTACTTTCATGTTGTAACGTCCAAATTTTCAAAAGAAAATTTTCATTTTTGATTAACCAAAACACATTTCCATCAACCACAAAATCCAAATACAATTGTTTTCAAAACCCATATCAATTACAACTTTATTTCAAAATATCAGAGTGTCCCACAAAATGCCTGAGAGAGTGCACGCCGCGCCATCAAGCCTTGCCCTTGCCCTTGGGATCAGAAGTACCTGAAACAAATCCACAAACTGTAAGCTAATGCTTAGTGAGTCCCCCAGCGCATACCCCACACACAATCCACATAACACATAACATATTAGTTATACAGCTACACATATCACATAAGCCATGCATACAACATAAAAGGATGTCGTGGGCTCCCCCCAGGGTCTTATACCTTTATTCCATGGGCTCCCCCATGGTCTTTACCTAGGAATGCCATAGGCTCCCCCACATGGTCTTATATCCAACTGCCACGAGCTCCCCCGGGGTCTTCCATGCAATAAAATATATAATCAACTAGCATATCATATATCACAGAGGTATCTATCATACTACCCAACACATACATACACATATAAGGATGTCGTGGGCTCCCCCCAGGATCTTATACCATCATGTCATGGGCTCCCCCACATGGTCTTCACCTAGGAATGCCATGGACTCCCCCACGTGGTCTTATATCCAACTGCCACGGGCTCCCCCCGGGGGGTCTTCCATGCAATTATATACATAACCACTAGCATACCACTTAGCATAAAGCTAACTATCATACCACATATCTCTACTACAACTAGTGTACCACATATCATAAATGGGTCGGCCTTGGTGTCGTAGACCCATTGGTATGGGGAGAAGACTCACCTCTCGAATGCTGAATTGACAAGCTAGAATCAGATATGTACTACGTGTTGCTCCAACTCAACTGCATATAATCATTAAGTGATTAACTTGTCATAATCCCATAATTACCCTCAAAGTCGACCCTGGTCAACCCTGGTCAAAGTCAAGGTCAACAGTCCATGTTGACCTCAACTCGTCGAGTGCATCTAGCAACTTGTCGAGTTCCAACAGAGTCCAGAACACCTGAACAAACCCTATCCAACTCACCGAGTTGTTTCATCAACTCGACGGGTTCACTTGATATCCAATCGACGGGGAAACCCGACCCGACTCGTCGAGTTGCCAGGGAAACTCGTCGATTCCCCCTCCCTGTTTGCTTATTATGATAATCCATCGAATGCAGGGACTCCATGGCTTAGATCTGAAACCCTAAGGTGTCTAGAAGGGTAAAGTTTCCAACTTTACCTTCCAGAACCACTCCGAATGTTCAAAGACCCTTATCAAAGGTTGGAAAGGTCCAAAGCTTAGCCATTTGGTCCAAGACTTTAGGGATCTGGAATCCCTCCTTTCCAGAAGATTTTCTAGTCCTCACAACGTTCCAAAGATGGAGGCTTTATTGACATACATGTCCAATGCATGTCCTTAAATCAAAATGGCCAAAAAGAGGAAAAGTACACTTAAAAACCCGTGCATGGTATCCTTGCTTGACCAAAAACTAGATCTAGCCCACCTTGGGACTATTTTGCCCTGGAGATTCATAAAGTTGCAAAATTTATGAACCTCATGCATGCAATCAACAAGAATAATGGGAAATGAAGAGTAAACTCAAGATCTAGCCTTTTTCTAAGATAAAAATCAAGTCTTGAAGACTTACAACATTCCACAAGATGATCAAGCTCAAGAGTGAGGGCTTGGCTTGCTGGATCTCCTCCTTCTTCTTACTATCTCCTTATTCTTAAGCTCCACAAATCACTCTTAGCTCACAAAATGGAACAGAATGGGGATTAGGGTTTAGCACAGACGTTTCAGGGTTTGGAGGTTGATGGAAGGTCAGCATGAAGGTCCTTAAGGAGATTATATAGGGTGCAAACCCTAAAATTTAGGGTTTCTCTTTACAGCTCCTACTCGTCGAGTCGGGCCTTCTGACTCGTCGAGTAGGACCTAACTTCCGTGTCCTCTTGATAGCCTCCACTCGACGAGTCGGGGCTCCCAACTCGTCGAGTCCCAGCGCCAAAACCCTAAAATTTTGAAAATTCCATTAATACCCGGAACAGATGTTACAAATCTCCCGCAGTTGAACTAGACTTCGTCCTCGAAGTCTGCCGACCCAAATAAGTCTGGGTAGTGGTCTCGCATCTCATCCTCCGGCTCCCATGTCCATTCGGAGCCCCTTCGGTGTTGCCATTGCACCTTTACCAGCTTTACTTCTTTGTTCCGAAGAACCTTGGTCTTCCTATATAAAATCGCAACACGCCTCTCAATGTAGTTCAGGATCTCATCCACTTGAATGTCGTCCAGACAGACGACTGCGGCCTCGTCCGTGACACACTTCTAAAGCTGTGAAACATGCAAGGTGTTGTGAATTTGGCTAAGCTCATCCGGCAGCTCCAAGCGATATGCCACCTTGCCCACCTGGTTCATAATCCTAAAAGGTCCAATATATCGGGGCCCTATCTTGCCCCTCTTCCGAAACCTGATGCCTCCCTTCCATGGCGGCACCTTTAGTAGCACAAATTCCCCCCACCTGGAACTCAAGATCTGATCGCCGCCGGTCAGCATAACTTTTCTGACGACTCTGCGCGACCTGCAGCCGATCACGCACCTGCTGAATCAGCCTGATAGTCTTGAGCACTACCTCAGTGCTCCCCATGACCCGATGTCCAACCTCGTCCCAACATACCGGGGTCCTGCATCTCCTACCATACAACATCTCAAATGGAGGTCGGTCGATGCTGTCATGGTAACTGTTATTGTATGAAAACTCTGCCAGCGGAAGGTACGTATCCCAACTCCCTCCAAAATCCAACACACATGCTCACAACATATCCTCCAGTGTCTGGATCGTCCTCTCGCTCTGCCCATCTGTCTGGGGGTGGTACGCCGTACTGAAATGCAGCTGAGTGCCCAGTTCCTCGTGGAACTTCTTCCAGAACCTAGATGTAAACCGAACATCCCTATCTTTGATTATCGACACTGGCACCCCGTGCCTAGCCACCACCTCTCGCACATAAATATCCGCCAACTTCTCAGCGGATATACTTTCTGAGATCGGAATAAAGTGGGCACTCTTCGTCAGTCTGTCTACGATCACCCATATAGCGTCCGCACCCCTTTCCGTCCTCGGTAACTTCGTAATGAAGTCCATAGTGATATCTTCCCACTTCCACATGGGAATGGGTAGCGGCTGAACCTTTTCGTGATGCCGCTGATGCTCAGCCTTGACCTTCCTGCAGGTCAAGCACCGCTCCACAAACCATGCGATCTCCCGCTTCATCCAGGGTCACCAGTAACTTAGTCTCAAATCTCTATACATTTTCGTAGCTCCTGGATGTATAGAGAACTTGGACTTGTGCGCCTCCTCCAATATCTTCTGCCTCATTCCTCCAGTCACCGGTACCCATACCCAGCCACACTGTATCAA
Source organism: Lactuca virosa (assembly GCF_052849685.1). Lineage (NCBI taxonomy): Eukaryota > Viridiplantae > Streptophyta > Magnoliopsida > Asterales > Asteraceae > Lactuca > Lactuca virosa. The sequence continues at coordinate 255,439,615 of NC_136427.1, read as the reverse complement.
AAGGCCACGACTATCCTTAACAAACAAAGGATATTGCCCCCGAATCCGGTCTATCTTCCAGTTCTCCTTCTTCACCCCCTCGACCTAAGCCTCCTTGATCATATCCAACAACGGAGAGATCACGGTCATCCTCAAACAAATGTTCCCAATCAAGGAAACCTGCCGCCTGCGGCTCAAAGCATCGGCTACCACGTTGGCCTTCCCGGGATGGTATAGGATCTCACAATCGTAGTCCTTTAGCATGTCCAACCACCTCATCAGTCGCATGTTGAGGTTCTGCTGATCCATCAAATACTTCAAACTCTTGTGATTGGTATAGATGGTGCACCTCACACCATACAAGTAGTGCCTCCAAATCTTGAGGGCAAACACCACTGCCCCCAGTTCCAGGTCGTGAGTGGGGTAATTCGCCTCATGAGGCTTCAACTGCCTCGAGGCGTAAGCTATCACATGCCCCCTCTGCATCAGTACCGCACCAAACCCTAAAATCGATGCGTCACAATACACCACCAAATCATCTAACCCCTCGGGTAGTACTAGGATCGGAGCATCGCATAACCTCCTTCTCAAGGTCTCAAAAACCATCTGTTGATCCGTACCCCATAGAAATGTTACATTCTTCTTGGTCAAGCGGGTCAAGGGCACAACAATCTTGGAGAAATCCTGGATGAATCTCCGATAATAGCCCGCTAGACCTAAGAAGCTACGGATCTCGGAAGCATTCTTCGGTACTTCCCACCACATCACTGCCTCAACCTTAGCTGGATCAACCGAAATACCCTCTCGGTTGATGATGTGCCCCAAAAACTGTACCTCCCGCAGCCAAAAATCACACTTGGAGAACTTGGCATACAGCCTCTCCGCCCTCAGGGTCTCCAGTACCTCCCTCAAATGTTGCTCGTGCTGCTCCTTGGTCTTAGAATAGACCAAGATATCATCAATAAAAACGATCATTGACCAATCCAGCATCGGTCTACACACCCTGTTCATGAGATCCATGAACACTGATGGGGCATTGGTGAGGCCAAATGGCATCACCACAAACTCATAATGCCCATACCGAGTCCTAAAGGCTGTGTTCATTATGTCCTCATCTCGAATCCTCATCTGATGGTATCCCGACCGAAGATCAATCTTGGAAAACCAAGACGCACCCTGCAGCTGATCGAACACATCATCGATCCTCGGTAACGGATAACAGTTCTCCACCGTTAGTTTGTTTAGCTCTCGATAATCAATGCACATCCTGTGTGATCCATCCTTATTTTTCACAAATAGGATCGGAGCTCCCCACGGGGAACTACTCGGACGGATAAACCCTCGGTCTAGCAGCTCCTGAAGCTGCATAGATAGCTCCTGCATCTCGGGCGGTGCTAGCCGGTATGGTGCCTTCGCTATCGGAGCGGCACCCGACACCAAATCAATGCGAAACTCCACCTGCCTCTTTGGAGGCACTCCTGGTAACTCTTCGGGAAAAACATCCTGAAATTCCTGTACAACCGGCACCCTGCCCACATCTGTCGTGGTCTCGACCCTCGTATCCGAGATATAAGCCAGAAATCCCGTACATCCCTATTGCAGAAATCTTCTTGCCCTCGCAGCCGAACAGAGGGTCGGCCCCTGCGAGGCCCTCTCACTATGTATAACCAGTTCTCCCCCACTTGGGGTTCGAACCCTCACTAACTGGCGCTCGAAATCGATCATGGCCCCATTGGCCCCCAACCAATCCATCCCGACAATCACCTTCAACCCTCGCAACGGTATCGGGACTAAATCAACACGAAACCTCTCTCCCAACACATTCAGGACATAGTCCTGATAAACCCTCACAGCACTCACAGTACGGTCGTCTTCAATTTCTACCTCGAGCGGGGAATCCAAAGTTCCCCGCACATCCCGAAACTTCTTGTTAAGCTCAAGAGACACGAACGATCGGGTAGCACCCGAATCAAACAAAACATGAGCCGACATACCATTGACCAAAAAGGTCCCTATACCTAAGCATAATGCACACATAAGCAATACAAATAAATAGAGAGCAGAGAAGAATAAACACGTACCAACCACAACGTCTAGCGCTGTCCGAGCCTCCTCGGTAGTCAGCTGAAACATGCGGCTCTTCACCGCTGGAGCATCCGCCTTAGCAGGGCGGCCATCAATAATCCTCATCATGACGGGCGCGGGCGCCACCACTGCTCCTCCCCCTCCCTGCACCCTCAGACAATCGGCCTTTTTATGGTCAGTCTGGTTGCAGTGGAAACCTATCAAGCCCTTCTTGGGGCAATCCCTGCTCAAGTGGCCCTGTTGGCCACATGCGTAACATCCTAAGCCTGCTGTCCGACAAGCCCCACTGTGCGATTTACCGCACCTAGCACACCGGCCCCAACCCTGCTGGCCCCTGCTGGAAGTGTCTAAGGTCTTAGGATTTTTAGCCTGACCTACTGCTGCCTGTGCCTGCTCAGGCTTCCGCTTGGTGCGGAAGTCCAACTCCATCTCCCGCTCACAGGCCTTCTCTACCATCTCATTCAGGGTTTTGCACCCTGTAAAGCTCACAAACTCTCGGATATCATCCCTCAACATGGAGTGATATATTGTCCTCCGCATGTCCTCATCGGTAGCATACTGTGGGATCAACAATGCTCGCTCCCGAAACTTGGCGGTGATCTCCGCCACAGTCTCGGTGGTCTGCTGGAGCTCCTGGAACTCCCTCACCATCCTTTGCACCTCAATAGCTGGTGAAAACTCCAAGTCAAATCGCCTAACAAACTCATCCATGTCATCTCACCCACACCGGCTGCTCCCACCTGACTAGTCACCTTGCCCCAGCAGTCTCGGGCTCTATCTCTCAGCATACATGAAACAAATCCCACCTTTGCCGTGTCCGGGCAAGAACTCGTGCGCTGGGCGTTCTCGATGTCCGCCACCCAGCGTCGGCTCACAATAGGGTACCTGGCCCCGAAAATCTCCGGCGCTCCACACGCCTTGAACTCCCGAAACGAGGGAGTTCGGGCCCCCATCTGGCCAGCAGCAATCTCGACTCTGAATGACCTGAGCCTCTCCTCCATAATCTCCGTCATCCCCTCCTTGACCGTCCCAAAGATCACTGGGGTAGCGTCAAGGATGCCCTTCGTCACCTCGGCTGCAATGATCTCGCGCAGCCTCTCATCAATGGGCTCTGCATCGCTGCTTAATCCGGATCCAGATCCTGATCCTGATCTTGATCCCGCTGTCCCAAATCGTGTCACCACCATGCTGAACTGAAATGTCATAAACCATATTAATCAGGACATCTATATAGTGGATCTTCCCACACCAGTCCTCCTTAGAGCTGTCAGATCTAGCATTGGTTCGGGTACAGGTCCTGTGCTTTCAGTAGTACGGGCCCAATACTACCTTCCACGCCTACATGTACCTTTCCACAAGGCTCTACCTGATAACTCCAATTCATACCAAAATAAATCATATCCCACAATCCACCGCATAACCCAAATCCCAGACTATCCTAAGATTTGCTCTACCCATATCAATCAAACCAATCATAACAGGTTGCCTTTATGCATGCAAATTATACACAGAGAAGGATCAAATAGACTTTCGAATAAAAGATTCTACCCTAGGACCACAACCAGACAAGGAACAGGAAATAAGGCCAAATCAATCATTCTAAGGCTATTAGCTCCTAACTGTATACAATTTTAAAAGCATACACATAGCATGTTCCTTACGATTATCAAAGCTCAAGTATCAGTATACAATGGCTAACATATTGGGGGAACTACTTACTTGGCTCGGCCGATCACGTGCGTTGCACTCTCATCTTTTCCATTCTTTAAAAGTTTTTAACTTTTATTTTTGAAAACAATTTTACCATTTCCTTAGTTTGAGTCCTGACACACCCGAGAGTGTGCCCGAATCCCTCAAACCAAGGCTCTGATACCAACTTGTAACGTCCAAATTTTCAAAAGGAATTTTTCATTTTTGATTAACCGAAACACATTTCCATCAACCACAAAATCCAAATACAATTGTTTTCAAAACCCATATCAATTACAACTTTATTTCAAAATATCAGAGTGTCCCATAAAATGCCTGAGAGAGTGCACGCCGCACCATCAAGCCTTGCCCTTGTCCTTGGGCTCAAAAGTACCTGAAACAAATCCACAAACTGTAAGCTAATGCTTAGTGAGTCCCCCAGAGCATACCTCACACACAATCTACATAACACATAACATATTAGCTATACAACTACACATATCACATAAGTCATGCATACAACATATAAGGATGTCGTGGGCTCCCCCCAGGGTCTTATACCTTCATGCTATGGGCTCCCCCATGGTCTTCACCTAGGAATGCCATGGGCTCCCCCACATGGTCTTATATCCAACTGCCACGGGTTCCCCCTGGGGTCTTCCACGCAATAAAATACATAATCAACTAGCATATCATATATCACAGAGGTATCTATCATACCACCTAACACATGCATACACATATAAGGATGTCGTGGGCTCCCCCAGGGTCTTATACCATCATGCCATGGGCTCCCCCACATGGTCTTCACCTAGGAATGCCACGGGCTCCCCCACGTGGTCTTATATCCAACCGCCACGGGCTCCCCCCGGGGTCTTCCATGCAATTACATACATAACCACTAGCATACCACTTAGTATAAAGCTAACTATCATACCACATATCTCTACTACAACTAGTGTACCACATATCATAAATGGGTCGGCCTTGGTGTCGTAGACCCATTGGTATGGTGAGAAGACTAACCTCTCGAATGTTGAATTGACAAGCTAGAATCAGATATGTCCCATGTGCTGGTCCAACTCAACTGCCTATAATCATTAAGTGATTAACCTGTCATAATCCCATAATTACCCTCAAAGTCAACCCTGGTCAAAGTCAAGGTCAACAGTCCATGTTGACTTTAACTCGTCGAGTGCATCTAGCAACTCGTCGAGTTCCTGCACAGTCCAGAACACCTGCACAAACCCTAGCCAACTCGCCGATTTGGTTCATCAACTCGACGAGTTCACTTGATATCCAATCGACGGGGAAACCCGATCCGACTCGTCGAGTTGGCAGGGCAACTCGTCGAGTCCGTCTCCCTGTTTGCTTATTATGATAATCCATCGAATCCAGGGACTCCAGGGCTTAGATCTAAAACCCTAAGGTGTCTAGAAGGATAAAGTTTCCAACTTTACCTTCCAGAACCACTCCGAATGCTCTAAGGCCCTTATCAAAGGTTGGGAAGCTCCAAAGCTTATCCATTTGGTCCAAGACTTTAGGGATCTGGAATCCCTCCTTTCCAGAAGAGTTTCTAGTCCTCAAAACGTTCCAAAGATGGAGGCTTTATTGACATACATGTCCAATGCATGTCTTTAAATCAAAATGGCCAAAAAAGGGAAAAGTACACTTAAAAACCCTTGCATGGTATCCTTGCTTGACCAAGAACTAGATCTAGCCCACCTTGGGACTATTTTGCCCTGGAGATTCATAAAGTTGCAAGGTCCTTAAGGAGATTATATAGGGTGCAAACCCTAAAATTTAGGGTTTCTCTTTACAGCTCCTACTCGTCGAGTCGGGCCTTCCGACTCGTCGAGTAGGACCTAACTTTTGCGTCCTCTTGATAGCTTCCACTCGACGAGTCGGGGCTCCCAACTCGTCGAGTCCCAGCGCCAAAACCCTAAAATTTTGAAAATTACATTAATACCTGGAACAGGTGTTACACATGTCTTCATATTACAACATTCTACTTTCTATAATCTGGGTAGAGTTTTCAAACTAGAATGTCCTAATAAGAAAATGGAAGTAGAATGTTGAATACGTTCAACCACCACTCAACCACCTAAAGCCACCACCTCTCCTCTAATTACAACGAATTCATAAAAAGGTTACTTCATTTTCATACATTAGTATTTTTGTATTTACAACGCCGAATAAATCTTTGTTATGGTAGAGTGACATTCAATCGAACACATGGTGTGCACTAATCGTGAGCTTGCCAACAATAAAAAAATTAATGCCAATTTCTAAAAACAATTTCTTCAAATCGGATTTAGTTACCTTGATATGCAAACGTTCACGTAGACAATTTAATCAACAACAATGAAATAAACCAAAACGAAATTAAAGAGATAGAAAATAGGAATATGTTGAAGTCGATTTTACCTGATGCGATTATGCGTGTGTGTGACAATAAAGGCGATCAGAAGTTGTGATGTGTTGCGATCAGAACTGTAGGAGGCTGCCAAAACGTTAGACAGGGAAGCATGTGATCGTAAGTAATTTCAAGGCAACGTGATCTGTATTGGAATTTAGAACTAAGGGCATTATTGTCCATTCATATTGTTTTTAAATTATAATGATTTAAAATTATGAAAAAGAGTAATTGACTTGGGAGGGTAATTACTTTTTTGTCTTGTACACGTTTAGGTAACTTCATTTTTTTTTTATGCATTTGACCATTTAACTTTTTAAATGTGTTCACATATTACCATTGTTACATGCTATATCAGGTGACAATGGTAATATGTGAACACATTTAACAAGTTAAATGGTCAAATGTATACAAAAAAAGAAAATTATTTAAATGTGAACATTTTTTTTATAAATTTCTTATTTTTTTTTAATTTCTAACCGTATTTTTATGATTTTTTTTCCTATGAGTTTTTCTAATACAATGTTTTAAATCTTTGTTTATAATTGTTTTTAAACTTTTTTTTTATTCTTTCATATAATTTTAATACAAGTGTTTTTAAACCAAATATTTTATAAATGTTTTAAATTTTTCTTACAAGTATTTAACTTGTTTTTTTTTACATTTTCATACATTTTTTTATAACTTTCATACATTTATTTCTAAACTTTATTTTACAATATTTTTAAAGTGTTTCACAGATTTTGTATGATAGTTTAATATTTTTTTTATAACATGTTAAAATATTTTCATTAAACACTAGTTTAAAACGTTGTATTAAAAAAGTTAAAAGTTTATAAACTTATAATTAAAAAGTATTAAAAAGTTGGAACAATTTTAAAACATTTACAATATATAGATTTTTTTTTGTTTTTTATTTGTTAAGTAATATTTTCTTTTTATTTTTTTTAAAAACCTTGTATACTTATTGTTACATATTTAATTTATTTAATTTTATTGTTAGATAATATTTACTTTAAAAATATTGTATATGCTTAAAAACAAAAGAAAAAAATTATAAGAGGCTATATAAAATATTTCACAAAACAAAAACATATTTATTATTAAAAAGTAAAGTTTAAAATTGATCAATATTTAATTAATACTTAGGAAATTATGGATATTGTAAAAATAACGTTTGAAAAAAAATATTACAAAGAGATATGAAAAATAAAATCACTATTAAAAGCGGGGAAAATGACTAATCAGGGTAATTGAATTTTCGTTTTGTTTATATTTATACAACTTTCTTTTTTCATATACATTTAACCATTTAACTTGTAATTTGTTCACATATTACCATTGTCACCTGCTATAGACTGTGACATTAGCAATATGTGAACACATATAACAAGTTAAATTGTCAAATATATACAAAAATAAAGAAGGTACCTAAATATAAACAAAACGATAAAGATTATTACCCTGATAAGTCATTTTCCCTAAAAATTATAAAAAAAAATAGATTTTGTTATATATGATATTTAAAAACATTAAGAATGACAAATACGATATTTAAGGTTTAGACCGGACAAATACGATATTTAAATGTTTAGCAAGGACATATACGAAATTATGCCTAAATTATAATCAAATTATCAAAAAATATAATCACATTATATAACTTTATTTCATATAATGACTACTAGGTTACAACCCGTGAAACCAAGGGTATAAAAAAAAATATTATATTCAATTATTAATAATTAAAAATGATAATGAAAAAACAAAGATTTATAAAATTTTATCCTTACTTTTATATAAACATACCTATATAAATGCATAGATTTTTTAAATTGAAGATGATACCCACAATTAAAGATGTAGCAAAGCAAAAAAAACAAAATAAATCTAATCAATGAAGCAATTAACATTTGAATTAGAAAATATAAATAGACACTATAAAACAACTTGTTGGGTTTTATAATTTGTTAAACATTAAATATACATTAAATTTATAGATATATTCAACAAACATTATCTATTATAAATATATTTTGATATTAATACATCCGTCAGATATTATTGATCATATATTAACCATAATCAATTTAATAAACAATAACATTTAAAGTTTAATAAAAGAATGAAAAGGGATGTGTATTATATGTATTAACCATAGAAAAAAATCAAATATAGGAATTCAAAAATAATCGTATCTTTGTAAATTAAATGGAATCGAATTACAATGGGAAATTGAATATTATCCCGAAATTCAAGTTAAAAAAGGAATTCAAAATTTTATGTTAGTCGGTTACAAATTTATAGGGATTTAAAGTTAATTATGCAATTTTTTGATTTTTGATTTATTGATAATACATAAAGAGATATTTAGAGTAAAGAAGGGTATAGTTGAAATTTCATTTTGATGGAAAATGGTTTGTGGAAGTGCAAAATGGCAAAAATGATTTCTTTTATTAAGATAGAAGATTAATATTCAAAAGTATGGCCGTCTCTAGTTTCCTTAAACAACATTGTTTGATAAGACTATATGACACAAATTTCCTTCAATAAAAAGACATGTACATCATATAATTTTTCATATGATTAATGTAATTTGGACAAAATACGACTATGACGATTAAATAGGACTTTCCACCGGCCGGACACACATTGACAAAATGGTCCACTCATGGCCAATTCATATGTCACAAATAATTATTAACTAAGATAGTCTATCATAAGATGGTTAATGATGATTATTTGATACATTTAAGAACATCCAAATAAGGTTTAACAAGAGTTGAATAGATGATGATTAGGATTGAATATAAATTGAATGAAATGTGAGTGATGATAGTTAAATGAAAAGTTGTATGATCATTGAGTTGAGTGGTTGAATAAAATTAATATTTTTCTTTTTCAATTAAATTTTAAGTCATATATATGTAATCATATTTTCATATAATTTTTTGTATTTGATTTTTGTATTTTTCTAATTAAACCACAAATAAAATGAACCATATTTTTAGGTATTCTATTATTTAATGTATCATATTTTTAAGTGTCGTATTTTTTCGTAATTTTTTAATTAATGTATTTTTAAGTATTGTATTTTTTTTAACTGTTATATCTTTTAATTTTAAATTCATAATTATGTTTAAAAATATAGTGATGATGATATAGAAATCCATTAAACTTTATAGAGTTTAATGTAGTGTGGATGTTAAGGAGTAAAGTTAAATAAAAAATAAAATGATGATGTGGTAGTGATGTAGAGTTTAATGAATTGTGGATGTCCTAAGATAAAGTTGATCCAAGTTTAAGTCCTATAGAATGAATTAACGTGATGTTAAAAAATAGAGCATTTTATGATAATAATTAAGGGGTTGCATGTTTAAGACATTCTTGGCTTAAATGATTCTTTATTAATTATTTCGTATTGTGAAAAAACATAGAAAAAGATATTCCTAACATCATCATCTATTATACCAATTTAGGACAATTAGACAGATGGTTTTCAGGTACTTACACAAGAAATCCTCACTACATAAACCCTAATATACGCTCGATACAATCACTCAAACCTAATATACTATGAAGATTAAGTAAAACTAAAGAACTCAGTAAAACTAAAGAACTCAGAAGCGAGTATACAAACCCTAACTCAACACAACAAAAGGAGAAAAAACGAGAGAAAAATGAGAGTGATCTGAAACACTTGTACTCGAATGAATCCAAATCAAGTTGCAGCCTAGAATATATACTTCGGGTAAACGAATCCTTCAAGCACGTGTGTCAACCCAAATCAATATCACAAATATGCATCATAACCCATAACTTTGTAATAATGTCACAAACAACCCACACCACAAAATAAATATAAAAAACAATCTAAAACTATTTTATATTTAACCCCTGTAATATTTGGATATTTCAAGTTTGAACCAACACATACTTTTAACACCCCTCCTCAAACTTGACATTTTAGAACAAAGAATATTAACTTTTGTTAAAAGGATTAACTAAACCAATTTCATTTAACAAAAAATTATGTTATGAAATATTTAAAAACTTTGTTAAAATATCAGCTCTTTGTTTAGAAGAGCTTATTTTTTCAACTTTTAAAACAACATTTGCTATCTTTTCTCTAACAAAGTGCAAGTCAATTTCAAAATGCTTTGTTTTCTCATGGAAAACCGAATTTAATGCAAGCTTTATAGCAGACTCATTGTCACAAAAAAGTTTTACAGACATCAAACCTTTAATACCCAAATCAAACAAAAGTTTCAAAATCTAAATAATTTCACAAGTAACAAAACCCAAAGCTCTGTATTCAGATTCAGTAAGGATCTGGAAACTATTGCTTGTTTTTTACTTTTCCAGGAAACTAATGAACTTCCAAAATAAAGAAAATATCTAGTAACTAATTTTCTAGAAGTAAGGCATTTTGCCCAGTCAACATCTACAAAACCCATTAAATCAAAATTATCTGACTTAACTCTAGGAATACCTTTTCCAGGACTTCCCTTCAAGTATTTAAGTAATCTAAAAGCTATATTCAGATGAGACTTATGAGGTTTGTGCATAAACTGACTGAGAATTTGAACACAATATGATATATCTAGTCTGGTAATAGTAAGATATATAAGTTTTCCAATTAACTTTTGAAATTCAGTATCATTCTTAAGTAAAGGATCACTATCATCACAATTTCTTTTTTGGAACAAAATTTGCTTCTAAAGGAGTTAGAACACGTTTGCAACTCAACATTCCAAATTCATGCAAAAGTTCAAGACAATACTTTCTTTGATTCAAACAAACACCTCCATTTATACTCAAAACTTCAATTCCAAGAAAATAACTCAACTTTCCCAAATCTTTTATTAAAAGTTTTGAATTTAAAAAGGATTTTACATTCTGAAGTTCAATTTCACTATAATAATATCATCTACTTAGACTAAGAGAACAATAATTGAATTATTCCCCTTTTTTAACAAATAAAGAATAATCATTTATACTTTGAGAAAAACCATAACTGAATAGTTCATAACATAATTTTTCATTCCACTTCCTAGGGGCCTACTTTAATCTATATAAGGACTTAACCAACTTAGATACTCTGGTATCACCTTTAGTGTGATACCCTTAAGGAAGGCTCATATATGCATCCTCAGTCAAATCTCCATAAAGAAAAGCATTATTAATATCAAGTTGATATAAATGCCACGATTTTGTTAACAGACAAAGCAATAACAACACGAATTGTAACAATCAACCCCTTCTCTCTGATTGTAGCCTGTAGCTACAAGACAAGCCTTGTATCTTTCTACTTATCCATTAGGTTTGTACTTAATTCTATATACCCATTTACAACCTATTGGTTTTCTTTTTTTAGGAAGATCAACAAGATCCCATGTATGATTACGGTACAAGGCTTCCATTTCATTATTCATTGCCTCAATCCAATTTGGATTTGTATAGGCTTCTTCAAAATTCTTTGGCTCAATAGTTTTATTAGGGTTAGAACAAAAACACTTATTTTCAACACTAAGAACAGAGTAATTAAGAGTACGTTCAATACCATATCTATACCTCCCTTTAACAAGATAATCATTGAATTTCACAGGCATACGAGATTCTCTTCTAGATCTAGACGTCCTTACTGGATGTCCTAGAGAAGGAAATGAGTCTAAATGACTACTTTCATCAGTTAGATCTGAAGGACTTGGCATAGCCCTGTCACATGAAGGTTCATATGCCTCGTTGGTCTGATTATCGACTAATGTGGTATCAAAAATAGTCTCATTCAGATTCTGAGCTGCATTAGAACCATCCATCTGATGGTTAACACTCAAGTCATTTAGATCAATCAAATCATTCACATAATCAAAACCATTTTGATCATCATAGGAAAAAGGGTCTACTGAATTAGTAAAATCAAATTGGTTGTCAACAACAATTGACTTAAGTTTAAAAGGAAAAACTAACTCATAGAGCTTCACATCCATGGAAACAAAAATAAAATTTGTATCAAGACTTCACAATTTATAACCCTTTTTCTCAGAAGAATAACCTAACAAAACACACTTTTCAGATCGTTCAAAAAAATTATCATGATTATTAAGTTTTGTAGCAAAACACAAGCTACCAAATACTCTTAAGTGTTTAAAAACAGGTATTTTCTTAAAAAACAAGTTCATAAGGAGATAAACCTTTTAGAATATAAGTTGGCATTCTGTTTATCAAAAAACTAAAGTTACAACAGCCTCTCCCCAATACTTTATAGGGAGACCAGACTGAAAAAGTAAAGATCTGGCAACATTAAGAAGATGTACGTGTTTCCTTTCCACCGCCCCATTTTGTTGTGGTGTATAAACACATGATGTTTGATGAAAAATACCATTAAGTTCAAAAAAATAATTCATTCTGAGATTTGAAAATTTAGTTCCATTATCAGAACGAACTGTTTTAATTTTAGAATCAAACTGATTTAACAAATGCTAAAAAAAGAAGTAAAACAATTATAAACCTCATCTTTACTTTTCAAAAGATAAACCTAAGTAGCCCTTGTGAAATCATCTACAATAGTCAAGAAAACCCTATAGCCTTCTCTAGCAGACACTTTATAGGGACCCCACACATCTAGATGAATCAATTCTCCAAGTTTGGATGAACTATGAAAACTAAAAGGAAAGGACTCACGTGCTTGCTTAGCCTTATGACAGACATCACAAGGAGGAAGAGAAGTATTATCAAAATTAAGTTTATCTTTTAAAGAATTTAAAGTTTGTTCAGCAGGATGACCTAACCTACTATGTCATGTAAGTTTAGAAACACAACATTTAGAAAATTACAAGAACTAATACCTGAGTGAAAAGCATCAAGATAATACAATCCCCCAGACTCTCTACCATTCTCCACCACCTTCTTTGTTATAAAGCCTAGATTTTACAATTATGCTCATTAAAAACAACTTCACAATTTGTTTCTTTGCACAAATTGTGTACAGAAAGAAGGTTTACATTAAAATCAGGAACAACAAAGACATCAAAGAGTGTTAAGTTTTCAGAAAACTGTAAGTTTCCAATTTTGTCAATTTTAGCAAAAGAACCAATTGGATGATTTACAAGAAGATGTAGTTTAGAAACATCAGCAGTGTTATGTAGAAGTGACTCAGATGAAGTCATATGTTGATTTGCACCTGAGTCAACAATCCACTTTTGATGGTCAATGGTAGAGCTAAAAGACCTAAAGAGAGGAATACCTGTCATATTGGCACTGACAGAAGTATCTTCAAAAATAGAAGACTCTTCATTGATAAGACTCAAGAGTTTGTTATACTATTCACTTGTAAGATAATGAGTTCCACCACTTCCAGAGACATCAGAAGTAGTACTAGAAGAAGAAGAAGAACTACTAGAAGGAACAGATGAAGAATTCACAGAAAAAGATTTATTCTGATTTTTTTGATTATCATTATTAAATAAATTCCTAGGTTTAAAGTCTTTTGGATAACCAATCAAATTATAACACCTTTCAGTAAGGTGTCCCTTAAGACCACAGTTCTTACATTATAAGTTTTTATTCCTTCACCTATTAGAATTAGAATTTTGACTTCATTTATCATTAAACCTGTTGTTAAAAGCAGAGGACTGAGTTTTAGACACACTAGAGGTAGATGACAGAGCCCCATTCTTATGATGATATTCCTCTCTAGCAACAATTAAGAAGGTCGTTTTAACTTTTGGAAGAGGATCCATCAGAAGAATATGACTCTTTACTTGATTAAAAGAGTCATCAAGACCACTTAAAAACTTCATTAACTTCATAAGTTTTGAATGATCATTATATTTAGTAGCAGCTTCACAAGTACACTCATCAAGATTAATAAGACCATCAAATTCTTTCTAAAGAGTATCAAGTTTATTAAAATACCCAGACAAAGAAGACCCATCTTGATTAAGTGAATTAATACGTTGATGTGCATTAAAAATAACAGACCCATCAACCTTGTTATAAGTTTCGAAAAGCTCGTTCCAGATATCTACAACATACTCAGAGTATGTGTGACCATAGTAAATTGATTCAGACAATGACCCAAGGTTCCAAGAACATACTACATCATTAGCACGTTCCCATTTCAAAGATTTAAGTTCATCAATAGAGTCCTTTTTGTCACACCCGCGAACCGTCGGAACGGACGACGGAAATGTCCGGGGGCGGGGTGACGCCATGTGTAGTATCACAACAGTTGTATCATAGTAAGCGAAGTAAACATAACCATTACATTATAATATGAATATTTACATTGTTTGAAAACATAGTTTGTTCATAACAGTATATAACAAAAGTAAAAGATGTGACTCCAAAATGCTCCGTCTTCTCCAAAAGTTGGCAAGAGTACCTGTCTATTGTTGCCCTGAGAATACAAGCAGTTTTAAAATATCATCATAAAGCTGGTGAGTTCATAAGCGTTTAGTTCTGGTAAAAGAAATGTTTCTTTGATCCTTTGAAAAATGTTTCCCAAGAAAATCCTATATTTTCTTATGAAAGATGTTTGATTATCCATTCGTTATTTGTTTAACAGCCTGTTTATGTAAGGTTGAGTTATCCTAGGCAAATCCTATATTTTCCTTAAAAGTTGATAGTTGGCTATCTGTTCTTGTCTGAGGTGTACGAGTATCTACCATACTTGTATCGTTAGATGTAGTTTCCTTGAAAAACCCTGTTTGCTCTCTGTAAGAAGTATTAGCCTTATTACATAAACAAAACTAATAAATAAGTAGTGAACTAAATCCTAAGGGTATTATTAATACCCTCTAGTAATCAAATCGGTTATTACTTTGAGGTTAGTTCACTTGTTTCATTATTACAAAAGTAAATCTCTGTTATCTAGCTTGCGAGTTTTATAACCATACATTAAACTTGATATGGCACGTAACGGGGCCAATATCCTTTTATGACTTTGTCACCCCAGGCATGGCTGCCTAACTGTAGCTAGCAGTTTAGGTGCGGGATAGTCAGTCCCGTATAGATCTATACACAATATTCACGCTCTCCCTCCAAGAGATTCTGGTTACAAGGGTTAGTCCTACACTCTCGAATCCGGTGGAGTGTTACCAAGGACGTGTCTCCAACTTAAAATAACAAATTTACAAGTAATAATATAGAAAATCTTGTTTATGTTTTGTATGAATCCTTTTGTAAAATATCACATTTTATGACAAGATTCACAAGTTCCTTGCTTTAGTTTTGAAAACTGTTTCTACGAGTTGATTTCTTAATCGTTTGGTAAAACTGTTTTCTGTGTTAAAAGCATACTGAAACTGTAATTATTTTAAACAAAATAA
Source organism: Lactuca virosa (assembly GCF_052849685.1). NCBI lineage: Eukaryota > Viridiplantae > Streptophyta > Magnoliopsida > Asterales > Asteraceae > Lactuca > Lactuca virosa. Next base: position 255,424,114 of record NC_136427.1, on the reverse strand, counting down.
TATACTTGAACACAAGTTTCCTTGTACTTTTGCTTGTATCCCCCCTGAAAACATGAAAAACTCGGAAAAAGCGTAGGGGTATGAACTCACTGTTTGACGTATGATTCGAGCGTATGATCGGTTACGAGCGCTGCGTGTCAATTGATGTTTCGCACGCAAGTGGATCCTAATAACATATAGTAACACATACATGTGTTAGAATTAGGGTGTTTCATGACTAAACATGACGGGAAACCACCCTAAAGACTTGGAAATGCTTGTTGGGACCCTATATAATCAAACGAGGGAGGTGTACGGCCAAAAGAGTGTTTGTGCGGCCAGGGTGTGCGGCCAGGATGTGTGTGCGGTCGTACATGGGAGTGTGCGGCCGTACAGAGTGTGTGTGCGGCCGTACACAGGGGTGTGCGGCCGTACACTCTTCATTCAAGCCCAAAATGTCGATTTCTAGGTGTTTCAAAGCCAATACCAAGTCCAACTAGCAAATGGAGGCCAAACTCTCACTTTGGAGAGTCTTTAAGGTGTGTGCGGCCGTACACCTTCAAGTGATAAAGAACACGAAGAACATGAAGAGTTTTAGGCTTAGATCAAGGTGTCTTACCAGTATAACAAGTTGAATGATGGAGTACTTCACGTTTTTGAGGCCCTTAGAGTGTTCTTGGATGAAGTTTCTAGAGAGAGAAAGTAGTGTGCAGCCAAGAGGGTAAAAGAGTGAATGAAAGGGTCTCCTCCTTTATATATAGGAGGGTGTACGGTTGAGGGGTGGGTGTGCGGCCGCACACCCATGTGTACGGCCGTACACTCCTCCCGAGGGGGTGTATGGCCCGAATGTTGAACTATGACTTGGTATTTCTCGACCTAGGACCCAAACTTTGATTGTACGAGGCTTAGAACGATTTATCAAACCCTTAAACGACGTTAAAAGGTGATAAAATCGAGTTTAATATTGATATAAAGATCAATTGTACAGGATAAAGGTTCCGGGTTGTCACACTTTTGTAACACCCCGACTCCCATATATATTTTCAAAAAGCTTTATATTCATTTTATTGAAGGAACTCGATGAGTTGGATGCCCTAACTCGTCGTGTCAAAGCTAGTCAGTCCGCGTGATTTATGACTTCTACTCGACGTGTCGGAGGACCCCAACTCGACGAGTAGAGATTGTGCATAGAAACCCTAAATTTTAGGGTTTGCACCCTATTTAAATAACTTATGGGCCGCTCCTAGCCTCCCTCATAGTCACTGCAGCCAGAGGAAACCCTATATCGAGTCCTAAACCACCCATTGTGTGTGTTGAGAGCTTGAAAGACGTTATTTGTTGATTTTGGAAGGGAAACTTGAAGAGTGAGGAGCTTGGATCAAAAAGGAGGAAGTGGATCTGTCATCTACTTCGTTTTGGAAACCAATCTGAGGTATAAAGCTAATACCTTGACCCTTTCAAGCTTAGATCTTCTTCTATGGACATTTATGGTCATTTTTGGGGTTTAATGGAGCCACTCTTGGGTTTGAGCTTGTCATAAGGACATGGTCTCAGATCTGGACTCCTCTAGGCCCCAAAATCATAAAGTTATCAACTTTCTCTGGTATTGGCCTTTCCTCCATGCCCTAAACCTCATCTTAGACTTGGTTTTGGTGTTTTAAGCCTTTAAGACCTTGCATGCACGTAAAGTTTGCAACTTTACGTGGTAACTATGCCTTTAGGAAGCTAGATCTACATTTTGGAACGTTGGAATAGCTTAAGAACGTCTGAATAAGAAATGGACTGAAGGGACTCGACGAGTTGCATGGTCAACTCGACGAGTCAGATGAAGATTGGTCGTTTTTGGTTCTGCATGGACTCGGCGAGTCGGTGAGATGACTCGACGAGTTAGTTAGGGTTTTCCCGGCATTTGGACACCACATGGACTCGAAGAGTTGTCTGGAAACTCGGTGAGTCGACTAGGGTTTTCACGACTTCTTGGGTTCTGAAGGAACTCGACGAGTCAGTTAGCTACACTCGACGAGTTGGGTCAACATGGACTGTTGACCTTGACCGTTGACTTTGACTGTGACAAAGGGTTGACCAGTTTGACTTCTGGGGGTATTTTAGTAATTTGGAAATTTATGGAAATGGATTATTGGTGGATGTAGGTGTGTGTGTTTGGCGTCGTACTTGGGAAGTTTGACACTTATCATTCCGAGCTACTCGTGAGGTGAGTTTTCCTCACTATACTTAAGGGTCTAAGGCACCAAGGCCGACCCTTTAGATTGTTATCCTGTTTTGTTACTGTTATGATCTGTTAGATTAGTATCCTAGTAGATAGGATGTTTCTATGTGATTATGATCTGCTAAATCGGTATCCTGGTAGATAGGATGTTGCTATGCTTAGGGATCCGTAGATCAGCTTGATTGTCTGTAGACTGTTATGTGGTTATTTGATGTGGGTGCACATGTTTGATTGGTGGTTGAGGCATCTGCTTGAGCATGAGCCAACAGACCTGGGCATTCCAACCCGATGGTTGTGGGCCGAGAGTATTCCATCCCGAGGATGATTGGACTCTTAGTATGTGGGCATTCCAACCCGATGGTTGTGGGTCGAGGGTATACCATCCCGAGGATGATTGGACTCATAGTATGTTGGCATTCCAACCCGATGGTTGAGGGTTTGGGGCATTCCAACCCGATGGTTAATTGGGCCCATAGTATGCTGTTATTATATATGTGTTATATGTTGTGCGGGTATTTTGGGGGAACTTACTAAGCTTCGGGCTTACAGTTGTTGATTTTGTTTCAAGTACTTCAGACGATTGCGGGAAGGCGAATGCGTGATCGTGCACATCCTCATGTTTTTATAATATGATTTCTGGGATACTCTGACATGAAACTGTTTTGAAAACAATCTGTAATAATTATTTGGTTTTGAATGATTTAAAAAGTTTTAAATTGGCTTGAATTTTAAGGATGTTACACCTTTTTTACAGTTCCATCTACAAACCCTAATTTATTTCTAGCCTTAAGACTTATAATCATAGAGCTACGCCATACACAAAATTTTTTGGTCCCAGTTAATTTGAAATTTACAATTATAGTAACAGTATTATCAGATGGATGTATGTACAAAGGATCATCGTAGTTTACCGGATCAACCTTAGAACCACTACCAGACTCAGGAGGAGATGTAGAGTCAGTCATAGTGCAATCACAAAAAACAATCAAAAAGAACACAAGCTACTGTGATCCTTATGCGTCTAGATGGTCACCACGATATGTTGGGGCCCAAGACAAGAATCATAGAGTCAAAAAAATAATCATAGATATCAAATACCAACAAATAATAACTGATGTACTTAAGACAACCAGGATCTCCCACAACTACAGCTAGAAAAAGGGTAGAAGGGAACAAGAAACGCTCACAGAGCAAAAAGCCGGAGAACCAACACAGATCGACTCCTGTTACTCCGTTCTCTACAAGTGTTAACGGTGATGAAATCCGTTAACAAAAAGAGTTATTTCAGAGAACAGGATTGACCGATCGAAGAACTAATCCAAACTTGATTCGTCAATCAAGGATCTCCACTTGACAACGATTTGTCACTCAAGGATCTCCACTTGAAAACAAACCTGCAAGATCACACAAGAACTCGTAGTACCAGGATCTTAAGAAAAAAACAATAAACAAGACAACGTTTTCGATTTAGGAGAAATTCCAAAGGGAAAACCCTAGATCGGAAATGGAAGAACCCTAGATGTTCACAGATAGGCCAAATAAATATGGGATTTCAACAAAAACCTCAAGACTAACCAAATTGTGAAGATCTACAAGGATCTAACCAAACAACAAAAGAAAATAAGAAGTACCTTTCGACCTAGACGAACGTCAGATCACAGATGAACGTCGGAGCACAAAATCGGAGCCCTAAAGCTCTGATACCATGTGAAAAACGTAGAAACAAATATTCCCAACATCATCATCTATTATATCAATTTATGACAAATAGACAGATGGTTTTCAGGTACTTACACAAGAAATATTCACTACATAAAACCTAATCTACACTCAGTACAATCACTCAAACCTAATCTACTATGAAGATTAAGTAAAACTAAAGAACTCAGAAGCGAGTATACAAACCCTAACTTAACACAACGAAAGGAGAAAAAACGAGAGAAAAATGAGAATGATCTGAAACACTTGTGCTCGAATGAATCCAAATCAAACTGCAACCCATATTATATACTTCTGGTAACGGATCCTTCAAACCTGCGTGTCAACCCATATCAATATCACAAATATGCACCGCAACCCATAACTTTTTAATAATGTCACAGACAACCCAGACCACAAAATAAATATAAAAAACAATTTGAAACTATTTTATATTTAACCCTTGCAATATCGGCATATGTCAAGTTTGAACCAACACATACTTTTAACACATGTACACCATTATAATGCAAAGAAGAGTATTAACAGCATGAACATGTCAAAATGAATTTAACATGCATTAAATTTAATTACCCAATTCATAAGCTCATATTGCAGTTGACCAGTTAATTAGATTGATTAAAAATTTTATAAATTCATAATTATACCTGTTCATCACATTATATTTTAAGGAGTAAAATAAGAAAATTATGACAAGCCAAGATAATCTTGTTTAATGTGTAAAATCAAATATATGCATAAATTAATTAGGTGATTATCTCATAGAATTATAAACTATGCAGGTTAAATTAATCACACAAAGTCGTCAACCTTTTAGTATTGAGTAATTAAATGAAATAAGTCACAATAATTGGCAAAAAGTCAGAATAATAAAAAAACCCTTAAAATGCGAAATGTAATAAAAAGTTCAAAACATATTTACACAATCATTCACATTTTGAGGTCTGACCTAATCACTACAACAACGTTGGCTTTATTATTTAATTATAAAAACATTTTTTAAAGTTAAAGTTCAATATGGATTACTACCAAAAATAATAAGTGAAATTATAATTGCAATATATAAATAGATAATATAATTTAAAAGTTTACAAAAGTTATTTAAAAATATAACTTCCGTTTTTTAACCAAACTATAACTGATTTAAAAGTAGAACCGTTACAGACTATATAACCTTTTCACCATCCCCCAAATCATGACATTTGTTATTTTATTATGGAAATATTAACTACATGGATTAGTTATCACTATATGGAATAACCGAATAATATATGCAGTTTATTTTTGGTAAAAAATAAGGATTTATTAGAAGAACTTTAACATTAGTTGACCAACCAAGTTGAATTTTTTTTACTTTAGAAGTCTACAATCCATCAACTAATCACTACAATTTCTATTCTTTATTGTTTTCTTCATTTCTTGATTAATAAATTCGAATTCATTGAATTGAATGTTCTATAACCTAACATCATTAACAACAAATCAAACACGGGTCCAGCTAGGATTTCTCAGTTCATCAAAATAGTCTACTCCTCTCGCGTTTTTCAATCTTTGCTTCAAATCTGTCAAGTTTGAAGTTGAAGCACCAACACACTCTCTTCTCAGTTCTCTCTTCGCATTTTTTTATATGCAATCACTGAAAAGGTTTCGGGTTTATCATATTTCTTTCTCGAATAATGTAATCCTGGGATCAGATTTCTAGATTGCTGGTCTCGCCCTTTTCTCTTGATCTAAGATACGTACTACTCCGACATCTTTACTTATTTGATTTGCGTGTTCGTATCCGAAGAAAAATTATTTAATCGCATGAAATTACTGCAATTGTGAGTTGGATGGCTCAATTATCTGAACCCGAACGGTCTCCCAATGTTCAACAAAGGGGTTTTCGACTTCAAGCTCCACTGGTGAGTCCCGCTTCTTCTTTGACTTCTTCTTGCTTACAGCTTCTGTGTCTCGCGAGGATTTAGATGACGACACCCAGATGAAATGAACATTTTTTCCGGAATTGTTGACATTACATGTAAAATAGGTCGTCTGATTTCTCTCTTTACAGAATCATTTGGTTCATGAGCTGTATTTATAGATATCCAGATGAAATCGAATAGAATTTTCAAGAAATCTTGACATTACTCATTACTCATGGTGTGGGTTTTGTCTCTTTAAACTCAATTGTGGGGGATTTTGTTTTCATCAGAATTTGAGGATAAAAAGCTTATATCGAATGTAATTTGTTTTTGGATTTCTTGAGCATACCTATCTCCACTCAACCTAATGTCTGTTTCTGTGAGCTATGTGTACGATCTATCAGCCTAGTTTCGAATGTAAGAGCTTCAGTTTTGTTGTTTCTGTTTCCATCGCTACATGCTTGTCAGCGAAGACATCAGACTTTAGGTCTTTTTCATAAATCATCGATTAGGCTCTATTCTTGATGTTTTTTGTTAAATCTGCCGAATTAATTTGGTTACTAACATCGAGAAATGATTCAGGTAGAGTCTGTTTCATGCTACTGTAGAGTCGATGCAGGCTTAAAAACAGTAGCAGGTGCCAGAAAATTTGTCCCCGGATCAAAACTCTGCATCCAACCCGACATCAACCCACGAGCACACAAGTCCAAAAACAGTCGCAGGGAAAGAACCAGGGTCCAACCCCCTCTCCTCCCTGGTCTCCCAGACGACCTAGCCATCGCGTGCCTAATCCGGGTCCCACGAGCCGAACACAACAAGCTCCGATTAGTCTGCAAAAGATGGTTCAGACTCCTCTCAGGTAACTACTTCTATTCCCTTAGAAAAAGCTTAGGAATGGCAGAAGAATGGGTGTATGTGTTCAAAAGAGATCGTGATGGGCGTATTTCTTGGCATGCATTCGACCCCACCTACCAACTATGGCAGCCCCTGCCACCTGTCCCGGTGGAATACGGGTCGGCCCTCGGGTTCGGTTGTGCGGTTCTTAGCGGGTGTCATCTTTATCTCTTTGGTGGTAAAGACCCGATTAAGGGTTCCATGAGACGTGTTGTTTTCTATAGTGCAAGAACAAATAAATGGCATAGAGCTCCTGATATGCTTAGAAAAAGGCAGTTTTTTGGAGCTTGTGTGATAAACAACTGTCTTTATGTAGCGGGTGGTGAATGTGAGGGGATTCATAGGACGCTTAGGTCAGCAGAAGTTTATGATCCGAATAAACACAGATGGAACTTTATATCGGATATGAGCACTGCTATGGTGCCATTTATAGGTGTGGTTCATAATGGGAAGTGGTTCTTGAAGGGGATCGGGGCCCACCGGGAGGTTTTGAGTGAAGCGTATACCCCGGAATCGAATACATGGGAGTCTGTCACGAATGGGATGATTGGTGGTTGGCGGAACCCTAGTATTTCCATGAATGGAAAGCTTTATGCTTTGGATTGCCGCGATGGGTGTAAGATTAGGGTTTATGAAGAGGATACGAATTCTTGGAAAAGGTTTATTGATAGTAAGGTTCATTTAGGGAGTTCACGTGCTTTGGAGGCTGCAGCTCTTGTTTCATTGAATGGGAAGTTGTGTATTATTAGAAATAATATGAGTATTAGTCTGGTTGATATTTTGAGCCCTGATAAGCAAGTGGAGAGTAATCCTTACCTTTGGGAGAATATTGCTGGAAAAGGTCAGATGAAAACATTGCTTACGAATATTTGGTCAAGTTTATCGGGTAGAAATAGTCTCAAGAGCCACATTGTGCATTGTCAAGTGCTTCAAGCATGAAGAAACGTGTTTTCTGTTTGTGATGATGTTTTAGCAGTTGATTCAACGGCTGCAAATAAGAACACAAAGAGGAAAGTGAAGATGCCTTGTGAGTTGTAAGATAGGAAGAAGATGAGGAGGGGCATGGTGGTAATTGGCAAACTCAGAGATAAGTTAGGTCTTGTACAAATGGTGAGAAAGCAAGAAACTTTGAACTCATTTTGAGACTGTTTTGCCCTTTTGAGATATTGGTAGCATATTTATGAAATGAACTTTGTGTTGATTACAGATTTTTGACTTTCTAGTCTCGTAATTGTTATCTATGTAAATTCTGACAAGTGACAAGTGACATTTAAAACCATGATAAAAAGTTATATTATTGTCACTTCGGTTTAGGTAGAAGTTTGTAATGATAATAGATGTAGGCCTTTTAACTCAAACCTTTAACAAAATGTAGTCTAATGTCACGGACTTGATTTTTCAATCTTACTGTTATGGTACTTAGACCGTGACCAACTCTGTCCAATTTGATCAACCACATAAATCAAGTAAATGAAGCTACGAGGAACCTAAATGGATTAATGGAATACTGAAAGTGTTTTACAAATTAACGAGAGTATACAACAACGAATGTTTCAGATTCTCTGAGGCATATTTGTCTTGTAATATGTGAGTCATTACATTCTTCCTCATCTAAGCTCACGATGTCTTAATCATGTCAAGCGAATATAAGCTAGCATATTGTAATTTGTTGTTTGGTAAAAAATAAAAAGTAAATTATTGTAACTTATAAGCTAACTTTTGATAAGCTACTTTGAAATAGCTTTTAAGAAGCTTATAAAATTTCTCAAAAATATTCCAAATATGTCATTAATTATACCTGATGCTAGTTTTTAGTTTTATATCTAAATGTCTATTTATATCATTTTATATTAATTCATAAGTTAGACCAGCTAGTTTTTCAAATAGTCTGCTAAAAACAGACCTTAAACCACATGCGTAAGTGAAGAAATGTTTAGAAACAAATATACTTCGGTATGTAAGTTATATAGGTTTAACAAGAGGTGATGTCATCAATAGTTGCTTAAGATGAACTAAGAGGAGCTTCACGTGGAACAAGTATCTTTTGCATTGCAATAGCATTAGTTTTCAAAAGCAAGGTTTATCAATAATTATAATGACTATGTTTGAACATGAATAAAGTGTTAGCAATTCGAAAAGAAGGCTCGGGACAAGAGGTAAACCTTATGATAGCTAAGACTCGTGAATATTAAGAAATGACTTATTTATTTAGTTAGTAACAATCCCATAGGACTTCGAAGTGAACAAAAAAGATGGAATGTTTAAAGTACAAGTATCAAGTATGCTAATTATTTGTTTGAGAACCTTAATGGTTAACAATCACGTTTCTTGTTTATAGTTGTATGTGAACCATTTATTAATAAATGGTGGAATGGGGAAAGACAAGAAGTTAGTGCAAGTTTCATAAGAGAGTGACAATCAATCTTCATAACCGAAAATGGTGAAGTTGGTGGCAATGGAGGCAATGATAGTCATATACTAAGGTAACATAGATCTTATGTATACATGGGAACCAGTAATAGAACTATAAGATTATACATGGGAATATATAATAAAAAGGGAAGAGATCCTCTTAACGTATGGAATTATGGATTAATGATGAACTTAAACATGGACATGCAGAGAGTGCAAAACTGGGCCTCAAAGCAGATCTTAATGTTATGGCCCAAAATTATTGGTACGATTCAAGGAGCTAAGCCCACCTAATACTTGGATAATTCTAGATGCTTCTCTTAGTTTCCTTTGTAATCTCTAGAAGGTGTCCTTTTGTTTTGATGTCTATTTTTATTCCATGCAAGGCCAAGTCCCTTTCATCTTTTTTTGGGAGAAATAGAGTTATTAAGCACTCTCTAAGTATAAGAATCATCTCTTAGCATACTTGGTCCCAATATTAATTGCAAGTGCTTCAGGCCTCTTCTAACTCCCATTTTAAGGCTTACTCGACTACAGAGTATTTGATAACAAGATTATTGAGTGTCACACGCACGAGAAATGGGCCCTGTCACAAGTGGTGTAAGAGCCTTGTTCAAAATTTTAACTTTAAAGTAAAATGTAGCACGATGATAGGCAGAGCAAGGTACAAGATGAACATGTATGTGGGCGAGAACAATCCCCACCAAAAGACAAGTTCAAACGGTCCAAGTTAGAAGCAAATCACGACCTCATATAGGTATATCCATTGAAGTAATGGAGCCTTACATTTCCCAATTTGAGCTTTTTGTAGATGGACTCAAGGCTTACAGATGAGGGACGTAAAAGAAACAATCGAGCTACCTAGGTCTCCAAAGCAATAACATCAAGTAAAGTCTATTGTGCATCTTTCCTAGGGTTTAAAGTCCTTAAATCTGCTATGTTCAATAGCACAAGAAAACGAACATCATATGGAAGAAAGAAACAAAGGAACCACGTCTCCAAGACGAGAGATATACAAATCAAGACCATCAAAATCGTCGAAACCATGCTTCATATATGGTGAGATAGTTAGATTTAGTATTTTTGAACCAAATCAAGTCGAAGTCATCAATAATATGTTTCATATGCGACAAGGTGCATTGGACACAACATTGTGCACAAAAGAAAGCCATGAGTACCTTGGTATAGAAAATGAAGGATAAACACGAGGAAGAAGAACAAGTGCACATGGATACGATGCAATACCTTGGAGCTTTGACTAAGGTCATTCCCAAGAAGGAAAAATAATACCCATGGCTATTGTTTGCCAACCTTATGATCAATGATATGATACACCGAGTATTGATTCACATGGTGGCTTCATATAACTTCTTGGATGTTAAGCCAAAAGATTGGGCATTCACTACACACCAAGTTACAACACTATTGAGGTAGTGAAATCAAAATCAAGTTGAATCATCGGTACCACCAAGACAAATGTACATTCACTAGTACACGTGGATGACTTCAAGATCATATTGGGAATGACTTTCCATGAAGCCAATACCTTCCCGATCCAAAGAGTTATTCCCTAGTAATCATTGATGGTAACAAAATGCGGGTGGTTGAGTTGATGAAAAAAATTGTAAGGCTTCAATCTCGTTCCTACAATACCTAAGAGAATATTGGAACAAATCGTCACAACCAACAAGAGATATCACCAATTGTGGGATGATGCTAACTCAAAAAGGAAGACCAATAGAAGACATTCCAAGACCAAAAATAATCAAGGCATAGAAGGAAGATACAATGAAGACTTCTTCGGCATTTGAAACATGAGAGTTACAACCGAAGTTTAGTCGCGATGAGGACGTCACATAATCAAGTATGGGAGGGTGTTACCGCACAAAGGTCTTCGCCCGATCATAAGGGCTAAACCCACCCAACACTTAGATAATTCTAAATATATCTCTTAGTTTCCCCGGTAATCTCTAGAATGTGTCAATTTGTTTTCAATTTTGTGTGTATCCCGTGTAAGGTCGTCTATATAGGGTCAAGTCCCTTCTATTTCTACTCATGAATGTATCATCAGAAGCATATACACTAAACGTTTTATTTTATAAGTGATTAAAATCAGTTACCTTTTTAAATATTATATCAAGTACCACATGTATCCGTTGACCAAACAAAAAAGCAAAGTTACTTTATTAAATATTCTATCAAGTACCACACACAAGTGTTGAACCAAACAATTTGAAAGCAATAGGATTACTATTGCTTCATCATTTGCCAACTAATTGGACTTATTTAATGATTTATTACCCAAATATAAGAAAGTAGGAAATGTGTTTAGCGGAATAAATCTCACAAGTTAAAGAGACGTCACTTTGTAATCGTTTAAACCTTGTCAAGCTGTGTGTTATCAAAATTCAAAACGCTCCTTGCGTGATATGGCTTGTCTTGGGTCCTTTGCAGCCATCAAGTCGGACATGATTTTTGGATGTTACACTTGTCCCCAGAAATCAATATCATCAGCAATGCATACATCCACTCTAATTTTGAATCACGCACCATTTGCAACATAAAGAAAATAGGTAAACCACAACACAATATTATTCATGAGTGGCTAATACAAGGGTACATATGACATAGTGGAAAACTAATACGATATGATATCTAACACAATATTATACACTTCTTAGAACACATTCCCAAACTTTTAACACCATTTTACTCATACAAGAGGCTCAACGAGGCTCAACCATTGGCGCAGCCTAGTGGCTTCTGACCTTCAAAAAGACAGGATACTAATATGCCTCTTATTATCATCAAACCTTTAAAGGTCTTGTATCTACTCCGTGATCAGCATTTCAACCTCATCAACAGTCATAGGAAGCTGTAAACAAGAATTGATTATAGACAAAATATTAGTAGTCATTACGCAATCATCAAGATCAGTGACAATTTTGCCCCTGTATAGTGGACCTTGGTTAGTAAATAGTAACATAGACAACGAACTTATCAACAACAGAATGAATGATCTTATAAACTTTGCCCCTGTGCTGTGTGTTAGGTAAACCAGACATGTATCCACATCGGAACAATTAGATCATCCAACAAACCTAAGAAGTGTGAAACAAGGTTTGTTTTTGCATTCAAGAACTGTATGTTCTTTTAGGAAAGTATCGATCCCTATAAATATAGGGATAGATTTGCTCACTACAATGAATAATGGAGTTGATTTAACATTAATAGCCAAATCAACAACACTGGATCTCAAACATAAAAAAGTAAAAGAGTAATCATGTTCTTCTGTAACTAAGAAGCTAGTAAACAATACCTGAGAGATAGGATTGGATGATTGAGCGCAAGCAACAAGGGCGTTATCTGTACAAGAGTGGACCGTCTCAAACTGATCGATGTCAAGTTTCTTATTAATAAACCCAACAGTGAAGTAGATATTATCGGAACTTGGCAAGTCAACCCTAATTTCATCAACATCGAACCAGAAAAACAACCTCTTCACTTGGATCCCATCCAAATCAGTAATTGATCCGACGTTGAGCTTCCCAGTGATCTTACTGTCATAGTACACAAGGTAATCGAACTGGATATAGCAAGGTTTCTGTAGTTCGACAACGAAACTTCCATCGTCGGGGGAGAAAGAGTAAGACTTGACGGAATCGGGCAGAAGGCCAGTGGGGAGGCCATATTTGTCGAGGATATCGTAGACCGTGGGTGTTGGGTCGTCGGAGAGTGCGGTGGTTGAGGAGACGACTGCGAGCAGAGTTAGGATTAGGAGGAGTAGGGTTTTGGTCGCCATTGTTGTGGATGTGATAAGAATCGGTGTTGGTAGTGTATTTAAGGGAAAGTGACGTTTTATGGGCAGGTTTTAATTGGGTGAGGAGGTTCGTTCTTACGGGATAGAGGCGTTAATTAGGCGTAGAGCAACCGCAGCGGCGACTCGTGGAAAGAAAATCAGTCCCACGTGCCGCGATCAACATGGCGGACCCCTTCGGGGCAGGGGTTTTTGGATGTATTGTATTCCATTATACGGTGCGGGTACCCATTTCTTAAGAAAATGTTAAAATAGGTCAAATTATACCAAAGCCATTATTAAATTATCAAACTTTTTTGTATATACTAGGTATGTTTTGAGGCCCGTGCTCATGGAGGGTAATATTGACATTTCGTTCACCATTGTAGAAAAAATCTTTGAAGAAATTCAAGTACATTGCTATTATGGGTGAAGAGTTTTATGTACATCGCCTTTAATAGTAAAGAAAAAATGTGTTATTGGTAAATAAATAAAAGTACATTGCTATTAAAGTTAAGAAATTGAAATTCGATCGTCTTTAAAAAGTATGTGCGATTGGAGGTGAAATATACAGCTCAATCGGTGGATGTTTTGGTGTGCAAAGTAAAGGTGAACATGAAACGGTGTAGAACAACGGTACATTGCGTCGGTCTTTAGGCAGTTTACGTGGCGTTATAGGAACATTATGAATCGATGGGTGTTTATATTTGCTCTCGATACGTTGGATGGTCATGCTAATCACGACCCACGAAGGGTAATTTAGACATTTTCTTCACTATTGTGTCTTGTGTCAAGACAGTTACAAATAAAATACAATGCCATAATACACAAATAGCTATCAAAAGAAACTCTTTGAGAAAGTACAATGCATTAAAAAGTAAAAAATATATTTGAATTGAAAATGCTATTAATTAAAAAGCTTTATAAAACTAAATGAAAGTAACATGCTATAATAAACGTCGGAATGAAAGGACATTGCTACATATACATTGATCTTCTAACTCACCAACATCATCTCACATAGTAGTTTTCTGGCATACACATGCACACTTGAGAGTAGTTTTTCTACCGGACAAAACATCTACTTTGGTCCCTGCATTTACATGTTCTGGTGCATTTTAAATCATAGGGATTTTTTTGATTAGATTTTATGTTACACAAACAATTAAATAAGGTAAAGATTATTAATATGTAATAAATATAAATGAAAGTTTTGTGTGAATTTAAATCACTAACAATTGAGTTGATATACAGAACCAATCACCAACATGGATCTAAATCAGCTTGATAGTTGGCTAAGTCCATGAATTTATAAACCATTCATATTAAAAAAATAGCACTTTGGATTTTTCTTTCCGCGGGTATGTTGGTGTAATGAAATGGCAACATACTTTAATTTTATTTTTATATTTCGTCACCTGGTATCCTGAAAAAGCAGTGTGCTTTTATTTTGTAAACCATAAAACGGTAGGAAGACAGTCCACACCCTCACAAAACCTAAAAAAACATCAAGTCATAATATTGGCATTGTTCTCTTCAAACTTATGCTAATCATTCCATAAATACTACTAAAGTTTATCATGGTTCAAAGCTTTTTATTTGGTTGTTTGTAATAATCTTCAATAAAGACAAAACAAAAGGACGCAAGTAAAAATCATTAGGTTTATTTGTATTTTGTAATGGAGGGAATCTAGAAAAATCTAAATTAGAACAAGCAAATATAGATAGCCATACAAACGACAAAATTTGAAGCATACCTTGGCCTAATAATCAATCTTCTTTCTATACTGTTAGAAATTTACAAATATATCGAGAAATTGAATTTAATACAAAAAAAATACTACATCAATGGAAATAAAAATTCGGAAATAAAACCCATGCCTTGGCTACGTAACTTGGCACTACCCACAAAACAAAACCATCATCATGAAAATTTCAATTCAATTAAAAAATACCTTAACATTGAAGTGAAACCCATGCCTATTGTTAAATGAGATTTCAAAATTCGGAAGGTTACAACCTTAATGATACTTTAAGTTCGTCACTGTGCAGAGAAGAAAAAATTAACACCCTTAAGCCTCAAATCTAAATTCTTTCCATCCAAAAGGGAATTCTAAGTATGCGAAGTACCATAATCATGTTTTTGATGTACACATTATGAAATAAAGATTAAAAGGTCATAAATTATGAATCCCATACAATGCACCAATCTTATTGGATGAAGAAGGCGAGTTTATCGAAAAATAGTTGCATATCATTGCCACAGTTCAGACCATTGTTAAATCTAAAAATCACAAGATCGTTATGATAAAATGAGTTCAAAATTACTACAATGATGATGATTGATGGCACCTAAAAAATCGTACCAGTTGTGACTTTTACAAAGCAAGCGACTTTTACAAAGCAAGCAATGCCAGGTAAGGATAGTAAAAGACAATCCACATGATTACCTACATGGACATAACTTTGGTTTAGGGTCTGTGTCAGTAGTGATAAAATAGCTAAACTTGTAAGCACATATTTCAAATAAAGACTTTCTAACCACACATGGTTTACCATTATCAACGTCTTCCAAAAATGAAGTTTATAAATCTAAATCCTGTAGACCTACATCTTTGTTGAGGGAAAGGAAACAAAATACAAAAATAGAAACTTGAATACAATTATGTATTTCAAAATGTTGGAGTTGAATTAAGAAAACTAACTTGGGTGGTGATGCTATTCAATTTCACATTCTGTGAGGAACAGAAAGATGAACGATAAGAAGGAAAAATGATAACCCTAGTTTCCGATGGAGGTTAAATCCCATTTCAAGACAACACCCAATAAGATAAAAAGGAAACAAAGATTGAGATAATTACCATATAAACCAGATAAATTGACCAGATCGATGAGTGTATGTGTGTGTATTCAATTTTACATAAAAACTTGGTATAAAAACAAAACATTGAAGAAAACGAGACATAAACAAGGTTTTGGCGGACTTACTATCAAGATGTTACTCGAAATCGTAAGTCTGATCCATGATTGTCTCTACAGAAATCCTTTGCTCTGTTTGCTGTAAAAAAGAACAAAATAAATGTTGTGAGATGAAAGTGATGGACAGAGAGAAAGAAGAAGCAGTTTTAGAAAAAGGCGTTATGTAGGGGTAGATGGCGGTTGCTGCTGCTAAACATGCAAAACGAAGAAGATGATGGCAGGACGATGGTTGAGGTATGTATAGACGAACCTTGAAATTTGGGTGATATCAACCATAAAACTGATTTCACATTAACTTTCTTTGAGAGATGTAGTATTGGTAGAGAGAAAGCAAAAGACCTTAAGGAACCCTAAATTATAATCAACGAATTCTAATAGGCAAAAGAAATGGAGAATTTCTTGAATGGAGAGGAGAAGGTAGAGGTGAACGCATTAAACCGATGATATAAAGTTCTTGGAAGGAGAGAAAGGCCAGCGGTGACATCTGGGAGAAGAGGAAAACGTACATCTGTTACGAAGAAAAATCATTGGGCATATCTCTAGCCAGAAGAGCGGTGACTCGTGAAGATAGAGGGCACTGGTGGGGAAACAAGATATCAAGAGTGGAAGTCGGCGTCAATTTTGTTATACAGGATGAGGAGCAGTTGTATGCTAAGAAAGGAAACAAGAGGGAGCGGATACGACACACCGTTTCCCATAAGAAGAAGATGAAGATTCTGGCGAGGATTGATATTTATAGATGGGAGGAAAAAATGACCGGCACTTGCCGATTAAGAAGCGGCGGTGGATGACGATTCAGTTCTCTGGTCTTCAACTTGACGCCATATCTCTTCTGTTGAAGTGGACATGAGAAGGATTAAGTTGACGTAATGATAAAACACGTCGGTAAATTGCGTCGATTAGGGAATGGGTTACGTGGTGCTGTTTGAAGCTTGTGAATTTGATTTTGACGGCCTCTCATAAAAATGGTCTTTATATATATATATATATATATATATATATATATATATATATATATATATATATATATATATATATATATATATATATATATATATATACTAGGCGAATCCCCGCGCGTTGCGCGATAATAGAATTATATAGTTAAAATAATAACTTTTACCAAGTTATTATTTAATATTTCTACTTTGAAACAAAATGTTAGTAGTAAAGCAAACATATGGTTAACATATTAGTTTTATTAAACATTATAGTTTAATTTTTAAGTCATTGTGATATATACAATTATTTGATAATTTTATAAACCGTTTAAAATTGTGTAAATTTTATGTCAAATGAATGATAATATAACGGGTAACAAAATGTATGAACAAAAATATAAACTGCAACTTTTAGTAACATAAAAATAGAAAAACATCTATTATAACATTTGTATTAAAAAAGATATATATACAACGAATTATAAAAAAATATGAAAAATAAACACTATAACTTTTAATAACATAAAAACACTAAAACATCTATTATAACATTTATATTACCTCTTCATATTTAAATCACAAATCTCTTCAAATACATTAATGTTTTTAATGAGCAAAACTTTACAACCTTATAAAAGAAAGGAAAATAAAAAGTTATTAGTGATTACTAATTAATAATCATAAGTTAAAAACTCTTGAGTTGTAACTAATAAATATACATAAATTAGAAAACTCTTGAGTTGTAGTGTGAGTTTCAAATGAATGCGGTACTTGGAAATGTATATTTATTATTATTATTATTATTATTATTATTATTATATTCGTCTAAATAATTGGTTTTGATGTATCATTTTAATACCTTCAATTATTAAACATAAAGATATTTAATTATAAATTTATAACATAAATAGGTGCATATACATGTTAAACAAATCGCATATAATATATATATTTTTGTAAAAGTCATATGTAATTCTTGTTGTAGTAATATGGATAAATTACTTTCATATGAAGAACATATCAATGATAAGTCTATCATAATTACATATCAAATGTTCAAAATTATGTTATCTTTTAAATATTGTCTTTTAAATATGTTGTGTAGGATAACCCAACAAAAAAATAATAGAAAATAAACATAATCAAAATAGAAAAACTACAATCAAATAAATAAGAGCATTGGGTGGTTGAATATATAAATAAAGATGTTACATAAACATACATTTAAATCAAAAGAAAAAACT
Source organism: Lactuca virosa (assembly GCF_052849685.1). NCBI lineage: Eukaryota > Viridiplantae > Streptophyta > Magnoliopsida > Asterales > Asteraceae > Lactuca > Lactuca virosa. The sequence continues at coordinate 255,406,019 of NC_136427.1, read as the reverse complement.
AACATTCGTCAACTTTGCTCAAACAAAAAAACCTATATCCATTTTATGAATCTTCTTTCTTCATTTAACATCATTCAACCATAGAAACTTGATGACAATTTTTCACTAACCTGCAATCAAAATATTTTCCTTGAAAAAGAAGAATCAGAAATATATTCCAAGCAAAACATTGATGTTTGAAGAGTCATATTCAAGATTGAGTAATACACACAAATCACATATAAAGATTAAATGAGAAACTGAATAAAAAGAAAGAATAGAAAAGTCTCATTTGTTTTGGTTGAAAGAAAAAAATCATATTACAATTACCATCGATACGACATAACCCATTTCTTCAAATCATCATATTTGGATCATGAATGCTTCAACTATATGAAAACTTTTGAATCACAATATCTTCAAATCCTTCTTACATGTAAGATTTTGTATAACACAAAAGACACAAAAGATTGACATTTTTATAGTAAACTTTTCACTAAATGTTAATTAAACATAATATAAGTTATAAAACTTTTGAGTGTTAAATCATAATTAAGAAAACTTTTGAGTTGTATTAGTTAAAAAGGGGGTTTCAAATGAATGTGGTTTGAGGAAGTTAAAAAATGGGGTTTCAAATGCATGGGATTCAAGAAAAATGCTAGCTTTATAAGTATGTATGATATATATATATATATATATATATATATATATATATATATATATATATATAATCGACCGAACTTTTAATAATTTTTTCAATTTTCATCATACTCCTAGTTTATATTCAAGTTATCCAGTTTCTTTGTAGGTGATTTGACGAGATTGAAATTGACAAACACTCAATCACCTTCCATAATTACAACAACTTAACAACTTACTCGGCATACATTACACTAGATTTAACAAAAATAAATGGATCCTAAAATGAAAGAATCTCATCTATCGGGCACGAATCACATTGTTAATTTTCTCACATACTTATAACTTTGAATACATTTAAAGGCAAATGACATAAAAGCCCTTAAGTTTTCAAAAAAATGTCGGTTTTACCCATAGACGTGTTTTAGGTCCAATAAAGTCGAATGTTTTGTTTAATTTGTTCATTTATACCATTTTAGCCTGTTTTCAGATAACCGGTTACCTGATCCCAGTAAAGCCCTTGAGTTTTCAAAAATGTTCGGATTTACCTTAAGTTTTAGAAAATGTTCGGATTTACTCTTACTTTGATTGTTAATTTGAGTATTATTATTATTATTATTATTATTATTATTATTATTATTATTATTATTATTATTATTATTACTATATACGTTTAATACGCTTTTAAATGTATAAAAATATTTTTATAGATTTAAAAATATATTTACTTGTATTTAGTATTTATATACATTTGAAAGCCAATGTACGTCTTTAAAAACGTATTTATATATGAAAAATATATTTAATTGTATTTAGTAGGTATAAATATATATGTATTTCGTATAAAAATATATTGTATACATATAAATATAAAAATATCTATTTATAATGTTTATATTGTATAAAAGATATAAATATAGGTATTTGTACATATTACTAAGTATAAATATGTATTTATTTCATATAGATATGTATATGATATGTATTTATACATATTTATATGGTAAAATACATATAAACGAAATATTTTTTAATTCTTTGGGTGATTCATCAACCAAAACAAAAAAAAATGATGTTTGCTTACTAAGTATAAATATGTATTTATTTCATATTTATATGTATATGATAGTTTTTATATAAAATAAATACATATTTATATCTATTAAACGCAATTAAATACAAATAAATATATATATTAAATACAATAAAAACGTATTTATACATTTAAAAACATATTTATACATTTAAAAATATTTTTATTTGTATTTACTAGATAAAAATATGTATTTATTTTGTATAAAAACTATCATATGCATATAAATATGAAATAAATACATATTTATACTTAGTAATAAGTACAAATACATTAAATTATATCTTTTATACAATATAAACCTTATAAATATGTATTTTTATATTTCTATGTATGCAATATATTTTTATATGAAATAAATATATATTTATATCTACTAAATACAAATAAATACATTTTTAATATATAAATACGTTTTTAAAGGAATACATAGGCTTTCAAATGTATATAAATACTAAATAAAAGTATATATATTTTTAAAAATATAATTATATTAATAAAAATATTTTTATACAATATTTAAAAATATTTTTATATTTATACGTATAGAATATACTTTTATATGAAATAAATATATATTTATACCTACTAAATACAAATAAATACATTTTTAATATATAAATACGTTTTTAAAGGTATACATAGGCTTTCAAATGTATATAAACACTAAATAAAAGTGTATATATATATATATACACTTTTATATATAAATATTTATATTAATAAAAATAATTTTATACATTTAAAATTGTATGTATAAAATATCTGTATACATTTAAAAATTTATTAAAAATTTATTATAAAAATAGTAATAATAATAATAATAATAATAATAATAATAATAATAATAATAATAAGGGAAAATGACATAAAAGCCCTTAAGTTTTCACAAAAATGTCGGTTTTACCCTTGGACGTGTTTTATGTCTAGTAAAACCCGAAGTTTTGTTTAATTTGTTCATTTTTACCCTTGTAGCCGGTTTCCAGGTAACCTACCGGTTACCTAGGTTACCTAATGCCAGTAAAGCCCTTGAATTTTCAAAAATGTTCAGATTTACCCTTAAGTTTTTTCAAAAGTGTTCGGATTTACCCTTACATTGATTGTTGTTGTTGTTATTATTATTATTATTATTATTATTATTAATACATTTTTAATTTTATAAAAATATTTTATACATACATTTTTAAATGTATAAAAATATTTTTACTAATATAAATATATTTTTAAAAATGTATGTACTTGTATTTAGTATTTAAATGTATTTAGTACTAATATAAGTGTTTTTGTCGAGGGTTTTTTTAATTATATTATGTATTTTTCATTTACGAGTGTTATTTGTTGATCATTTATTGTTATCTACTCACTATTAACCTAATATAGTTGAATAATAGAGGTTTTTTCAAATTTTATACTAAATCTTATCTGTAATCGAGTGTTTTTATTGAGGTTTTCTAATTACGAGGGTTTTATAATTGTCACGTTATGTTTTTAATTGACGAATATTTATTTTGCTTATCTATTTAGTATGATGTTTGATAATAAATACATATTTATACTTGGTAATATGTACAAATACATATAATTATATCTTTTATATAATATAAACCATATAAATATGTATTTTTATATTTATATGTATATAATATATTTTTATATGAAATAAATATATATATTTATACTTATACCTACTAAATACAAATAAATACATTTTTAAAAATGTGTGTATAAAATATTTTTATACATTTAAAAATGTATTAATAATAATAATAATAATAATAATATGTATAAAAATGTATTATAAACGTATGAAAATTTTTTATTCATTTAAAAATGTATGTAAAAAATATTTTTATACAATTAAAAATGTATTAATAATAATAATAATAATAATAATAATAATAATAATAATAATAACAATCAAGGTAAGGGTAAATCCGGACATTTTTGAAAAACTTAAGGGTAAATCCGAACATTTTTTAAAATTCAAGAGCTTTACTGGCATTAGGTAACCGGTAGGTTACCTGGAAACCGGCTACAAGGGTAAAAATGAACAAATTAAACAAAACTTCGGGCTTTACTGGACATAAAACACGTCCAAAGGTAAAACCGACATTTTTGTGAAAACTTAAGGGCTTTAATGTCATTTTCCCTAATAATAATAATAATAATAATAATAATAATAATAATAATAATAATAATAATCAAAGTAAGGGTAAATCCGAATATTTTTGAAAAGTTAAGGATAAATCCGAACATTTTTGAAAACTCAAGGGTTTTACTGGCATTAGGTAACCGGTAGGTTACCTAGAAACCGACTAAAATGGTATAAATGAACAAATTAAACAAAACAACTGATTTTACTAGACTTAAAACACGTCCAAGGGTAAAACCGATATTTTTGTGAAAACATAAAGGCTTTTATGTTTTGTTTCTTGGAGACCCAAGAAAAAAATTCCATTCTTTGTACACATATAAGGAAAGAATCAAATTGTTAATTTCCTCACTTATAACTTTGAATAGATTTAATTAAATCATCAAAGTTTCTTGGAGACCCAAAATTTTTTATCCCATTCTTCTTACACAGGGCTTAATTCAATTCCTTTTTTAAGCGAACCGAACCCCACAAATGTGTTAGGTATAAAATATTCATTTAATCAATTTGTTGAACACCAAACCGAACGAGTAACTATTGTAAGTCATCTTTACACCCATCCATGTCATACCTCAAGATGTTACTGATTCATATCCTCTGTTAAAGAGGAAATGTTGGTTTAATTATGTAAAATGAAAAATGAAATGACTCCTCACTAAATAATGGATTATGAACGATTTCAATGACTTATCATTCCATCGTTGATCCATGGTTTTTAATCATTATTATTCCAATTTCTTATCATTTATAACTCCAACTAAACATTCCAAGTTATGCTAAGGTTGAAACCATAGTAATTGGTCTTTCATCATGAAATTCGGTAATTGGTCTTTCATAATCGAATTTGGTCAAACCAATCATCTAACACCCACGATCTTGAGAAACCCTACAAATATAAGCTCTCCCTAGTGAGATATTGTCGAAATCCAGCAAATCTTATAATATATTTTTCAATAACACAAGTCTCTTTGTGAAACTTGAGAAACCTTATTATATCTCGTTCAATTACTGGTCCTAGATCATTTGATTAACCTTGTTACACAACTTGATTTACAGTTTTATGAGTTGTGATGTGACACTCATTTTGTTTTACAGTAAATTATAATCTATGAGACGGTAGTAATGTAAAATATGCAGGTGTTTGTATTAAAGGTTAAGTAATATTGTAATAAAAGTGTTTATGCGAAAATGGTATTTTTGTCATTTTGAGTAAATCTTGATTTTTGAGTGAAATTTATAATGTTGTAAAAGAGAAGTATTACAACTTAAATAGGTGTTATAAAATGAATAAGTTTTGAGTGCAATAGGGGCTTAATGAGTTAAGAGGTGGGATATTGTAAATAGGGTTAAAGTGGAAAGAATGAAAAAAAGAAAATTCCTACAGCAGGAACCAAAATGTGGCCAATTAGGAACCACTTCGTAATGGAGGATGATGCGCCCCCGGATTCGCCTTCCATCGTCTATAAGGGTAGTTGCTTCCTTAGTAATATGGATAACCTAGAGACAGAAAACAAACTCGTAAGCTGGTTGACCGGGAGGGGATCCCGGGCCAACGCTCTGATGACAAAGTCAAAAAAGGATTTATAATGATAACAACGATATATAGAATCGTGAGGGAGTGAAAGTATTTAGGGTATAATTGATTATGAACAGTTGGTAGAAGGTGCGTACATTGGAGAATGATCTTCATTGTTTATTTATAGTTGACGTTGGGAGGTCGTAACATCTTCCTATGCCGAGCACGTCTACCATCTTATCGCATTAATGGTCACACCCCCGAAGGTACACTTAGGGGTGGCAAATCGGGCCATTGTGTCGTGTTTTTGTCTGACACGACACCACACGACAATGTTTTACGTAACACGAACACGACACGACACGATGTCGTGTTTTTTTAACTAACACGAAAACGAACAAATTAAAAAACGACAAACACGACACGACACGACAAAGATAACATAATATAACAATTAGTTTATTTAATTAATATTTAATCATACATAACACGAAAAACACGACAAATAAATGCTAAATCGTGTCAATTTCATGTCGAATTTTGAACACGAACACGATACAACACGACATCGTGTTTTTTACACTTGACACGAACACGACACGAACACGAATTCAAATTTCTATTTCGTCCCAATTTCGTTTCGTGTCGTGTATTTTTGTCGTGTCGTGTCAACAATTGCCACCCCTAGGTACACTCGTATGTACTTGTTATCCGTTTAACATATGTTCTTTGTTTTTTTGAGAACCCATTAGTCAAACATCCTTGTACAACATGTTTTTTGTGAGTTCCTATGTACTATGATATTGTTGTGACGTATCCTCGTACTTTGTTCGTTATCTCTTATAGTTCGGTATGTACCTGGTTTTGTATGTACTTGGATTGGTATATACCTAGTTCGGTATATACATGGTTCGATGTAAAAAGGATATACATAGTTTTAGGCTAGGTTATACCCTATTAAGTCCCCCTAATTTGGATTGTTACTTTTCTTCTAAGAGTAACGATTCAAACTTTTAAAGTAATCGTTAGGGCCGGATAAGAACAAACACCTGAATTGAATGTTGACATGACGGTTCGGCGGCCTGCAGTATTCATCATTTCATATGTCCATCTACTCAGTTCTTTTCCATTTAGAGAGTCTACAATATTTAGTGGCCACTTTGTCCATTCGTAAAAGCGGTTTCGTTTAATCTCCTATAAATAACTCTTTTTGGTTGGTTATTTTTATCACTTCGTGCAACTTTCTTCTTCAAACTGCTTTCTACTTTTTCTTCTTCATCTTGAATCATCATGGATAGCAAAGAAGTATCAAACATTCATACCATGAAATCCAAAATTTCTCAAAAAAACCCTTGTTGATATTATGAAAAAGTATCATATCGATCCTGAATTTCGTCCTCACCGGGGAATGCCATTGTTGACGCCCATGAAGGATTTGTTGGGGTATATCAGATGTTCTTTAAATCAGGCTTATGACAGTCGACGTTTGATTTCTTGGAGGCAACCCTTGATTATTATCATCTCCATATTGTCCAAATTACCCCAAATGGTTTTTAAAAAATCATTTGTTTCGCGATGTTGTGGTCTGCACTTGATGTTATGCCATCCATCACCGTTTTTACATTCCTATGTCGAGTGGTGATTGGGTTTCATTTTCTCTTCGTCATTGCTTGGTAGAGATCTGTGATGGCCTTCCTACATCCATAAAATATTGGACGGAAGAATTCTTTTTTATTGCTTCTACTGCTTTCTTTGGGCCCACGGCATATGGTGACAAGGCTGTTAACCCCTCTCCCGATCTGAATCCCGAAAAACAGAGTATTGTGGATCTCTTATCGGAAAATTACGTGAAGTGGACTCGCGTTGACGAAGTAACATTGGGTATGGCAAGGATGAGTTCTTACTGGAATAAATTGGGGAGAAAACATGTGGAGATCCTAGCAGGACGAGAAGTCACTTTGTTGGAACGGTTGCATCACAAACGTTTGGCAAGTTTTGCTTTAGTCACCGAGGAAATTACCATTCCTAATTCTTTACCATTCCTAATTCTGTAAATCAGGCTTACGACTGTCGGCGTTTGATTTCTTGGAGGCAACCCTTGATTATTATCATCTCCACATTGCCCAAATTACCCCCAAATGGTTTTCAAAAAATCATTTGTTTCGTGATGATGTGCTCTGCGCTTGATGTTATGCCATCCATCACCATTTTTCGCCATTTTTACATTCCTATGTCGAATGGTGATTGGGTGTCATTTTCTCTTCGTCATTGCTTGGTAGAGATCTGTGATGGCCTTCCTACATCCATAAAATATTGGAGGGAATAATTCTTTTTTATTGCTTCTACTGCTTTCTTTGGGCCCACGGCATATGACGTTACCGCCGACAAGGCTGTTGACCCCTCTCCCGATCTAACTCAGGAAGAACAGAGTATTGTGGATCTATTATCGGAAAATTACGTGAAGTGGACTGGCGTTGACGAAGTAATGTTGGGTATGGCAGGGATGAGTTCTTACTGGAATAAATTGGGGAGAAAACATGTGGAGACCCTAGCAGGTCGAGAAGTCACATTGTTGGAACGGTTGCATCGCAAACTTTTGGCAAGTTTTGATTTAGTCACGGAGGAAATTACCATTCCTAATTCTCCGTCTCAGTCGGAGTCTAGTATGGACTCTGCGATGAATTTTACTGTTCAAGAAACAACTATGCATGTGATTCCTTCTCCCTCCAAGAACATTGTTAAGACGGAACCAGATAACATGAAACCCCTACCTTCATCTATTAGGTCAACGTTATGGTCTAAGAGGAAAGCATTTGGGGAAAAGATTGTTTCTCTTGAAGGAGTGATGAATTGTCCTGACAAGGTAATCGATTTTTCCTCTCCTAAGTGTAAGAGAACCACTCGTGGGAGTGAGTCAAAACCATGTGATTTTCCGTCATTTGGGGGTCATTCCTCTTCTGAACCTATCAATCCGGAGCTTGCATATGAAAAACTTGCAACAACCGTTCTTCACGAATGTCTGGTGGTTACCGATACTGACCTTAAGCATGCCGAAGAAAATGTTCCTTCCTTTGAGGTTGAGCCCCTGGGTCTTGATGCTTCTACCTTTTTGACTTCATAAAATCGAAATGTTGTGGAGTCTATTTTTTTACCATCGAAGGATCGGACTCCATCTACTCTAACTGCTGCAACTATTTTTCAATATAAGCTCTTTGGTGCTGGTTTTGGCCTATTTTAAGCGTCTAATGTTGAGTCAAAAATCGTCACCGTGGATCCTTGCTGGTTAATTCGAGTTTTCCTACGAGCTCGAATTTGATTTCCGTGGAAACATCTGATATGACCCCCGTATTTGGAGATGATGTTTTGCCAGAGCTCACTGCTAGTGTTCCTCCAAACACTTCTCAATAGATTGGTATGCCTCTTGCGTTCCTCTCTCACTTCATATGTATCTTGTTCTATGATTCTTTATAACAATATTCATTTTGTTTGTTCTAGTATTGTTGTATTCTATGAATGATGCCTCCATGCCTACCCTTGTTTCTATTGTTGCATCGCTTCCCCAGTTCCAACGGCCTTTTGCCAAGAATCTTGTTCCTGTAAGTCCCGATCTTGCGAATGCATAGGATAAGGAGAGTCTTGACAGAGCTCGTAGATGTTGTTGGATTAGGTGTCTAAGTCAATAACTAAATTAGTATAGTCTTGAATTATTAGCAAAGTCCTTTTAGGTTGCCCTCAAACCTAGTAATTGACTAGAATGTTTTTTGGAGAGAGAGAGAGAGAGAGAGAGAGAGAGAGACTGATTTATTAATTTGTTATATGATTAATAACTTAATTAGAAATCAAAATAAATGATTTATTAATATATTATGAGAATAATATATTAATTAGAAATAGTATTGTTTAATTAAGAATTAATAAGAAATTAATTGGAATTAATTTTAGGATTAATTGGATTAATTAAAAGCAGAAGGACTAAATATGACAATGTTCAAAATTTGAACATTGACCAATTCTAGAACCCTCTAAGAGGAGGACGGTTCTAGAGGGGTTTCTAGAGACGTTCTTGGGTTTTAAGGAAACTTAGAATGCCTTTGTGGTGGGGTGGGGGGGGGGAGCAATAGGGTTAGGATTATCTAAAAGAAAACATACATTATATACAACTTTTTTTTTTTGGGGGGGGGGGGGGGAAGCAATAGAATGCATTATATACAACCTTCCTAACACCTATATGTTACCCTTAAGGGTTTCAAATTTCGGAATTGACTTCTCTAAGAGCCTTAGATCCAAAATTCTTCCTTCTCCTCATCTCTCCTCTAAAGCTTCTATTTGTTAGGGTTTGGGTGTGAGCCATTAGGGGCACGATACTTTTGGTGCTTGCTTTTTGAAGACCAATCAAGAAGGAATACTTGTTTATTTGCTATAATAAAAGGTATGTAATTTCTAGAAACCCTTTCTTAATTTCTAAAATAGAAATATACTGATAGGGTTCTTGATATTCAATTGTTTGTTGCAAATCATAGTGAAAACATAGATCCATTAAGTTACATGTGAACTTAGGGTTTAAGTTTTTCCGCCGAAATAAGATTTTTGTAACATATAAAACCCATTAGAGGAATCAATCTATTTATAAAACCCGAAATTAGCTTACCACATCGTGACAATTAGGCACCACGGCGTGGCGATCATTAAAATCGCATATCCGCCAAGTAACTCTATAATATAGAAGTTTCCATTCACCACAGTGTGGTTGGTGATCACTATGTCGTGGTACTCTTTTATGATAAATCCTTTATGAAACGATTTTTGAAAAATCCTTTATGAAATGACGGTAAAATCCCGCATGACCCAAAAAAATATGTTCCCCTATCACGTTTGTTGGAGAAGGTAATGTAGTAATGGTGTCGATCTTTAAATGATCCACCTCAATTCCCACTTTGTAAACCTTGTGACCTAAAACTATTCCTCCCTTCACCATAAAATGACACTTTTCCGAATTCAAGACTAAATTGGTCTTCTCACACATAGCAAGCATCAAGTCAAGGTTATCCAAACAATCATTAAAATATGAACCAAAAACAGAAAAATCGTTCATGAAAACTTCCATGAACTTTTCCACCATGTCGTGGAAGATGGCGGTCGTGCATCTTTGAAATGTGGCCGGTGTGTTGCATAATCCAAATGACATCCAACGACAGGCAAAGGTCCCGCTTGTACACGTAAATGTCGTCTTCTCTTGGTCTCGTGGATCGATGGGAATCTGAAAATACCCTGAAAAGCCATCTAAAAAGCAGTAATAAAGATGATCGGATAAATGCTCGAGTATTTGATGAATAAAAGGTAAGGGAAAATGGTCTTTGCAAGTGGTATCGTTTAAATTTTGATAATCGATGCACACTCACCAACCGATTATTGTTCGTGGCGGAATAAGCTCGTCCTTCTCGTTCACTACCACCATCATGCCACCCTTTTTCGGTACTATATGAATTGGGCTAATCCCTGGACTATCGGAAATGGAATATATTATTTCGGCATCCATCAATTTCATCAATTCCTTCTTAACCACTTCTTGCATGTTTGGATTTAATTGTCTCTGTGGTTGTACCACCGGTTTGGTGTCTTTTTCCAGATTGATTTTATGCGAGCAATATGCAGGGATAATTCCTTTTATGTCGGTAATCTTCCAAGCGATAGCATTTTGCGTTTCTTCAATACTTCAACCAAACTCTTCTTCTCTTCAGGCTCAAGATCAGCTGCTATATTGACAGGCTTCTGCTCATTTTCCTCCAAAAAAGCGTATTCCAGATGCTCGGCTAGGTCTTCAATTAGATTTTCGGCTTCTGTTCCGTCGCCATGACGTGGGCATCTGCCTGCCATTTCGTAGTCATTTCAAATGGCTGACTGATCGCAAGTTTTTAGGTGACCACGTTGTGGCAAAGGTATTGCCACGCCGTGGCGAGTCTTCGGTTGCTTTTTAAGTTCTTCAAATTCACTCTCTTCCAGAAGCCTCTCTAATTCTTCTAAGTCACGTTCAACATCAAAATCATTCTATTTCAGAACCATGTACCCCTCTGAATTGTTGTCCTTCCACCCATTCACTTCATTTTCCAACACCTCATCGAAGATGTCCACCGAGAAAGTCGTGTCATCGGTTATCTTCGAATGTTTCATTGCTCTACCCACCCCAAAAGTGATAGCATCCTCTCCAACACGAACGGTAAGTTTGGACTCTTGTATGTCCACCAAGGCCCATCCGGTGCTTAGGAAATACCTTCCAAGAATGATCGGAACTTGGTTGTCTTCTTCCATATCTAAAACAACAAAAACTGTAGGAAAAACAAACTTGACAATTTTAACCAATAAGTCCTCACATATACCTCTTGTAAAAGTCACCGTCTGGTTGTCAAGGTGAATTTCCATGCGAATTGGCCTCGGCTCCACAAGATTCAATTTCTTAAAGAAAGAGTAGGGCATAAGATTCATGCTAGCTCCCGAATCGGCAAGAGTGTAGCTTGTGGCCAAATTCCCAAATTGGCATGGGACTTTCAAGCTTCCTGAATCCCCCATCTTGTTAGGTAACTTGTTCAACATAGCGGTTGAGAAATTCTCGTTCAAGACTACATTAGTTGCCTCCTCCATCTTCTTTCTATTCGTGAGAAGATCCTTCAAAAATTTAGCATATTTTGACATTTGGGCCACTGCTTTGATGAATGGAATGTTGATCTGAAGGGCCTTGATATGCTCCAAGAACTTCTTGTAATCTTTGGATTTCTTGTCTTGCTTGGCTCGGCTCGAGAATGGTAGCGGTTGTTGATATGTCTTGACCGGAGGAGTTTTATTGCCTTCAGCAGTCGGCCATTCCGTGGTTGGCTCTTCACCATGCTATGGTTGTGGTTTGGTGGCCTTGTCTTGAATTTTATTTTTCGGTTCCTACACAACATCTGAATTATTGTTAATAATAGGAGTCAAAGGGGTAATAATTTTACCACTCCTTGTTGTGATGGCCTTGACATGCGCCTTCGGATTTTGTTTCGTGTTGCTTGGAAGTCTGCCCGGTAAACGCTCATTGAATTGCTTAGACATTTGACCGATTTGTTGCTCAATATTTTCAGATGGAGGTTTGCTTATTTCGAATGGCGATATCAATAACGTCATGTCTCTACTCCGATGCAACTGCAATTCGGGAAAGCATGGCTTCAAATCCATTGTTCTTTTCGGGAGGTGGTTCCTCCTTTTGGTAAACCCGCGACCTTGTTGCCTATACTTTTCCTCTTTCTCCTTTTGATACTTATCATAGGGTAGCCACTCCTTCTTTGGTTTCTTCCAGTTTTCATTGTACCTATCTCCACTTGAATAGCAAGCTTGCACCTTCCGATTTCCGTTTTCATCAAGGTCACACTCCTTTGTCAAATGCGGTCCACCATAATTATCACATCCACCCTGAATTGCATGGATGGATTGATCCATCTTGGTCATCCTCCGGTCCATTGATTCTAATTTTGCCATAACCGCTACCATGTTCTCATTGCCTCCATCCAAACTTCCCCTGCCTCTTGTAACATCTTCTCGTGGGTTATGATATGCGCATGAATGTTTTGCGAATTCTTCAATCAACTCCTTAATAATAGTCGGTTCTTTCTTTGTCATTGGACCTTGAGAGTCAAGGAGTTGTCTTGTTGTAACGTTTACCCCATCGTAAAAGATAGATACTTCTTGCTGCACATTGAGATCGTGTTGGGGGAATTCCTAAGCATGCCTTTATACATCTCCCAAGCTTCAAACAAAGACTCGCCATCATTTTGTTGGAAGTTTGCTATCTTCTTCTTGAGCTTGGCTATTTTTGATGGTGGTCTAAATTTCTCAATGAAAGTTTCGCGTAGATTCGTCCAAGTTGTAATTGCTCTAGGTGCAAGGGACTTTAGCCAGATATTTGCATCTCCTGTGAAGATTTCTGGAAGCATTCTGAGTAACACTGCTTCTCGCGAGACATTTGGAACATTTAAGTAATTTGCAATGTCCTTGACTTCATCGATGTGCCTAAACGCGTCTTCATGATCTTTTCCGGAAAAATGGAATGTCCTTGAGCATTCCTAGAATGTGTCCTTTGAGCTCAAAGTTGATTCCAGTTGGTATTTTTGGTGGAGCAAGGCCTGGTCCATTGTCATTGTTCACTTGTTTCTTGTATGCCCCCATAGTCATCTGTGTAATATCTGCCATCTCTTCTTCTGGTTTGAGTTCTTTTTTAGATTCCGAATCAGTCACATACTCGCTCTCTACTTCGTTCCGTTTTACTTCTTCTATGGGATCGTCTTTTTTTTTCTTATTTCTTTGTTTCTTTTGCGAAGAATGGAATCGATATCTTCAACACCAGGTACTATAGAGGATGAAGATGCTCGGGCCATAAACTAACTGTAACAAAACAAAACAAAAAAAATAAGCACGTAAAAAGAACAATAACGATTAAGCACAAACTGTCAAGTTGTCTGCCACGACATGGTGATAATTTGCCACGTCGTGGTAACGTAATAAACAGAAAACCGAAAACAGAAAAATTCAAACTTTATATGAATTAAATCTCACACAAAGGATCAAAAACAAATAGCAGATAAAAATTAACTATAATTAAGTCGTTCCCCAGCAACGGTGCCAAAAAATTATATACGTATTTTATGTACTAAGTAATAAACCAACTAATCTAGACTAACTAATATGTGATAGGCAATGTACCTAATCGAATAGCTAGATAGTTCAGGTAAGCATGGTATCGAACACAGGAAATGGTAATAACAGTTAAAATAACTACTAAATGTTAACTAATTTTAATGATTAATAAAAGAAAGGTTTATTCTAGTTTTGCAAGTCTAGAAACTTGAACACTACTTATCAAAGAAGCAATTTCGCAAAGAAAAAATTTAAAACTAAAGAAGAAACAAATAAATGATTTTTAATCAAGAAATTAAAGAGAATTTCGCTTAGATTCGATTCACTTGCTCCTATGGTTGATTTCGTGGAAAGTGCAATGGATTATTATTTTGTTGCTTACCGATTCCTAGATTGATTAGACTTATGATTAATAGACTAATCCCTTAGTTACACAAGTTCAACCATTCAGTGATCAATTAGATAATTAAACAAACAAACTAGTATTCAATTCAAATTATGTAAGACTTGTAATTTTGATTGACATAAATGGTTATAAACATCAATTCAATACATGATTGTTCTACATATATTAACTCCTATATTAACTTACCAACTTTTCTTTTTAATCCTAGGTTTTTGGTCAAAACACTAGTCTTATAACAATGTTATTCACAATATCATAAGATTCAAACCAATTAAGATAGATAGATCATACAATCTCAATTAAAATCAACAATAAACAGAAAAGAAGTTGTCATTAACATTAAAGGGTTCTTTAACAAGCAAGCATAATAAATAAGCAACTAGTAAGAATCCAAATCCACTTAATCAACACATAGTATGCAAGATCATCTACTCTAAACAAAAGTTATGGTTTTTAGCCCATAACCACTAGAAACAAACACATAAAAACGAAATCCACCTTGCTAAGCCTGATCAAAACAAAGGAATTAAGTGATTAAGAGTGTTGTTGTCTTTAGATCTCTTCAAAATCAATCACTCAATTGAAATCTGCACTCCAAAGCCTCCAAAGGATGTCTCTGGTCTCAAAAGTCGACAATAGCTTCTAGCATAAGTTAGGGTTGAGAGAGGAATTATAAAACTCGAAATTAGCTTACCACGTCGTGGCAATTAGGCACCACGGTGTGGCGATCATTAAAATCGTGTATCCGCTAAGTAACTCTATGATCGGGAAGTTTCTAATCACCATGGCGTGGCTGGTGATCACCACGTCATGGTACTCCAGCGTCAAGGCTTCTTTGACTTTAGTTGACTCGATCCATTTTTCCCGCTTCCAGCTTCGCAATAGCTTCCTTTTAATCCCGAGCATGTCTTCGCTGCTACAAAACAAATTTTAAATTAATTAAGCACCTTTTGTTCTATAATGAGCATAAATGCAACAAAAAGTATTAAGATAATTCATGAAATATATGACTAAATATACACATATCAAAAACCAAGAATTTGCATCATTCATGGCCTCTCCTTGTGTGTGACTTGTAGGACAACAAAAATGAACTTTAGATAGATGTCTTACCTTCAGGAAATCCAGAATTGAACCACCAAAAGGATGCTAAGGAAGAAGCTATATGAGTCCCACCACAAGTCCACCAAGTGAACAAAAAATTCCACTTTTCTTCTTCACTCCAACACACCACCAATGGAAAGAACCCTAGAACACTCTCTCAAGAAGATAGAGTCTTAGGGTAGGGTTTGTTGGCTGCAAATGAGCGTTTAATTCCGGATTAGGGTCAAGTGCGGTATAAATATGAGTCCATCTCTCATGTAGGCCCTTAAAGTGTGTAAAAATGACCATATGACTCATGTACATAATCAAGGAATCAGTTTCTACACTTTAGCCCCCCTTAAGTTAAATTTAATCAATAGAAAAGTAACTTAACATTAGAATGTAACAGAACTAACCTCAAAGGTAAAGTGGGAGAAATTTGGGTCGTTACAACGTCTATATTCCTCCCTATATGCCGTTCAAATACTTTGTCTACCAATCTCTGGTATGTGGTCCATGCATTTCTTAGCCTGAACAACATCTTCGTGTGACGGAACGTTCCTTTCTCCTTGTGGGAGGCTATTTTATCCTCATTTTCTATCACCATTTTCACCTGGTGGTATCCCTTGTAAGCGTCCAAAAAGGATTTCCACTTGACTCCACCCAACAAATCAATCTTCTTCTCTATCTATGGAAGGGGGTAACTATCATTTGGGCATGCCTTCTTGAGGTCTGTAAATTCGACACATAGTCTCATAATGTCGTCATGTTTCAACACCAATACCAGATTTGGTATCCATTTTGGGAATTGCGTGGCTCTCATAACTCCCGCAACTACTAAGTCTTTCACCTTTTTGTTCACTATCTCATTCCTTTCTTTCTCCATTATGTGTTTCTTTTGCAAGGTAGGCGTATGGTTAGGATTGATATTGAGTCGATGCTCTATCAATGACCTGGGGATCCCTATTTTGAGGTATTTATCGTAAGTCTTTAGGTAGTTTTGTACCTATTTTTATCTTCTGATTTTCGTTGATAACAACCCCTTCAACGATTACAGATGCGCTTCATTCTTCTATGATTGATTCGACCATGCTAGGTTACACAACATGGCTACGTTATAGAGTTCCCATTTTTGTCGTGTGGACTATAATGATTCCTTCATGGGAGGGAAATTTAAACAGACCATGTACCGTTGATGGTACCACTTGCAACTTCCATAAACCTATCCTTCCTAACAACATATTATAAGTGGAGAGTGCCCTTATTATGATAAACTCTATGAGGATGGTTTTCTGCATTGATCCCCTGTAATCCTTCAAAGTGAACAGTGATGATATTTTTCCTACTGGCCATACGGATTGGCGTACAAACCCTACTACAGCCGACGTGGCAGGTTACAAGTAATTTTAGACATCTCTTGGGAGGTATTTCAAACAGTGTTCATAGATAATGTTGGCTGAGCTTCCATTATCTACATAAATTCTGCGTATTAACATTCTTCCCATCTCTCCTGTGATTATTAGAGACTCGGTACCCTAATGGTCGAAAGGTATCGGGTTATGATGACTGAACTCAATGTTGACTATCTTCCGCTTCTTAATTAGTTTATTGCTAGCTTCTTCACCATGTATTATGGACATTTCAACATCGTATATTTGTGCTTCTTCTTTCCTGGGAATGCATTCTACCCCTTCTCTGGGTGTTTGACTTTTCCCCTTCTCCCTTTTCAGACTCTCGTAATCTTCGGTGGCGTGGCCCAACTTTTTATGGAAGTCGTAATACTTGTGTAACGTCCCGAAAATAAGACCCAAAATTTTCATTTTTCAATTAAATAAAACATTATCCCAAAACTTCATCATTTCTCAAACGGATCAAATGTATCAAAACATCACAAATTATCAAAGTTATCATGAAAATGCGGAACTGTATCATGTTTGCACTGCAATCACGCCGAGCTCTTCCATTTTGCACCCAAAGTACCTGCAACATAAACTGAAAACTGTAAGCACGAAGCTTAATGAGTTCCCCAAACTACCACATACCATACATAATAAACACATACTGACCCCCCTCCGCACATCGGGCCCCGCCCGGCATCGAGTCCCACTCGGCCTCGGGCCCCGCTCGGATTACATATCTATCATTCATTAGGCCCCAGGCCCCGCCTGACATCGGTCCCCGCCTGGTACACATAATAAAAATCTAACATATAATCATGCTAACACATGCGATAATCACAAAGGAAATAGCATACGATACAGTTATCGGGCCTCGCCCGACATTGAGCCTTGCTCAGTATACATACCAGCACATAACACATGCAAGAGTCACACATACATACATCTAGCATCCCAACTTGGCCCAAGGCCAAGGCCCAAACCAACTGTCCAAAAAGCCCAAATTCCAAAATGATCACCCAAAGCCTAAATATGGCCCAATTTTCCAAATTGGGCCCAAATCCCTTCATGGGCCTTCAACCAAAAGAGTCCAGTAAAATAGCATCAACCCAAAAATAGAATTCCGATGGCCCAACAAAGCCCTGACTCCTAAGGTCCAACATGGGCCCAGTACCGAAAAACCCAAAATTTCGAAGCCCACTACTGAGTATGTTGGGCGTACTCAGCTCGTACGCTTAGCGTACATGCTCTGGGGCTAGTACGTGAACCGTACCAGCTTGTACGCCCAACGTACTCCCTAGTTGGCCAACCCACATCAAAAAGCTCTTAATCCATTCAGCCCTTACACCATACTCTCAGATCTTGACCCAAAAGATGACTTATCACGCAAAGTTGGCAACTTTACGTGCATGCATGGCTTAATGGGGCTCTAGAGCTCAAAAGAGCTTAACAAATGACTTAACACATGCATGAGTCCATAAACACCATAAAGTTTGCATCTTTATGCTTAAGGAACCCTTAATATGTCCAGATCTAAAAGTTAAACTCCAGAAATGGCCTTAGCTCATGAGGACTAACCAAAAGGGACCAAAATGACCATAAACAAGCCAAGGAGTAGATCTATGTAATGAATTGAAAACTTATAGACTTTATAGATCAAAATTCACGAAATGGAGAAGCTAAAGTTGGATCTCTAAGCTCTTCTCCAAAGGATGAGTATTCAATCTTCTCCTTCCTCTTCAAGATGCAAAAAACACACCAAAAATGCTTCACAATAGCTCAAAAGCACCACACAAAGGCTAAGGGACGAAATTAGGGTTTTGAAGATATGGAGGTTGGGTAAACATGACCAAATGAAGCTATCATATGGTTTATATAGTGTGCAGGAACTAAAATTAGGGTTTCATAATTGCTCACGTACGCCATTCGTACTCCACGTATGCGCAACATACGTGGATGAGCTCTGCGGCCAACATCGGGCTAGTACGCTGTGCGTACCGCCTAGTACTCCCCGCATACTAGCTTAAGGATCAAAATGCAAAGCTTTTTAATAAGAAGGGTTATATATGAAACATACCAAATTCAAGTGTTACAATTCTCCCCCATTTGAATAAGAATTCGTCCTCGAAGTCCGCTGCTCCAAATAACTCTGGATAGTGCTCCGTCATCTCATCTTCCAGCTCCCACATCCATTCAGAACCCTAGCGATGCTACCACTGAACTTTCACCAACTCCACCACCTTGTTCCTCAAGGTTTTCGTATTCCAGTCAAGAATTGCCACCGGTCTCTCAATATAATTCAGGCGGTGATCCACCTGAATATCCTCCAACGGTATCACTGCGGAATCATCCACTAAGCACTTCCGTAGCTGGGGAACATGAAATGTGCTATGGATCTGACTGAGCTCATCGGGAAGATCCAAGCGATATGCAACCCAGTCCACCCGAGCCAAAACCCTGAAAGGACCAATATACATGGGGCCCAGCTTACCCCTCTTCCAGAATCGGATGACACCTTTCCAAGGTGATACCTTCAGAAGAACCATATCCTCCACCTGGAACTCTAAGTCTGAACGGCATCTGCCGGCATAGCTCTTCTTCCAGACTCTGACCTGTCTGGAGCCTGCTCTGAACCTGCTGGATCAACTCAGTGGTCTTGAGTGCCACCTCGGTACTCCCCATAACCCGCTGACCGACCTCGCCCCAACAAATCGGGGTCCTGCATTTTCTCCCATAGAGAATCTCAAAAGGAGGTCGATCAATGTTGGCTTGATAATTGTTGTTATATGAAAATTCTGCTAATGGGAGATACATATCCCAACTCCCACCAAAGTCCAAAACACACGCACGAAGCATATCCTTTAATGTCTGAATCGTCCGCTCGCTCTGACCATCGGTCTGCAGATGGAATGTTGTACTGAAATGGAGACGAGTACCCAACTCATCATGGAACCTCTTCCAAAACCTGGAAGTAAATTTGGCATCCCTGTCTAAAACAACAGAAACCGACACCCCATGTCGTGCCACAACCTCCCAGATGTACACCTCCGCCAACTTCTCCACAGAGATACTCTCGTGGATCGGAATTAAAAGCGCGCTCTTGGTCAATCAATCCACGATGAGCCAAATCAAATCCACTCCGCATGTGGTCCGAGGCAACTTCATGATGAAATCCATGGTGATCTCCTCCCATTTCCATACGAGAATCTCTAACAGCTGCATCTTTTCGTGAGGTCGCTGATGCTCGACCTTGACTTTCCTGTAAGTCCAACACCCCTCCACATACCAAGTTACATCCTGCTTCATGTATGGCCACCAATAATCAGGACGAAGATCTCTATACATCTTCGTTACCCCGGGATGAATGGAGAACCTAGAATTGTGTGCCTCCTCCATTAGAACCTGACGCACACCGCCCCAATAAGGAACCCAAACCCACCGATGAAGATTCAACAACCCACGACTATCATAATCGAAGGAAGCCACCTAACGCATAATACGCTCACTCTTCTGGTGCTCTTCCTTCATGGCCTCGACCTGAGCCTCACGAATCCGATCCAAAAGCGAAGTAATCACGATCATTCTCAAACATATATCTCTAATTGGAGCCGCGACCGCCTTGTGGATGAGAGCATCAGCCACCACATTGGCCTTCCCCGGGTGGTAAAGTATCTCACAATCATAATCCTTTACCACATCCAACCATCAACGCTGCCTCATATTCAGATTTGGCTGATTCATTAGGTACGTCAGGCTCTTGTGATCCGTGTAAATTGTACAACAGACCCCATAGAGGTAATGTCGCCAAATCTTGAGGGCGAAAACCACAGCCCCCAACTCCAAATCATGCGTCGGATAATTCGCCTCATGAGGCTTAGGCTGCCTCAAAGTGTAAGCGATCACATGACCCCTCTGCATCAACACTGCCCCTAAACCCGTGATCGACGCATCACAATAAACCACAAAATCCTCAACACCCTCCGACAGGATCAAAATCGGTGCCTCACTGTAACATCCATAAAATTCAAGCCAATTTAAACTTTTTCAAGCATGCAAAACCCATTATTTATTATAAAATGTTTTCAAAATAGTTTCATATCAGAGTATCCCAGAAATCAATATCATAAAATGTGAGGAGGTGCACGATCAAGCCTTCGCCTTCCCGCGATCATCTGAAGTACCTGAAACAAAATCAACAACTGTAAGCCTGAAGCTTAGTGAGTTCCCCCAAAATACCAACGCCATACAATCAAACAATATCATAGCAAACAACATGCATACAGAGTCTACAGTATGACTGGACCGCCCTCACCGGGCCTACAGTCTATTTGGCCCACTCTCAGAGTTTACAGTATGACTGGACCGCCCTCACCGGGCCTTCAGTCTATCTGGCCCACTCTCAGAACCTTCAGCATGTCTGGTTCTCCGGCCTTACTAGTACGTCCTATCGGGTCTGCAGTCTATCTGGGTCGCCCTGGGTATGTTGGCCTAGAGCACAAAGCAGGACCACCTCAACCCACCTCCAATCATACAAATAACACATAATATCATACGCTAGCTAGCATGTACAGATAATCATACAGATCTAACAGATCACTAATCATAGCATCATCCTACATACCAGGATACCGATCTAACAGATCACTATGCATAGCATCACCCTATAACCAGGATACAGATCTAACAGATCACTAACATAGCATCATCCTATAACCAGGATACAATCCGAAAAGGTGCGGCCTTGGTGCCTTAGACACTGTTGATATAGTGAGAAGAACTCACCTCACAATGTCGACTGAACTTAAAGAATCAAGCTCCCGAATCACAGCTCCAAACTCAAACACCTACAACCACCATAGGACTAATTCCATCAAGACTCAAATTACCAAAATACCCTTAAAGTCAAACTTGGTCAAAGTCAAAGTCAACGTTCAAGGTCAACAGTCCATGTTGACCCAACTCGTCGAGTGCAGCTTACAGACTCGTCGAGTTCCTTTAGAACTCAGAAAATGTGAAAACCCGAGTCAACTCGCCGAGTTACCAAACAACTCGTCAATTCCATGTAGTGTCCAAAATGTTCGGGAAAACCCTAACCAACTCGTCGAGTTTCTTCAGCTATTTTCTCATTCAGACGCTTTTAAGCGAAACAAAGGCTCCAAACTGTAGATTTTGCCTCCTAGGGTGTAGTTACCACGTAAAGTTTCCAACTTTACGTGCATGCAAGGTCTCAAGAGGCTAAAACACCCAAAACTAGTCTTAGGAAGAGGTTAAGGGCATGGAGAAAGGCCAGACTAGATAAAGTCGATAACTTTATGACTATGGGGGCCTAGAGGAGTCCAGATCTGAACTCCTCACTTCCAAACGTGCTCATAACCATAAATGCCTCAAGAATAAGCTAGAAATGACCCTAAACTCTTAAATGGAGATATATAACAAGAACATGATCAAGGTAATGACTTTTTACCTTCAAATGAATGCCAAAACGAAGTAGATGCTGGATCTACAAGCTCCTTCTCGTTCCAAGCTTCCCAATCTTCAAGTCTCTTCAAGGAATGCACCAAACACACACTCTTTAGCCTCACACACACTCAAAATAGAAGGTTAGCTCGATTAGGGTTTGTTTCTGGACGTGAAGGTGGTAAAGGAGGCTGGAGGGAGGACTTAAGGTCCTTTAAATAGGGTGCGAACCCTAAAAATTAGGGTTTTTAAGCACAGCCTCAACTCGTCGAGTTGGGTCCTCCAACTCGTCGAGTAGGTCCTAAAGTTCACACAGACTAATCAGTTTCTACACGACGAGTTGGGGCAGCCAACTCATCGAGTAGGTCTAAAAATATGAATATAAAGCTTTAAATTTATACCTGGGACTGGGAGTCGGGATGTTACACTCACACAACCGCTATCTCAAAGTCTCAAAAGCTGCCTGTTGCTCAGGCCCCCAGCGAAATGTAACCGTCTTCTTTGTCAACCAAGTCAAAGGAACAAATATCTTGGAGAAATCATGGATAAACCTCCTATAATAACCTGCTAGACCAAGGAAACTCTGAATGTCAGATGGAGACCTCAGAACCTCCCACTGCATTACGACCTCAACCTTGGCCGGATCGACCAGAATACCATTCTGGTTGACAAAGTGCCCCAGAAACTGCACCTCGCATAACCAAAACTCACACATAGAGAACTTTGAGAAAAGTCTCTCCCTCCTCAAAGTCTCCAGCACCTCCCTCAAGTGCTCCTCATGTTGCTCCCGAGTCTTAGAATAGATCAAGATATCATCAATGAATACGATCACAAACCGATCCAACATCGGCCTGCACACGCGGTTCATGAGATCCATGAACGCGACTGGAGCATTGGTGAGCCCAAAAGGCATCACCACGAACTCGTAATGACCATAACGAGTCTGGAAAGCTGTCTTCTGTACATCCTCGTCTCTAACCCTCATCTGATGATAACCTGAACGCAAATCAATCCTTGAAAACTAAGATGCACCCTGAAGCTGGTCAAATAGATCATCAATCCTCGGTAATGGATAAGGGTTCTTCACCGTTACCTTATTCAGCTCCCGGTAGCCAATGCACATACAATGAGGCCCATCCTTCTTCTTCACAAACAAGATCGGTGCTCCCCATGGAGAACTGCTCGGTCGAATGAATACCTTGTCTAACAGCTCTTGCAGCTGTGTAGACAACTCCTGTATCTCGGGAGGAGCCAACCGATATGGTGCTTTGGCTATCGGAGCCGCACCGGGAACCAGATCAATCCTGAACTCAACCTACATCTCCGGAGGCACCCCAGGCAAATCTTCTGGAAACACATCTGAATACTCCCGCACGATCGACACATTATCCACAATCGCCTTACCCTTATCCCGGGTATCCAAAACATAGGCGACAAATCCGGAACAACCTTGCTGAATATAATGTCCGGCCCTTATTGTTGAACACAAAATCGGCCCGCGTTGAGCTCTTTCTCCCTGAACTACTAACGCTCCCCCACTTGGGGTTCGAATCCGGACTAACTGCTGCTCACAATCGATCATTGCCCCATTAAGGCTCAACCAATCCATGCTCATGATAACCTTGTTCCCATGCAAAGGAATGGGAACCAAATCAATCGGATACTGCTCGTTGAACATCTGAAGAGTATATCCCCGATGAACCCTCGCTACCCGGACAGATTGACCATCTAAAATCTCGACATCTAAAGGACAATCCAGCTCCCCCGGAGCTCCGACAAACCTCTTGCTAAGCGCAAGCGATACAAATGATCGGGTAGCCCCCAAATCAAACAATACCAAAGCATAAATACCATTCACGAGGAACGATCCTAAAATAAAACACATAAATATAAGCAAGCAATTCAATATAAATAAAGAGATAAGGAGAAGATACATACCCGTCACCACATCAGGTGTCGCGCGAGACTCCTCGGCCGTCAACTGAAAAGCCCTTCTCTTCACCACAGGTGCATCCGCCTTGCCCTGGCGGCCGTCAGTGATCCGAAGAGTCGCAGGAGCGGGTGCTGATATCGGCCCTGCTGCAGCCAAACTCTGACATTGGGCCTTCTTGTGGCCCCTCTGATTGCAATGGAGGCAAGTCAGATCATATCCTGGGGTGGTGACGGTAGCAGTACAATCCCTGCTAAAATGACCCAGCCGACAGCACTTGAAGCAGCCCGAACCACCCACCCTACACGGTCCCTCATGCATCCTGCCGCACTTCCCACATCGGCTCCAACCCTGCGGGCATCTCGATCTCGAATCCTGAACCTTGGGCCTCCTGCCCGATCCCCTTGAAACCTGAGTCTGATCCGGCTTCCAATTCCTCTCCATCTCAATATCAATCTCCTTCTCTCGGGCTCTCGCTATCATATCCTCCAGTGTCTTGCAACTGGATCAGCTCACAAACTGTCGGATATCACTCCTCAACATCTCGTGATACCTCGCCTTCTTCATCTCCTCGTCCGCCACATACTTCGGAACCAAAAGTGCCCTCTCCTGAAACATCGCGGTGATCTCAGCCACCGTCTTAGTAGTCTGGCGGAGATCCTGAAACTCTCGCGCCAACTGCTGCACCTCAATCACTGGTGCAAACTTAGCCCTAAATCTCGTCGTAAAATCATCCCATGACATCGAATCAACAACCTCATCATCAACGAAGCGCCCAACCTCCTCCCACCAGTCTCATGCTCTGTCTTTTAAAAGACATGAAGCAAGTCTGACCTTTGCCCCCTCGGGACAACTGCTGGTGCGGAAAGCGTTAGCAACATTTCCTAACCATCATCTGCTCGCTATCGGGTCCTTCTACCCGAAGTAGTCTGGAGCCCCACATGCCCGGAACCCCCTGAAGGTCAATGAACGCGCCACTACCAAGGCCACCATCTTAGAACGAAAAGAGCTCAACCGCTCATCCAAAATCTCGAGAATGCCCTCCTTAACCGTACCAATGATCACAAGAGTCTGCTCAAGAATGCAACGCGTAATCTCAGACGAAATGAACTCCCTCGTCTGATGATCCAACTGCCCGACTCCAAAACCTGAGCCCGAGCTCTCACCCGCACCAGAGCTACCAACTGGTCTGCCTCACAGAGTCACCATTGAAAATAGACCATATAAACTATCAGAATACGCATCAAAATATATCGAGGGATCAGAAACTCTACAATCTTGCTGGTTTCATCGCAACTCTTCTTGACTCGAGTACGAATCCTCTGTTTCCAGTAGTACGAGCCCATACTACCTTCCACATCTATGCATACTTTCGTCAAGGATTGCCTTGAATCCGCCAAGTCACTTTATGTCCGAACAAATAGTCCCTCTATAAGATAAGGCTCCCAACACTAAATCTCTTCCTAGGTTTCCTAGGGTAAACTCCACACCACTCTCCGCCATCAGTTGCAGAAGGAACTCCCGCTAACTTCCTCTAACTAGCTTGCGAATACAATTACATATCACCAAAACCAGATAAATTCTTCGAATGAGAGGTCTCGCACTACAACGGTTGGACTCAAACAAGATCTGCGCAATAGAGTTAGAACCTAACCTTCTAAAATTATCTAGTCTCATTAATATGTAACTTAATATATTCACTTACTAGTTAGATGAAACCAGTTATAACTCCTAAAAAGCACAAAGCAAGCAACATTCGAGCATCAAGTAATCAGAACCAAGCATAACCTAATCAGGCCATCCTATCATTGACTAACCAGTAATAGCATGCAAGTCTACAAGCTCATAAAATAGGCATACAAAGGCATCTCTTCTAGCATTCTAGCATGCAAATACTGAGCACATCCTTAGCCCTAACTAGCATGCGATTCATAGATTCACAAATCAAATCATATCATATAACATGTACGGGTATTTTGGGAAAACTTACTTGAGCTCGGTCGATTTCATCCACCACACCCTTTCTTGTATTAGAAAACCCTTTTCTTGAAAAAAAACATTTCTTTTATTTTTTTTTACCAAATCCTCAGTTTGATTTCAAACACACCCGAGAGTATGTCCGAATCCCTAAAACCAAGGCTCTGATACCAACTTGTAACGTCCCAAAAATAAGACCCAAAAATTTCATTTTTCAATTAACTAAAACATTATCCCAAAACTTCATCATAAATCTCAAAAGGATCAAATGTATCAAAACATCACAAATTATCATAGTAATCATGAAAATGTGGAACTATATCGTGTGTGCACTGCAATCACCCCGAACTCTTCCATTTTGCACCCGAAGTACCTAAAGCATAAAATGAA
The DNA here is from genome assembly GCF_052849685.1 of Lactuca virosa. Lineage (NCBI taxonomy): Eukaryota > Viridiplantae > Streptophyta > Magnoliopsida > Asterales > Asteraceae > Lactuca > Lactuca virosa. Next base: position 255,379,342 of record NC_136427.1, on the reverse strand, counting down.
AATAGTAATCATGAAGCTTAGTGAGTTACCCAAACTACCACATACCATACATAATAAACACATACTGGGCCCCCGCCCCACATCGGGCCCCGCTCGACATCGAGTCCCACTCGGCCTCGGGCCCTGCCCGACATCGAGCCCCTCTCGAATTACAGATATGTCATTCATTAGGCCCCGCATGACATCAGGCCCCGCCCGGTACACATAATAAACATCTAAACATATAATCATGCTAACACATGCGATAATCACAAAGGCAATAACATACGATACAGTCATCGGGCCTCGCCCGACATCGAGCCTTGCTCGGTATACATACCGGCACATAACACATGAAAGATTCACACAGACATCTAACATCCTATCATAATAATCATGGGCCGATATTGGTGCCTTCGACCTGCTAAACACAGTGAAGAAACTCACCTCAGACTGCTGAATCACACAGATAAATCTATGGCTGCTGGTCTGCTAAAATCCCCGCGCTATCAACATAAAATGTCATCCAATTAATAACTGGATCCTGACTCACACTAAGAGTCCAAACTAGGGTAAAAGACCTTTTTACCCTTTAGCTAATTTGGCCCAAGGCCAAGGCCCAAACCAACTATCCAAAAGGCCCAAATTCCAAAATGATCACCCAAAGCCCAAATAGGAAAATTGGGCCCATATCCCTTCATGGGACTTCAACCAAAAGAGTCCAAAAAAATAGCATCAGCCTAAAAATAGAATTATGATAGACCAAAAAAGCCCTAGCCTCCTAAGGTCCAACATGGACCCAATATCGAAAAGCCCAAAATTATGAAACCCACTGGTGAGTATGCTGGGCGTACTCAGCTCGTACGCTTAGCGTACACGCTCTGGGGCTAGTACGCATAACATACCAGCTTGTACGCCCAACGTACTCCCCAGTTGGCCAACTCACATCAAAAAGCTCTTAATCCATTCAACCCCTACTCCATACTCTCAGATCTTGACCCAAAATATGACTTATCACGTAAAGTTGACAACTTTACGTGCATGCATGGCTTAATGGGGCTCTAGAGCTCAAAAGAGCTTAACAAATGACTTAACACATGCATGAGTCCATAAAAACCAAAAAAATTTCATCTTTATGCTTAAGGAACCCTTAATATGTCCTAATCTAAAAGGTTAAACTCCAGAAACGACCTTAGCTCATGAGGACTAACCAAAAGTGACCAAAATGACCATAAACAAGCCAAGTAGTAGATCTATGCAATGAATTGACAAGTTATGGACTTTATACCTCAAAATTCACGAAATGGAGAAGCTAAAGTTGGCTCTCTAAGCTCTTCTCCAAAGGATGAGTCTTCAATCTCCTCCTTCCTCTTCAAGATGCACAAAATACACCAAAAATGTTGGGTTTTGTATACTACAACATCCTATGGTGCACATACAACCCTAAATGTTTTGGATCTATGTTTTCTCTAATTATACATGCAATATTGTTTCCAAAGAATTAAGCCTACAACTAGCATACAATTGACATAAACGACATAGAAATGAGTTATAGAATTACCTATTTGTTGTAGCTTGTGGTTTTGGCCTTTAAGAACTTAGTGCCCCAAATGTTGCACCTCAAATGGTTTACAACACACCTTAGACAAAGGATGGCTTTTGAGAGAGTTTATGCATACTAAAATCGGTTATGGCTCTCCAAGACCACTCTAGAAAAACTTTTGCAACCAATTTTAGGCTATAGGGTGTCATATATATAGTGTAGGAATCCAAGAGTCATGGGTAAACCCTAATCCATAAACTTGGGCTTATTATCCATGATCCATGATTCAAGTGGGCTAACTCTTCATGGATTCATCCATAAACTTAGTCCATCATGTGTCATAAGCCCAAACCATATATATATATATATATATATATATATATATATATATATATATATATATATAACTAATTTACATAATTAGTCCTTATTAATTTAATTAGTCTCTTTTGATCACCAAATTAATTCTTGATCAATACAAATTAAATAATATGATTTCATATTAATATATTAGAACTTATAATATATTAATAAATCATAAATAACCTCTTCTCAAAAGTCCATCCTATCAAATTGCCATGGTGATATGCAACCCAAATGGACCATGCTACTCTCGGGTCAAGTACATACCAATTATAGTTATGGGCTTAGACACCTAATCCAACAGTCTCCCACTTGGATAAGTCTAATAACTATTATTGCAAGTACGACTCCAAAATCCCGACTACCAATCGTAGCTCTCAAAAGCCGCTGTCGAACTCTGAACTAGTCAATGACGCGTCCATTAGATAAGGGATCATATATTCCTCCATTCTAGATATCATATAGACATGAGACATGGATTATAATCATTCTCTCTGTCTAGGCTTGGCAAGCACTTAGGGTTGTCATCTCTAAATCATCGAGGGGCCCACAAATATCGCTTTTATCCCTCTAAGGGTAAAAGGAATGGATAAACTTCGACTCAAATGCTTGCTTGTACTTTCTCATCAAATCACACACAACGATATGTTTTATAACACCAAGTTACTAGTGCATTTACATATGTCAATGTGCAACCGACTTGTAAATTACAACTCACATGTCTTGGTTTCAAGAATATAAGATATTATCGTCTCATGATCACTCATGATAAAATCCATGAAGTGATACAAATGAGCGTGGGTTGAATCCAATACTCAAATCTTATTACAGGAGTACTCATGAATACTGCAACAAACTTGTGCTATGTCTAACACCTTAGACAATCCTACATACCCATTCATGACAGTCTTGCCTCAATACCTACTTCTAAAGTATGATCGACTGTGGATGGTCTGAATAACCTAGTTATTCGGGAAGTCAAAACATGCAAAGTGAAACACAAGAATAATACTAATCCTATATGGCCCCAAAACTTTTGAGTGTAAATAAAACACCTTTTATCTAATCGCCATATTGATTACTCATTATTCACTGTATAAAGTTTCGAATAATCAACTTAATACTTGAATTAAAACAATAGTTGTCTCATGCTCCAAGCATGCACACTATGTTTGCCTATGGTCCTTTCTTTGTGAAATAAATCAATTGACAACATTTCAATGATGCTCATTTCACAATTCCAAATCCTTATGATAAATGTAAGAATACCAAATTCTTGCCATTTACTGAAATCTGTTAGATTCTAAACTTATATGCAATGATCCTCTTGTAATGACTATGCACAAAAGTCAAAGAGACTTGACAACAGACATTGCAAAGTATTCCAATGGAGAGCGATTCCATGGAAACAAAGTCTCACATTCAAAGTACATTCCTTTGAACATCCTTATTGCATTAAGTTTTCTAATCTTACACAGATATAAAGAATAACTTCCACTTATGGAAAAATTTACATATTCCCATTTTGACTATCACTTCTGACCAAGAGTCACCTCTTTTCAGAATATATCAATATGGTCCTTCCAAAACTTTCACTATACTTCCAACTGTCCATGAGCAACCAGTCTTTGGTAAACCTCAGATTGTCCTCAACAATTGCTTAACCACTTTAGTCATATCTTGTTCTAGTTCCTTTTTCCCTCTTAATGCCCTAGCCATTTATAAAATTAGAACAAATTAATATTATAGCATATGCAATCGATCCTATACCCGAAGCATATGGGATATGATACATAATGTCTTACATAAAGACGTGACCAGTCTCTTGCTATAATATTTTCACATATAGAATTTCCTTATGTTGAATCATTTCAACATAACATCCATATATGTATGCAATCGATCCTATACCCGAAGCATATGGGATACGATACATAATGTCTTACATAAAGACGTGACCAGTCTCTTGCTATAATATTTTCACATGTAGAATTTCCTTATGTTGAATCATTTCAACATAACATTCATCTATGTCCTTGACTAAATTTGATTAAACTCAATCTAAGCTTTTAGAATTGAAATGAAGTATAAATTCCTCTCCCTTAATTATAGCAAAACAATTTTTCAAACTCTGCAACTTTGCAAATTGAAACTTTTGTTTTCTATAATTAACATTGCTAACTCGCAACCCTTACCATAATAATTATGCTCCCACTAGCATAATAATTACATTCTTATTAGCATAACAATTATGCTCCCACTATGTAACACCCGGAATCCAGAAGGTCAAGAAAAGAAAGAAAAACTTCAAGTCAAGAGGTCTACTCGCTGAGTCCACGGAGGAACTCGACGAGTAGGAGCGGATTTTTTAAGTCACGGATTAAGTGACCGACTCGACGAGTTGGTCAGGGTTTGGGAAACCCTAAATTCGGGCCTTGTACCCTATTTAAAGAACATGAGGCCTCTCGCTCATCCCCTTACTACCCTCTCATGTCCAGAAACGGAACCCTAGCCACCCAACTTCATTTCTTGAGACTTGTGAAGATAAAGGTTCATTTGGAGTGCACATCTTGGAGGATTGGAAGCAAGGATCAAGGAAGGAAGTGTAGATCCAAATCTTTCTTCAGTTTGGCAGCTAATAGAAGGTAACAAGTCATTACCTTGAGCATTCATTTGATAGATCCCTTCATCTTGAGCTTCATGGCCATTCCTAGCACATTTGTGGACTAGTGCTTGCATGGAACACGATATGAAGTTGCAACTTCAGATCTGGACTCTCCAAGGTCCCTAATGTATTAAAGTCTCAAGCTTTTGAGGCTTGAAGTCCTTCTCCATAGCACAACCCTTCCTTGTAGTTTAGTTATGGCCTTTGGGAATTGTTTACACGAAAAGGTTGCAACTTTACGTGGAAAGCATGCTCTAGGAGGTTGGATCTACCTTTGGGAGCAATTGTTTGGCTTAGAATCGTCTGAATAAGAAGTGGACTAAACGAACTCGGCGAGTTGGATAGCCAACTCGGCGAGTTGAAGAGGGTTTTCATGTGTTTGGTTACTGTATGAACTCGGTGAGTCGATACGGTGACTCGACGAGTGGATTGGGTTTTCTCGATTATGGATTTTGCATGTGCTCGACAATTTGATGGAACAACTCGGCGAGTTGACCAAGGTTTTACATGGTTCTGAGTTTTGAGGAACTCGATGAGTCTGAGGATGACTCGACGAGTTGACTCGGTTAATCCCGAGTCTGAGTAACCAGGGAACTCGACGAGTCGGGAGTTGACTCGACGAGTTGGTTCAGGATTTCAGAGTTCTGATTTTTTAGAACTCGATGAGTTGATGAAGCAACTCGGCGAGTTGAGTCAACTCGGAGCGTTGACTTTGACCATTGACCGTTGACTTTGACTTGGACCAAGGTTGACCTAGTTTGACTGTTGAGGGTATTTTGGCCTAAGTGTTATTTTGGTATTGGTAGCTCGAGGAGCCGAAGGAGAGCAGTTCGGAGAATTGCCAGCTAGCAGCCAGAAGAGTATCAGCAGGTCTTCAGCAGTGCGATGTGAGTCTCCTCATTGTGTGCATGGGTCTACGGCCACAATGCCGACCCATTATGTTTGGGTATAGTAGGAAGACCCGGGGGTTAGCCCTAGGCATTTTTATGATATATGTTCCGGATTACGATCCGATGTCGGGCAAGGCCCGAGGTATGTTAGTATGCTAGACGTCTTTGTGATTCTTGCATGTGTCGGTAGTATGTTTCGGACTAGCGTCCGATGTCGGGGTAAGCCCAAGGAATGTTATATGTTGCATAGTAGATTATACTTGTTATCTTTGTGATACATGTATGTGCCTGGTAGGGAGGTGAGTGTGGGTGAGGTTCCGTATCTCACCACTAGCTGAGTACGGATGGGGTTCCGTATCTCATTATTAGCAGAGCACGGGCGGGGCCCGGGTTAGGAGAGAAGTGAGTGTGGGCGGGGGCCCGTATCTCACCATTAGCAGGAGCGTGGACGAGGTTCCATGACTCTTCAGTAGGAGGACAGGGACAGGGCCCAAGACAGGCGAGGCCTTAGAACAGGAATTCAGTAGTGTATGTCTACTTTATGTGCTAGTATGTTTATGTGATTGTATGTATATAGCGAGCGGGGCCCGGAGACAGGCGAGGCCTAAGAGAAACAGATTTGTATACCGAGTGGGGCTCGATGCCAGGCGGGTCCTGATGCTGGGCGGGGCCCAATGCCGGAGCGAGTCCGATGTCGGGCAAGTCCCGATACAGCGGGCGGGGGCCCAGTATGTGGTTATGTGTATGGTATGTGGTAGGTTGGGGAACTCATTAAGCTTCGTGCTTACAGTTTTCAGTTTTGGTTTCAGGATCTTCCGGTAGCGGAGGGAAGAGCTCGGGATGACTGCATCGCACACACCATGATGTTTAGCTTGGGATGTTTTACTCTGATTTTTGATATGGAACTCTGATGACAATGTTTTGATGACATGCTTTGATAACTTATGGTTTATTTAATTAATAAAAATGAAATTTTTGGTCTTGATTTTTGGGATGTTACAAGTTGGTATCAGAGCCTTGGTTTGAGGGATTCGGGCACACTCTCGGGTGTGTCTGGACTCAAACTGAGGACGTGGTATGAAAATTTTTCAAAAGAAAATCATCTTTATAAGATCTTTGAGAATAATAAAAGAATTTGAAAAGAGAAAAGAACTTTGAAAAGAGATAAGGGTGTGGTGCATGAAATCAGCCGAGCTCAAGTAAGTTCTCCCAAATTACCCATACATGTTTGTTAGATATGATATGCTTATGAGAACTGCATGCTAGATTTGGGCTAAGGATCTAGGAAGGATGCCTTATGTGCCTGTTATGTGTATGAGCTTTATAAGTTGCATGCTAGTACAGATTCCTGATATGTGGATAAAATTGCTTGATTATGTTTATGGTTAGATTTTCTGTTGGTCTGAATGCTGCTTGCTTTGTGCTTTGTGGGACTTTGAGTGATGGGAGTTAGCTACTAGGTGAATACGTTAAGTCACATGTGACCAGGGTTGAATAATCTCAGAGTGTTGGGTTTGACCCTATTGCGCAGCTCTCGTCTGAGTCTAACCGTTGTAGGGATGAGTCATTTACTTGAAGGATTATCCGAGCCTCATTACATGTGATGGTATTCACGTTGTGGCTAATTGGAATTATGAAGAGTCCTTCAGTAGCTGAGGACTGGGTTCGGTTATAGATTTCCCTAGGGTAAGCCTAGGATGAGATTAGTGCTAGGAGCAGTAGTAGTAGTGCAAAGGATTTGGTGGAGTCAAGGCAGTCTTTGAGGAAAGTACACATAGATGTGGAAGGTAGTAGGGGCCCATACTACTGAAAGAAGAGGATCTGTACTCGAATCAAGGAGGGATGAGATAAAACCAGGGAACTTGTAGTGCGTGTGTGATCCCTCAGAAGTGATGAGTATTCTGATGATTATTATGATATGTTGCAGAATGGTGACGCTACGGGGTAGACCATTTGGCGATTCAGGCGCCGGTGAGGGATCAGGCTCGGGCTCAGGAGTCGAGCAGCTTGGGGAGCAGATGAGAGAGTTTATTTCAGCAGAGATTACACACAAGATTCTAGACCAGACTCCTGTGATCTTTGGTTCGGTCAAGGAGGGTATTTTAGAGCTTCTGGATGAGAAGCTAGGAGTTTTCCGTACTGAGATGATGGCCATGATGGGGTCGCGTACCCTGACATTCCGAGAGTTCAGAGCTTGTGGAGCTCCAGAATACCATGGGGCTCGGGACCCTATCGCTAGCAGGAGTTGGTTGGCCGATGTTGCCAACGCTTTCCGTACGAGCTGATGTCCCGAGGGGGACAAGGTCCGACTTGCCTCCTATGTTCTGAAGGACAGAGCACGGGATTGGTGGGAGGAGGTTGGACATGCTATTGGGGATGATGTCGTATTGGACGCGATGACATGGAGTGATTTCTCGGCCAGGTTCAAGGTCGAGTTTGCACCGGTGATTTAGGTGCAACAGTTAGCGCGGGAGTTTCAGGACCTCCGGCAGAAGACTGAGACTGTGGCGGAGATTTCCGCCAAGTTCATGGAGAGGGCTCTTCTTGTTCCGCAGTATGTGCGGACGAGGAGATGAAGAAGGCCCGATATCACGAGATGTTGAGGGATGACATCAGGCAGTTTGTGATCAGGTCCAGCTGCAAGACGCTGGAGGATATGATTGCTCGAGCCAGGGAGAGGGAGATCGACCAAGAGCACCTCAGGAAGAGTAAGCCAGATGAGATTCAGGTAGCCACGGGTTCAGGCAAGAGACCCAAGGGGTCAGACTCGATATCGAGGGACTATCAGAGCCGCAGCCAATGTGGCAAGTGTGGCAGGACGCACGAGGGTGCGTGCAGGAGTGGTAGTGGTGGTGATTCTGGCTGCTTCAAGTGCGGCCGGACTGGTCATTTTAAAAGAGATTGTACAACTACCATCACCCATGGATCAGACCTGATCTGCTTCCATTGCAGTCAGCGGGACCACAAGAAGGCCCAGTGTCCGAGTTTGGTTACCACGGGACAGGTGTTGGCACCTGCCCCTGCGACGGTGAAGAGCAGGGCTTTCCAGCTGACCATAGAGGAGGCACGAACATCTTTCGATGTTGCAGGTGCGTATCTTTTGCTTTACTATCAGCTTTTATTTATGATTTTATTGTTGTTGTTATGGTACTGCATCGATATTAAGTTATATGCCATTTGCATACCTTGGATGTTAGAATAGTAGTTAGAGGTCGCTCCCTTTTAGAGAAGGTTATTAGGATGCAGTAACTGTAGCAAGCACGACTAGAACTTGGGATATGTGTCGTTAGTATTTCGAGGGAGGTATTGATTGGTACTGGACTGTTAGATCACTAGCAGTGTGAGCATCGGATTGCGAGCAGATCGATCGTTGGACGGTGGGAAGGATGGGGAAACCTTTCCAAGGCTGTGAGTTGTAAGGAGTTAGCTGAATCGAAGTGGGGGAGAACCATCCGAGTATTCAGGAGCAGAAGTAAGTGCGAGCCGGGATAAGTTTGCATCATGTTGAGTATGGAAGCAACCTGATTGACCGTGTGGATAGAGTAGTGTAGGAATTGGAAGCTTGGGAAACTTCCCGATGTTGGGTTCGTGTATTCACAGTTAGTTGATGACTGGTTTGGGAAACCAGGTTGGAGATTTGGCAGCCAGTACGCTAGTTTAGTCAGGATGTAAGACTACGCGATAACCGTAGCATTCGTTAGCAGCTAGATAGAGGAGTGTGGGCGAGGGCATGTATCTCCTAGATAGAGGAGTGTGGGCGAGGGCCCGTATCTCCTAATTAGCAGAGGGTGGGCGAGGCCTGTATCTCCTAGTTAGCATGATAGAGATCGAGAAAGGATAGTTCGTTAAGTTTCAGGATGGAGTTGGTCCTGCATAGCCCTAGATAGGTAAGACCTGTGGGAGGGGCCACTCTGAGATATAGTTGGGTGAGACCCGTGGGCGAGGACCGTGTAATTATAGCAGCGCAGGTGGGACCTGGTAGAGACCTTAGGGTCAAGGTTGGGGATCGAGGATCCTAGGACTTATTGAGCTAGAGTGGCAAGGTAGATAGAGCAGTTTTAGAAAGCCGAAGTTTTATTCGGAAGTCGCTCGGAGTGACTGAGAGATTGAACTTGGGTTCAGTAACCGGTGGGAGCCCGGTAACCCAGAAAATGGCAGATTAGTTGGGACCAGGGTGGTCTCGGTTCATCCAGAAAGCGGATAAGAGACAACAAAAACTTCAGGCAGGGACAGAGATAAGAGAGTTTGTGCGTGGAGTAGTTAGTTGATCGAGAGGTGCTAAGCCACTCACAGCAAGATTAAATAATCCCAGAGTGAGTGATTTTACTCTGTTGCACAGCTCTCGTATGAGTCTAACCGTTGCAGGGATGAGTCTTTTACTCGAAGGATTATCTAATTCATTCGTTGGGTTAGGTGTTCAACACTGGGATATAGTAACAGAAAGCATTCAGTGAGTATCAGTGAAGTGACCAGCACTGGGAGTGGCTGGAGATGTAGTTACAACGAAGGGTCTGTCCTTAACAGAGATATGAAAGGTTATTACTTAAGTTCAGTTGCCTTGAGAAGGTCGTGGATTGTGCAGGGTTGAGGGTGAACCCTTGGATGGCAAGTGTAAGTACTCGGGGAGATCGGAAGGATTGTTGGTTTGGGCAAGAGCTATGTTCTCGGAATTGTTAGTGATTAGAAGTGCTCTCGAGGTTTTTACCTCCAAGGATTTGCTTATACGGAAGACCGGACGGAAGGCCAACAGAAGCGGCCCTCCGAGGATTGGACGAGCAGGCGAAGCATGCATCGTATAGGTATGCTGTGAGAGGTTGCAGGGTAGTAGACGTGACGGACTTCGAGGACGAATTCTAGTTTAAGTGGGGGAGAGTTGTAACACCCGGAATCCAGAAGGTCAAGAAAAGATAGAAAAAACTCCAAGTCAAGAAGTCTACTCGCCGAGTCCAGGGAGGAACTCGACGAGTAGGAGCGGATTTTTTAAGTCGCGGATTAAGTGACCGACTCGACGAGTCGAGGGACCAACTCGACGAGTTGTTCATGGTTTAGGAAACCCTAAATTTGGGCCTTATATCCTATTTAAAAAACATGAGGCCTCTCACTCAGCCCCTTACTATCCTCTCAAGTCCGGAAACGGAACCCTAGCCACCCAACTTCATTTCTTGAGCCCTGTGAAGATAAAGGTTCATTTGGATTGCACATCTTGGAGGATTGGAAGCAAGGATCAAGGAAGGAAGTGTAGATCCATCTCTTACTTCAGTTTGGCAGCTAATAGAAGGTAACAAGTCGTTACCTTGAGCATTCATTTGATAGATCCCTTCATCTTGAGCTTCATGGCCATTCCTAGCACATTTGTGGACTAGTGCTTGCATGGAACACGATCTGAAGTTGCAACTTCAGATCTGGACTCTACAAGGTCCCTAATGTATTAAAGTCTCAAGCTTTTGAGGCTTGATGCCCTCCTCCATAGCAAAACCCTTAAGGCCCGACCCCAAGTTGTTCAATAATAGTGTCGTTGAGTTTCTCGACCCTTTGCCTTAGGATTAATCATTTCTTTTTATTGTAGTTTAGTTTTGGCTTTTGGGAACTGTTTACACGTAAAGGTTGCAACTTTACGTGGAAAGCATGCTCTAGGAGGTTGGATCTACCTTTGGGAGCAATTGTTTGGCTTAGAATCGTCTGAATGAGAAGTGGACTGAACGAACTCGGCGAGTTGAAGAGGGTTTTCCCGTGTTTGGTTACTGTATGAACTCGGCGAATCGATACGGTGACTCGACGAGTGGATTGGGTTTTCTCGATTATGGATTTTGCATGTGCTCGACAATTTGATGGAACAACTCGGCGAGTTGACCAAGGTTTTACATGGTTCTGAGTTTTGAGGAACTCGATGAGTCTGAGGATGACTCGACGAGTTGACTCGGTTAATCCCGAGTCTGAGTAACCAGGGAACTCGACGAGTCAGGAGTTGACTCGACGAGTTGGTTCAGGATTTCAGAGTTCTGATTTTTTAGAACTCGATGAGTTGATGAAGCAACTCGGCGAGTTGAGTCAACTCGGAGCGTTGACTTTGACCATTGACCGTTGACTTTGACTTGGACCAAGGTTGACCTAGTTTGACTGTTGAGGGTATTTTGGCCTAAGTGTTATTTTGGTATTGGTAGCTCGAGGAGCCGAAGGAGCAGCAGTTCGTGGAATTGCCAGCTAGCAGCCAGAAGAGTATCAGCAGGTCTTCAGCAGTGCGAGGTGAGTCTCCTCATTGTGTGCATGGGTCTACGGCTACAATGCCGACCCATTATGTTTGGGCATAGTAGGAAGACCCGGGGGTTAGCCCTAGGCATTTTTATGATATATGTTCCGGATTACGATCCGATGTCGGGAAAGGCCCGAGGTATGTTAGTATGCTAGACGTCTTTGTGATTCTTGCATGTGTCGATAGTATGTTCCGGACTAGCGTCCGATGCCGGGGTAAGCCCAAGGAATGTTATATGTTGCATAGTAGATTATACTTGTTATCTTTGTGATACATGCATGTGCCTGGTAGGGAGGTGAGTGTGGGTGAGGTTCTGTATCTCACCACTAGCTGAGTACGGATGGGGTTCCGTATCTCATTATTAGCATAGCAGGGGCGGGGCCCGGGATAGGAGAGAAGTGAGTGTGGGCGGGGGGGCGTATCTCACCATTAGCAGGAGCGTTGACGGGGTTCCATGACTCTTCAGTAGCAGGACAGGGGCAGGGCCCAAGACAGGCGAGGCCTTAGAACAAGAATTCAGTAGTGTATGTGTACTTTATGTGCTAGTATGTTTATGTGATTGTATGTATATAGCGGGCGGGGCCCGGAGACAGGCGAGGCCTAAGAGAAACAGATCTGTATACCGAGTGGGGCTCGATGCCAGGCGGGTCCTGATGCTGGGCGGGGACCGATGTCGGAGCGATTCCGATGTTGGGCAAGTCCCGATACAGCGGGCGGGGGCCCAGTATGTGGTTATGTGTATGGTATGTGGTAGGTTGGGGAACTCATTAAGCTTCATGCTTACGGTTTTCAGTTTTGGTTTCAGGATCTTCCGGTAGCGGAGGGAAGAGCTCGGGATGACTGCATCACACACACCATGATGTTTAGCTTGGGATGTTTTACTCTGATTTTTGATATGGAACTCTGATGACAATGTTTTGATGACATGCTTTGATAACTTATGGTTTATTTAATTAATAAAAATGAAATTTTTGGTCTTGATTTTTGGGATGTTACAAGTTGGTATCAGAGCCTTGGTTTGAGGGATTCGGGCACACTCTCGGGTGTGTCTGGACTCAAACTGAGGACGTGGTATGAAAATTTTTCAAAAGAAAATCATCTTTATAAGATCTTTGAGAAAAATAAAAGAATTTTGAAAAGAGAAAAGAACTTTGAAAAGAGATAAGGGTGTGGTGCATGAAATCATCCGAGCTCAAGTAAGTTCTCCCAAATTACCCATACATGTTTGTTAGATATGATATGCTTATGAGAACTGCATGCTAGATTTGGGCTAAGGATCTAGGAAGGATGCCTTATGTGCCTGTTATGTGTATGAGCTTTATAAGTTGCATGCTAGTACAGATTCCTGATATGTGGATAAAATTGCTTGATTATGTTTATGGTTAGATTTTCCGTTGGTCTGAATGCTGCTTGCTTTGTGCTTTGTGGGACTTTGAGTGATGGGAGTTAGCTACTAGGTGAATACGTTAAGTCACATGTGACCAGGGTTGAATAATCTCAGAGTGTTGGATTTGACCCTATTACGCAGCTCTCGTCTGAGTCTAACCGTTGTAGGGATGAGTCATTTACTTGAAGGATTATCCGAGCCTCGTTACATGTGATGGTATTCACGTTGTGGCTAATTGGAATTATGAAGAGTCCTTCAGTAGCTGAGGACTGGGTTGGGTTATAGATTTCCCTAGGGTAAGCCTAGGATGAGATTAGTGCTGGGAGCAGTAGTAGTAGTGCAAAGGATTTGGTGGAGTCAAGGCAGTCTTTGAGGAAAGTACAGATAGATGTGGAAGGTAGTAGGGGCCCATACTACGGAAAGCAGAGGATCTGTACTCGAATCAAGGAGGGCTGAGATAAAACCAGGGAACTTGTAGTGTGTGTGTGTGTGATCCCTCAGAAGTGATGAGTATTCTGATGATTATTATGATATGTTGCAGAATGGTGACGCTACGGGGTAGACCATTTGGCGATTCAGGCGCCGGTGAGGGATCAGGCTCGGGCTCAGGAGTCGAGCAGCTCGCGGAGTAGATGAGAGAGTTTATTTCAGCAGAGGTTACACACAAGATTCTAGACCAGACTCCTATGATCTTTGGTTCGGTCAAGGAGGGTATTTTAGAGCTTCTGTATGAAAAGCTGGGAGTACGACTCTAAGATATGTCACTCAATTTACAATCTTGGAGTACGACTCTAAGACTTGATTTTGAAACGAAGTATGATTTATCTTCTTGATTTAACCATTTCAAAAATTCACGATTCCTCTTCTTATCCATACAAATGCACTAAGATGTCCTTATAGGATCAATTGTGATGTGGTTTCATAATCACTAAGATGATCATAAAACACGACACTCATGTACGCTCCCTTCTTTTTAGATTGGAGAAACTTTTATCTTTCTGCCTAATTTGATTCTTTTTATTCGCTCTGCTATATATTGAAACTTTTCCAATGATTCAGAATTACACTTAACCTTGTAAGTATAACCATATTTACTAAACTTTAGTAAATCATGACGAATAACCTTATTGTTCTTTGTGGTGGACCTGACCAGTGCACAACCAAGTGTACCCGATCCCCTAGTCCTTCACTTGACTCACATATACATGTGAACAAGGAATCAGTCTAAATTTCCCAAAGACGAAGGTTCTCATCCATCACACAATACAAGTTGCACGATCCCAAGTTTCTGGAAAATTGAAACTTGGGTGATGAGAATCTTTCCTTATTTGGTAAATTTTGACACTACCACAAACGAAAGAATCAGATCCATTTTCCAATATTGCTATCAATGGAAACATATAAGGAACAATTTTTCACAAATGCCATTGTAAGGAAATTTAAAATAAGATAAAATTCAAAATTTTTCTTTATTTATAAAAGTGTGGAAAACTTGTCCTTACAATGCAAATACAAATGAAAACTATGTTGTTATCTATTCCTAAGCAATCTATCATAACTCTTAAGCAGCAACTCAATATTCTGATCATCGAGCCGTGCGATCGAAATCCATCTCTTCGCGATCAGAATCAGCTTACTCTTCCTTTAAGCTTCCTTTCATTTCTTCGATTCTACAAAACATCAAAATGTAATTACATTACATCATGTATTAAGAATCTCTAAACAGGAACTTAAAAGAGTTAGACAATGGACTTACCTGAAGCAGAGTCATACACTCTGACTTTACCATCCTTATGGTCCTTCAGGTAGATACGACAGCTTCGCATCCAATGCCCCTTCTGTTGGCAGTAGAAGCAAACAGATTCTTTTGGAATGGCACACAGGACAATCTCAGACTTAGTCTTTCTCTTTACCATTTGGTCAAACGACTTGACCATGGCCGACCCCTTTCCATTGGGAAGAGAAGACTCTTCTGGACTTCCAATGTTTCCATTGTCAATGTCCATGGAAGTTTGGGATGTAGATCTTCCAATCACATTTGATTGACCAGTGCTCCAAATCATTTCTGATTCAGCAGCAATTAGCAAATAGGTAAGATCAATAAGGATCAAGTTGCGGTCTGTCATATAGTAGTATTTAACGAACCCGCTATATGACTCAGGAAGTGATTTAAAAACCCAGTCAACAGCCAACTTCCTCGAGACTTCGACACCCAACTCTCCCATCCTGTCAATATGCAACTTCATCTCCAAGATGTGAGCACATATAGACTTTCCATCTTCATGTTTGCTTGCCAATAGGGCTTGAGTGACCTTGAACTTTTCAAGTCTTTGAACTTGTGGGTTAGGTAGAACTATTGGAGGAGGTGGAGGAAGTGAAGTTCCACTACAACACAAAGAAGGGATTAATCTTTCACCTTGATTGTCTTGTGGAATATCATCTTCATGAGGAAAGTTTTTTTTTATAAGATTCGGGAAGACCATAGTTGTCTGACTTAGACATCTATAATGGGAGAATATTCAAGTTAGTTGATTTAAGTCCTTAATATAACACCCAACATGATATATTAAGGCTAGGACCCAACACAATATTTTACAATTCGGAAGAGGGATGCCGTAATCCAATTGCAAAATATTTGAAGGTAGGTAAATGACGATTTACCAATTTCCACCATGAAAAACGAAATAGAACATTAAGTTTTAAATGAATTGAAATTATTATATTCTTTGAGATTCATTGACCTTCTCAATGGCATGTTTAAATCTCGATTGTGCAAATAACCATGCAAATTAGCTTGGCACACTTAATGTTACAGATCACCTAATCAATGTGTCAGTTAACCATACACGCTCCATTGATCTATGATTAACATCAAGCTACCCTTTGCCACACACTGTCAGTCCCAGATTAGTGTGCCGGTTAACCACACGCGCTCAACCAACGACTTAACAAAATGCAAAGTGCAACTTCATGGATTAGCACCATTTTCACATTTTTCCTAAAGTAACTAAGATTGAGAATTTAATAAAAGTTTAGTTACTTTATATTTATAATTATACTTTTAATGAGGGAGAATTAATGTCCTATCCTACCCGTTCGGCTAACGACCCTCCACCAGTCAAGGAAGCGGTGGGTGAGAGTGGACACCCATTAAACCGCCATTTTATAGGTAGTAACCTTATACCCCCCCTTATATACCGGCTTCGTGAATGAGGCCTACTAACGGTAAGACCGACTTTTTACTTATACATATAATATATTAAACTTTTAATATTATAATAGTATAAGGATGTATTTAAAACTTTTAAAATACTAAGTGGTTTAATCTATTAATTAAACTATACTCTTAATTTAATTAAACTTAAACCATGTCAGTATGGAATTGTTAATTCTATTTTAATTAAACACTTTAATTAACTATTAATAAAGTCCATAAAGATGTAATATGATTTATTCAAAATATCAAGATGCTAAAACAAAATTAAAACTATTTAATTTGTTATTAAGTTATAAACCCATGAGTTACACTTTTGAAAACTTTTCAAATAACTTTTGTTTTAGAATTCAGTGTCTCATAAAAAAAACTTTTCAAATTCCAAAACTTGAGGGCAAGTTTTGTAACTCTTGAAAACTTTTAGAATTCCATAAAATAGACTTTCCAAGTTCCATAACTTGAGGGCAAGTTATGAAACTCTTCAAAGCCATTTATAACAAATTTTGTAACCTTTGAAGACTATTGGAATTCATAACTTAAAGAGTTAATGAATGAGACTTTTCACATCCATAACTTATGGAAGTTTCAAAACTCTTAAGATCATAACTTTTTAAAAAAGATTTTTGAGTTCTAAAATTTTATGACAAAATTTGTAACTCCTTAAAAACATTTAGATCAAACTTTTAAAACAAATAAAATAATCATATCATTCTATCTTTTAATAAATTGACCTAATTCAACTCTTATAGTAAAATAACTCAAATTTTACAAATAATTAGTTTTTCATAAAATCAAGTAATTATCTTAAAATTTGACAAACTTCATGTTTTTTTTCTTTCAACTTTGAAAATCAAACATTTGCATCAATATAACAGAAAACAACCCATGACTCTGATACCACTGTTGGGTTTTGTATACTACAACATCGTATGGTGCACATACAACCCTAAATGCTTTCGATCTATGTTTTCTCTAATTATACATGTAATATTGTTTCCAAAGCATTAAGCCTACAACTAGCATACAATTGACATAAATGACATAGAAATGAGTTATAAAATTACCTCTTTGTTGTAGCTTGTGGTTTTGGCCTTTAAGAACTTAATGCCCCAAATGTTGCACCTCAAATGGTTCACAACACACCTTAGACAAAGGATGACTTTTGAGAGAGTTTATGCACACTAAAATCGGTTATGGCTCTCCAAGACCACTCTAGCAAAACTTGTGCAACCAATTTTAGGCTATAGGGTGTCATATATATAGTGTAGGAATCCAAGAGTCATGGGTAAACCATAATCCATACACTTGGGTTTATTATCCATGATCCATGATTCAAGTGGGCTAACTCTTTATGGATTCATCCATAAACTTAGTCAATCATGTATCATAAGCCCAAACTATATACATATATATATATATATATATATATATATATATATATATATATATATGTATATATATATATATAATTTACATAATTAGTCCCTATTAATTTAATTAGTCTCTTTTGATCACTAAATTAATTCCAAATTAATTCTTGATCAATACTAATTAAATCAAATGATTTCATATTAATATATTAGAACTTATAATATATTAATAAATCATAAATAACCTCTTCTCAAAAGTCCATCCTATCAAATTGCCATGGTGATATGCAACCCAAATGGACCATGCTACTCTCAGGTCAAGTACATACCAATTATAGTTATGGGCTTAGACACCTAATCCAACAAAAAATGATAAGCACCACAGAAAGGCTAAGGGACGAAATTAGGGTTTTGAAGATATGGAGGTTGGGTAAACATGACAAAATGAGGTTATTATATGGTTTATATAGGGTGCAAGCCCTAAAATTAGGGTATCATAATTGCTTACGTACACCATGCGTACTCCACATACGCCCAACGTACGTGGAAGAGCTCCACGACCAAAATCGGGCTAGTACGATGAGCGTACCACCTAGTACGCCCCGCGTACTAGCCTAAGGATCAAAATGCAAAGATTTTTAATAAGAAGGGTTAAATATGAAACATACTAAATTCAAGTGTTACAACTTGTTCGGATCCCAAACGTATTTACTGCTCCGGTTAGTGTTACCTTCTTCATTCGGACCTTTAGGTGTCTATGTTTCGTATGTTTCTTACTGATACGGTTGATGTCGGTCTTTCCTATTTCTTCCTTTATGGGTAAACCCTCGGTTGTGCTCGAATCGAGCACTGCTACTAGGATACGACACATGGTATTGTTTGGTTTGCTCTTCACGCCTTCCTCCTCTTGCAACTGCTTTTCCCTCTGTTCTTGCTTTTTATGCACTTTCTGCTTCCTGTCATAGAAAGCGATTGACTTTGCGTATCATTTCTTCTGCATTTAACCATTCCCTACCTACTAACTTGCGAAACAAATCTCCTTCCAAAACCCCATATGTGAAAGCAACTATAACCATGGGATCATCTCTTGTTGGCAGTTTTCGACTGATTTTGTTGAATTGTTTGAAATAGGCTTTATTGGATGCCCCTCTATTTGTTAGCAAGCAAATATCGTGTGTGCTTGCTGTTGAAATCTTCTTCGCTGTATGAAGTTATTGTAGAATTTCTGACATAATTCTTCGAAGCTTCCTACGCTCTTGGGAGGTAAGCTTGCCAACCACTATCGAGCAGATACATTTAGGGTTCCTGTGAAGTATAAATTCCATAACTTCAGATCCATCAGGATCATCTTGATGGCCCACTGCAAATTGGAGACATGGTCGTTCGGATCTCCATTTCCATCATACATCATTACTCTAGGTCCTTTTAGTCCTTTTGGGATGGGTGTTTTGTTGATATCATCCGTAAAAGGTGACCGAAAGTTTAGATTACTAAAGGCGTGATTGTATCATTTCGCCTCTACTACTTCTAGTGACAATTCCCGCTCTTTCAGAAGGTTCTTTTTTGTTTTTTCGTGAAGGGAGGGGTCTGAGCTTAATTATTTCTTCTTATTTTCTTTCCTACTTATTTTTGCTTTGCTTCTTTTGGCTCTTGCTTCCGTCTCATCTGAGTCTTTTGTTTGACTGGTGTATATTGAGACTAAGTCCCATTTCATTTTCTTCTTCTTCTAAATGTATTTGGCTTGTTTCCCCTCCTTCTTCTGGAACTTCAAGCGTTACCTTCTTTTTCCTTACTACTGTTGCAATTTGTGGCGTTCTTTCGTTTCCCTCTATATTTTGCATTCTTGTGATAGGACTCGCATCAACAACTGTTTTTTCTTCGTTGGCTATTTGTCGCGGAGTCCGATGGATGACGCTACATGATGCGTCCCCGGGTTCGCCTTCCATCGTCTGTAAGGGTAATTGCTTCCTTAGTAATATGGATAACTTAGAGACAACAAACAAACTCCTAAGCCGATTGACCATGAGGGGATCTCGGGCCAACGCTCCGATGACAAAGTCAAAAAAGGATTTATAATGATAACAATGATATATCGAATCACGAGGGAATGAAAGTATTTAGGGTATCATCGACTGTGAATTGTTGGTAGAAGGTGCATACCTTGGAGAATTCACTTCGTTTTTTATTTAAAGTCGACATTGAGAGGCTGTAACCTCTTCCTATGCCGAGCAGGTCTTCCATCTTATCATATTAATGGACGTACCCCGGAAGGTACACTTGTGTGTATTTGTTAGCCTTTTAAAAACTATTCTTTGTTAGTTTGAGAACCCATCAGTCAAACATCCTTGTACATGTTGTTTTCTGTGAGTTCCCATGTACTATGATATTATTGTGATTGGTCTGGTATGTACCTGGTTTGGTATATACATGGTTCGGTATATACCTAGTTTTAGTATATACCTGGTTCGAGGTAAGAAGGATATACATAACTTTATGCTAGGCTGTACCCTATTAGAGGAGGATAGAAATAAGTTGATGTAAAATAAATAGTGAAGGCAACATACTTTGGATCTCCATGTCGTGGAGAAGGTTGAACCGCGACGCAGTTGAAAGTAGGTTGCTATGCTCTTTAGTGGCGAATCTATTAACGACAGAATGAAAGCGTCATAAATAATGGAAAAAACAGTGACGTGGTAAGTTGATGACGTAACTTTATGCGTCACGACGTGGCGACGTTGTTTAGTAAAATTCTGATAAAAAGAACGAGAGTTCTTTTGTTTCCCATTTCACCACTCATTCGTTGATTTTGACTGAATTTTTAAGAAGGAAAAAAAAGAGATTAAGAGAGGGTTGGTAAAGTATCATCTACTACTTCTAGAATCAGAGTTCCGGTGAAGTAAGGGTTGGAACGAGATCTTACGGAATTAGAACAAGCCCCTTTCAACCAAGTCAATGTAAGCAGTTTAACTTTACTCAAAAGAGGCATTATGATGTGTGAATTGAATTGTATAATTATATCTATGATGATATAAATGGTTATGTGGAAAAGTAAATGAGAGTGTTTTAGCATGACATATAAAGAGTATAAGTCTAATGTGTTTAAATTTCATTCAAAGAAGACCGTGTTTATGTTGATAAGTCATACATGAGTGTTATGACTATATCAAATAAGAAGAGTGCATTCTAATCAGTTATAGATGACATTAATTTGTAAAAATGAAGAGTTTAGTTATAATTATATAATTATGTGATAATACTTTTTTGATATGTAATGACGTTATGGTTAAACTTTTCATTAAGCTTATGCTTATTTTGTGAGTGTGATTGTGAAAAGCAGGAAATGTGAATTCAAGCAAAAAGAAGGCAACTATAGAGAAATAAGTTGGTTTTTATATTAACTACTATATTTTGCGTAAAACTTTGTTAAACCAGGTAAACCCTAGATGTTATTTATTAGGTGTTTTGTACTTACTACATTATGTTTGTAAATACTCTATTAAACCCAATGATTTTCATGTATGAAAAGTGAAAAAAATTGGGTGTATTTAGTTTATAAGATTTGAGAAAAAAAATTGGTTGTTACATATGACATGCAAAAACCAATTATTGACAAAGAAGAATAAGCAAAAAAGAGAAAAGACCAAGGTTCTAAATAACGTTAGACATGACTTGACGACAATGTCAAGCCTTAAACTTTTTTGAGTTGTGGTGAGCCACATTGTTTGTAAGACATGACTTAAGGCGACAATTTTATATACAATTAATTATATATATATATATATATATATATATATATATATATATATATATATATACAGAGAGAGAGAGAGAAAGAGAGAGCTAGGTTCAAGTATTCTAACTAATTATTGTGTGGTTGTAGGAATCAATGTGAACCAATCATTTCAAAACCTAAATAAGACAAATTTTTAATGTTATCTATTAATTAATTTTAGTAATTAAATAAATATTTAATTAATCACTTTAATTTAGGCAATATAGTTTTAGAAATTTATTACATAAGGTAATTTTTAATGTTATCTATTAATTAATTATAGTAATCAAATATATATGTTCAATAATTGTATATTTAAGGATGTTATTTAGACTATTATTCTGTAAGAATATGTATGAATCTATATTTGCATTACAATGTTTGAATATATAAGGATCATGTTATATTTCAACTGAAGGTTGAAGAATGTTTTTTTTCTACAAGAAGTTACTTCAATCAAAATATGTACTCTATCAGAATATATTCTGGCATTTTATAGAATATCGTTCTAACAGAATTGCATTATAAAAGAATAAAATCGAGTAAAATTAAAAATTATGTTAGAATTAAAAATGAATTAATTAAAAAAATCAGAATTCAAAATTAAAAGAATCAATATCCCTTAAAATCCGAAATTTTCATTAATTAAACATGTGTTTCCGAATTTAAACATGTGTCTCCTAATTTAAAGATAGGTAAATCATTACTTAAAATAACTAAAACCATTGGTCTACATTCATCCCGACATCCACACAATACTTAATTAGAATACAATAACCTAAGCCTATATATATATATATATATATATATATATATATATATATATATATATATATATATATATATATATGTAACATCCTGTTTCGGATCGTCCGTGATTAGGGTTCATGGGCTGCAACCCGGGCATGAGGAAGTCTCGGGGTTGCGACGAGTTGCTAGAAGCGTAGGGTATCTCGTCACCTTTCCGTGGATATGAGGTTCATTAGAAACGGAGTTATATTGAGGAAGCAATGGAAGTTTGAAGTTTTGGCAGGATAAGTCCCTTATTATAGAAAGGTAGCAGCTGAGTACACTGGGCATACGTGTGTGTACGCTTAGCGTACTCGTGTGCGTGATTTTTAAGCGGACCCACCTAGTACGCTGGGCGTACCAGAGGGTACGATGGGCGTACTAGGCACAAAATGAAAACCCTAATTTTGGGTGTGTCCCTATATAAAGGATGTGATGGCCTCATTCCTGGCCACCATTCTCGGTCAACAAACCCTCTTAAACCCTAAACCTTCGTTCATAGAGCTTGTGGGGGCATTTGAGAGCCTTTGGGTGATTTTGTGTGTTCTTGGAGTTAAGAAGAAGCTTTGGAGAAGAAGGAGTGAGAGTCCAGGCCCTTGGATCTGAGCATATCTGTGTTGGGAGCTTCATATATAGGTATAAAGCTTCAAGCTTTCTCACTCTTTTGATTTGTGAATCATAGTAGATTATTTTAGGGTTTTTGTCCCAAAAGTTGGAGACTTTATGATTTATTGAGCTCCAGAGACTATGATCAACCCCCCTTGAGTGTATTTAGTGGTGTTGTGTCATAAAAATTACGACTTGGACGTTGGGATCAAGCCATGCATGAGATATAAGCATGTTGAGCTAAGAAAGTGAGAGTTTTGTGTGTTTCTGATCTTATCAGCCATGCAAAGGCTTAAAGTCACTGACTTTATGGAGTAAGAGCTATTAGGGAGTCCAGATCTGTGATATGAGCCAAAGTATTAACTAATTAAGACCAAATGAGTAGAAAGAATGAATCTGGGAAGTACGTTGAGCGTAATTCCAATACGCCCCACGTACTGACCAAGTGTCCCCGATGGCCAATCTGGATTCGTGAGTACGCTGAGCGTACCAAGGGAGGTACGTCCCGCGTAACCTCACTGTGGACTTTTGGGCTAAGTCTCATTTTGGGCCTTGAGTGTTGGGCCTGGAGTTTGGGCTTGTTGCACTAGAGTTTTGGACCAGAGGAATATATATATATATATATATATATATATATATATATATATATATATATATATATATATATATATATAAGTGCCTTGGGCCTTTAAGTTGGGCTTGCCACTTGGACTTGAGAGTTGGGCCTCGGGAGAACCCATTTGTTATTGGGCCTTGGTGGGCCCAATGGGTTTTTGGTTATGGATGGGATGGTTAGTGGTCTACCTTTAGACCTAATGAGTAAGATTTTGGACTTAGTTCCTAATTGGGTTAATTGTGGGTTTGGCTCAGAGATAGAGGCCGGTGCGCAGCAACATCGTTTATAGGGGTTGTTTATCATCCGAGGTGAGTCTTCTCACTATATTTTACCTAGAGTGGTAACCTTTGTGTGACTGGAGGGTCTTATGTGCTTATATTGTGTATTGTAAAATCCTGCATTATGTCTTTGTGATTTATGTTGTGTATTATTCTGAGCTTACTGAGTTAGGACCGGAGGGTCCCACTGAGACACATTGACCGTAGGGTCTTATCTGAGTATAGTCATGAGAGGCTAATAAGATATGTGTAGTATTGTGGGGAACTCACTAAGCTTCGTGTTTACCATGTTATGTGATATGTGTTTCAGGTTCTTCTCAGGATCGCGGGAAAGTGCCGGTTTGATTGTACACACCAGAGAAAGAGTTATGTTTTGAGGATCTTGGATTATTAATCAAACAATTATGGAGTTGCGTTTTGTAAATTAAATAAATGAGATTTTTGTGAAATGTGTTATGAGAATTATGTGATTTTAAAATGAAAATTTTGTTTGAAAATTTCCAGTGTTACAATATATATATATATATATATATATATATATATATATATATGACTTGAAGTGACGTTTTGTTAAAGCTTGGCGGCAAACAGGGCCGACTCCATACCTGGGCGAGATGGGCTGAGGCCCAAGGCAGCAAAAATCTTAGGGCATAAAATGAGTCAAGTTCGCAGTAGTATAGACATAATGTTGGGCTATGCATCTTGTCTCTATCGTCGTGACTTAGAGGGTGTTTGGGATTTCATTTTGAAGTTAAAAAGGACTTTTATGTAAAAGGACTTATTGACTTATCAATGTGGGAAAAGGAGATTTTAAAAAAGTGTTTGGTTTAGCTTTTTAGTGACAAAAGTCAATAAGTCAATAAGTTAAAAAGTGTTTGGCTAACTTATTGACTTTTGCTTGTTTTTTATTCTAATAAGTCATAAGTCATTCCAAAAAGTCACAAATTGTAACTTCTTCAAAACTCATTTTCAAAGACTAAACCAAAAGTTATTTTAAAAGTCCTTATTAAATATCCAAACACTTTTTTTAACTTATTGACTTTTCAAAAAGTCAATAAGTTAAAAATGAGATTTTAGATGAAATCCCAAACACCCTCTTAGGAGGGCAGCGTGGGCGCGAAGTACTCTAAAAATCGGGACTACCGATCGTCGTATATGGCGCCTAGAAAAACCAAACGTCAATCCACTCGAAACACACACATTTGCTGTTGATTGGAGAACTCAACGCCTAGAAAGATGCACATTGATTTCAAATGCCCTTGTTACTTTTGTCGATCTCTTATATAAGAAGTAAGAACCAAGTACTGATTACATTACATAACTCTCTAAATATGATATTTTTCTTTCAAAATCTCTCATGTATCGGTCGATTACATTGCTCTCTGAAGTGTTTAAATCGATTACATTGCTCTCTGAAGTGTTTAAATCGATTACATAGCTCTCTAAAGTCTTTTACAATAGAGTTATGATTTCTAAATACTTCAATTGATTAATTTCTAATTTTTGATTTGTGAATCGTGGTGGTTTACTGGACAGAAAAAAAACATTGCTGTTTTGCTTTCAATATCATATTATAAACCAAAAATTGCATCTTCTCTACTTGATTTCTGTTCTCGAAAAAAAATTGCAAATTGCAATTACTAGAGTTAGACCATCTTTTTTTTTTTTGCAATAAAAAATCCACATCTCCCGTTCTTTAACCGGTTAAATTTCAATTTTTAATAGTATTGTGATTCCATTTTAGTGTTGTCATTTGTGATTTGTATTGGTTTTTTTGGTTAATTGATTTCAATCATACTAATTTTGTGTTTAAATTTCAATATCTTATTTTTTAAATTTTAAAAGCCACTTAAAGATACAAGTGTTTATGGTTTATTAATTATTAGTTTGTACTAAGATTTTAGGATTTACTGTTTACTATTTCTTGTTGATACTAATATTATAAGGTAGATTATGATTGATTGTTTATGGTTTATTTGTATACAGAGGCTTCTGCTGTTTGGACATGACATTATCATGGAGTTGGAGTTTGCAATCATGTATATATTTCTAAATGTTTATTTATATATAAGATTTTGTTGGCTATGTTTGTAATGGTAGCATCTTTGGAAAGAAGTGTTTCAAAGTTAAAGTCATATGACAACATTTAGTACTGAATAGTGTTGAATATGATAGAATAGTGGGTACTTTTGCTTAAAAATGAAATATATCATTGTTTTAAGTGGAGTTTGTGTGTTTGTGTAAATATGTGTTTTTAAATAAAAGGTTTTGTCACATTGTTTTTTTTTTAAATTATATCTCTTGTAAAAATGTTCGAATTTATTAAAGCTATAAAAATGGGGCATTATTATACCGATTCGCCCGGGGCACTAAAAACCATTGGACCGACCCGACGGCAAATACAAGTTTTGGAGTCATGACGCGCCATGACGAAGTCATGTCGAACTTTTTAGAACCTTAGAAAGACAATAGAATGGAATACATTACAGCAAAGAGAGTGGCTAGCATTTAGAAATAATATGTTCGCCAAAATGCTCAACGAATGGATAAGTAGATTGATCTTCTCATATTCATATAGATCATTATTTTTCGTATTTTGTGAATAAATCTAGAAAACTATTATACCAAACACAAGCGTGTAATTTGAAGGGAATGTAATTTTAATATCATATTGGGCCCAAGTGCCCAGTTATGCTAATATTTTTGGGCAAGCCCAAATGTGTACATCATGACCATAGTGGCATACTGGCGTAGTAGATTGGATCAAAAGTAGATTCATGATCACTCTCGGGCCTTAAAGTTTATTCGATAACCAAATTGAACTAAATTTGAATATAGAATAATAAGAAAACTCTATGTCAGTTGGTTTTTGATTTATGAACACCGTACATATCTATACGTACTTGCAAACAAGTCTTGAGTATAGTTTTACATAAATAATAGCTAAATTTTTATATATTTATGGACTTATGGATCATGGTTCAGTAAGGTTTTGGATAACCTACAACCCTCACAAGGTACCCTAATAAGATCCCCGACGAGGAACAAGATGGGTTTGGGGGAGCTTTTCGGTTTTTGGCTTGTGGACGGGGATAACACACCCCACCCAATACCCCATTGCCATTCCTAGTTATACCTCAAAGACAATTTTGGTAATTTATATTAATTTAGAAGTGTATTTTAAATATATGAGAGCATAGGGTTAATGATGTCAAAACAAGAAAAAGTAAAACTGCCTCTTTATTAACGGTGAGTCACTTGAATTCAAAACAAATAAGATTTGAACTTGAGACCATTTTTTTTAATGATTATTTCTCAAGTGATTACTACTAAGGGCATGTTTGTTAAATGTTAACATCTAAATGATTTAGCCTAAATAATTCAAATACCTAAACTATTTAAATGCTTGAATGATTCTAAGGTGTGGATGAACATGTTGTTTTGGAAGATTATCCAGCATGACTAAACAATTTCTCTCATCTAATAAGAACACCTACACAAATTCAACAAAAACAATTTCACAAATTTAATAAAAAAAACTTTATCTATTTATAAAGGGTTGTATAAATGATTCAAATACAATTGTTCATAACTTCAATACATCATCATTAACAATATGTAACTACAAGATGAAATCTAAACCTAATCATTACACATATAAACTACAATAGCAACATACCTACTACTCATTTAATATAGATTTACAAATAAATGTTAATACCAATTGGAAAACATTATTTTATAAACATTTTACAAGCATAAGGATCAAATTTAGTTTATTACTCAAAACCTTGAAATTCATTTCCACAATTCAGGCACCACATAAAAGACATGAAACATCTACCGGATAAAATGATATAGTTTTAGAAATCAGTGTGTCTAAAAAACGTTTTTAAATCACCTAATCATTAACAAAAATCACAAAACACCCTTTATATTCAACAACCATATTCCATTTAACAAAGAGAGTACCAAAAGAACAACTGAACAAAAAATAGAGACTATCGAGAGAGATAAAAGGGAAACTAGAATGTATCGAGAGAGATAGTAGCAAATTTGAGAGAGAGAGAGAGAGAGAGAGAGAGAGAGGAACCGTCGGTGGGTACCAGTGGGAGGAGGTGGCGGTGCAGGTTTGGGGTCAATGAGAGGATGTATTAACAACGTATGTTTAATAGAGGAAAATGAGACTCTTTTTTTTTTTTTTTATTCTTTTAGGGTTATGATGAAAAAGATGGGGTTTTTTAGAAAAAAAAATGGTTCGGAGATGTATTAGACATTGAGCTATTCCGATCCCTCTTAATTTGACATTACTAAAGGCCCTCCATGTTAAACGATTAAGAGGTTATTTTTTAATAGAACCATTAAAAAACTTACGAAACAACCCTAACCCAACTTGGTGGTGATAATAGCATGTAAAATTAAACAATGACATGTACTTCTTTGTGTCATTAGAAATCAAATTGCATGAATAAAAATTGGTTATATTTCTATATTTCATTCATTCGCAGCACAAACAAATATTTCCCTTGCTAAGAAATGAAAATTTACAGAATGGATATATTCTACTTTTCAAAATAAACAAAAGTAATATATTTAGAAAATATTTTTAAAAAAATCCATTCATTTTCTAATTCTCTTCGTATCAAACAATATCTTAAAGTTGTGCACCACAGCCCACAAATACTTGTATAAAATGCAAAACCTACTTTTATTTGTGAGCAAATCATGGGACCATCGTCCAAGCTACAAACTCTTTATTGTGAGTCTATCAAAAGGACCATACTCATCTGAAATGTCGTATAAATAAAATCGACCACTAATTCATTGTAGGGGTGTGCAATAAACCGCACAAACCGCATAAACCGCCCGCACCGCACCAAACCGCACCGCATAACGCGGTTTAAAACACTCGCGGTGCGGTTTGCGGTTTGTATTTTTGTTAAACCGCATTATGCAGTGCGGTTTAAGATTACAAAATTGCGGTTTAAACCGCCGCATTGATAAAATCGATTAATTATATATATATATATATATATATATATATATATATATATATATATATATATATTTGAAAATATTTTGACATGTCCTAAATTAGTGACATTATCTTAAGTTACTAAAATGTAATCTTAATTAATCCAAAATTTAACGCAGTTACCATAGTTTTTTGTCTCAAATTCATTTTCAACTAAGATTCTGACCATTATTTTATAGTCACTATGTTTTCTTAACTTATGTATATTCATAAGTAGTTAATGACCACGATTATTTGACCACCAAATTTCTTAATGACCACTTAGTGAGCTGTTAGTGATGACAATGATAGTATTATTATTAAATTTAAAGTAAATAATTAGTCAAACCGCAAAACCGCATGTAAACCGTATAAACCGCCCGCACCAAACCGCACCGCATAATGCGGTTTTGAATGTTTGTGGTGCGGTTTACGGTTTCTAAATAACTCAAACCGCATATGCGGTGCGGTTTGCGGTTTTGGCTCTAAACCGCATCAAACCGCACCACGCACACCCCTAATTCATTGTTTATCGATCTCTCAATTTTGAAAAATTAAGTAATCTAACCCTTATACATCCTTTACAATTTTTTTTTTTTAAAGTAACTACATTCTCCGGAACACATTGTTCCGGAGAGGTCTCCGGAATTCCGGAGTACGATTCCGGACCATGGTTCCGGAATACATTTGACTTTATTTATTTATTTATTTATAAAATGTAATACATGGTTCCATAATACATTTGTAATACATGGTTCCAGGGTATATTGTATAAGTTTTGTTTTCATAAAATATATAACTTTTGGTTTTATAAAATATAAAATGCAATTAAAATGAACAAACAACTAATAAATACATAAACTAAATAAAGGATGTGTGTATATCATATTACAAATACGATGTTCAAATTATTTTTGTCCTTGTACCCCAAAATATTTCCGCTAGTCGTTTTCTATAACCCATAGCCCATGGACCAGTGGTTTTACCCTCTATAGAAATCGATTTCTCGGTGATCAACGCCTCTAGAAACCAACACAAAAATACCCCACAATCCCCCCTCCTGCTAATCTATTGTGGTACGTCTAGGGCCTTTTCGAGGGTCATCTTGAAGCTCTCAAGTGAGATTGAATCAATTGGTTCGGTACCCCAGTAGTTGACTCCCATTTGCAATTTGTGGATGCGGGCTCTCATACCTATAAACCAATCCTCATTTTCCGAACAGTAGTCGCCCTTCCAATGTATAACGTCCCAAAAATTAAAAAAAAATCGATTTTTAAATTAATAAAACCATTATCCAAAACAACATCATAAAAACCATGGTGAATCAAGTGTATCAATAACAACTAAGTACATCAAAGTAATATAAAATGTGGAACGATGTGGTGTGTACACTGCAATCATCCCAGACTATTCCTCATCGAACCAGAAGTACCTGAAACACAAACTGAAAACCGTAAGCACAAAGCTTAGTGAGTTCCCCAAAATACCACATACCATACATATCAAACATATAATGGGCGTCGCCCGTCATCGGGCTCCGCCCGACATTGAGCCCCGCTCGGAACAGATCTGTCAGTCATCAGGCCCCGCCCGGTATACATACAACAAATGAACACATGCATAAATATCACAAAGATAAATAACATATAATATAATCATCAGGCCCCGCCCGGTAAACATATAAACACATAACACATGGAAAACATAACAAACCATGGGTCGGCATTGGTGCCTTAAACCCGCTAAACAAAGTGAGGAAACTCACCTCAACCGGCAGAATCTCTTAGATAAAATCTCAGTCTGCTGGTCCGGAAAATCCCCGCGCTAACATCATCAAATAATATCCAATTAATAATTGGATCCCGGCCCATAATCAATAATCTAGATTACTTGTCCAATATCAAGGGTAAAAGACCATTTTACCCTTTTCTCACTTGCCCAAAACCAAGGCCCATCGCAAATGCTCCAAAAAGCCCAATTTCCTAAATGGCATCCCAAGGCCCAATATGGCCCAACTTCCTAATTGGGCCCAAAAACTATCATGGACCTAAACCCAAGAAAGCCCATAGTCTATCCATGGCCCAAAGTCAGAAGTCCAATGGTCCACCAAGGTCCAAACCCTAAAAGCCCAAAATATGGCCCAAACACGAGGAAGTCAACCCAAAAGTCAAACAACTGAGTACGCTGGGCGTACTCAGACTTACGCTTGGCGTACTCCTTCTGGGGCCAGTACGAGCTGAGTACGCCCCCCCCCCCCTGTACTCGGCAGAAAGCCAACCTAACTCATTAAGCACTTATTCGGTTAAACCAACATGCCAAACTCTCAAATTTGATTTTAGAAGGTGACTTAACACGTAAAGTTGGCAACTTTACACCCATTCATGAGTTAATAAGTCCCAAAACTCAAAAGGAACAATAACAAAGAACCTAACTCATGCATGGACCAAAATAACTCATAAATGTTGCATTTTTATGGACAATGGACCTCATTTGTGTTAAGATCTAACCCTCATGGCTTCTGGAGTAGACCACAAACTCAACTTTAGCTCAAAAGACCTAAAAATGCATAAATAACACCCTAAGATAAAGATGACCCTGAATCTACAAGCTCAAGCCAATCCCAAGCAACCTCCAAGTGTTCTTCTTCTTCTTCTACTTCACCAAAAACACCACCAAAACTCACTTTCAAGCTCAAAACTCACAAATGACACTTAGGGTTTCGTTATAGGGTAGAGAGTGATGGAGGCTGATCAATAGAATGTCCAAAGATGATATAAGTTGCTTAAATAGGATGCAAACCCTAAAAATTAGGGTTTGCTCCTGCCTTGCATATGTCGTGCGTACTCCACGTACGCCCCGCGTACGTGGGTGAATCCCGCGTCCAACAAAGAGCTAGCACGCTAAGCGTACTCATATAGTACGCCTCACACACTAGCTAGGGACCGATAAGATAAAGATTTTGCATTTAGGGGCTAAAAGGGAAACATAACAAATTACGAATGTTACACAATGACTATCGTATATAGTCATTTGGAATGTCTTTAAATCCAAAGCACCCAAAAACCAATGAGCATGTGGTATATTGATTGGGATGTAAAACTACAAAAAAAAGGTTATAAATAATTAAGTAGTATATAAATACTCAGGCAATGTAATCCAAACAAAATTATACCGTATAACACTCTGCCCAAGCTGGGTAAACGGATCCGTCAGCCATGTCACTCCAGTCAAATGTATTAGTGTTGAAAGCTAACGACACAACCGTCCACCAAGCATCATGCGCTCTACGCTCTACCAGAAATGAGATCCACATCATGATGTGCTGCCAATTAATTTTTTGCAATAAAGTAAATATTGTTATTAGAAGCGTATTTTGTAATAAGCAAATAATTATATTACTTACATCACATGACAACCATCCTCCATGACTATCTGCATATAATCGTGTCCAAAACTTAAGCGTAGCAAAACTAGTCAAATAATTGTGACCAAATGATAACGAGCCATCACGTTCTTTATAAACAGTGTGTACCATATGGACATAACTTTTTGGCACTTGGAACGCCTAAGAGGTTTTGGCGACAATGTTTTGTATTCATCCCGCAGAATCTCTTTTACATCCGAAAAGTGAATAACTAGAGACGACTGCTCAGGGTCGGCATTCAATGGTTGTTCAGGGCTGTCATTCAGTGGCTTTTCGGGGTTGCTTAAGACATAATCATGCTCCCATAACTCAATGTCATTGTTGTATCCCTGTACGGTTCAATAATGTATACTTGTAAACGATGCAAAAACATAACGACCATAAACGATGAAATACATAAAAAATTTACATCCATCATCTTCGAGGTACCAACATTGTCTCCGGGAGTCTTATTGATAAGTTTTAGAACCATGGCTAAAATAGCCTCATGCTCTGCTAAACGCTCCTCCTGAGACCGCAACTGCTCGCGACATTCACGTACCTCATTTGTTAATTGACCGACCTCGTTCTACAAATCACTAATAATTCGATCCTTGTCAGTTGATGGGTCAGCGGCCGGCGGTGGTGGTGGTGGCAGGTGAGATGGATCATCTATATGTGCCTTCTTTTCTCGAGGCTCATGGGTAAGGGAGTTTTTGGGTGATGGTGTTAGGGAAGGTGCCCTGTGACCTTCAGTGTCGGGTAAATCAGGGCGATAAAGCCACACCGAGCTAATAATCCACCATTCATCATGCATCTCATCTTCTATCGGCTCCAACTTCTGTACGAGTCTATTACCCTGGTAACAAAATTATAAAATTATAAATAAACATAAATTATAAAATTAATAAATATTTAAATAATAAAGTAACCATACGTCGTCAATTTTTAAAAACTGGTTGCAGTGAGTCTTTTGTAACGACCTTAGTTTTGACCATGCAACAACCTAAGGGATAACATTCTTTTGTCGGGTACAAAACAAACTGCTCATCGGAGAAGTCTAAAGAATCCATATCTGAATGTTAACAAACAAACAAATAAAAAATAGTTAGAATGTTAGCAATCAAAATAAATAATAAATTTTTCATCATCTACTTACATTAAAAGCGTATAAAAACCCTTGTAGGGTGTAAGTCAATTTGAAACATCCCAAAAATATAGTCTAAAAATTTCGTTCTAATTTAATAATAAAACCATAGTTATAGAACATCATATAAAAATCATAAACAGTGTATCTCAAAATATCGTAACAATTGTCAAAATATCAGAGTATAAACATCCCAGGCTGAACAGATGGTGTGTGCACTGCAATCTTCCCGAGCTCATTTTTTGAAAACTGAGTACTTGAAACCAAAACTGAAACTGTAAGCACGAAGCTTAGTGAGCTCCCCCAAACTACCACATACCATACAATAACATATAAAGCAACTACTGGGCCTTGCCCACTGCATCGGACCGAAGTCCGGAATAACTTGGGCCTCGCCCACTGCATCGGACCGAAGTCCGGAACTACTAGGGACTTGCCCTCTGCATCGGACCGAAGTCCGGAACTACTTGGGCCCTGCCCTCTGCATCGGACCGAAGTCCGGAATTACTAGGGCCTTGCCCTCTGCATCGGACCGAAGTCCGGAACTACTAGGGCCTTGCCCTCTGCATCGGACCGAAGTCCGGAACTACTAGGGCCTTGCCCACTGCATCGGACCGAAGTCCGAAATAACTGAACATATCATAACTTAATCATAAACATATAATCATAACACATATACTGCATCGGGCTTGCCCGGCATCGGACCGCAGTCTGGAACACATAACACATAGACATGCCTGTATCACAAAGACATCAAGCATACAAAACTACTTCTCGGGACCACCCTGGCATCAGACCGCAATCCGGAACTACTATAATCTAAACGGACCGACATTGTGGCCGTAGACCCGTTCCTATTGGAAGGAAACTCACCTCACACTGCTGAAGTCCTGCTGACAAAACCCTAGCTGTTGGATGACAGAGTCCCGAATCTGGTGGTGTGCAATGGTGAAGGCAGCAAGGTTTTTTGCGATGACAGCCACGACGGTCGGGAGATATGGCGGCGACACGAGATGTTGGTGGTTGCAATGGCTGGAGCAGCGACCTGAGTAGTCGAACCGAGCCAAACAGCGGTGGTGATCGTGACTGAGAAGAAACCACCGCGAAACGAGGCAACGCCGACATCAAGAAAGGGAGAGGAAGGTGGCGATCGTAACTATCCGGCGGACGGCAGCGGCGGTCCATGGCAACAATTTCTGACATAGAAGGGTTGGACTCCGACGACTTGGCTTCAGTGGCGGCGAGGAGGAAAGTCAGGCGGCAAAAGCTCACACGGCAGCCACAGCTGACCGGAAAACACGCATGGTGGTCGACTTCGGCGGTTTCCGGATTCACGGTGGCTAGGAGGTTGCGACGACTGGAAGGGAGGTGAGGTGAAGGTGGCTGCTGGAGGGCTTCCGATGATGGCAGCTGCCTCTATGAGTTAGGGTTAGGTTACCGGGTGACGGGTCTTATATACCCCGATCCCATAAGAAAATTTCCCATATTGACAAATTCGATCCCTCATTCCCCCTTTTCTTTCATCTTAAGCCCAACACTTACACTTTAGCCCCTGGCCCCATAAAATCTTTCCAACTTCAATCCAAAATTTACCGTTCAGTCCCTGACTTTGAAAATCCCTTTCATAGTATGTCCTAATAATTACCAAACAGACCTCAACCTTCAAACTTCTATACAATTTAATCCGAAAATCACATTTTAACCCCCCAACTTCTATAATTATGACTTTTAACTCCTCGAAACTAACGCCTTGCTCAATTATTATTGATTTTAGGGCTTCTATACATTTATTTATTTATTTTATAAACGGGGTGTTACAAATCTCCCCCACTTAAATTAGATTTCGTACTTGAAATCATTCCTTACCATATCTTACACGCCCAACCACTCTAGTAAAATGGTCACCATCCTGGGCACACCCTAGCCCTCCTACGGTAGCCATGACCATTCTTCGTAAATCCCTAAAACCCTCAGGTGAACGAATTCCTCGCAACAATATCACATGTACTCTGTCTGAAATTTGCTGTCTCTAGATGATCTGAATCCCTAACAGACCACTCATACTGTATTATTATAGATGAACCCCGCGGTGGGTGACTAAGCATTACTCAGCAATCTGTTACGCTTATCATACATGAGGTCCTCAAATACCATTACTGATGGAGACCCAAAACTGTCTGAAACACTGATCTGCCTGAAAACATTGAACTGCCTGAAACACTGACTGCCTGAAACACTGAACTACCTGAACACTGAACTGCCCGAAACACTAAACTGCCTGAACACTGAACTGCCTGAAACACGGAACTGCCTGAAACACTGAACAGCCTGAAACTGTATGCTGCCACATGGTTGCTTCCCAACATCTACCGAGACCTACCTGGTCTCAATTTTTCGCCAATCATCTGAAATATCGGGTTTCGGCCCGGCTACGGAGCCAAATGACTCCCACTTAGTCGCCTCACACGACCTCTGAACGCAATCCTTCTCTAGAACTAGTTGCAACTAGTTGTCATGCCACTGTGACTCTAACAACTTCCTGATCTAACCGATTGGTTCCATGCGTGGAATCCTGACGTCACCAAACCCAAGGCTAAAAGTGATTGTTACATGATCATTGGTAGCCTCATGTCATGAATGACCTAAGCAGTTCCCTGCTTCCTTGCTCTCATAGCTGTAGTGGCGCTTCT
This sequence comes from Lactuca virosa, assembly GCF_052849685.1. Classification (NCBI taxonomy): domain Eukaryota; kingdom Viridiplantae; phylum Streptophyta; class Magnoliopsida; order Asterales; family Asteraceae; genus Lactuca; species Lactuca virosa. The sequence goes on along the minus strand of NC_136427.1, from coordinate 255,343,366 downwards.
ACAGTCTCATCAGTCATCACTAGCTCAAGCAGATTTAATCCATCTGGGTAATCTAAAATCTCATCCGTGGATTTCCATATCCTCACTGCTGCACTCGAACTAGTGGGTACTACTGTTCTTTCCGCGTCCTAAGAACGCACTCACGCTATCTACCAACCTAGTGAATGCTACGGCTACACCCGCAGACTTACAACACAATATCAATGTCTGGCTTCTAGCGAATGCTACAGCTACTCCCGCAGACTTACAACACTCTAATACTATCTGGTTGCTAGTGAATGTTACGGCTACACTCGTAGACTTACAACACTCTAGCACTATCTGGCTGCTAGTGAATGCTACGGCTACACCCGCAGACTTACAACACTCTAACACTATCTGGCTGCTAGTGAATGCTACGGCTACACCTGCAGACTTACAACACTCTGACACTATCTCATTCGCTGATACTAATCCGAACACATCCGACGTCGAGCATACATGTGACCTAACATCCAAAACTGAACCCATGTCCTGATTGGAATCCCCAAACTGATTCCCTAAGGCTTGCTAGCAACATTCCGAGAACGAGATCTCATTATTGGCAAGTTTTTCTGAACTTCCATCTCACACTATCCTCAAATCATACAGCCGCTTGGGATTTCTTCCTTCCTGACAAGGATGCGAAACTTATCCCGTCTTCATAACCGCTCTTGCTTCGGAATCCTTGGGTGATTCTCCCCCACTTTGATTCAGCTAATGCCCTACAACACCCAAAACTGGAAAAATTCTCAATTCTTCCTACCCTCCCATGACCAATCTGCTAGAACTCACGCTTATCCTTGCTAGGGTTTCAACACCAGCTAATCCAAAAGATCACACAACTTCTAAAAATCCAAATAAATCTCCGGTAATAACCCGCTAGACCCAGGAAGCTCCGAATCTCAATTGGAGACCTCGGAATCTCCCACTGCATCACAACCTCTATCTTGGCCGGATCGACTAGAATATCCTTCTGATTGACAAGGTGCCCAAGAAATTGCACCCCGTGCAACCAGAACTCACAATTGAAGAACCTTGCAAAAATTCTCTCCCTCCTCAAAGTCTCTAGCACCTCCCTCAGATGCTTCTCGTGCTGCTCCTCAGTCTTGGAATAAACCAAGATGACGCTGTACTTTCCCAATCCCGTAATCTGGGGAATTGCTCTATCACTATTCGCTAATGCTTCTCGGCATGCAGTTGGCATATGACATCTCTTGAAAATATAATTCAGACGCAAACCGAGGATAACTCAGGGTTACACTTACTCAACCCTTGGAACAAAAGGCTCCCTTGTGCAGTTTCCCGCAAGTGCTGCACCGAATCTGACCCCGCTGGCCTCTCAGAAGCTAATCTGAAATCTACGGTCTCCTCCCGAGACCCCTCGCTATAAGCAACTGATCTGGTTTCCCTTCCCCGACGTGCTCCAAGTCAATATCTCATTCTCAAGCTCAAGAAGTCATATCATTCAGGGTCTTGCACCTCGAGATACTCACGATCTCCCTGCTATCATTCTACAGTATGTACTGATACTTTATCTTCTTCCATTCCTCATCTGCTGCATACTGCGGTACCAACTAAGCTCTCTCCCTAGACTTGGCGGTGATCTCTGCCACAGTCTCAGTAGTCTGGCGGAGATATAACAACTCTCGCGTCAACTGCTACGCCTTAATCGCCTGGGCACATTCTGCCCAAAATCTGGTCTAAAAGTCATCCCATGACATAGCATCAACCGCATCATCACTCAACTCCATACCAACCTATTCCTATCAATCTCATGCCCTGTCCTTCAGAAGACAAGAGCTAAGTCGGATGTTGTCCCCTTTCGAGACTATGGCTGGTACAAAAACCCATTGGCGACATCTGCCAATCATCTGCTGCTAGCGATGGGGTCCCTAGCCCCATGGTAATCTAGAGCTTCTCAAGCTCTGAACTCCCAAATCATCAGTGTACGCATCCCTATCATGGCTGCTATCTCAGTACAGAATGCACTCATCCTCTCATCATAATTCTCTAAAATGCCCTCGTTGATCATATTGAAGATCACAAGAGTCTAGTCAATGATACTGCGCATAATTCTCAGATGGAATGAACTCCCTCATCTGATCATAGAGCTGCCCGGCTACAGAGTCCGAGCTTGATCCTTCGTCGACACCAGAACTACCATCTGGTCTACCACGTAGCGTCACTATACTCGGTAATATACCATCACTAACTGTTGGATTAATGTCTAAGTCCATAACTATATTTGGTATGTACTTGACCCGACCCGGCATGGTCCATTTGGGTTGCACTTCACCGACACAATTTATATGGATAGTCTTTTGAGAATAGTATATTTATGATTTATATTAATATATTATAAGTTCTAATATATTAATATGGAATCATATTATTTAATTAGTATTGATCAAGAATTAATTTAGAATTAATTAAGTGATCAAAAAGAACTAATAAAATATGGACTCTTATATATATGGAATGGGCCAAGTTCATCTAGGTTGGGCTAAGCTTTCATGGATGGTCCATGGAGCTTTTAACCCATGGCTCCTATGTAAATGAAAGGTCATGGGTATTAGGGTTTACATGGATGTAACCCTAATCCTCCATAATATATAAAGGGGTCCTTGGCTCACAAAATTGGCACAAGTGTGTGAAAATAAGAGTGGGCCGATTTTAGTGTGCATACATATTCTCTCAAGTTCTTCCAAGGTGTTTTGGTGATTTGTGATTCCATTTGAGGCTTCCACACTATTGGGGCTAAGCTCTTAAAGCTTGAAGACATCAAGCTACATCAAAAGGTATGTCATCTAACTATAACTTTGTAGTATAGGTGCTTCATAATATGCTAGTTAGGATGAAACCTTGGAATAGTTAATATTTGCATGTATAATAGAGAAAACATAGATCCAAGGTTTATAGGGTTGCATGTACACCATAGGAGTGTTAGAATGCTCAAAACCCAACACTAACATCACAATACTCATCAAAACTCGAGGGATCTCACACACTACTAGTTCCCTGGTCTTATCTCGGCCTTCCTTGATTCGAGTAAGGATCCTCTGCTTTCAGTAGTACGGGCCCATACTACCTTCCACATCTATCCGTACTTTCCTCAAGAACTGCCTTGACTCCACCAAGTCCCTTCTACTGCTACTGTTCTCTGCTACTGTCATCCTAGGCTTGCCCTAGGGTAATCACCAACTCATTCTCCGCCATCAGCTGCATAAGAAATCCCTGCTTTCTTCCCCTAACTAGCTCGCGAATACTATTACATATTACTCAGACTAGATAATTCTTCGAATGAGAGATCCTACCCTACAACGGTTGGACTCAGACAAGAGCTGCGAAATAGAGCTAGACCTAACCTTCTGAAATTATTTAGTCCTTGCAATATGTAACTTAACATATTCGTTTACTAGTTAGTGAAAGACAACTAGAACTCCTAAAAGCACAAACCAAGCAGCATTCGGGCATTGAGTACACATAATCAAGCATCTACTAGTCTGGCTATCATACTGACTAATCTGTACTAGCATGCAGTTCTCATAAAGCTGAACACATATAATAGGCACATAAGGCATCCTTCCTAGATCCTTAGCCCTAAACTAGCATGCAGTTCTCATAAAGCTGATAATCATATCATAACATGAACTTGTATGGGTAATTTGGGAGTACTTACTTGAGCTCGGCTGATTGCATGCACCACACCCTTTTCTCTTTTCAAAGTTCTTTTCTTTCTAAAATTTCTTTTCGCTTTTTCTAAAACTCTTTTCTTTCCTCAAAATCATTCTTACAAAAAATTGGTTTTTCTTTTTGAAAATTTCTATACCAATTCCTTAGTTTGAGTTCAGGCACACCCGAAAGTATACCCGAATCCCTCAAACCAAGGCTCTGATACCAACTTGAAACATCCCAAAAATACAGTCTAAAAATTTCGTTCTAATTTAATAATAAAACCATAGTTATCGAACATCATATAAAAATCATAAACAGTGTATCTCAAAATATCGTAACAATTGTCAAAATATCAGAGTATAAACATCCCATGCTGAACAGATGGTGTGTGCACTGCAATCTTCCCGAGCTCCTCTTTTGAAAACTGAGTACCTGAAACCAAAACTGAAACTGTAAGCACGAAGCTTAGTGAGCTCCCCCAAACTACCACATATAAAGCAACTACCATACAATAACATATAAAGCAACTACTGAGCCTTGCCCACTACATCGGACCGAAGTCCGGAATAACTTGGGCCTCGCCCACTGCATCGGACCGAAGTTCGGAACTACTAGGGCCTTGCCCTCTGCATCGGACTGAAGTCCGGAACTACTTGGGCCCTGCCCTCTGCATCGGACCGAAGTCCGGAACTACTAGGGCCTTGCCCTCTGCATCAGACCGAAGTTCGGAACTACTAGGGCCTTGCCCTCTGCATCGGACCGAAGTCTGGAACTACTAGGGCCCTGCCCACTGCATCGGACCGAAGTCTGGAACTACTAGGGCCCTGCCCACTGCATCGGACCGAAGTCCGGAATAACTCAACATAGCATAACTTAATCATAAACATATAATCATAACACATATACTGCATCGGGCTTGGCCGGCATCGGACCGCAGTCCGGAACACATAACACATAGACATGCCTGTATCAAAAAGACATCAAGCATATAGAACTACTTCTCGGGACCACCCCGGCATCGGACCACAGTCAGAAACTACTATAATCTAAACGGGTCGACATTGTGGCCGTAGACCCGTTCCTATTGGAAGGAAACTCACCTCACACTGCTGAAGTCCTGCTGACAAAACCCTAGCTGCTGGATGACAGAGTCCCGAATCTGGTGGCGTGCAATGGTGAAGGCAGCAAGGTTTTTTGCGATGACAGCCACGACGGTCGGGAGATATGGCGGCGGCACGAGATGTTGGTGGTTGCAATGGCTGGAGCAGCGACCTGAGTAGTCGAACCGAGCCAAACAGCGGTGGTGATCGTGACTGAGAAGAAACCACCGCGAAACGAGGCAACGCCGGCATCAAGAAAGGGAGAGGAAGGTGGCGATCGTAACTATCCGGGGGACGGCAGCGGCGGTCCAAGGCAACAATTTCTGACATAGAAGGGTTGGACTCCGACGACTTGGCTTCAGTGGCGGCGAGGAGGAAAGTCAGGCGGCAAAAGCTCACACAGCAGCCACAGCTGACCGGAAAACACGCATGGTGGTCGACTTCGGCGGTTTCCGGATTCACGGTGGCTAGGAGGTTGCGACGACTGGAAGGGAGGTGAGGTGAAGGTGGCTTCTGGAGGGCTTCCGATGATGGCAGCTGCCTCTATGAGCTAGGGTTAGGTTACCGGGTGACAGGTCTTATATACCCCGATCCCATAAGAAAATTTCCCATATTGACAAATTCGATCCCTCATTCCCCCTTTTCTTTCATCTTAAGCTCAACACTTACACTTTAGCCCCTGGCCCCATAAAATCTTTCCAACTTCAATCCAAAATTTACCGTTCAGTCCCTGACTTTGAAAATCCCTTTCATAGTATGTCCTAATAATTACCAAACAGACCTCAACCTTCAAACTTCTATACAATTTAATCCAAAAATCACATTTTAACCCCCAACTTCTATAATTATGACTTTTAACTCCTCGAAACTAACGCCTTGCTCAATTATTATTGATTTTAAGGCTTCTATACATTTATTTATTTATTTTATAAACGGGGTGTTACACAATTTTAGAGGTTCGTTCTCTTTCGGTTCTTCTAGATGTATAAGCTCGTCAAGCTTATTGAATACAGTACAAAGCTGTTTGTATAATTGATCCCAAATTATCCTCCCCCCATGGATATCTTCCACAAAAAAAATCAGTTAACAATTAAATTTCTAAAAAATATTAGTAACGGTAAGTAATTATTATCAATAATTATAAAATAGACGACATTATACCTGTTGAATTCATCAAGGTTGGATAGCAAAGTGAAATACTCTTCTGTAATAGGATGTTTAGCCAACCGCCCATTGAAACCTTTCTCTAACAGGTATCGAAGACATATACGGACTGCATCCTTGTCCTATAACTCATTAAGTGAATTTTGAAACACCTTTGTAACATGGTCTAATTTGACCAAGACATTCGTCGGGACCAAAGGAAAGGCACGGGAACAGAAGGCGACGTCGGATGCAGAAGCAGGAAAATAGTCACCAAACCGGAACCCGGTGATGAGACAAAATTATTTCTTCCCAAAAGACAGCTCGTAACCCCTAATCTCAAAAACCATTTCATGTACTTAGCTTCAGGGGTCGGTGAGAACTTCGTGGCAAAAGACGTAATGTAGAAGCAAATGATCCCCATCTACATTATGAATGTATTAAAACCTCCCGAAACATGTATTGCGGAACATAGTCTCGCATTCGGGTCTATTTCTGAATGCCGCAAGGATTTCCCCGCCGATTGTGGGTTTACACGAGAGTGTAATTGATGCATCAAAAACCATGTCGTGCCGCACAAATAAAAAATATGTTATCACTTCATTCTAAAATGGAAATGACCAATATTCCGGACCAATTCCGGACCTGTTCTTCATGTTTCGGACGAGTTCATCGTGTTCCGGAACAGTTCTTCGCGTTCCGGAGGCTTTCAGAATAAGATTTTAAGATCAGGAACACGAAATTTCGATGTAAATCAACAATACCTAAACATATAAACTATTTTTCAGTTGATCCTACAACAATGACATCTTTAATTTAAACTTCGGAATGTTTTCAGTTCATTCCGGAGGTGATCTACGAATTCCGGAACAGTGACAGTAGAAAAATAGGAACCTTAAACAAACAAAGAGAAAACAAAGAACGTACCCATAAAATAACATGGTCGTAGTGCTCGTCTTCCATGTCGAAGATGGGAGTTGCGTTGCGTGCCGAAATCGAGTCGGAACGTCGGAATCGGAAAGCGTCTTTCCGGAATGAAATCGCCGCCTCAAATAACAGGGTCGTAGTGCTCGTCTTCCATGTCGAAGATGGGTGTCGGAGATGGGAGTTGCGTTGCGTGCCGAAATCGAGTCGGAACGTCGGAATCGGAAAGCGTCTTTCCGGAATGAAATCGCCGCCTCAAATTATATTCCGAATTTTGAAATTCAAAATCCTGATCCGAAATAGGCATTCCAGATCCAATGCAATGGGTTGGGCCACCCGAAAAATAATTCGGAATTCGTTCCGGAACGACCCATTCTGGAACATGTGGTTATTTTGCAAAAAAATGTTATACTTAAAAAAAACCCCAAAAAAGTGGTTAAATTACTTAATTTCCCGTCAATTTGATATTACTTAGACTAAATTACACAAATGGTCCATGTGGTTTTATGAATTACTCAATTTGAATCCAATTTTTTTCTTGTACCACTCATTTTTTAGGTTCGTTTTTCATGCAAGTATCATCCTTGGGTCTTTATATATAAGGTCGGATGGAATACATGAGGTTTAAATGAAAGGTGTCCGAAACCGAACCCAGGAACACCACATCCTGGTGCGGTAGCCCCTCACCGCTGTCTCTATCTCGCTGTGATCGGTACATTTCAGATATAATTTATTTATTTATTTTTTTGAATTGAATTCGTATACTTTTTTGCCAATGGTAAAAAAAATATTTTTTTTACCAATTTACAACCCTGTAAATATCACTTTTATTATACAATCAAAATCACACATTCTTCTATCCTTTTTTCTCTCTATTTCTAAGAAAAATGAATCCCAGCAACCCAACTCCAAAATATGATAGAAGAAAAACCCGTGTTTCTAGTTCAAATACGCTAACGAGAAACATTTTAGCTTTTGATTCATCGCTCTCGGTTTATCGTCCCCAACTTGATGTGATCCCCTCCACAATTTCAACACTAAAATGTTCGACAATACATTTCTTGCAAGTGCCAAATGTCAACCCCAACATGTTCAACAAGTTTGACTTTTTTCCATATCAACTTTCACCAAATCAACCCCAAATCCAAACCCCACCCTATCACTCTCAAACCCAAACACCTCCATACCACCCTCAAACCCAAATTCTCGAGGACTCGGGTGACGAAGTCGTACGGGGAAACACAAAACCCCTCACCCCTCTACGTCGTAAAGGAAAAGAACTGATAGATGAGAAAAAAAGGCCAAGCCTAAAGCATAGACTCCGACAAAAGAGTTAGTATTGAGACGATATTGGGTTGACATTCCGGAGGATTCAGAGCTAGGAAATGCACAAACGATTGACCATTTATGGTTACACATTCTTGAAAGTTTTTACAAGGAGTTTGGTGAAGGTGATGAGTATCGTAATAAGCACCAACTAAATTCAAAGTGGAAAGATATCGCGAAATGTGTTTCGAAGATGAATGGGTTATACAACAACCTAAAAAACCAAAGGAGAAGTGGTCAAAGTGATGAGAAATTCTTCAAGGGACTTTGCTTGTAACATTCCAAAATTTCAAGACAAAATTTTCAATTTGAAAATCCAAATAAAACATTTCATACAACCATAAAGAGTAAACATCCAAGGTTTTGATAATAAAAATTAGAGTAACAGAGTCATAATGTGGAACTTCCCACAATCAATAAGCAAATGTGATGTAATCATGCTGGATCTTCCACTTGCTACCAAAAATACCTGAAACATTTAAACTTAAACTCTAAGTATAAAGCTTAGTGAGTTTCCCAAAATACCACATACTATACAGTAACGGGCCTAACCCGAGAATAATGTTTCATTCATGCAGGCCCAGCCCAGAAGGGTCAACCCAACGAGCCCAACCCAACAAGCATGCAAACGAACCCAACCCAACAAACATATAAGCATACAAGCAATAATTACAAAGACAACAAGCATAGCCTCACACCCCATGTCCTATAGTATAGTGAGAAGACTGACATGAATCAAAAGCTGAAATAACAACACTATAATTCACACATATTCAACTACACGAACCTATTATAACAAACAAAGGTCACACCTCAGTCTACAACCTAATTCCTCAAAGTTAACTAAAAGTCGGGCTGGTAAAAAAAGCCAACGGTCAACGATCAACAACGTCGTGCCCTAGTCATGACAAAACAATCACGAGACCTTTCTTCCAACGCGTCGTGGTCGAACCTTGACCGCGACGCGGTTTGCCTGGCAGATTAGCTTCTTCATTAAGTTCTTAATTTGTTAAGTCCAAGCCTCAAACTTTCCAGAAGCCTTTAATACACTCTTATAGTCCATAAAAATCTAAACTCTATGACATGCACAACTCATGCAAAGCTCACACCATTCTAGGTCAAAAATGGTGAAATATGGCCCAAACTCCAAACGTGGCTTTAAATGGAGAGTAGGATCCAAATCCAAAGCCAATAACACTTTAGGGACTTTGGAAAACAATAAAGTTGCAAACTTTATTCCAACCTTTCATTCAAAGTCATCAAAATGGACCAAACCAACATAGAACTCAAGATCAAGAAAGAACAACCACAAAGTTGAGTTAAAAAGACTTACAAAAGTTGAGAGAATGCTCAAGAGGCTGGATCAGGCTTGCTAGATGATCCTTGCATCAACAAAAAAGAACAATAATCCAAAAATTGCATAAACCCTACAAAAATAAAGAAACAAAAACCTAGGATGTAACTCAGAAGACAAAAAATAATCTAAAAAATGGGAAAATACACATGCATCAACAGAGAACACAAAACAAAAATGAACGACAATCGAAGGAATTAGCAGATAAAGAACAAACATCATTAACAAAGACAGTCACTTGTTTTTTCCCTATAAGTGGAAGACTTCACCCGAGACGTGAATTAGAGGTATTGATGTCGCAATGAGCAATCATGATTGTTGTGACGTTTAGTGGTCACGAGGCAACTGCCATTTGACTGGTGACCATTAACTTTGAGTAGTTGACCGTCAACTTTTTGACCAATTTGACTTTTGGTCAAATTGGAGGTTTTGAGCTATTGAATGAAGTTTAGCCTCTAATTGGTTTAGGCGGTTCGTGCAACTGATTCTTTGGGAATTCGAGTAGTTGGGATTTAACTCTTTAATTCACATAAGGTTTCTCACCATACTAAGTAGAACACTAGGTGTCGATGTATGTTGGATTGTCTTTATGACTTTTACATGAAAGACAATGGTGGTACCATAGTACCTATATGAAAGACTATGGTGGTACCATAACACATGTATAAAAGACTATTGTGAGATCACAATAGGAAATACTATACTGCTACTGCAACAACGCAAGTGAGTGTAAGACTATGATGGTATCATATCATTCACATGATTATGTGGTATTTTGTGGAACTCACTAAGCTTTGTGTTTAGTGGTTTAAGTTTAAAATGTTTCAGATTATTCTGGAAGTAAGGGGAAGGGCGTGACTTGAATGCATTATTCTAGAGACTTCCGCACTTTTGATTTTTACCATTTTTATGACTCTGGTTTTTATTATGGTTTGTCAAACTTGAAAAAGTGGCTATTTATCTATCTTGAGATTTATTTTGGAATGATTACTATTAAATAGAAAAATGCAAAATTTTGGTTTGAAGTTTGAGACGTTACAATAGTATAAAAGACGTATTTTTACATACACATGTAACAATAATTTCCAAACAATGTTAGAGGAAAAGAGGGACGACCGGAGCAAGGGAAAAAAATTTAAATGATTAATGGTAAAGGGGCTCCTAGCCCAACGGTATTAGGTGTTGTTCTCCCTCTTCGAGGTCGAGAGTTCAAGTCACATCGTGGACATATATTGATTTACATGGTAGGTTAGGAGTAGATTATATTTGTCGGTTAAAAAAATGACTAATGGTATAAGAAAAAGAAACTGGACTCAAGTTGTTTTATCCACAAAACAACAAGAACCATATTATGCAATTTAGCCTATTATTTATGTACTTTAAAAATACCCATGTTTGTAATTTAGTCTATTATTTATTGTACTTTTTTAAAAATACCCTTCTTTTATGTAATTTAGTTAATTATTTATTGTAAAAATTTGTAGAAAAATGATTACCCAACATCATCATCTATTTTATAATTTGAGGATCAACAAACATATGGTTCTCATCAACTTACAAGGAAAGCTCACTACAAAATACCTACACTACTCTCTATACAACTTTTTCAACCTAAAACTAACCTATCTACAAGATTAGACAACAGATTGTACAAACTCTAAGAACTAAACCTAATCAGAGAAGGTGAAAACGAGAGAACAAGAGAGCACACAAAATCTGAATGAGTTGGTTAATGACTCTCCTCCACTTGTTCAACCCTTAAGTACCCGGGTCACACAGGATCCGAAGATCCGTGTATAAACCCATAAAATATTTGCTCCATTTACACCTTGCACCCTTCACCTTTCAATGACTTAACCTGTAAAACCTTAAAACAAATAATACCATAAAATGAACCCATAATAAAATAAGCAAAATGTTAGTTTGATCTTATTTTTATAAAAACAATTATTTATTTCAACAACCCCTCTCAAACTAATCATTTTGAAAATACTATTTCGAAGAAAAAGGATCAACCAAACCCAAATTTTCACTAAGAATCTCATGTTGAGAAGACACAAGAGACTTAGTTAAAATATCTGCAACCTGATTAGAAGAACTAACCTTAACCAACTTAACAACTCCTTTTGAAAAATCTTCCCTTATAAAATGAACATCAATTTCGAAATGTTTTGTCTTATCATGGAAACTGGATTCATTGCCAACTTAATGGCAGGATCATTGTCACAAAAAATATTTACAGGAACTATATTCTTAAAAAGCATGTCATATAAATTTTTAAAACCCAAATTAATTCACAAGACAAAGAACCAGTGTTGCAAAACCCGACCTACTCGGCCGAATACTCGGAATCAGCCATCCACCGAGGGGAGTTATGTGAACTCGGCAAAAAAAACTTGGATAAAGTTAAACTCGGTAAAACTCGGTAAAAACTCGGTCAAAATCTCCCTAACTCGGGCCTACTCGGTCAATAAAGTCAAACTCGACCTACTCGGTCAAAGGGTCAAAATTGTCATAAAAAGAGAAAAAAAAATAAAGAATTTCAAGATTAATATGTATAATGCACTTAATGATTTATTATTTAACACACATGTGATTATTACTACATATATATATCTAAAATTTTCAGTAATTATTCACGAAGTGGAACAATTGTGTATATTTCAGTTTTTATGTACTCACATGTATCTAATTTTGTTATATATTTCAATCAAACTATGATTTTAACTTATGATTTTGACATATATAATTTTCCTAAAAATATTCCAACATGAATTACCGAATCCGAGTACTCCCCGAGTACTCGCTACTCGGCAGTCGGCCGAGTAGGCACCGGGTAGCGAGTTCTACAACCTTGCAAAGAACCCAAAGCTCGATACTATGAATCAGTTGAAGAATGAGATATAGTAGACTACTTTTTTCTTCTCCAAGAAATAGGAGAATTACCAAGATACACTACCTAATCAGTAACGGACTTTCTAGAGAAAAGTATTTTAGCCCAATCAGCATTAGAGAAACCTTTTAATAAAAGAGAACCTGATGTAGAAACTGATTCAGAATTCAAGTAACTAACCCCTTTTCCTGGACTGAGTTTCAGATACCTCAATAATCTCATTGCAACTTGCAAATGAGCCTTAGAGGGTTTGTGCATGTATTGGCTTAACACTTAAACAAAATAAGCAATATCAGGCCTTATAATTGTAAGGTAAATGATTTTTCCAACAAGTATCTGAAAACTAGTTGTATTTTCCAACAAAACATCATTATTATTATCAAAGTTAAGATTTGACTCAAGAGGAGTCGTAACAAGTTTGCAACCCAACATATCAAAGTCGTGAAGTAATTCCAATCAATATTTCCTCTGTGACAAACAAACACCATTTGGAACTTCCACAACTTCAATACGCAAAAAATACTTTAATTTTCCTAAGTCTTTTATAAGAAACTGAGACTCGAGAAAATCTTTCATTTTATTAATTTTAGATTCATAATTTCCAGTAACAATGATATCATCTACATATACCAGTAAGATTATAACAATCTTTTCAACAACCTTAACAATCATAGAATAATCATTAAAACTCTATTTAAAACCAAAACTAACTAAAGAGTTACTCAATTTTTCATTCCACTTACGTGGAGCCTGTTTTAAACCATACAAAGACTTCAACAACTTCCATACCCTATTGTCATTTTTACTATGATATCCAGGAGGTAAAATCATATAAACATCCTCTTCAAGAGAACCATACAAGAAAGCATTATTTATATCTTATTGATACAAATTCCAACCATAACTAACTGCCAAGGTAATAACAACACGAATGGTAACAATTTTGGCTGCATGAGCATGCGACATCCTCTAATTTTTAGAACCAATTCAAACTTTTCTTTACGCTTTAAAAATCATTTATTTATATTTGCTGAAAATCCCAGTACAAAATATCATTTTGATTACAAATGTTTGTTTCCAAAATGTTAAAACCATAAGGATGTCATAATCAATACATATACATAAGTTATAGCTTAAATACCTGATGGTTTTAAATACTATTGCAGACTATCTCTTAATCATTCGACATCCTAATCAAGTTCCATTGGCTTAAGTCTTGATACATGTGATGCATATGAATTGAGTGGGTCAGGTTGGGGAAACCTGGTGAGATACATGGGGATTTCAATCCCATGATATTGAGATGATAATATTACATAATTATCAGACCTGCAAACCAACCGTTACTATAAAATAACCACTCCTACATATTCATTCCTACTGATCCTCACAGATCCTAGAGTATCCATTTCTATCGACCCTCACATATCCTAGACTATCCATTATATCGATCCTCACAGATCCTGAATAGTGATTATCAGAGAGAAGTTTATCTCGCCTGATGAATCGTTGACTACACAGCTAGGGGCTTCCTTGCCATTGTAAATCATAAAGGCTTATGGGCGGTCAGAGTATTTGATGAATATAGTTTTGCAATTCATCTATGTGTGTGAGTAATGAGCTCACACTAGCAACGTAATTCACAAGACCGTCTAGAATGATCAAGTGTTGTCACCTACTCTGCAGGGTGACTAGACATACCACTAACAGTTGCCTCATTGGGACCCACCATTTCTGGCCATCCCGTACGGAGCTACCGTACATCAACACCTGATAGTGTCATGGAACAGAACTTTACTCTCAGTTCCAAGGTTACGCACATTCTCCTAATGAGACTACGTAATATAAAATCAATTGAGTTAGGTATCTTCCATAAGTCTGAGTTTATCCCTAGACTAGATCACATCGCCTATACCCAACTTTTAATACCAACTTAATTCTTGGGTGACATTAACCTATCTCTAGTGTATTTATATTCCCTACAGAGCATTAGGTATTATTATTCCTTTATCTTCTCAACAAAGCTACCTTTAATACTATTATATGATGTTATATATTTAATCCTAACATCAAATAGAACCATTTTTGGTTTGCACATAGCACAATATATATCCTAACATATAATCCATGCAATAAGCACATAATTCACATACGACTTCCATCAAATATTTAATATTTTAAATAATACTTGTATTAAATCATGTTCATGAAAGGGACTATGCACTCGTCTGATAAAATGGGTGACTGGTGATCTGGGCAGAGCTTCGTCTAACACCTCAAATATTCCTTGACGTGACCTAAGTATAATTACTACAAAGTTTTAGTCGAATGATCCTGGAGACTAAGAATAGTCTAGATCCTCACTAATCCTAATGTCTATATCAAGATTTATCAAGTAAGGATCAGCTAGGCATGACAGTTGGGAGACAATATCATTTCGGCATAATAGCTTTTCTAAAATCCAACAACCAAGCCAACATGACCATTCTAGACACCTCTCTCGTAAGTAGATTCAAAATAACAACATGAAATTACTGATAAATCTTATTTATAGGTTCATAATAACGACTTATGACTATAAATATAAGTTACACAGAAAAGAGTAGAGTGTAGCTTAACTTACAGAGGTTTTCCTGACAAAAATTAGGAAATTGAACTGGCAGAGCTTGTACTCGCAAGCTACTACTTCTTCAGGAATCACAGGGCTTCGCCGAAGGCTAAAACTAAGGGAAATGGGCTAAAACCGAGAGAATTTCGAGAGAGAGGAGGATGAGGAGTGAGGAAGAATATGAGCAGCCGAAGTCTATTTATAGCACAGCTGCGCACCGCGCACACCTGAGACGTTGCTCCTCCCATTTTCTGCCACGTGTCGCAAATATGATGGTATACGCCCTATCTTCTAGAAGGTGCGCACCGTGCAACCCACCTGCATGTAACGCTTCTCGGAAAACTTCAGAAAATCGTATCTTCTTCATACGAGCTCCGTTTTTTGACGTTCTTTATATCCCAGAAAGCTCTCAACGAGATCTACAAGTTTCGTTTAGACTTTGTCGACTAATTTTGACTTTATTTTTAAAGCTATATTTTTAACAGGCTTAGACTGTTAAAGTCCGTTAAAAATTCATAACTTCCTCATATGATATACGTTCTCGACTGTATTTATATCGACGAAACCATATTGACGAGATCTTCAACCCTCATTTAGATTGATTTTCCTAACAATCAACCCATTTCTACTTCAGTTTCTGAGTCGTATAATGCTACGCTGAAACTTCTAAAAATCCTAACTTCCTCTTACGTAGTCAGATGGGGTGTTCTCTCTCTCTCTCTCTCTCTCTCTATATATATATATATATATATATATATATATATATATATATATATATATATATATATATATATATATATACGCTCTCGGTTTAACGACTACTACGACTTTCCCTAAATAATCCTTTTTTGATAAGATCTAATTATCGTTGCGACTAATAATTATATCATTTATTCTTTAATCATCTTGCCCTATTTTACGGGCGTCACAGAGCAAAAGTCTCCTCATAGTCAATACCAACTCTTTAATTGTAGCCTTTAGCTACAAAACGAGCTTTATACCTTTCTACTTCCCCATTGGCCTTGTATTTAATTTTGTAAATCCAACGGCAACCAATATGTTTTCTATTTTTAGGTAATTCAGTTATTACCCCTGTATTATTCCTATACAAGGTTTCCATTTCTTGATTCATGGCCTTAACCCATTCAGGATTAAGAGAAGCCTCATAATAAGACTGAGGTTTAACGGCTTTATCAAGATTAGAAATGAATCACTTATGTTTAGAAGTCAAGTTAGAGTAATTTAGAGTTTTCTCAACGCCATACTTGTATTTTCCCTCAATGAAATAGTCATTATACCTAGACAGAAGATGAGTCTCTCTCCTAGTACGTGTGAGACCAATTGATTGAGAATCGAGGGGTTCATCAATAGAACAACTACTTTCATCAGTCCTGACAGGTGAACCAAGAGAATCAGGAGAAACAGGAGAACTAGGACCAGACCCAACAGATAAAGGCACAAAGGACTCCTCAAACCCTAACCTAGTATCTTAACTTTCTTTTACAGGATCTGTTCTATTTAGGTTCAAAGGAGAACTAGCACCATCTAGCTGATGATCCAGTCTATGAGTTCTATTATACAAACCATCATCAATAAAGGACTCAGATTGAACAAGATCATCTTAGGAAAACGGATCAACCCCACTAGAACTATCACTAGACTTACAAAAAAAGGATTTAGCATTCTGAACGAAAAAACTAACTCATTGAATTTAACATCCCTGGAAACAAACAAGGAATTGGAATCAATACTTAAAACCTTATACCCTTTGTTGTCCAAAGAATAACCCATAAAAACACATTTTTTCAGCACGAGCAGAAAACTTATCATTATTATTTAGATTTGTAGAAAAACACAAACAACCAAAAACACGAAGATTATCAAAATAAGGAGATTTTTTATAAACTGATGCATAAGGAGACAAGCCTTTTACAATAGAAGGAGTTATATAAATCAAGAATATTGATGTAATAGCATCACCCCATCACTTTAATGGAACTCCTGATTGAAACATGAAAGATCTTGTAACATTAAGAACATGCCTGTGTTTCCTCTCCACAACTCCATTTTGTTGTGGAGTGTAAACACAAGAAGTCTGATGGACAATCCTATTATTATCATTAAAAGTTTTAAAATAAAATTTTATAAATTCAGTTCTATTATCAGTCCTTATGGTTTTAATAACAACTTGAAATTGATTTTTAATCATGTTCATGAAAGTAACATAACTTTGAAAACTTCTTCTTTAGATTTAAGAAGAAAAACCCAAGTAGCCCTAGTGTAGTCATCCATAATAGTCAAAAAGAATCTGAAACCACCTACACACTCAATACGATATGTTCCCCACACATCTACATGAATGAGCTCACCAAGAACCTTAGTTACATGAAGACTATTATGAAAAACATCCCTAGTCTGCTTAGATTTATGACAAACCTCAACGGTAGCTCGGCGGTGGACTGGGGTCAAGGGATTAATCGGCTAGGCGGGGATTAATCGGGGACCATTCATTATTAAAAAATATATAAAAATTAATAAACATAACATTAATCCTAAGAATATATTAAATATAACATTAATCCTTGAATCAATTTTCTCTAAATATCTTAAGAGTAATTGTTATTAGTTATGTGCATTGTGTTAAACCCATGCAGACTAAGAAATCCTCAATGTAGTTCATTAGACAACCTTAAATAACATCACAATAATGCTAGGCATAGCTAAAACCTAATTGGCTGGTATCTTTCAGTTATCTTTCTTCCACCAAAAGAAGTTATGTGTGTAGAATGAGCAGCAACAACAATTCCATTGTTATTTCACAGACACATTTAATCGAGCACATGGAGTGCATCGTCGCATCGAACATTGTATCGATTCAATAATTGTGTTGTTACTTCTTAAACCAAAAATCAATCCACTGGAATCATATCTTGTTGTCATTTGGACAGATTGATTTGAGATTATTAGGTTCCACTGTATTGGAATTGACATCGATAGATTCCAATTTCTCCTAGCTCGGATTAGGAGGAGCATCGTATACTAAGCATTTGCGATAATAAGCATTTCGGTTATCATATACAGAGGAGATCGGATTGTTATTTGATCAACAATCGCTAGAGGGTGGAACACCAAATCTGCTGAAATAAACCTATGACCTAATAAAGCCATAACCATGTTGTAACTGTGATAACCTTCGATCGATTACTAAAATCAAAAAAAGGAGAGAGCAGAAAACTTGTGTGAAAGCAGTCATGTAAAGGATTCAGACCAAAGTTGTTGCATCGTCCGTCGGAGAAGATGAGTCCACAGCTTGGAGAAGAAAGCAGTCCACGATTTCACGTTTCGAGCGATTTTAATTCATAAGAAAGCATTCGGATTCCCATGCTTCACCGTCGGCATCCCACATCGATGGAGTTGTGAACAAAAAAATGAAGGTTACAAGTTTGGCATCCCACATCGCTGGTGGGACAAAAAAATGAAGGCACACATATCTAATAAAAGGAGACTTAGGTTCCTTTAAAAAATCAAACCCAACTACTCGGTGGGCTAACTGGTTCTTTGAGCCCATGGTTACCTGGACCGATTTGGCCCAATTGGGAGTCCGAGTTGGTCCGATTTGGACCGAGTTGGACCGGTTTTGACCGATATTGACCAAGGCTGATTATTTTACCCTCTAACCCTTATTCGTAGGCGGATGGAGCCCGCCAAGCGCCTAGGCGCCGATTAATCGGCTGCCTAGGCCGATTTTTACAACCATGGCCGAAATTAAGAACCGAACCAGACCGCCGGCTCTACCGGTTCCGGTTCTATCGGTTCCCGGTTCCTATCGGTTTTTGTCGTGTCTTCGATGTTGGAACCGGTCCTCGATATAGCAACAAATGGTTCCGGTTTTTGCCGGTTCTATCGGTTCCAAAAATCCATAAGAATATCGTCCCGGTCCATCGGGTTCCGATTCCGGTACCGGTTCCGGCCGGTTCCCCGGTCCATATACTCATCCCTAACCAGGTCTATTGTGCCAAGTAAAGTTAGAGACACAACAAACATTTTTAACAATAGAGGACTTATTACCTGAAACATGGGGATCAAGATAATAAAGTCCCCTAGATTGATTACCAGTCTCCACCGTCCCCTTGGACTGTGAATCTTGAATATGAAAGTTATGTTCATTAAAAACAACTTCACATTTACTGTCCTTACAAAGCTTATGAATAGATAACAAGTTAACATTGAAATCAAGAACTGCAAACACATCAAATAGTGTAAGAGTGTTTGTCAGTTGCATGTTTCCAATTTTATTAATTTGGGCAGAGGAACCATTTAGGTGACTAACCCTAAGGTTCAGTTTAGATTCATCAACAGAAGCTTGAAGATGTGACTCATAACTAATCATATGTTGACTAGCTCCAAAGTCAACAACCCACTTATTACAATTAGTACTAAGGAAAGAGATGCATGAAATACCTGCCATATTGGCATTGGCATGATGTTTCATCAAAATCTTGTTTACTTTAACCAATGAGATTGAGAAACTTAACATATTGCTCATTAGTCAAATAACGACAATCATTACCATTATCATTAGTTCTAGACCCAGAAGACTCAGTCTGAAAAACAGAAGTAGAATTACCAGAGAAACTCTTGTTTTGATTGTTAGAATCAGACATTGGTTTAAAATCTTTAGGATACCATGTTATCTTGAAACACTTTTCTATATAGTGATCTTTAAGACCACAATGTTTACACTGTGATATTTGACCTTAGATTTAGACTTCTTCTGATCAACAAACTTAGACACAAAAGCGGAAGACGAAGTTTTAGAATTTGAGTTTAAAGAACTGGAATTATGAATTTTATTTGACTCCTCACGAGAAACTAATGATAAAGCAGTTTTAATAGATGGAGAGGTTCCATTAACAAAATATGACTTTTAACCTGATTATAAGACTCATCTAACCCACTCAAAAATTGCATTAATTTCATTAACTTTCAATGATTTTTGAAACTATTTGCAGCTTCACAAGTACACCCAGTAAGATTAGTTAGCCCATCAAATTCTTTCCAGTAAGAATCTAATTTACTAAAATAATCAGATAAGGACAAACTACCCTGAGTAAGTGAATTTATTTTGATGGACATTAAAAATAACAGAACCATCAATTTTATGATAAGTTTCAAATAAATCATTCCATAATTCTTGAGTACTTTCAGAGTAGGCATGATTAGCACACAAATTTTCAGAATTAGACCCAAGGATACAAGAATAAGTAATAGCATTAGCAAGTTCCCATTTAGATTCTTTAATAGGATCATTAGCAGATTTAGAAATTGTTCCATCAGTAAAACCAAGTTTATTACGAGCTTTTAAGGCTCTAACCATAGAACTACGTCATATTCTATAGTTTTCAGTTCCTAACAACTTAAAACTTATAACACTAGTAACAATATTATCAGAAGGATGAACATATAAAGGGTCATCAAAGTTTGCAGCAGGATCAGGCTTAGACCCACTAAAAGACTCAATTACATGACCCGTTATATTAACAAGTAATCAAGAACAAACAGATAAGCCTAAAATCTTAATTACAAATGAAAACACAGACAACAATGAAAGCCTTGAAGTCTAGATGGTCACCACAGTATGTTGGGGCCCAAGACAAGCGATCACAGTGTCAAGAGAAAACAGTAATAAGCAACACAAAAGGAACTGGCGTACTCAAGACGACCAAGATCTCCCAGAACAATATAAAAAAAAAGGGAAAAGAAACCCTCACAAACATTCCTGAAGAGCTTAAGTAACATAGAGAACCGATCGGCTCTCAAGATCCGTTCCATACTAAAGTTGATCGGTGATGAACTCCGATCCTTAGAGAGTTATTTCAAATCAGCGAGATTAACCAACCGATCTGGTAGAAGAGAGCAGTCTCCAGTCAACCAAAGGACAAGAAGCCAAGAACAAGTCTCGTAATCTACAAGAGACACATACAACTCGCAGTAACCAAGATCGAAGCAATAATAAAGAACAAATCGATCCAAAAAAACGAGACTGAAACCCTAGTTTTTCACACGAACAGTGAAAGAAAACTAGATCAAAACATATAGTGAAAAACCAGAAGTGATCAAAAGGAAACAAGTACAGTTACCTTGATTCACAAAGAAGATGAAGTTTCGATGAACAATCAGAGACTAGAATCGGAGCCTAACAACTCTGATACCATGTAAAAATTTGTAGAAACACAATTACCCAACATCATCATCTATTATATCATTTGAGGATCAATAGACAAATGGTTCTCATCAACTTACAATAAAACCTCACTACAAAATACCTACACTAAGAACTAACCCTAATCAGAGAAGGTGAAAACGAGAGAACAAGAGAGCACATAAAATCTGAATGAGCTGGTTAATGACTCTCCTCCACTTGTTCAACCCTTAAGTACCCGGGTCACACAGGATCCGAAGATCCGTGTATAAACCCATAAAATATTTGCTCAATTTACACCTTGCGCCCTTCACCTTTCAATAACTTAACCTGTAAAACCCTAAAACAAATAATACCACAAAATGAACCCAAAATAGAATAAGCAAAATGTCAGTTTGATCTTATTTTTATAAAAACAATTATTTATTTGAACATTTATGTACATTTTAAAAATACTTTTAATAGAATTTTTTGAGCAATTTCTTTCATTGACCATATAAGTTTGTGGCTTAGTCCAAAAATACTATGTATTGTTTTTCCCGACAATGAGCTTCTTTTCATTTCATAAAAATCGCGAATTAGTATATCTTAATTATTTCAAAACAACAATCAGTAATTTGATACGTCATCATTCAAAAGACCATTTTCTATAGGAAATTATTTATCACTTATAAGTTATAAACTAGCTTTTACATAGTTTTGGTGAAACGTTACCACATATTACCAAAATTACTCTTGTTTCATATAACTCTATGTTAGACCTAAAACAACAACTTTATCTACCGTCACGAGTTCAAATTGCTAAAGCCATATATTTGACAACCGTTCACGCGTTAAATTTTATTTATAATTGCATATCAACCTAAAAGAAGACAAAATAAAAATGGATCTAGATCCATTCGAATATATTTTGTATCATATTTAATAAATACAAGTAGGAGAAACACATGGTTTATAGGATAAGGAACATTAAAAGAAACTAATAAATACTCCAACAAATATGGTGAAGGGCATAAGTCTCGATATTATCACGGGGCCAAAACACATTAACATAAAAGGACAACCCCCCTTTCTTCACGGGTGCCTTTTCATTCCATTTCATTATTTTATCTCTAAGTAAATTATTGCATGTATTAGAATACAAAATAATAATAATAATAATAATAATAGTAATAATAATAATAATAATAATAATAATAAATTAATTAATTAATTAAATAACAAACCACATAATATGTTATGAGTTAATTCAAATGATCCAACTCATGTTAACTCATATAAAAAATATATATGTTTTTATCAAGTTATATGCCAACATGAAGTTATTTCTTTTGCTAAATTGGAAGTTAATGCTGTCAACATCAAAAATATCTTTGTAAAAGACAAAAGAAAGAAACATTTGAATAAAAAATGCAGATATTTTGTTATAATTACTACAAACTATATTACCGGTCGTTTATGATGTTAATCATGGTATCAAGTTTCCATCGAAAAAATATTTTATTATTAATGGAAGATTCTTATTAGATCATAATCATATCAAATGTTAATTTTTTTTCTAAAAACAAATATTTGATTTTATACGAAATTTAAAAAAAAAAAGTTCATTGAACCTTCACAAACATATCAAACCAAACATCTAGAGCATAGGACAACTGTGTCAACTAATTAAATATTCCTTTTATAGTCCCTTTAACCACAATAACTATAAATTAACACCCCCAATCATAGCATAAAAGGGCATCTAACATTCCAACTAGTAATCTTCTTTAAACTTCTTCTCATCTCTCTAAAATGGGTTCACGGAAGTTGCTTCCATGGCTAGCTATGGTGATGGTGTTTGTAGGTTTGGCTAAGGGAGACTTCGACAAAGACCAACAAGAGTGTGCAGACACTTTGATTGGGTTAGCCACATGCCTGCCTTATGTGAGTGGTGACGCCAAGACTCCAACCATGGACTGTTGCTCTGGGCTCAAACAAGTCGTGCAGAAGAACTTGAGATGTCTATGCATCTTGGTCAAGGATCGTGATGATCCCAAGCTCGGAATCAAGATCAATGCCACCTTAGCATTGGGTTTGCCTGATTCATGTCATACGCCTACTAACATCACTGAGTGTCCTAGTAAGTTATAACTTGTTACATGAATTGTAGGGTTTGTGAGTTTTTCAGACTTTATTCCTTTTGTCTGCTTATGTTCTATATACATCTTCGTTTAACGAAATTGCTAACTCATATAGTGATTTAATGTATTCTCTTACTGTTTTGTGTGTTTTTAGAGCTTATGAAGCTGCCACCCAACTCCCCAGAGGCCAAGATTTTTGAAGATTATGGAAAAAACGCAAAAAAGAACAACATCACCAACGTAGCTTCTCCACCAGGTAAATTAGAATTTTTTTTAAAGTTCCACCTTCAAGAATCAAATGTTTTGGTTTTTTTGAAAATCATAACTAACAAATATATGTAAAATTTTCAAATATATATACTAATTACTGGAACGATAACTTATCAATCAGAATCATGCATGAAACAACCGTATATATGATTTCATTTATTAAAACAAATGCTTTTATTTATTTGTTTTTGAAAATATATGTAATGACCATTATCATATTTAATAATTGATGCATGGGAGTAATTGTCATTTAATTAATATTATTGAAGGGGACACAAGCAACGGCAAAATTGAAGCAAGTGATGTTGGCAGGGGAAAGAAATGGTTGGGATTTGAGAAGATTTGTGCGGTTTTATACATTGTCATCATGTTTCTCTTTCAAATTGTCTAAATCTTTCAATAAATGTTTAATATCTCATTTTTATCATCAATGGGTTTCCAATATCTTGATGCTGAAAATTGAAATAGACGTCTAATGTGAAATAAAATAGATAGACGGTTCTTATGTTACCAATCACTATGGATTACATATGTATGTATGTTTTTTATTAGAATGAATTATAAAGTCTTTTTTAGCTATCAAGAGTTGGTGGGTGACCAATGACCATAAGTTGAAAACATAAACAAACAATTATAAAATTACTAAGTTGAATGTACAGAAGCTTACACAAAACAGAAAAAGTACTTGATTGAAGATTAAAACATGAATTTTTAAACAGCTAGATGCATTTGATTGTAGTGACCTAAGACAAAAATTCCTGCCAATAATCAGGCTAGAGGATTCAACTATCTATTAAAGATTGAATCTTGAATCTAACCAAAATCACTATGTCTGCCTCATGATCCAGAAAATGAATTTGCTAGAACATGTGTGATGTTTCAATCTTTCTGACTTCCTCAAAGTCTGTTAAAAACATGTCAAAAATCAAAAACAACTGCCTAAAACACGAGCACAAGTTTTTGTGCAGATATAGGCATGTGATTCAGTGTCCCGAGACAAATTTTCCACCAAGAATTTGTCCAGAAGATTCATCTTTCTATTCAAGATTGGATCTTGAATCCAACGAAAATCACTATGTTTTCCTCATGATCAAAAAAATGAATTTGCAGGATTATGTGTGGTGTTTCAATCTTGCCAATCGTCTCAAACTCTGTTAAAGACATCCATTTATAGGCTTTCATTCATGCCCAGTGTCACGGGGCCGACTTGAGTGTATGACACCATGCCTTATCTTTGACCGTTAAATATTATTTAATTCATGCCCATATCTAAAAGCATGCCCAATTCTTAGATGATGAGCACAAAATCATATGAAGATCTGGAAATTGAAGAACACAAAATCATATATGAAGAATACATATGAAGATCTGGCCAACAAAAACGAAGAACACAAATAAAGATCTGGACAAAAAAATGAAAAACACCTATGAAGATCTGGAAAATGAATACAAATACTTGCCAATATCTTAAATCGATCGACATGTATTTAGTTTTGGAAAACAAATAACGCATATGAAGATGATGAAAAACACGAGATGTAATAAAACATGATTTTCGTTAAAGATCGCTATGCAAAAAATTAGGACTTCGAGGGTGTTTGGCAGTGCTTTGAGTTTTGGCTTTTCATTTTTCTAAAAAAGTAAAAAATGTGGAAGATCTTTGATAAGTATAAAAGTTCTTTTTAAAACAATTTTTTTTGACAAGAATAAAAAAGTGGTTTTTCAAAAGTCATGAAATCATGTCTTTTTATGACTTTTAGACTTTTGCATTTTAAAAGTCTTAAAAACCAAACCAAATACATTTTAAAAACCTTCTTTTACAAAAAATAAAATTGTAACTTTTGACTTTTGCCATTTAAAAGTTTTAAAAACCAAACCGAACACATTTTAAAAACTTTCTTTTAGAAAAAATTCTTTTACAAAAAGTCATTTTATAAAGAGGAGTTTTAAGTTTAAAAAGTAATCCCAAACACACCGTGAAAATGATGAATGTCTGGAGTTTAGATGAAAGACAAAGAAAACTCATGTTGATAAATTAAAAAGTGAATAAAAACTAAGAAAATCAAGAAAATGTAAATCGGCAAATAAATGGCGTGTTCGAGAAAACTAGTCGTAATATACTAATATATTATTAGTGGTTAGAAGCTGGAAAATATAGTTTTTACTTGTATATGGGTATTCGGTAAAAATAGTTGGAAACATTTAAAACACGTAAAATTACATAAACAGACTTACCTAAAATAAGTCATGGAGGTAACTTTTTTATTTAAAGTTTTTTGTTTTAGCTAAAAGATAGAAAATCTTACTGTACAATTTTTTTTTAAAAAATTTTTCAAACTTTTTCTTAAAAACTAAAAATTAGGAGCTTCCAAAAGATACATGTCCAAAGAATAAAAAAATTTAATAATATATATTTTTTAATTTATAAAAATTTAATAAAATGAATAAACGGTCAACTGTGAAACCAAATGTGTTCTTAAGTTTAATAATACGAATAGTTTTACTTATAATTAATTCAAAATTGCGTAACAAATTAAGAAATTCAAGTCAACTTTTTTTTTTCGGCTTTGCATTTATTTTGGTGTTCAAATCATCAATGAAACAATATTTAAAAGAAAATGTTAAATCGTATCATCTAAAGCGTTCACATCAACTCGTCTTAGAACCTACGTGAGTTGTCAATCGTGAAACATTATCAATGTTTTAGGAGTATCAAGGTTTGAACCGTAGACCTCTTAAGTTTGCTCTTTTAACCACCACTCCCACCATGGTAGGAAACCATGTTTATCCGTCAAAGGTCATAGAAATAGTCAAATTCACAGGTAAAAGCTTACTTTAATGGTTCAAAATAGATGAAAATTTGATCATTCAATGATATTAACCCCTCGTTATATGATTTGATGTTTTTGAGTAATTGATATTGATATTTTCTTAAATAATTAAACATCATTTGGTAAAGAATGTGGACCATACATCGCAATAATTAATTTTGTTTCTAGTCATGTCTAATATTCAATACATATCGATTGAAGGCAAACGGGCAACAAGCTGCGCCGCTAGCCCTTTTTGGATGGTAAAACCAATTCTTTTGAAAACTACATTTGTGGATCTAGGAGATATGACATTAGAATGCATGACCCGTTGGACTCTATTGAGGAGCTCCACCGCCTCTGGTGCGAGAAAACCAAATGTATCGAATGAAAAAGGTACAAACACATGTTGATTTTCTATACATGCATTCTCGTGTTTTACCACTTTGCACGCAGCGGCTTTCAAAGCGGCATGCCCAGCTGTGAAACCCCCGCTCCCCAAACCAACGAGAGGAGAGACCCCAGTAAGATCCACGCACGCATGCTTCCTTCCTATCCATCCAAAGACCAAAATGCCAGCCGGTCTAAGTGTGAACCTTTCATCCTGCGGGTCCGTCAAAAAGTTCACCGGCGCTTCTTTCTTCACAAAAAGTTCACCTGCATATATATAGAACACATCGAAACACAACACACACACACATATAATGCACTTCCTCCCCCACCTTAGCCGGATTATTAATTAGCAAAAGAGAACATGTGGTTATTAGTCATAGTTCTAAGTTCTAACCCTAAAGTTGACAGAAGAAGCAACGTCATTTATCATAAATCTTTCACAAATTAACTTGGATTAATTTAATTAGGATTAATCTGCTCATATATAAAATGAAGTGAAGCAAACAAAGAACAACAATATCGTTAAATAGGAATTAGACGGACTTGTCAAACTCTTTTATAAAGTATAATGAAGAAAATCAACAAGCATTTTGTCTATAGGTATGATTCAAGTCTATATTGGAACATATCTGAAAGGTAGGTTAAGAAAAATTAATAAATATAAAACAAAAGATCCGTAAACAGAAGCTGCAACTTTTATAATAGTTATATATCTATTTTTTTTAATGTGTTTAACAAAATTTCAAGAACGAATATTATGATTGTCACTGAAGTCTACATCTCATTGTGATTGATGTTTCGGAGTCATGATAATAGTATTTTTAGAAATAATTTAACATCAATTGGTAAAGATATTGTACCTTACGTAACCATATGGTATACATCATAATAATTATACATACATAGAATGCACTCACTATTATTGTCTATTGAGCCATAATAACACACCCCTACCTCAACCATTAATAATTTGCAAAAGCTAGCATATGGTTATTAGTCGTATATTGTTGATGATTTTAGTATCATCATGTCATTTTATGTAATTGGAACTAACATATGAGCTAAGAGACTTCATAATTTGTACTCTAATATATGTACGGGTTTGTGTGGAGTGCACGCATGTATAAGATCCATGGTTGCAAAAATCGTGATTAATCAGCGATTAATCGTGGATTAATCGTTTGGCGTTCTCCAACCGTCGAGGATTAGGGTATTAATAGGAAATTTATGATTAATCGGTCTTGGCGGGATTAATCGGTCAACAAAAGTCAAAAAAAGTCAAATAAGGTCAAAAAAAAATTCAAAAAATCAATTTTTTTTACTACAAAATTTCACATATTATACCAAAATGTTCATATTTTTGTATTTTCAAAATTTCAAATTACAAATTTTCTTATTTTTTAATTTTAAAGTACTTGTTTTTCTTAAGATATATTAATATTTGATTAATTTTAATATTTTATTAATAATCTATGGTCCTCGATTAATCTCCGATTAATCCCCGCCAAGACCGATTAATCCCTTAACACCAGTCGACCGTCGAGCTACCGTCGAACGATTTTTACAACCTTGATAAGATCGAATTAGAAGCCGGTTCGACGACAAGTCGGGGGGTCCGGGGGCAGCACCCCTGGGTCCGGGGTTTCCAAAGGGGCAGCGCCCCTAGCGGGGTCCAAGGGGCATATGGGAACATAGTGGGAAAAACGAATTCTTGTGGGTGATTATGGTAAAACTGACAAAATTCGTCAGTTTTGGAAACCCTAAATCCTTATTAAATTTTGGATTTCTTGACTTGCTTCCAAAGCAACCCATGACGGCCAACCCTGAGAGGCGAACCCTAATCTCGTCTATTATATAAACAACTCTTCTCTTTAAGAAGAGACACACGATTATTAACTCTCTTTTTCTTCAAACGAACATAGAATCCTTCTAGAAATTTGGCTTACGACTTCTGTGCCTAGATTCGTAAGTGTCCTCTTCGATTATCCTAGGCTGAATTTCTTGCAACCCAAGCATAGGGTAGAAATATCAGTTCGGAAAGTGTTCACACGATCCAAGGGGTATCCAGATCTCCAACATAAACCCAAATTCCTCCAACAAGCAAACTGATATTTGCTGTTTCTAGAGATGGGAGAATCAATCCGCGAGATGACCATGAAGTTTGCAAAGCTGGAGAAGTTCGAAGGCGTCGATTTCAGACGTTGGAAGAAGAAGATGAACGTCATGCTGACTACTCTGAAAGCAACATACGTGCTGACTACTCCAAGACCACCGGAGGTTAAGGAAGGTGCTATTGAGACAATTGAAGAGATAAGGAGGAGACAGAAGTGGGACAACGATGATTACATCTGCAAAGTTCACATTCTGAACGATATGTCTGATGCTCTATTTGATATCCATAGTGAAGCCTTGTGTGCCAAAGAGTTGTAGGACATCCTTGAACTGAAATACATCATTGAGGACGCTTCTAGCAATAAGTTTCTGGTCAGTGATTTTAATAATTTTAAGATGGACGATTCAAGACATGTCACAGAACAATACAATAAGCTTTTTGGCATATATTGTCAGTTTAAACTGCACCATATGAATATGGATGAATCCATTGTTGTGTCAAGCATCATTGACAAACTTCCTCCATCCTAGAAAGATTTCAAACATAACTTAGAACATCAAAAGGAGGAACTTTCTTTGGTTCAACTTGCTAGTCACATTCGTATTGAAGAATCTCTTCGTGCGAAGGAAAGTGAAAAATATGATAAAGCCAAAGGAAAAGTTGAATTTGGGCAGCCCTCGGTTCATATGGTTGAAAACAAACCAAGAAATAAGAACCACAAAGGACATGGAAAACGTAAGCAGGAACATGTTCGAAGCAACTCCAACAAAAAGAAAAAGGATATGGTTTGTTGGAGGTGCAACCAGGTTGGGCATTGTAAGCGTGATTGTCGTGTGAACTTAGGCAACAATGGTGTTGGAAGCAGTGGAGCCAATGGAAAGGTGAACGGGTCTTAGGCCCATTTTAAATGGGGATGATGATGTTGCTTGGTGAAACGAAACGGGGGCAACAAACCATGTATGCAAGGATAAACGAATGTTTGAAACAATAACTTCTCTTGAAGATGGGTCAATGTTGAAAATGGGAGATGATTCTTTCATTCCTATTTGAGGTGTTGGTGTTGTGTTTCTTGAATTTACTTCTGGAAAGACAATTAGGCTTTTTGATGTTTTGTTTGTTCCTAAGATTCGCAAGAATCTTGTTAGGTCTAGTTGTTTGAATTCTGATGATTTTAAACAAGTTATTGAGTCGGATAAGTTCATCTTATCTAAGGGTGGAATGTTTGTTGGCTTTGGATATTTGAATAATATAATGTTTCTGTAACGCCCCATTCCTGGTACGAAAGTAATTCTCTAAATGTTCATTTTATAAGAGCTACTCGACGAGTTGGTAGCCCTAACTCGTCGAGTAGGTGCGAGCTGGACCGCGGGGTTTAAGTGGACTACTCGACGAGTCGGAAATGGACTCGGCGAGTAGGTCCATCAGGAGGAAACCCTAATCCTTAGGGTTTGCACCCTATTTAAGCATCATTATGAGTCCTCACCCCAGCCTCCATCACCTCCACAGTCCATTCTCGAAACCCTAGCAACCATTGAGTGTCTTAAAGCCTTTCTTGCCATTTTTGTGTGATTTGAAGTTAGGAGAAGGAAGAGATCCATTGGTGATTCAAGAAGAGGCAGAAGATCCAGAGTTTTATTTGCATTTTAGAGCTCTTGAAGGTATAAAGTTTGTACCTTGGCTTATTTTCACTTAGATCTTCTTGAAAGCTTGTTTGTTGCCACTTTTGGGGTCCTTTCCAAGATAATTTCGGGTAGAGAGCTTTTGGGACTATAAGGACTTTAGATCTAGGCACTCTTGAGCTCCAGAAGCTCAAAGTTACCACCTTTATTCAGCCAAGATCCCATTCTATGCCCAAGACTCTCATTACTAGCTTGTTTTGGGTGATTTAGCTTCATAGCACCATGCATGCACGTAAATTTAGCAACTTTACATGTTATTCTAGCCTAATGAGTCCAGATCTATGAATTGGAGGCAGTGGAATCACCTAGGAACAACTGTATAGTCTGAACATGCAATGGACTCGCCGAGTTATTCTTGGGACTCGACGAGTCGGATCGATGTCCCCAAACCCTTCTTCGATTATGAGTGATACCACTGAGTTAAGGAGATGACTCAGCGAGTTGGACAGGAGTGAGACTCGGAAACAAAAAGAACTCGACGAGCCCAAGGTGAGACTCGACGAGTAGAATCGAGATGTCCCGATGTTATGACCGTTTAAACTCGACGAGTCGGTAGAGGGACTCGGCGAGTTGGGTTGACTGAGAGTTGACTTTGACCTTAGCGTTGACTTTGATCAGAAGGGTAAAATGGTCATTTTACCCTAAGAGTGATTATCAGTTTTTGATTAAGTGTTGTTATGGAATTATAGCCGGAGAGTCGCCGGAGCAGCAGATAGGAATCCATCGCCCAGTTTTTCAGCAGTCAGCCATACGAGGTGAGTTTCCTTCCAGTAGGAACGGGTCTACGGCTACAATGCCGGCTCGTTTAGATGATAGTAGTTCCGGACTTCGGTCCGATGCCAGACGGGGCCCGATGCAGTAGTATGTATGCTTGATTTCTTCGTGATTCATGCATGTTTGTGATATGTGTTATATGATCCGGACTTCGGTCCGATGACGGGCAAGCCTGATGCAGTGTGTGATTATGCTATACGTCCATGTTATGTTATGTTCAATTTATTCTGGACTTCGATCTGATGCCGGGCGGGGCCCGATGCAGTGGGCGGGGCCCAAGTTATTCTGTACTTCGGTCCGATGTCGGGCGGGGCCCGATGCAGTGGGCGGGGGCCAGATTATGCCGGACTTCGGTCCGATGCCGGGCGGGGCCCGATGCAGTGGGCAAGGCCCAATATGTGTTATTTGTGTTATTGTATGGTATGTGGTAGTTTGGGGGATCTCACTAAGCTTTGTGCTTACAGTTTTCAGTTTTGGTTACAGGTCCTTCCACTAGCAAAGGGAAGGGCTCGGGTTGATCGCATGACACACACCACAGTCACAGCCTGGGAGTTCACTCTGATAATTTGATATGAGATTTTGATTTGAGACAAATACTATGATGTTTTATGATACATGATTATGATTTTGGATGGTTGATGGTTTTAATAATGTTTTAAAAACGAAATTTTTGGGTTGTATTTTTGGGATGTTTCAAGTTGGTATCAGAGCCTTGGTTTGAGGGATCCCGGCACACTTTCGAGTGTGTCTGAACTCAAACTAAGGAATTGGTATAGAAATTTTCAAAAAGAAAATCATTTTTACAAAAAGGATTTTGAAAAATAGAAAATAACTTTGAAAAGAGAAAAGGGTGTGGTGCATGCAATCAGCCGAACTCAAGTAAGTACTCCCAAATTACCCATACAAGATTGTGTTATGTTATGATTATCATATTTATTAGAACAACATGCTAGATTAGGAATAAGGATCTAGGAAGGATGCCTTATGTGCCTGTTATATGTGTTCAGCTTTATGAGAACTGCATGCTAGTACAGATTAGTCAGTATGATAGCCAGACTAGTAGATGCTTGATTATGTGTACTCGATGCTCGAATGCTGCTTGCTTTGTGCTTTTAGGAGTCTTAGTTATCTTTTACTAACCAGTAAACGAATATGTTACGTTGCATATTGCAAGGATTAAATAATTTCAGAAGGTTAGGTCTAGTGCTATTGCGTAGCTCTTGTTTGAGTCCAACCGTTGTAGAGTAGGATCTCTCATTCGAAGAATTATCTAGTCTGAGTAATATGTAATAGTATTCGCGACCTAGTTAGGGGAAGAAAGCAGGGACTTCTTATGCAGCTGATGGCGGAGAGTGAGTTGGTGATTACCCTAGGGCAAGCCTAGGATGAGAGTAGCAGAGACCAGTGGCAGTAGAAGGGACTTGGTGGAGTCAAGGCAGTTCTTGAGGAAAGTACGGATAAATGTGGAAGGTAGTATGGGCCTGTACTACTGAAAGCAGAGGATCCGTACTCGAATCAAGGAAGGCTAAGATAAGACCAGGGAACTTGTAGTATGAGTGATCCCTCCAGTTATATTAGTATTCTGACGCTTGTTATGATGTGTTTACACAATGGTGGTTTTACGCCCTAGACCAGCAGTTGGTAGTTCAGGTGCAGGAGAGGGATCGGGCTCTGGCTATGGAGCCGGGCAGTTAGATGAGCAGACCAGGGAGTTCATCTCCTTGGAGGTCACACGCAACATACTAGACCAGACTCCTGTGATTTTTGGATCGGTCAAGGAGGGTATCCTAGAGCTTCTGGATGAGAAGCTGGGCGCGTTCCGTACTGAGTTAGCGGCCATGATGGGATCGCGCACATTGACGTTCAGGGAGTTCAGAGCTTGTGGAGCTCTTGACTACCATGGGGATCGGGACCCCATTGCGAGTACCAGGTGGTTGGTGGATGTCGCCAATGCGTTCCGCACCAGAAGATGTCCCAAGGGGGACAATGTCAGATTAGCATCTTGTCTTCTGAAGGACAGGGCACGAGATTGGTGGGAGGAGGTCGGGAGAGCTATTGGAGATGACACTGTGTTAGATGCTATGACCTGGAGTGATTTCACGACCAGGTTCAGAGCCGAGTTCGCACCTGTTATTGAGGTGCAACAGCTTGCTAGGGAGTTTCAGGACCTCCAGCAGACGACAGAGACTGTGGCAGAGATTACCGCCAAGTTCAGGGAGAGGGCCCTCCTCGTTCCGCAGTATGTGGCGGACGAGGAGATGAAGAAGGCCCGATATCATGAGATGTTCCGGAGTGATATCCGCCAGTTTGTGAGCCGCTCCAGCTGCAAGTTGCTGGAGGACATGATTGCTAGGGCTCGTGAGAGGGAGATTGATCTAGAGATGGGGGGGAAGAGGAAGCCAGAGGTGACGTCTGGCACAACAGGTTCGGGCAAAAAGCCCAAGGTGTCCGATCACAGGTCTAGGGGACAGCAGAGCCACAGTCGGTGTGGCAAGTGTGGCAGGTTGCACGATGGGGTGTGCAAGGCGGGGAGCTCCGGCTGCTTCGAGTGCGGTCGGACTGGGCATATGAGTAGGGATTGTACAGCTACTACCACTACCACCACAACATCTGATCTGATTTGCTTCCATTGCAATCAGAGGGGACACAAGAAGTCCCAGTATCCGAGTTTAGCACCTGCAGGACAGGTGGTGGTACCCGCTCCTACCACACTGAGGATTACAGACGGTCGGCAGGCTCGTGCTGAGGCGCCAGTGGCGAAGAGTAGAGCTTTCCAGTTGACAGCAGAAGAGGCGCGAGCGACTCCTGATGTGGTTGCTGGTACGTATTTTCTCCATTTTCTCTCTATTAATCTTGATTATTACTCATGTTTATGTGTTGTTTATAGGGTCGTTCCTAGTGAACAGCATTTCAGCTATGGTATTGTTTGATTCGGGGGCTAGCCGATCGTTTGTGTCGCTTGCACTTAGCAATCGATTTAGCAGAGCTCCGGGGGAGCTGGATTGTCCACTCGACGTTGAGATAGCAGATGATAGGACCGTCAGGGCCGCGAGAGTTCATAGAGGATGTACACTGCGATTATTTGATGAGCAGTTCCCAGTAGATTTGGTTCCTATTCCCCTGCGAGGGAATAAGGTTATAGTGGGTATGGATTGGCTGAGTTCCAATGGAGCAGTGATTGATTGTGAGCTACAGTTGGTGAGGGTTCTCACTCCTTGTGGGGGAGAGTTAGTGATTCAGGGCGAGAGGCCACAACGCGGACCGGTTCTTTGTTCAGCAGCGAGGGTGAGACGCTATTTTCAGCAAGGTTGTGCGGGATATGTTGCCTATGTCATGGATACCCGGGATAAGGGTAAGACGACAGTCGACGATGTGCCAGTAGTACGAGAGTACCCGGACGTATTCCTAGATGATTTTCCTGGGATACCTCCGGAGAGACAGGCTGAGTTTCGGATTGACCTGGTCCCCGGTGCGGCTCCGATAGCGAAGGCACCATATCGGTTGGCTCCTCCTGAGATGCAGGAGTTGTCTACGCAGCTGCAAGAGCTGTTAGACAAGGGTTTTATCAGGCCGAGCAGTTCACCATGGGGAGCCCCGATCCTGTTTGTGAAGAAGAAGGACGGGTCGCACCGTATGTGCATAGACTACCGGGAGCTGAACAAGGTGACAGTGAAGAACCGTTACCCACTCCCGAGGATAGATGATTTGTTCGACCAGCTTCAGGGAGCATCTTGGTTCTTCAAGATTGATCTACGGTCCGGATACCACCAGATGCAGGTCAGAGATGATGATGTGCAGAAGACCGCTTTTAGGACCCGCTATGGTCACTATGAGTTTGTGGTGATGCCGCTTGGGCTCACCAATGCTCCAGCCGCGTTCATGGACCTCATGAACCGCGTGTGCAGGCCGATGCTGGATCGGTCTGTGATAGTATTCATTGATGATATCTTGGTTTATTCCAAGACTGAGGAGCAGCATGAGGAACACCTGAGAGAGGTGCTTGAGACCTTGAGGAGGGAGAGACTTTTTGCAAAGTTCTCCAAGTGCGAGTTCTGGTTGCGCGAGGTGCAGTTTTTGGGTCACCTCGTCAACCAGAAGGGTATATTAGTCGATCCGGCCAAGATATAGGCCGTGATGCAGTGGGAGGTTTCGAGGTCTCCATCAGAGATTTGGAGCTTCCTGGGATTGGCAGGGTACTACAGGAGATTAATCCAGGATTTCTCCAAGATAGCAGTACCCTTGTCCCGACTGACCAAGAAGTCGGTGGTGTTTCGTTGGGGTCCTGAGCAGCAGACAACCTTTGAGACGCTCAGGAAACGGCTGTGCGAGGCGCCGATTCTCACCCTGCCAGAGGGAGTACATGACTTTGTAGTCTACTGTGACGCTTCGATCACAGGTATGGGAGCAGTGTTGATGCAGCGGGGGCATGTGATAGCTTATGCCTCGAGACAGTTGAAGCCTCACGAGGCTAACTACCCGACACATGATTTGGAGTTGGGGGCTGTAGTGTTCGCCCTCAAGATTTGGCGGAATTACCTCTATGGGGTCCGGTGTACTATTTACACGGACCACAAGA
The DNA here is from genome assembly GCF_052849685.1 of Lactuca virosa. NCBI lineage: Eukaryota > Viridiplantae > Streptophyta > Magnoliopsida > Asterales > Asteraceae > Lactuca > Lactuca virosa. Next base: position 255,307,382 of record NC_136427.1, on the reverse strand, counting down.
GTTTGAGGTACCTCATGGATCAACCGAATTTGAACATGAGACAACGTCGGTGGTTAGACGTGGTAAAGGATTACGATTGTGAGATCCTCTACCACCCGGGCAAGGCAAACGTAGTGGCCGACGCCCTGAGCCGTAAGGCGGTAGCGGCTCCGATTTGAGATATCTGCTTGAGGATGACAGTGATTACTCCAATGTTGGAGAAGATTAGGGAGGCGCAGGTTGAGGGCCTGAAGGAGAAGCGCCATAAGTACGAAAGGATAGTGGGTCGAGTGGCTTCGTTTGATTATGACAGCCGGGGATTATTGACCCTGCATGGGAGGGTCTGGGTACCGTAATGGGGCGGAGTACGACAGGTGTTGATGGATGAGGCTCACAAGTCTTGGTTCTCCATCCATCCAGGGGCGACGAAGATGTACAGAGATCTTCGACCCGATTACTGGTGGCCCTGCATGAAGCGGGACGTAGCTTGGTATGTGAAGAGATGCCTGGCCTGCAGGAAGGTCAAGGCAGAGCACCAGAGTCCCCACGGCAAGATGCAGCCGTTAGACATTCCTGTGTGGAAATGGGAGGACATCACTATGGACTTCATTACGAAGCTTCCCAGGACCACACGTGGGGTGGATTCGATATGGGTTATCGTGGATCGGTTGACCAAGAGCGCCCATTTTATACCGATCCAGGAGAGCATCTCGGCCGAGAAGTTGGCCGAGATTTATGTGCGAGAGGTAGTGGCACGACATAGAGTGCCTGTCTCGGTGGTGTCAGACCGAGATGTCCGGTTTACTTCCAGATTTTGGAAGCGGTTTCATGACGAGATGGGTACTCGTCTCCATTTCAGCACCGCTTTCCACCCTCAGACGGATGGACAGAGCGAGAGGACGATTCAGACTCTCGAGGACATGCTTCGGGCATTTGTGCTAGATTTCGGTGGCAGTTGGGATACGTATCTTCCGTTAGCGGAATTTTCGTATAACAACAGCTATCATTCCAGTATAGACCGACCTCCCTTCGATATGCTCTATGGGAGGAAGTGCAGGACCCCAATCTGTTGGGGTGAGGTTGGTCAGAGAGTCATGGGGAGTACGGAGGTAGTACTCAAGACCACGGAGCGAATTCAGCAAGTCCGGAGCAGGCTCCAGACTGCTCAGAGTCGGCAAAAGAGTTACGCCGACAAGCGGCGTTCGGACTTGGAGTTTCAGGTGGGCGATATGGTCCTCCTGAAAGGGTCACCCTGGAAGGGTGTTATCAGATTTCGGAAACGGGGCAAGCTGGGCCCCAGGTTCATTGGTCCGTTTAGGGTTTTGGCCCGGGTGGGTCGGGTTGCTTATCGGTTAGATCTTCCAGCAGAGCTAATCCAGATCCACAACACGTTCCATGTTTCTCAGTTACGGAAGTGCTTGGTGGATGATTCAGCAGTAGTACCCCTAGAGGACATTCAGGTTGACAATAGCCTAAACTATATCGAGAGACCAATGGCGATTTTAGATCGCAAGGTGAAGGAGTTGAGGAACAAGAGAGTAGAGTTAGTGAAGGTGCAGTGACAGCACCGGAAGGGTTCAGAGTGGACATGGGAGCCCGAGGAGGAGATGAGGGAACACTACCCGGAGTTGTTTTCAGATTCAGCAGACTTCGAGGACGAAGTCTAAGACAAGTGGGGGAGAATTGTAAAGCCCCATTCCTGATACGAAAGTAATTCTATAAATGTTCATTTTATAAGAGCTACTCGACGAGTTGGTACCCCTAACTCGTCGATTAGGTGCGAGCTGGACCGCGGGGTTTAAGTGGACTACTCGACGAGTCGGAAATGGACTCGGCGAGTAGGTCCATCAGGAGGAAACCCTAATCCTTAGGGTTTGCACCCTATTTAAGCATCATTATGAGTCCTCACCCCAGCCTCCATCACCTCCACAGTCCATTCTCGAAACCCTAGCAACCATTGAGTGTCTTAAAGCCTTTCTTGCCATTTTTGTGTGATTTGAAGTTAGGAGAAGGAAGAGATCCATTGGTGATTCAAGAAGAGGCAGAAGATCCAGAGTTTTATTTGCATTTCAGAGCTCTTGAAGGTATAAAGTTTGTACCTTGGCTTATTTTCACTTAGATCTTCTTGAAAGCTTGTTTGTTGCCACTTTTGGGGTCCTTTCCAAGATAATTTCGGGTAGAGAGCTTTTGGGACTATAAGGACTTTAGATCTAGGCACTCTTGAGCTCCAGAAGCTCAAAGTTACCACCTTTATTCAGCCAATAAACCATTCTATGGCCTAGACTCTCATTTCTAGCTTGTTTTGGGTGATTTAGCTTCATAGAACCATGCATGCACGTAAAGTTAGCAACTTTACATGTTGGTCTAGCCTAAGGAGTCCAGATCTATGAATTGGAGGCAGTGGAATCACCTAGGAACAACTGTATAGTCTGAACATGCAATGGACTCGCCGAGTCATTCTTGGGACTCGACGAGTCGGATCGATGTCCCCAAACCCTTCTTCGATTATGAGTGATACCACTGAGTTAAGGAGATGACTCAGCGAGTTGGACAGGAGTGAGACTCGGAAACAAAAAGAACTCGACGAGCCCAAGGTGAGACTCGACGAGTAGAATCGAGATGTCCCGATGTTATGACCGTTTAAACTCGACGAGTCGGTAGAGGGACTCGGCGAGTTGGGTTGACTGAGAGTTGACTTTGACCTTAGCGTTGACTTTGATCAGAAGGGTAAAATGGTCATTTTACCCTAAGAGTGATTATCAGTTTTTGATTAAGTGTTGTTATGGAATTATAGCCGGAGAGTCGCCGGAGCAGCAGATAGGAATCCCTCGCCCAGTTTTTCAGCAGTCAGCCATACGAGGTGAGTTTCCTTCCAGTAGGAACGGGTCTACGGCCACAATGCCGGCTCGTTTAGATGATAGTAGTTCCGGACTTCGGTCCGATGCCAGACGGGGCCCGATGCAGTAGTATGTATGCTTGATTTCTTCGTGATTCATGCATGTTTGTGATATGTGTTATATGATCCGGACTTCGGTCCGATGACGGGCAAGCCTGATGCAGTGTGTGATTATGCTATACGTCCATGTTATGTTATGTTCAATTTATTCTGGACTTCGATCTGATGCCGGGCGGGGCCCGATGCAGTGGGCGGGGCCCAAGTTATTCTGTACTTCGGTCCGATGTCGGGCGGAGCCCGATGCAGTGGGCGGGGGCCAGATTATGCCGGACTTCGGTCCGATGCCGGGCGGGGCCCGATGCAGTGGGCAAGGCCCAATATGTGTTATTTGTGTTATTGTATGGTATGTGGTAGTTTGGGGGATCTCACTAAGCTTTGTGCTTACAGTTTTCAGTTTTGGTTACAGGTCCTTCCACTAGCAAAGGGAAGGGCTCGGGTTGATCGCATGGCACACACCACAGTCACAGCCTGGGAGTTCACTCTGATAATTTGATATGAGATTTTGATTTGAGACAAATACTATGATGTTTTATGATACATGATTATGATTTTGGATGGTTGATGGTTTTAATAATGTTTTAAAAACGAAATTTTTGGGTTGTATTTTTGGGATGTTTCAAGTTGGTATCAGAGCCTTGGTTTGAGGGATCCCGGCACACTTTCGAGTGTGTCTGAACTCAAACTAAGGAATTGGTATAGAAATTTTCAAAAAGAAAATCATTTTTACAAAAAGGATTTTGAAAAATAGAAAATAACTTTGAAAAGAGAAAAGGGTGTGGTGCATGCAATCAGCCGAACTCAAGTAAGTACTCCCAAATTACCCATACAAGATTGTGTTATGTTATGATTATCATATTTATTAGAACAACATGCTAGATTAGGAATAAGGATCTAGGAAGGATGCCTTATGTGCATGTTATATGTGTTCAGCTTTATGAGAACTGCATGCTAGTACAGATTAGTCAGTATGATAGCCAGACTAGTAGATGCTTGATTATGTGTACTCGATGCTCGAATGCTGCTTGCTTTGTGCTTTTAGGAGTCTTAGTTATCTTTTACTAACCAGTAAACGAATATGTTACGTTGCATATTGCAAGGATTAAATAATTTCAGAAGGTTAGGTCTAGTGCTATTGCGTAGCTCTTGTTTGAGTCCAACCGTTGTAGAGTAGGATCTCTCATTCGAAGAATTATCTAGTCTGAGTAATATGTAATAGTATTCGCGAGCTAGTTAGGGGAAGAAAGCAGGGACTTCTTATGCAGCTGATGGCGGAGAGTGAGTTGGTGATTACCCTAGGGCAAGCCTAGGATGAGAGTAGCAGAGACCAGTGGCAGTAGAAGGGACTTGGTGGAGTCAAGGCAGTTCTTGAGGAAAGTACGGATAAATGTGGAAGGTAGTATGGGCCTGTACTACTGAAAGCAGAGGATCCGTACTCGAATCAAGGAAGGCTAAGATAAGACCAGGGAACTTGTAGTATGAGTGATCCCTCCAGTTATATTAGTATTCTGACGCTTGTTATGATGTGTTTACACAATGGTGGTTTTACGCCCTAGACCAGCAGTTGGTAGTTCAGGTGCAGGAGAGGGATCGGGCTCTGGCTATGGAGCCGGGCAGTTAGATGAGCAGACCAGGGAGTTCATCTCCTTGGAGGTCACACGCAACATACTAGACCAGACTCCTGTGATTTTTGGATCGGTCAAGGAGGGTATCCTAGAGCTTCTGGATGAGAAGCTGGGCGCGTTCCGTACTGAGTTAGCGGCCATGATGGGATCGCGCACATTGACGTTCAGGGAGTTCAGAGCTTGTGGAGCTCTTGACTACCATGGGGATCGGGACCCCATTGCGAGTACCAGGTGGTTGGTGGATGTCGCCAATGCGTTCCGCACCAGAAGATGTCCCAAGGGGGACAATGTCAGATTAGCATCTTGTCTTCTGAAGGACAGGGCACGAGATTGGTGGGAGGAGGTCGGGAGAGCTATTGGAGATGACACTGTGTTAGATGCTATGACCTGGAGTGATTTCACGACCAGGTTCAGAGCCGAGTTCGCACCTGTTATTGAGGTGCAACAGCTTGCTAGAGAGTTTCAGGACCTCCAGCAGACGACAGAGACTGTGGCAGAGATTACCGCCAAGTTCAGGGAGAGGGCCCTCCTCGTTCCGCAGTATGTGGCGGACGAGGAGATGAAGAAGGCCCGATATCATGAGATGTTCCGGAGTGATATCCGCCAGTTTGTGAGCCGCTCCAGCTGCAAGATGCTGGAGGACATGAGTGTATGACACCATGCCTTATCTTTGACCGTTAAATATTATTTAATTCATGCCCATATCTAAAAGCATGCCCAATTCTTAGATGATGAGCACAAAATCATATGAAGATCTGGAAATTGAAGAACACAAAATCATATATGAAGAATACATATGAAGATCTGGCCAACAAAAACGAAGAACACAAATAAAGATCTGGACAAAAAAATGAAAAACACCTATGAAGATCTGGAAAATGAATACAAATACTTGCCAATATCTTAAATCGATCGACATGTATTTAGTTTTGGAAAACAAATAACGCATATGAAGATGATGAAAAACACGAGATGTAATAAAACATGATTTTCGTTAAAGATCGCTATGCAAAAAATTAGGACTTCGAGGGTGTTTGGCAGTGCTTTGAGTTTTGGCTTTTCATTTTTCTAAAAAAGTAAAAAATGTGGAAGATCTTTGATAAGTATAAAAGTTCTTTTTAAAACAATTTTTTTTGACAAGAATAAAAAAGTGGTTTTTCAAAAGTCATGAAAACATGTCTTTTTATGACTTTTTGACTTTTGCATTTTAAAAGTCTTAAAAACCAAACCAAATACATTTTAAAAACCTTCTTTTACAAAAAATAAAATTGTGACTTTTGACTTTTGCCATTTAAAAGTTTTAAAAACCAAACCGAACACATTTTAAAAACTTTCTTTTAGAAAAAATACTTTTACAAAAATTCATTTTATAAAGAGGAGTTTTAAGTTTAAAAAGTAATCCCAAACACACCGTGAAAATGATGAATATCTGGAGTTTAGATGAAAGACAAAGAAAACTCATGTTGATAAATTAAAAAGTGAATAAAAACTAAGAAAATCAAGAAAATGTAAATCGGCAAATAAATTGCGTGTTCGAGAAAACTAGTCGTAATATACTAATATATTATTAGTGGTTAGAAGCTGGAAAATATAGTTTTTACTTGTATATGGGTATTCGGTAAAAATAGTTGGAAACATTTAAAACACGTAAAATTACATAAACACACTTACCTAAAATAAGTCATGGAGGTAACTTTTTTATTTAAAGTTTTTTGTTTTAGCTAAAAGATAGAAAATCTTACTGTATAATTTTTTTTTTAAAAAATTTTCAAACTTTTTCTTAAAAACTAAAAATTAGAAGCTTCCAAAAGATACATGTCCAAAGAATAAAAGAATTTAATAATATATATTTTTTAATTTATAAAAATTTAATAAAATGAATAAAGGGTCAACAATGATAGTGTGAGACCAAATGTGTTCTTAAGTTTAATAATACGAATAGTTTTACTTATAATTAATTCAAAATTGCGTAACAAATTAAGAAATTCAAGTCAACTTTTTTTTTCGGCTTTGCATTTATTTTGGTGTTCAAATCATCAATGAAACAATATTTAAAAGAAAATGTTAAATCGTATCATCTAAAGCGTTCACATCAACTCGTCTTAGAACCTACGTGAGTTGTCAATCGTGAAACATTATCAATGTTTTAGGAGTATCAAGGTTTGAACCGTAGACCTCTTAAGTTTGCTCTTTTAACCACCACTCCCACCATGGTAGGAAACCATGTTTATCCGTCAAAAGTCATAGAAATAGTCAAATTCACAGGTAAAAGCTTACTTTAATGGTTCAAAATAGATGAAAATTTGATCATTCAATGATATTAACCCCTCGTTATATGATTTGATGTTTTTGAGTAATTGATATTGATATTTTCTTAAATAATTAAACATCATTTGGTAAAGAATGTGGACCATACATCACAATAATTAATTTTGTTTCTAGTCATGTCTAATATTCAATACATATCGATTGAAGGCAAACGGGCAACAAGCTGCGCCGCTAGCCCTTTTTGGATGGTAAAACCAATTCTTTTGAAAACTACATTTGTGGATCTAGGAGATATGACATTAGAATGCATGACCCGTTGGACTCTATTGAGGAGCTCCACCGCCTCTGGTGCGAGAAAACCAAATGTATCGAATGAAAAAGGTACAAACACATGTTGATTTTCTATACATGCATTCTCGTGTTTTACCACTTTGCACGCAGCGGCTTTCAAAGCGGCATGCCCAGCTGTGAAACCCCCGCTCCCCAAACCAATGAGAGGAGAGACCCGAGTAAGATCCACGCACGCATGCTTCCTTCCTATCCATCCAAAGACCAAAATGCCAGCCGGTCTAAGTGTGAACCTTTCATCCTGCGGGTCCGTCAAAAAGTTCACCGGCGCTTCTTTCTTCACAAAAAGTTCACCTGCATATATATAGAACACATCGAAACACAACACACACACACATATAATGCACTTCCTCCCCCACCTTAGCCGGATTATTAATTAGCAAAAGAGAACATGTGGTTATTAGTCATAGTTCTAAGTTCTAACCCTAAAGTTGACAGAAGAAGCAACGTCATTTATCATAAATCTTTCACAAATTAACTTGGATTAATTTAATTAGGATTAATCTGCTCATATATAAAATGAAGTGAAGCAAACAAAGAACAAAAATATCGTTAAATAGGAATTAGACGGACTTGTCTAACTCTTTTATAAAGTATAATGAAGAAAATCAACAAGCATTTTGTCTATAGGTATGATTCAAGTCTATATTGGAACATATCTGAAAGGTAGGTTAAGAAAAATTAATAAATATAAAACAAAAGATCCGTAAACAGAAGCTGCAACTTTTATAATAGTTATATATCTATTTTTTTTAATGTGTTTAACAAAATTTCAAGAACGAATATTATGATTGTCACTGAAGTCTACATCTCATTGTGATTGATGTTTCGGAGTCATGATAATAGTATTTTTAAAAATAATTTAACATCAATTGGTAAAGATATTGTACCTTACGTAACCATATGGTATACATCATAATAATTATACATACATAGAATGCACTCACTATTATTGTCTATTGAGCCATAATAACACACCCCTACCTCAACCATTAATAATTTGCAAAAGCTAGCATATGGTTATTAGTCGTATATTGTTGATGATTTTAGTATCATCATGTCATTTTATGTAATTGGAACTAACATATGAGCTAAGAGACTTCATAATTTGTACTCTAATATATGTACGGGTTTGTGTGGAGTGCACGCATGTATAAGATCCATGGTTGCAAAAATCGTGATTAATCAGCGATTAATCGTGGATTAATCGTTTGGCGTTCTCCAACCGTCGAGGATTAGGGTATTAATAGGAAATTTATGATTAATCGGTCTTGGCGGGATTAATCGGTCAACAAAAGTCAAAAAAAGTCAAATAAGGTCAAAAAAAAATTCAAAAAATCAATTTTTTTTACTACAAAATTTCACATATTATACCAAAATGTTCATATTTTTGTATTTTCAAAATTTCAAATTACAAATTTTCTTATTTTTTAATTTTAAAGTACTTGTTTTTCTTAAGATATATTAATATTTGATTAATTTTAATATTTTATTAATAATCTATGGTCCTCGATTAATCTCCGATTAATCCCCGCCAAGACCGATTAATCCCTTAACACCAGTCGACCGTCGAGCTACCGTCGAACGATTTTTACAACCTTGATAAGATCGAATTAGAAGCCGGTTCGACGACAAGTCGGGGGGTCCGGGGGCAGCACCCCTGGGTCCGGGGTTTCCAAAGGGGCAGCGCCCCTAGCGGGGTCCAAGGGGCATATGGGAACATAGTGGGAAAAACGAATTCTTGTGGGTGATTATGGTAAAACTGACAAAATTCGTCAGTTTTGGAAACCCTAAATCCTTATTAAATTTCGGATTTCTTGACTTGCTTCCAAAGCAACCCATGACGGCCAACCCTGAGAGGCGAACCCTAATCTCGTCTATTATATAAACAACTCTTCTCTTTAAGAAGAGACACACGATTATTAACTCTCTTTTTCTTCAAACGAACATAGAATCCTTCTAGAAATTTGGCTTACGACTTCTGTGCCTAGATTCGTAAGTGTCCTCTTCGATTATCCTAGGCTGAATTTCTTGCAACCCAAGCATAGGGTAGAAATATCAGTTCGGAAAGTGTTCACACGATCCAAGGGGTATCCAGATCTCCAACATAAACCCAAATTCCTCCAACAAGCAAACTGATATTTGCTGTTTCTAGAGATGGGAGAATCAATCCGCGAGATGACCATGAAGTTTGCAAAGCTGGAGAAGTTCGAAGGCGTCGATTTCAGACGTTGGAAGAAGAAGATGAACGTCATGCTGACTACTCTGAAAGCAACATACGTGCTGACTACTCCAAGACCACCGGAGGTTAAGGAAGGTGCTATTGAGACAATTGAAGAGATAAGGAGGAGACAGAAGTGGGACAACGATGATTACATCTGCAAAGTTCACATTCTGAACGATATGTCTGATGCTCTATTTGATATCCATAGTGAAGCCTTGTGTGCCAAAGAGTTGTAGGACATCCTTGAACTGAAATACATCATTGAGGACGCTTCTAGCAATAAGTTTCTGGTCAGTGATTTTAATAATTTTAAGATGGACGATTCAAGACATGTCACAGAACAATACAATAAGCTTTTTGGCATATATTGTCAGTTTAAACTGCACCATATGAATATGGATGAATCCATTGTTGTGTCAAGCATCATTGACAAACTTCCTCCATCCTAGAAAGATTTCAAACATAACTTAGAACATCAAAAGGAGGAACTTTCTTTGGTTCAACTTGCTAGTCACATTCGTATTGAAGAATCTCTTCGTGCGAAGGAAAGTGAAAAATATGATAAAGCCAAAGGAAAAGTTGAATTTGGGCAGCCCTCGGTTCATATGGTTGAAAACAAACCAAGAAATAAGAACCACAAAGGACATGGAAAACGTAAGCAGGAACATGTTCGAAGCAACTCCAACAAAAAGAAAAAGGATATGGTTTGTTGGAGGTGCAACCAGGTTGGGCATTGTAAGCGTGATTGTCGTGTGAACTTAGGCAACAATGGTGTTGGAAGCAGTGGAGCCAATGGAAAGGTGAACGGGTCTTAGGCCCATTTTAAATGGGGATGATGATGTTGCTTGGTGAAACGAAACGGGGGCAACAAACCATGTATGCAAGGATAAACGAATGTTTGAAACAATAACTTCTCTTGAAGATGGGTCAATGTTGAAAATGGGAGATGATTCTTTCATTCCTATTTGAGGTGTTGGTGTTGTGTTTCTTGAATTTACTTCTGGAAAGACAATTAGGCTTTTTGATGTTTTGTTTGTTCCTAAGATTCGCAAGAATCTTGTTAGGTCTAGTTGTTTGAATTCTGATGATTTTAAACAAGTTATTGAGTCGGATAAGTTCATCTTATCTAAGGGTGGAATGTTTGTTGGCTTTGGATATTTGAATAATATAATGTTTCTGTAACGCCCCATTCCTGGTACGAAAGTAATTCTCTAAATGTTCATTTTATAAGAGCTACTCGACGAGTTGGTAGCCCTAACTCGTCGAGTAGGTGCGAGCTGGACCGCGGGGTTTAAGTGGACTACTCGACGAGTCGGAAATGGACTCGGCGAGTAGGTCCATCAGGAGGAAACCCTAATCCTTAGGGTTTGCACCCTATTTAAGCATCATTATGAGTCCTCACCCCAGCCTCCATCACCTCCACAGTCCATTCTCGAAACCCTAGCAACCATTGAGTGTCTTAAAGCCTTTCTTGCCATTTTTGTGTGATTTGAAGTTAGGAGAAGGAAGAGATCCATTGGTGATTCAAGAAGAGGCAGAAGATCCAGAGTTTTATTTGCATTTTAGAGCTCTTGAAGGTATAAAGTTTGTACCTTGGCTTATTTTCACTTAGATCTTCTTGAAAGCTTGTTTGTTGCCACTTTTGGGGTCCTTTCCAAGATAATTTCGGGTAGAGAGCTTTTGGGACTATAAGGACTTTAGATCTAGGCACTCTTGAGCTCCGGAAGCTCAAAGTTACCACCTTTATTCAGCCAAGATCCCATTCTATGCCCAAGACTCTCATTACTAGCTTGTTTTGGGTGATTTAGCTTCATAGCACCATGCATGCACGTAAATTTAGCAACTTTACATGTTATTCTAGCCTAATGAGTCCAGATCTATGAATTGGAGGCAGTGGAATCACCTAGGAACAACTGTATAGTCTGAACATGCAATGGACTCGCCGAGTTGTTCTTGGGACTCGACGAGTCGGATCGATGTCCCCAAACCCTTCTTCGATTATGAGTGATACCACTGAGTTAAGGAGATGACTCAGCGAGTTGGACAGGAGTGAGACTCGGAAACAAAAAGAACTCGATGAGCCCAAGGTGAGACTCGACGAGTAGAATCGAGATGTCCCGATGTTATGACCGTGTAAACTCGACGAGTCGGTAGAAGGACTCGGCGAGTTGGGTTGACTGAGAGTTGACTTTGACCTTAGCGTTGACTTTGATCAGAAGGGTAAAATGGTCATTTTACCCTAAGAGTGATTATCAGTTTTTGATTAAGTGTTGTTATGGAATTATAGCCGGAGAGTCGCCGGAGCAGCAAATAGGAATCCCTCGCCCAGTTTTTCAGCAGTCAGCCATACGAGGTGAGTTTTCTTCCAGTAGGAACGGGTCTACGGCCACAATGTCGGCCCGTTTAGATGATAGTAGTTCCGGACTTCGGTCTGATGTCGGACGGGGCCCGATGCAGTAGTATGTATGCTTGATGTCTTCGTGATTCATGCATGTTTGTGATATGTGTTATATGATCTGGACTTCGGTCCGATGTCGTGCAAGCCCGATGCAGTATGTGATTATGCTATATGTCCATGTTGTGTTATGTTCAGTTTATTCCGGACTTCGGTCTGATGCCAGGCGGGGCCCGATGCAGTGGGCGGGGCCCCAGTTATTCCGGACTTCGGTACGATGCCGGGAGGGGCCTGATGTAGTGGGCGGGGCCCAGATTATGCTGGACTTCGGTCCGATGCCGGGCGGGGCCCGATGCAGTGGGCAAGGCCCAGTATGTGTTATTTGTGTTGTTGTATGGTATGTGGTAGTTTGGGGGAGCTCACTAAGCTTTGTGCTTACAGTTTTCAGTTTTGGTTACAGGTACTTCCACTAGCAAAGGGAAGGGCTCGGGTTGATCGCATGGCACACACCACAGCCACAGCCTGGGAGTTTCACTATGATAATTTGATATGAGATTTTGATTTAAGACAGATACTATGATGTTTTATGATACATGATTATGATTTTACTGATGATTTTGGATGGTTGATGGTTTTAATAATGTTTTAAAAACGAAATTTTTGGGTTGTATTTTTGGGATGTTTCAGTTTCGTTTGAATATTGTTGACAAATTATTACCTGTTCAAAATTTTGCATTTTTATCTTCTGCTTCTTATGTTGATAAATCTATGCTTTGGCATGTAAGATTAGGTCATGTCAACTTTAGAAGGATGCATGAGATGTCAAAAGATGGAATAATTCCATCCTTTGATATGACTTCTGATAAATGTAAAACATGCATGCTTCAAAAAGTGACAAAACAGCCCTTTCCTAGTGTCACTAGAAATTCAGCTGTTTTGGAACTCGTACACAGTGACCTGTGTGATTTTCACTCCACTCCTTCTTTGGGAAATAAAAAGTATGTAGTCACATTTCTTGATGATTGCACTTGGTTTTGCTATGTGTATTTGTTACATTCTAAGGACGAAGCCTTAGACAAATTCAAAATATACAAAAACGAGGTGGAATTGCAATTGGAAAATCTGGTTAAATGTCTTAGGACTGATAGGGGAGATGAATATATGGATCCCATATACTTCCAGTCAGTGGGTATTATTCATGATACCACAACACCTTACACACCCCAACAAAATGGTATTATTGAACTCAAAAATTGAGTTTTAAAGGAAATGATAAACTCGATGTTGTCATTCTCGGGATTGAGTGATGGATTCTGGGGAGAGGCCATGTTAACGGCCTGCTATTTATTAAATAGGGTTCCAAATAAAAGGAACAAAATAGTCCCATATGAACTTTGGTTCAAGAAAAAGCCGAATCTGAGTTATTTTCGGGTTTGGGGATGTCGGGCAGTTGTAAAACTCACCGAGCCCAAATTTTTTTTTGGGAGAACGTGGAATTGATTGTATATTCATCGGATATGTTGAACATTCCAAGGCATGTAGGTTTTATGTAATAGAACCTAATGATTCGGTTTCTATTAACACCGTTATCGAATCACGAGATGCAATTTTTGATGAGATGCGTTTTTCATTGATTCAAAGGCCTAAGGATCTGACTTTTGGTACTAATAAAGTGCAAAGTTCAGAAATTCAATATGGTGGTAATATGCAAGAACCACAAGAGTTTTGTAGAAGCAAAAGAGGCCAAATTGCAAAAAAATTCGGATCCGACTTCCAACTGTATTTTGGTGGAAGGTTCAAGGGATGAAATTAATCTTGAATACTCTTATTGCTATAGTATTGAAGATGATCCTAATACATATCAAGAGGCCATGGAGTCTCGCAATAGTGCCTTTTGGAAGGAAGCAATTGATGATGAAATGTCATCAGTTCTTGAGAACACCACATGCGTGTTGTCTGATTTGCCTCCAGATTCTAAACCACTTGGTTGCAAATGGATTTCCAAAAAGAAAATTAATGTTAATGGGACTACTGACAAATTCAAAGTCCGGTTAGTCATTCAAGGTTTTAGACAAAAACCCGGTGTTGACTATTTTGATATGTATGCTCCGGTTACACATATTTCTACTATTAGATTGTTGATTACCTTGGCAAGTATCCACAATCTGGTTATTCACCAAATGGATGTGAAAATATCTTTTTTAAATGGTGCTCGTGACAAGGAAGTTTACATGAAACAACCAGAAGGTTTCATTATGCCTAGTAAAGAGCATATGGTTTGTAAACTTGTCAAATCTTTGTATGGGCTGAAACAAGCGCTTAAACAATGGCATAAAAAGTTTGATGAGGTTATTTTGTCTTCTGGTTTCAAGACAAACCAATGTGAAAAATGTGTTTATAGTAGATTTGATGATGCTACTAGAGCTGGAGTAATCATTTGCTTATATGTAGATGATATGCTGATTTTTGGTATCGATCAAAATCAGGCAGATGAAACAAACAAATTGTTATCATCTAAGTTATCCATGAAAGATTTGGGAGAGGCTGGCGTAATTCTTGGAATAATACTAAAAGGATGAACAAAGTTTTGGTAATGACTCAAATTCATTATATTGAGAAAATTCTCAAGCGGTTTAATTTTACCGATTGTTCTCCTGTGAGTACTCCCATGGATCCAAGTGTGAAATTAATGCCAAATAATGGCGTTCCTATTTCACAATTGAAATACTCTAAGGCTATTGGTAGCTTGATGTATGCCATGACAAGTACCAGACTTGATATTGCTTTTGTTGTGGGAAAGTTGAGCAGGTACACTAGTAATCCTAGTGCTCAACATTGGAAAGTAGTGAATAGAGTGTTTAAGTATCTCAAAAGAACCATGGATTATGGTTTAAGTTACTTGGGGAGTCCTTCGGTTTTAGAAGGTCATTTGGATGTAAGTTGGATAACCAACATGGAGGACCATTCCTTAACTTCTGGTTGGGTATTCTTGTTTGGGGGAGGTGTCATTTATTGGGCTTCCAAGAAGCATTCTTGCATTACAAACTCAACAATGGAATCTGAGTTTGTTGCGTTAGCAGCTGCTGGTAAAGAAGCAGAATGGATAAGGAATTTAGTCTATGGGATTCCTTTGTGGTCTAAACCGATATCACCTATTTCTATCCTTTGTGATAGTACAACTGCTTTGGCTAAGGCATACAGCCAGGTTTATAATGGCAAGTCTAGACACCTAGGTGTTAGACATAGTATAATTAGAGAACTAATCATGAACGGTGTGATTTCGGTTGAGTTTGTGAAATTGCAACAAAATTTGGCAGATCACTTGACTAAAGGTCTGACAAGAGACTTAGTGCACACGTTTGTGATCGGGATGGGATTACAGTCCATTTAATTCTGTAATCACGAGACACCCAATTCCCTCCTAATATAATGTTAGGAGTTGAATTCAATGTGGAAAGCTCAAAGTTAAAGATTGGAACACATGAAGTATTCATCCTAGGTATGTGTTCGGTTCTGCAAGTTAGCCAGGTTGAAGTTTAACTTCTTAATAATTCCTTTGATAAATGTATGTGCAGATACATGGAAATGAGTTACCTACGTGATTGTGAAGTGTAGCCGCATTTCAAGAGGTTGTGGACTTGACCTTGATACGATCATGAGAGGATTGGGACACACGGCTTTATAATAGTGTCAAGTTGTATTTTGCTAGAAATTCAATAAATTAGAATGTATTTTACTTTCTGGTATTCAAATGGGTTGATGAGTTTAATTCTTAGAACACCCTGATTCTCGAGTATTTGCAAGTGTATGATACTAAGTGGAAATTCAATCGTTTCGATAATTTCATTATATACTAGTTTGGTTTGTTTTGATAAGGTTATGTTTGTTCAAGGGTTACACTAAAATGGGGGAGGATTGATGGTGATTTTAGTGTCACCATGTCATCTTATGTAATTGGAACTAACATGTGAGCTAAGGGGCTTCATAATTTGTACTCTAATATATGTACGAGTTTGTGTGGAGTGCACGCATGTATAGATCAAATTAGAAGTCGGTTCGACGACAAGTCGGGGGTCCGGGGACAACACTCCTAGGTCCGGGGTTTCCAAAGTGGGCAACGCCCCTTTGACGGGATCTTGGGGCTGCGTCACTAGCGGGTTCCAAGGGGTATATAGGAACATAATGGGAAAAACGAATTCTTGATGGTGATTATGGTAAAACTGACGAAATTCGTCAATTTTGGAAACCCTAAATCCTCATTAAATTCCGGATTTCCTGATTTGCTTCCAAAGCAACCCATGACGGCCAACCCTAAGAGGCAAACCCTAATCTCGTATATTATATAAATGACTCTTCTCATTGAGAAGAGACACACGGTTATTAGCTCTATTTTTCTTCAAACGAACATAGAATCCTCCTAGTAATTTGGCTTACGACTTTTGTGCCTAGATTCGTAAGTGTCATCTTCGATTATCCTAGGCTAAATTTCTTGCAACCCAGGCATAGGGTAGAAATATCAGTTCGGGAAGTGTTCACACGATCCAAGGGGTATCCAGATCTCCCATATAAACCCTAATTCCTCCAACATAGTTTTGTATCAAAAGTTCACAAGGAAGCAATCTTATTATCATGGATTTTTCTTAGCAAACTTATGTATGATATAGTTTTCAAATTGAATCAATTTAATTTGAATTATTCGGTAAATACAAATACAAAGTAAAGCAAATTATGTACAGATAATATAAATACATGGGAAATAGACATTTTTGGTATAACTCTTTAAAAGTGCTTACAATAAGAAAAGCAAACTATAAAAGTATTTACAAAGAGCTTTTTACAAAACATAACTACTCTAAAAGCTCTTGAAGACACTCCCAGTTAGAGTAGTTTTGGAGACTTCTAATTTTTTAGTTTACTTTTCTTCTACAATTTGTTAATTAGAACAAATCAATGTATTAGGTGTTTTTGTCTCTTGAGCTTTGTCCGAGAATCGAGAGAACAATTTCTTGGATTATCTTAAATCCAATTTTGTATAACATCAATGTTGAAATTACAGATTTCGGAAGAAATATTTACACGAACCTATAAAGCTATGGGGTGTGGAGGAGGGGTGCATTGTCGTGTGTTGATGCCAAACTGCAGTACTTGCCATAAATCATTCGGACAAAAGGCCGCGTTTATTTACCACTTAATGCCTCTTAATAAGAGGCACATCATTTTTTTTTTTTTAGAACGGCAAATCTACACTACTCCTAATACGACCTATGTCTCCAATGAGACTTGAACCCTTAACCTCTGGAAGGGAGGACAACATCCGGTACCGCTGGGCTAGAAGCCCTTTGGTTAATAAGAGGCACATCTGAATCTATTCAGAGTGTTTGTTTGCCACTTAATAAATCATCTTAGTTGTAAAAAGACATCTTACCGAATCAGATTTCAAAACCCATTTGAACAAAAAAATAAGAGATGCTTCCTATTTTGTCCATTGGTTCTCTCTCTCGCCTCTCAAGATCTCTGTGCCTTTAGAATCGACTTTCCCCTTCTCCACATCGTCTCTCCCCGGCCTCCACTCCGGTCGTTGCCACCATCCACTAAATCACCTCCGACTAGCGCCATCCTCTAGCCATTCGTCGGCGACACCAGGTAAACTTTTTTGCCCTAACTTTTTCTGATTGGAGAATGAGAAGTCTAATTCAAGCATGGAATACAAGGAACAGGTGATTCGCCATCCACTCCGATCATTAGACTTCTCACAGCACCACCGCCCCCATCGTCGACCTCGCACGCCCACCAAGTTTGTTTTCTTTGATTTTCCTAAAATTTATTGTTGTGAAATCTGTTCTTGAAGTTTAGGAGTTCCTTTGCCTATGATTCCTTCGAGTGTGTAATTTGTGATTTTGGTGTGTGTAATTCATTTTGTTGAAGTTAAATATGTTATGTGAAATCTGTTCTTGAAGTCTTGGTTAGTTGAAGTTATTTAAGCTCAAATAGGTTTTTGAGTTGCTGGATTCAAAAACTTCAAGGCTATGTCCGTTGATGGCTGATTTGGTGACTCCTTGGCTGCTGCTCTGTTATTTGGAATCAATGTAGTTTTGATCAAATTGAGGTGTTTTCTGGTCACCATTTGATGATTTCAGGTATGTATTAACAAGAGTGGTACCAAATGGAAAACAAGATCATGTCAGGAAGAAGATAATTGATTGCTGAAGTTATATATATATGTAGTCTTTTGACTGTTGATCATGTTAACAGGAAGTGGATTGCTCTCCAATCAAGTTTAATAGCTGAAAATTGTTGTCAAAAGTTTGAAACTCGATTGAATGTATGTATGTTTAGCATGTAATTATGTAAATAAATAATTTTTTTCTAGCAATTGATTTTGATTTTGGAATTTTTATAATTAGTGATATCCTATCCTAATAAATAAGTACTTTTATTGACACGTGTCATTCTCTAAGGCTCCTCCAATCGATTTTTCCCGCTCATACTTTTACAAACTGATATACCTATATTGCCCTTTTACTCATTAAACTGCGTTAAATTCGGCCTTGATTTGGTTCTGATTTTCTGCAATCCTTTTTAAATGGAGAATGCATTCTTATCGGTTCTACAACTTCTATATGTTCATTGGTACCCCTGAGTTACAGTCTATCTACCCCGATTTCGCTTTCTTGCTTTTGGAAACCGAATCAATTTTTAAAATTGACAATTCCTTTTATCAAAAAATGTTCTTCTAAAGATGCAAAACCCGTCAAAAGCGAAGCAGTCGACGACAACAATGACAAAATCGTTTCTCAAAATCCACCTTGCATTGCAAATCGTTTTCTCAAAATCCATGTTAAGTGTTCATCAATCCTCATTCCATATACATCTATTTAATGAATTTGTTTATTGTGAATATAAAGTAAAAAGCGTGTGTAGCAAATTGAAAACTCCTCTCGCTTTAGACATCATCGCTATATAGTTTTCAAGGTATGTATTGCCTTATTATTCAATCTTATTTGTCTATTAAATCCCAATGTCACTGTAGTTTATTTGTATATAATTGATTCTTTCAATAAGTATTTAACTTTTGTATGCACATAAAGTGTTCGATGAAATGCACACATAAATTTTTTATTTTTTATTTTTTTTCTTTTTTAAAGTTAAGGGAAGCAGGTATTCCACTCCATAAAGGAATCTATATTCATGTATTAATCTTGATTGCAATTATGATATCTTGGCTTGATAATGTTTGTCATTAGGTTCAATGTGTGTATATCTATGTGTACAGTTGTGTGTGGTTGTGGATGTATGTTTGTGCTTTGGTAACTTTCTTTCTACACCTAATCACACAAATTTATATTTATTTCATTTATACTATGACTGATATGTTAGGAATCTTTATTATTTGTGCCCCTAGATGTTTCTGTTTATACATGAGGAAGAAGAGTACGTTATTGTTGGTTTTGGTTGCAGGCCTCCGCAAGACAAGTAACAAGAGTAGTCTGGTACTTCCAAAATGTTCCTTATTATGACACTTTACTTCGGAAAACTATTCATATAACACTATACTTTTGATTTTTATCTTATTAGGACATTATACATTGATTGTTAAACATAAAATATGTTTCTTAGTAAGCTCCAGTATTAGGTTCTTAATTTCTTATGTTGGATATATATATATATATATATATATATATATATATATATATATATATATATATATATATATATTCTTTTTAAATTTTGCTCGACTTTTGTTTTGTAGTACAGGGTAACATCTAAGGGCTCAAATAATTAGAATGATGGAAAGCACTCTCAAGCCGCATCTAATATGACCCCAATTGAAGCTCAAGGACGATTTTGAAACGGTTGAAGAAGATCAGGTTAGTGGTCATTTTCAAATTTTGTCAAACTCCAACAACCAAGACTACTGCTTGTAGGGGAAAGACTATTGATGTGTCCAAGAAGCAATAAGTTTATATTTGTTTTTGTGAACACCTTAAAATTGTTATTTGCATCAGGTTTAGAAAATTATGGCCAAGTTATTTTATGGTTGTACTTTTTCGGATGTAGAAAAGTTTTTTTTTACATTAAAAAGTGATGTAGCTTTTGCTTTATGGAGCCATATGGGTATTGTGGAAAGAACAATTCATTATAGACTTCACTCTTTATAACTCTATTTTTATGATTTTAGGTACCAAAGTAAAAGGGATAAAGGTAGAGAGGCCAACTACCAACTGTAAATTTTATAAGCTTAGATATGAGTAAATTAACAAGTCAAAATATGATATTATTAATGTTTGACCTGCCCTATTGTTCTTACTAAACTTTATGAATAAAGGATATGTAAATATAATTATAAAGGCTATATAGTTTGGTTGTATAAAAAAAAGAGAATAATCCGGTTAATATTTCTTTTTGCCAAATTATTTAACTTAGTTATGAATATGTTTAATGCTTATAGTGAAATTACTATTCAAGAATGAACTTTGTGTATTGTTGCGTACTTCTCGATGGAAAAAAAATCTAACCACATTTATTATTAAAAATTGGGCTAATGGCACAAAAACCCTCAAATTTGCACAAAATTGACGGATTTGCCCAAAGTTCAAATTTAGGTCCATTTTTGCCTTAAACTTGCATTTAATGTGTCGTTTTTGCCAAGTAGCCGGTTTCACTTTAATCAACCGGTTACCACTTGCTTAGGTGGAAGGCTAATTAACGTCGTTTGGAAAAATCTCCAATTCCGTTACATACGTTAAACTGTCGCATCTCATCTCCCTCTATAACCCGATCACTCATCACCTTTTCCCATTTCATCGACTGTGTACACAGAGAAAAAAAAGGGTTTTCTTGGAGACGATTAGGTTAAAAGTGTTCTTCAACATTTATTCGAAAGGTAAGGTTTTTACAGGTTGACTGAAATTACGTTTACATTTAACATTTCTTGAAATGTGTTCCTAAAGTTAGTGTGTTGATGCAGGAAGGTGTAATGGCTTCATCAGACGATGGGTACGCTGACCCCTTTGCTGGCATACATGAGCCATTTGCTGGCTTGAGTGAAATGGATTTTGAACTCCACGGTATTTACATGGACCACGAACCAGAGGAAGAATTTGTGTCCTCACTTGATAAATGTAAGGATATATTCCTAAATGTTCTATTAAGTGATGAAAACCTATGAAATTCTAGTATGGCAGATGAAATCAGAGCACAAGTGTACCATGCTACCGATTGGCAGAGTGATGAAGATGAACAGGAGGTATTGAAAAACAACTATAGAATTCATGACCCAACCATCAAGTGGGACAAGATGGTACCAAAGCTTGGTGACATCTTTGAATCCCCTACCTAACTGAAGTTTTGTGTCACCAATTATGCAGTCTCACATGGCTATAGAATATACTTTGAAAAATGTGATAGTAAAAGAATTGTAGCTAGATGTGGCAATAGGAAGGAAGAGAATAAATGCTCTTTCAGAATTTATGCTGCATGGATGTACAAAGAAAGATCTTTTCAGATCAAAGCTATGAATGGTGACCATAAATGTTCTAGGCAGTTTAAGTTTGGATCCATTGTGTCCCCTGAATGGATTGGAAGACATTATGTGACTGAAATTGCAAATAAGCCAAAGATGAAACTTCAGGAAATGATTGATGACATCAGACAAAGGTATAGGTGTGTGGTATCTATATGATAGGTTAGAAGGGCAAGGAAATGGGCCAAAAATTTAATAGAAGGTAAACTCACTGAGCATTATGCAAGGATATGGGATTATGCCCATGAATTGTTAAGGTCAAACCCGGGGTCCACATGTCAAGTTGGTGTAACAACCAATCCAGATGGAAAGAATTATTTTCACAGGTTTTACATTTGTTTCAAAGCACTAAGTGTTAGCTGGAAAAGAGAATGTAGGAGAGTAATTGGGCTTGATGGGTGCTTTCTAAAGGGGCAGGTGAAGGGTGAATTGCTAACAGCCATTGGTAGAGATGCCAACAACCGGGTTTATCCAATTGCTTGGGCTGTTGTTGATGTGGAAAATAAGTCCAACTGGACTTGGTTCCTTGAGCTACTCAGTGGTGATCTAGACCTTATTGATGGAAGGGGCTTGGTAGTTATATCAGATCAACATAAAGTAAGTTTCTTTATAACATATTAATCCTTTTCAAATTACTTATAAATACTTACATGTATGCTGGTTTTTGTATTAGGTTTGTTGCAATCTGTTAAAGATATATTGCCACATGTGGAGCACAGGCAATGTGCCCGACACATATATGCAAATTTTAGAAAAGCTTACACTGGGTTGGAGTTCAAGAAGCTGTTTTGGGCTGCAGCTATGAGCTGTGTGGAAGGTGATTTCAAGAGACATATGGACAAAATTAAAAAGCTCAATCCTGGTGCATATGATCATCTAATGTCCAAAGAACCCGAAACATGGTGTAGAGCTTACATGAGTACAGGGTATGCATGTGAGGCAGTGGAGAATGGTATATCAGAGTGCTTCAACTCCATCATTGTGGATGCTAGGAAAAAACCATTGATCACAATGCTTGAAGAAATAAGGATATACATTATGGATAGGTTTGCTCACATGATTGAGGAAAGCACTAAATGGAATACCCGTATATGTCCAGCAGTGTTAAAGAAGATGAAGCTTTTTGGGAAGAACATGAGGTAACACTTTAACATGTAACTTTTCTTTTAATTTCATTAGGTAACACTTTAACATGTAACTTGTGGATGCAGGTTTTGGTTAATAATTCATAGTCAACAACATGTGTTTGAAGCAAGGAGAGGATGTGATAGCTACATGGTGGATTTAGATGGAAGGCATTGTACCTGCAGGTTATGGGATCTGGCTAGGATCCCATGTGTTCATGCCATTGCAACTATCAACTATATCCATCAAACACCTGATGAGTATATTGATGACATGTTTTCCAAGGAACAATTCCTTAAGTGTTACTCTGCTAACATTAGTCCAGTAAATGGTTCAAATCTATGGCCTCAAACTGAATTCATAAAGCCATTGCCACCAGTGTCAAAGAGAATGCCTGGTAGGCCAAAGGTCAATAGAAGGAGACATGTAACTGGAAATGATGGAAGAGTACACACCCCAAGAACTGTAAGGTGTGGTAAGTGCTTTGAGTATGGCCATAACCAGAAGGGATGCAAGAATGCAACCAGGGAACCTGTCCCTATGCCACCAAAGAAGAAAGGAAGGCCAAGGAAGGAACAATGTGAACCCAGTCAAGCAGCATGTGATAGGTCTGAGAGGCAGGAACTTGTCCCTATGCCACCAAAGAAGAAAGGAAGGCCTAGGAAGGAACAATTTGAACCCAGTCAAGCATCATATGATAGGTCTGAGAGGCAGGAAGCAGTTCCTATGCCACCAAAGAAGAAAGGAAGGCCAAGGAAAAAGGTCCAATCTGACCCAAATCAAGCATCAGGTTCTAAATCTGTTAAAAGCAAAAAGAAGTTGGGGATAAAAAAAGGTGGTGGCATTGTGGAAGATAGAGTTCTACTTGATGAACATGATGGTTTAGATGGTCATGTTGAAGGTAGGGGATGTGAGGAACAAGTGAAAGATTTGTTTGACAAAGAAGATATTGATGATGACAGTTTGGTTGATATGATGTGCACTTTTGAAGCTTCTCTTAGCCAATCAAAGGATAATTATCAGAAAGGTGATGGATTCCAAGATGCAATGGATGCTATTATTCAAAGTATTCTTCATGCTAATGATGACAGAGGTGTTGAGGATGTTGAACCTGACCTGACAAAAACACTTGATGAGGTTGAAGATGCAATGGATGCTATTCTTAAAGGTATTGATCAAAAAAGTCAATCTGAGAATGAGGATAATCCTGAACCTGAATTCACTGAAGGAAATGCAAGTGATGTTCTCCCAGAGATGGTGATGCTAGATCTAGAAAGTGTAGCAGACCTACTTGGGGCAGGATATAGCATGGCTGAAATAGAGAGCTTGAGAGGGTTCAAAGTTGAATTGGATGATATGCCAACAGTTGAGATGGTTAGTTTGACATCATCATTTTATAATTGCTAACATTAGTAACAAACATGTTTATATATTTTATTAATAAGTATTCTTCAAATTTTAATTAACAGGATGTGAATGAAGTTGAGGATATTCCATATGTTGATGGTGTGATGGAAGGTAATGAAGATGATGGTCTTATAAATGAGGGTGTGGAGGAAAATGAGGGTGATGGTGAGGGTGATGATGCTGATGAAGTAGCAGGTGAGGGTGATGGTGATGGTGCTGGTGAGGGTGATGGAGAGGGTGATGGTGCTGGTGAGGATGATGGAGAGGGTGATGGTGATATTGAGGATGAAGGTGATGGTGCTGGTGAGGATGGTGCAGCAGATATGGAGGGAAATGATGCTGATGATGAAGGGCATGTACCACCTAGAAGGACAAGAAAGCCCTCAGAAAGGGTCATCCTGCAAAAGCTAAAGAAACCTTGTTTTGACAAAGATGGAAGGGGTTCCACATCTAGCTATCCAGTAGATTTGGAGTAGTTACCTAGGTATATGGGGGCAAAAGTGGGGATGGTATCATTGGGCAATTGTATAGGTAGCCCTTTTTGGTTATTTTTTGATATACACCCACTACTTGCAGCATACATCCATTTGTTTAGTGTTACATTATGGCTTGCCTTTTTTGGGTGATTTTTAGGCTTTTGGGTTCATGTTTTGGTATACAAAATGGATGGCTGCTACATGCTAGTAAAACTTATGTAATGGATGCTTTATATTAAGGTTTATAATGGATGCCCCCTATTATGGTAACCATGATGTTTTTATTTTATTTTCTAGTACATGTTAAGCATTAACAATGTACTTTCATTAGTGCAATTCCTTTTATGCAAGTTAGTATAATTCCATTCATGCAAAGTTTACTTTCATTGTGAATGTAACCGAGGGTATTTTAGTACAATTCCATTCATGCAATGTACTTTCATTGTGCAATTCCATTCATGCAATTCCATTAGTGCAATTCCATTCATGCAATGTACTTTCATTCATGTAATTCCATTAATACAATTAGTGCAATTCCATTCATGCAATTCCATTAATACCATTAGTGCAACATTCAGCCGTATGCAAAGTGAGATAGCAATTAACTACCATTAATAACATTACCATAAATACCCTTAATACATTAGTGCAATTCCATTCATGCAAAGTTTACTTTCATTGTGAATGTAACCAAGGGTATTTTAGTACAATTCCTTTTATGCAATGTACTTTCATTGTACTTCCATTCATGCAACATATACATGAGATAGCAATTAACTACCATTAGTAACATTACCATTAATACCCTTAATACATTACAAACATGTAACATTCAGCCGTTCAAAAAAAACATTACAAAGATGTAACAATTCTTGATTATGCTTAATATATTACTAATACAGGAAAAACCAACAAAACTATATCTTAATAACCACTATTCCTAGCATCAGCGATATAACCACTAACAACCCTATGATCACTTCTAACAATGGCTTGATCTCCTCTGTATGACACATCTCCATATTTTGACCTAGTTCTTCATCCGCCCATTTGAAAAAACCACAGTTGCCTCCTTCTACCTACAACAAAAAAAAAAATTAGGATTCTATTACATACGTTCCTCTTTGGGAAGTTAGAGCAGCCCTAAAATTTTAGGGAGAAATTAGTACAAAAATAAATAGATTTTTACCTGATAATTAGGGCAGCCCCAAAATTTTCGTCCTGGGTTATCAGGTGTTCGTGAGACTGATACACCACAAACATCACCACAGTCGCATCTTATTACCTTCTTGTTCCTCATTCTTGTACCACCATTAAAGCTTGATCTTGAAGACAAAGTTGTCATTTTTCCGTTGTAGTCTGTAACTAACTGTGGGGGTCAAAGGGATCAATTGCACACGAGGATGTCTGTGAATGAGTTATTAAATGATAAATGCCAAGTATCTTCAAGTGGTAACCGATTGATTAAAGGGAAACCAGCTACTTGGCAAAAACGACACATTAAATGCAAGTTTAAGGCAAAAATGGACCTAAATTTGAACTTTGGGCAAATCCGTCAATTTTATGCAAATTTGAGGGTTTTTGTGCCATTAGCCCTTAAAAATTTTGTGGTTAAAGTGTAGTACACAATCATAAACTAACAAAACATTACATTACCATACTATTTAATTTTAAGCAAAACAATGTTGTTTCGTGGTTGATTATCTATGTTTTTTTCCTCAATTTTCTCAACTTTGTATTTTATTATACAACATAATCATTTTATTATTAATCTAGACAAAACGAACATTGCTCATATCTTCAAAACATATTTCAAAATTAATTTAAATTAACAATTATAACTGTTTGCAAATGTCTTATTAATTATAATGTCTACTGGTGGTTCGAATTTATATTGCATTATACAAAATCATGATTTTATCAAATATTTACGGATACAAAGTGTCGATCGGATATTCCAACCGGTGTATATATTAAATCTAACTAATTATAAAAAACTTAAACACAAAACATCTACTTTTGTAAATTAATAAAATTTTACAAATAATTAATTAGTCATTACGATTTAAAATTATCGTTAGTGTTTTCTATTTTTCACCCGTGGTTTCCACGGGTATTAACCTAGTACTTAAATAAAAAATAGCAAAACCTCCTAAGTGTCTGATTGTAGAACCCATGTATGAAAAACAGATCAAAATCGGTCATTGCCAATCCTCCTCGTGGTAACCAAAGTGGATTAAGATGACTATCAAATCGACAATTAACGATCCATCGCAAATTCTTACACAAGAATCGTTCTGCCATCAGCAATTTTGTGAAGAATTGGTCTACTAACAGTCATATGGAGATCATCTTTCATGCTCTTGAGTAGTAGGAAATAGATACTTCTTCCTCCTAGGTTAGATTTGGAAAACCCATTTTTGGGTGTGCTTAAAAGACGATGTATATGTACATGATATGAGTTTGTTACATACAAGAAGATGATGAAATTAATCATACAAAAGGACCAGTCCTAAGAACTTTCTCTAACTTCTGTGCCCTAGCATAATCACTTTCCGTTAGCGGGCCAGCAGGAAAAGGAGTAATCTCCACAACCAAATGTGGTGTCGGAAGTTCATCAAACAAAGCCCTCACGTTGTTGCAGCATACGGTTTCTCCATGAGCACTCTCCCTTCTAATTTGACAACCCTAAAATCAATCGTACAATTTTCAGATCAAATTCACAAAAGGAAGATGAACGAAATGGTATTACCTACCTTGTGGGAGGTGGCATCTCGGAAGTGATCGTCATCTGAAAGCAAGGATGCGATGGCTTTGAGAAGACGACGCCCTTCGGCCTTTGAAGGGATCCTGTAGTTTCGCCTAAGGGTACCCTTGGTTGTAGGGTGCCATTTGCTTACTAGTTTCCTTTGATCTGCTGCTTCTCTTTCTGCTCATAGAAAACACGATTTAGCGATACTTCATCTTTTTACAAAACAAAACCTGGATTTATTTAATGAACAAGTCCAACATTTTGTTTGTATTCTTTAAAATTGAAAAAGTAAATCACTCACCCGGTTTGCCTCGGAACTCTTCAAACCACTTAGCGAAACCCAAATCGTCACCATCACTTTCAAGTTCTATAAATCATCAATCAATCAAGGATCAAACAAAATCACCAACAAATCGACAGCAAAATATATATATATTTTTTAATTTTTTATTTATAGATTTACAGTAAAGAAGATAAAAAACCTGTGGTGGAGGCGAGTGGATTAGAAGGGGATCCAGCCAAACCAGCCTTCAATAGGACATAGAATATACACACTCTTCCAGCCCATAGAACAGGTGCCTCAATCAATGAGCTTTTGATGCTTGATCTTCTTCCAGTCCCAGTTGTTGAGTCAGATATAAATCTCCAATTTGATGAAAACCCCTTGATTTTTCTACCAAAAATAGGAAATAGGGTTTTGGGCAAAACTGGAGTATTGATGGTGTGATGATGATGATTTATGGTGGTGAAGATGTGTGTACAAGTTGGAGTGTTTAGAAGCATTTTCTTGGAAAATTTGAGAGGAATCTTGATTTGAACCGAGGATGAAAACAGATTCACTGATACCCTTGGTTGTATGCAGTGAGCTTATGATTTTAGAGCAAAGTATAAGCTGCCTTTGGGTTGCCTTCTATTTCTAAAATATGTCACACTTGCCCTTTGACTTTTTCCATTTTAGTTATGACGTACTTAACTTTTGTGTTGTTTATACTTTATATACAATGATTGTGACATTTTTATGAGGAATTAGTTTTATATAACGGTAAAATAAACCTTTAGGCCAAAAAAAGAATAGAAAAGATTGCGTGGTTAAATTTCGTTTCTAAAATATAGGGGGTGCAGTTGTTCATTTATTAAAGTTTATGGGGGCCTAGTATCAAACCGTGTATATTGGTGTGTACTATCATAGTTTGTTATCCTCAGACAATAATGGTGAAGTAGATATTTACGACGTCGTTGCTTGAATGATCTTATCCATTTAGCTGGTCAATCCCTCGTCATGATAGGCCACATCCATATTTAAAATTTGTTATTTGATTAACAGTATAATTTATTGAACTAAACAGAAAAAACTATGTATCTTTTTGCATATATGCACAGATGTGTACAAAAATCGGAGTTAAAAACAAATGATCTTTTGTGGAAAAAAACTTTTCCCCAAATCAAATAATTGTTGGTTAGTCACTATGTGGAGTACGAGGTGGTTAATGTTAATGTTATATATGTATGTATGTATATGAGTATGGGGTGTTCGGCAAGATTAGTTGGTAGCGGGTAGCTTGTAGCTTGTACTTTGTAGCGTTTTGTTAAACGTTAGTAACATTTGAATTTGAAGCGTTTTGTTTAAACTAAACGCTAGAAGTTTGTAGTGTCGAACAAGACTTTCTGTTCAAAACGGAGCATTTTGTCAAACGCTAGAAACTCTCAAACGCTCTGCGCCGAACACGTCCTATATCTTCCATCATTGTTTTGTAGGGATAATGACTTGAAAGGGTAATATATTTTTCGATTTGTACACATTTGGTCACTGAGTTTTTTTTCGTCCACATTTACCCCTTCAACTTGTTAAACTGTATACATTCAGTCCTTATGACCGGCTACTCCAGGTTACCCGGTAAAAATGACTTAATAGGGTAATATATTTCTCACTTTGTACACATTTAGTCCTTAATATTTTTGTACACATTTAGTCTTTTTTTTTTTTTTTTGCAAAATAAGTCATTTTTTTTGTACTTATTCAGTACTTATGAATGATTTTTTAGTTTTTTCTCACGAAATCTTACGTGAGACATTAATTAATGAGGTGTATGGGGCTTTTGATGCTTATATCCATCGCGATCTCGACTACTTGGTTGCTTAGGTCATGTGTTCTGAACGTCATAACTTCTTCATATGATCTCGGATTTTAACGATTTTTATATCCATGCGTTCGTATTTTAGTCTACTACAACTTTCATTTAGATTACTCCCATTAAAAAATAATATATTTTTTCTTACGATTTTTATATCCATACGCGGTGGTGGATTTAGTATGGTCCCGGTGTTGCACCGACAACACCTGTTTTTTCTGTTCGCAATAGATAAAGATCCTTAAAATATGATATTGTATGAAGAAGTTACGATGTTCAAAATACAAGACCTAAGCCAAACCACAAGACTTACGCAACCAAGCAGTCGAGATCGCATTGGACATAAGCATCAACAACCCCAAACACCTCATCAATGATTGTCTCACGTAAGATGTCGTGAAAAAACCTAAATAAATCATTCATAAGTACTGAATGAGTACAAAAAAAGGACTTATTTTGAAACAAAAAAAATGTTAAGGACTAAATATGTACAAAAATATTAAGGACTAAATGTGTACAAAATGAAAAATATATTACCCTATCAAGTCATTTTTCCCGGCTAACCTGAAGTAACAGGTCATAAGGACTGAATGTGTACAGTTTAACAAGTTTAAGGGGTAAATGTTGACGAAAAAAAAACTCAGTGACCAAATGTGTACGGATCGAATAATATGTTACCCTTTTAAGTCATTATCCCTTGTTTTGTATCCAAGTTTTATTGTTGTATTACTATAATATTACTTATTAATAAAAAGATATTTTTAAGGCAAATAATATTTGTCATGGTATAGAGAGTTTTTTGAACAAATAATATCTTCGATTATTTCTAAATATTTTCTTTTTCTTCTCTTCTAAATCTAACCGCCGTCTAATTCCTCCTATGTTGTGGATCACCTTCTTTCTCGTCGGTGGTTTTGTCAATACATAAAAAAAATAAATAAATAAATAAAAGAACCCAAATATATTACGAACATCAAAACGTGTATACTTGACATGAGGGTTATTTTGAATCACATTATACCGGCTATGGCACAGCCGACCATGTTCAATTTGAAGTCTTCTAATTTTAAGAATTAGAAAAAAAAAATCTTTACACTTTAAAAATCGTGATATTTTATTTGCAGAAAATCTCAGTATATAAAAAAAATTAGGACAAGATTGTCTCAAATAAAATCCTAAAAATTTCATAATCAATACAGATACATAAATTACAGCGTAAAGACCTAGGTTGTGTTTGGTGTGTCACAACTAGCTTATTTTTCGATCTTTTTAAAGTTGTCATGTTTGGCAAACCAAAAAGAGACTTATAAGCTAGCTTTTTAAAAAGCTGTTTGGACTAGCTTTTTATGAGCTTTTTTAAAAAATTTCAAATATATCCCTTAATTAATTATGAAAATACATTTTTTTAAATGTCCTTTTATATTATTTTATATCTTTCAGCTAGCTTTTCAGCTAGTTTTACCAAACATTAATTTTTATCAGCTAGCTTTTCAGCTATCAATTGGCTTTTTATTTAACAGCTAGTTTTTCAGCTAGTAAGTCAAACATAGCCCTAATGGTACTGAACACCATTGTAGGCTTTCTCTTAATCACTCAACATTTTAATCAAGTTCCAGTTGCTTAAATCTTGACACATATGATGCATCAAAGCTGAGTGGGTCAGGTTGGAAAATCGGATAAGATACATAGGTTGCGTTTAGTTATGGAAAAACATTTTTCGTTTTTCGTTTTCCCCTTTCAGTTTTCGTTTTCAGTTTCCAGTTTTCATTTGAAAAATTAGAAAACGCGTTTAGTTAAAACTTATTCATTTTTCATTTTTAGTTTTACAAAATTAGAAAACGTTTTTAGATGTGTACTTTTCTATCAGTTTTCATTTTTAGAAAACGGTAGCGGTGGTAGGGTGGGGTGGGGGTGGCTGCGGTGGTGGTGGTGGCGGCAGCAGCAGCAGGGTGACATCGGTGGTGGTGATGACAGGCGGTGGTGGTGGCGGCGGCAATTGTGGCAGTAGTGGTGATGGTAGGTCAGTGATTGTGGTAGCGGTGTTGGGTAGGTGGGTGTGTGTGGGTGTAGGTGTTTGTTTGTGGGAGTGGGTGTGGGTGTGTGGGTGGGTGGGGGGTGGGGTGGGCTTGGGAGTGGGTAGGTATGGGTAGGTAGGGGTGTGGTGGGTTGGGGTAGGTAGAGGTGGGTGGGTGAAAGTCATAAAGGCATTCGAGCCATTAGAGTATTGGATGAATATGGTATCCCATTTCATATACTTCTGTGGGTTATGAACCCACACTAGCAATGTAACTCACAAGACCATCTAGAATGATCAAGTGTTGCCATCTTACTCTGGGAGATCACCACGCATACCATTACAGTTGCCTGATTTGGACCCACCATTTCTGTTCATCCAAAAAAGAATACGATTTGTACTCTAATACGTATTTTCGTACCATCAACACCTGAAAGTGTCAAGGAACAGAACTTTATTCTATGTTACTAACTTACACAAACACACACACACACACGTATATATATATATATATATATATATATATATATATATGTGTGTGTGTGTGTGTGTATACCCGATATCAAACTTAATTGAACTAGGTATCTATATGTGACATCCCTAATTTCACGGCCAGAAAAGACCGATTTAGTTTATGCTTTTTATAATAAAATCAGAGTAATTTTCCAAAAGATGTTGCGGAATTTGTTCCCAGAAAAATATGATAAATACGTTATCAAAGCATTTCCGAAGAAATGTATTTTTATTCATATTAAAACATTTGGGATGTCATCGTCGATATAGACCAAAAGCATAAACAGAACTTACATTCATTTACACTAGTGATTTACATCTCCTTCAATCTCTCAGTGTAAAGCAGCTTCATATCGATACCTGTGATACAAATAAACTGAGTGGGTCAGGCTTGGGAGCCTGGTGAGCATATAGGGTTTTCAAACCACAATAAATAAATTTATTATGTTTAAACATCAATCAATCAACCCAATTTCTCATCCCCATTATCTTCTTTATTCTTAAGGATCTACCCTAAGAATCATCTTATCATTCATTCTTAAGGATTCATCCTAAGGAATAGGCACGAAGTCACATCGTCGCAAGGTTTATACAACAGACACTATGTCCATAGCTGCCAGGGTTTTTACAACATGTGCTAAATCCATAGCTCTCATTTATCGACAGTATTATTCACAGGAATTCACCTACAATACATGTCAATGGGGTTTTAGAGTATATCTGATGAACATATAGTTCACACACCTATAGGTTGCGAACCTGCCAGTGTTCCATGGACCGTCTAGAATAGTCCATGGTTGTCATCCATACTCTGCTAGATGACGGGGCCATCGCTTGGGTCATCGTTTGGGTCATTGCTTCTCACCATAATTTACCACTCATATATCATCACTCATGTTTCATCGCTCATCATTTATCTCATCATTTTATCACACATCAACTTATTTCACCTACCCATGTTATACCCAACATATTTGTAGATAAAATATATATACATTTTAAATCATTTTGAACATGTATAAAACATTCTTTCATCAACCCATGTTTTACCCAACATATTTGTAGATATAAAATACATATACAGTTTAAAACCTGTATAAAACAATCATTCAACATCTATCCCAAATAAACAAACAACATATATACACGTAGCACGTATTTTATATAAAATACTTCATATCTATGTGTAAGGTGAAAGTGACTATACACTCACTTGATTTAATGATAATCGGGCAACACTTCATTTCCTAAAACGATCGTTTCCGATGAAACTGTGAGCTTTAATGAAAAACCGGGCCTTGCGAAGGTTGAGCTTCAAACCGAAAAGATAAATTTATCGGGCTCTTCGGGCACTTCGGAACGTATTTCGGGTGTTGGAAATGATACCGAGGTTTCGGGGGAAGTCAAGATAGTAAAAATATTGAATTTAGGGTGAAAAGTGGCAATTTTCCAAAATTACCCAGGAGGATTCGCAGCCGTTCTATTTATAGAGGAGAGCCTCGGATCCGAAGCAAGGGGGAAGAAGCACGTGGCAGCTGCTGCGAGGCTCGGACGCAAGGTGGCTCGGATGCGAAGCGAACAGGTGGCTGGTGAGAGGGTGAGACACGGATGCGAGGAGTGGGAGGTGCGTCGAAAGCTCGTAGGCGAGGCGTGGCTCGCTTCGGACACGCCACGTATGTGACACACGTCTGATTTTTACCGGACCACGCTTCGGACACGTCATCGGATCGGACACGGGGCAGGTGACTCACCGAGATCGGACCTTATCCATGCGAGGTGACGTGGCCGAACCCCAGCCATGCGAAATTCCTCGGCTTTAGCATTTTTCTCGAATTTTGTGTCCCAAACTTCTAAAATCCATAACTTTCGCATACGAGCTCCGTTTGCGACGTTCTTTATATGCACGCATAGGTAAAGTTATGCTCTACAACTTTTGTTTAGACTCCGTCGGCTAATTTTGAATTTAATTTTAATATTATTATTTTTAACAGACCGGGACAGGAAAATCCGTTAAAAATTCATAACTTCTTCATCTGATGTCCGTTTTCGTCTGCCTTTTTACCGTTGTACTACTATTGACGAGACCTTCGATTCTCGTTTAGGTTGTGTTGGCTAAAAATCAATCGATCTAAAATTCGAGTTTTTAGCTGTCTACTGCTAAGCTGAAACTTCGAAAAATCATAACTTCCTCATACGAAGTCAGATTTGGGCGTTCTTTTTATGCATACTCTCGGTTTAACGAACACTACGACTTTCATTTAGATACCCAAGGCTAAAAAGTAGTTTATCAAAAACTCACTTTTTACGTCATTCGATGTCGTGCCGGTTTTGTCGCGGAACTTTGACAGGTCATAACTTCTTCGTTATAACTCGGATTTCGGCATTCTTTATATATCCAGAATCCTTGTAACATATACTACGACTTTTATTAAGACTATTTATTCTAAATATTTCGACACTTATTGTCTCTTAATTGACTAGCTCTGATCTACGTGCGTTACAATTATCTCCCCCTTAGGATGATTACGTCCCGGAATCATCAACGAAATAGGTCTGGTATAATGATTCCATACATCATCTTTCCATCCTAAGTAATAATCGTAATCTATATGTTTCTTCGAACGAGTATCTAGCTTTTGGACTTCTCGATCGCAGGTAGTGCTCAATCCTGCATCTGCTCTTCGTACCATGTTGGACGCT
This sequence comes from Lactuca virosa, assembly GCF_052849685.1. Lineage (NCBI taxonomy): Eukaryota > Viridiplantae > Streptophyta > Magnoliopsida > Asterales > Asteraceae > Lactuca > Lactuca virosa. Next base: position 255,272,951 of record NC_136427.1, on the reverse strand, counting down.
CAATCGTAACCTTCGAGTTACAAAATAAATCCTTATTGAGGACTCCTTCTTCTTCTTAGGATAAGTACTTTCCTTTATCTATTGTAACATACCGATGGGTCATGCTCTAACGATCTCTCATCGTATGATGCAACGCTTAGACTCAAGTCTCTTAGAGTCAAATTCCAGAATCGAATATACCTTCCTTCATATTCTAGTGTGATATAATCACATTTTAGCATGTAGCATTTCTAGCTACAAGCTTCTTTAACAACGAGCGCGATGCTATTGATCACATTGATTTCAATCTTCTGACTTAAGTCAGATGTTACATCGAACTTGGTTCTCTGAACCACGTAACAAACTCATTGTAGTCGGACTCAATTTGATATGAGCACTAGGGTCGGAATAACAATCATCTTCTTAGTCATTAACAAAACAATGGTAATGACATATTTGAATAAAACGGAATCAATTACTAGCTTCTTGGTAACCTTGTGACTTTCCCTAATCCAAGTGTGAGTCATGTGCTTCTAGTAGTATAGATCTCTACTACTATTCACACCTACTCATACTCGTCCCAAGTATTGTCTCGCAGTCCCCAATTCCTAAAATCACAAAACAATTTAACACATACGAATGCGTTCAATTAATCATAAAAAATTTCCTAGACTCTACTAGGACTTCTTCCATGTGTATCTTCAATCATCAATTCTACTTCAACTCGGTTGGTGATGGAAATTCCAGACGATGGGACAACTTCGAGAATTACACCAATCGTTCCATCATCCTGCCAATCGAAGGTGTACTTCAGACGTACCGTACTCCTCTAAACGTTCCGTTATTTTATCAGACACATTCTAAAGGCAAGATACCACTCTTACGATATCTTCCGATAGGTGTCATTCACTATCATAAGCCTTTCATTTCCTCCATCTACTCAATTCTCTACGAGTCTTCACCATTACGTTTTGTACACCCAAGAAGACGCTCGGTGTACTTAGGCGAGCATTTCTAGCTACAAGTTGATTTATTGTTGGTGTATATCTCTAGAGAACTTCTACCTTGAAGTTTCATGTCATACTTCATCAACTTCCAATCTCCCATTGGAATCAAAGTCTTCAAATGTTGTTATGCTTTCTCTTCTATGGTTGTTTTAATCTTTCTAACTCTTGCAAAATGATCCTTGGTGGGTGAAAAAGATTTTAGTTTATTCAACAATTTTAAAGCTTCCGTTGCCCTTTTTACCGTTTGTGAAACTGGATTTTTGAATAAAAACCCAAATATATATATATATATATATATATATATATATATATATATATATATATATATTTAGCGTATAGTGTTTTAAGTATTAATATACCTTTGTTTATTTCCCTAATGATATTTTTATTACTGTTATCATGCGAAAATATACATATACATTTTTATCATATATAGAACCATATATGTCATATATTCTTAAATACATTTCTAACACATGAACCATACAATAATCATATAGCTCGCACATAAACTTTTTTAACATATATTTAATACTTGTATTAAAATCATGTTCATGAAAGGGACTATGCATTCACTTGATAAAAGTGGATGCCGCAGAATTTGGGCAGAACCTCGCCTTAGCACTTTCAATTACCTAAATGTATAAAACTAGGTATTAGTCTAGTTTCATAATCCCAACGATTATAATAATTATAGTCTAGATTCCTCATTAATCTCAATGCCTACATCAAGATCTGTCAAGTAAGGATCAACCATGCAGGACGGTTGGGAGGCATGACCATTTCGACATAATAGCTTTTTTGAAATCCAACAACGAAGCCAACATGACCATTCTATACACATCTCCTGTAAGTAGATCAATCAGTATTTTGAAATCCAATAACGAAGCCAACAGACCCAGGACGGCCCGGATAGACTGAAGGCCAGTGGGGTGTACCAGTCAGGCCGAAGGCCCGGAGAATGGTCCAGACAGGCTGAAGGCCAGGTGAGGCGGTCCAGACATGCTGAAGGTTCTGTAAGCGGTCCAGACAAGCTGAAGGCCCGGTGAGGCGGTCCAGACATGTTAAAGGTTCTGTGAGCGGTCCAAACAGACTGAAGGCCCAGTGAGGTGGTCCAGACATGCTAAAGGTTCTGTGAGCGGTCCAGACAGGCTGAAGGCCCGGTGAGGTGGTCCAGACATGGTGAAGGCTCTGTATGCATGCTTTTATTTGTATATGTTATCTGGTTGGGTGTTGGTACTTTGGGAGAACTCACTAAGCTTCTAGCTTACAGTTTTGATTTATGGTTTCTTGTACTTCAGTGGACAGTGGCAAGTTGAAGGTGTGACCATATACATCCTCGCGTTTTGGACTTATGATTTCTGGGAAACTCTGATAATGTGAATGTTTTGAAAACTATGTTGAAAGAGATTCTGATTTTTAAGTAATGTTTTGGGAACGACGGTTTTTGTAAACACTTCTATAGAAAAAGGGTTGTTTTGAAAAGTTTAAATTTTATGAAATTTTATGGATGTTACAAGCACCATTGACATGTACCAAGTCATTACTTCCACTACACATGCACATGTGTCTAATCGACTTCCTTTTGACATCAAAGGCTCGGTCATCCAGGAAAACAAGTTTTTCAGCATTTGTTATCGAGTTATTTAATTTCTTGAACGCCCGTAGATCCGGGCTAGTCAATTTAGAGACGATAAGCGTCAAAAATGACTTTTTGATAGAAGATTATTTAGGATGAATAATCTTAACTAAGTTGTAGTATATGTTACAAGGATTCCGTACATATAAAGAACGCCGAAATCCGAGTTATAACGAAGAAGTTATGACCTGTCGAAGTTTCGCGACAGAACCGGCACGACACAGCGCGACGTAAATAGTGAATTTACGTTAGAGCGATATTTGGCCTTAGCAATCTAAACGAAAGTCGTAGAATTAGTTAAACCGAGAGCGTGCATAAAATGAACGCCCAAATCTGACTTCGTATGAGGAAGTTATGATTTTCCGAAGTTTCGACTTAGCAGTGTGCAGCCCGAATACTCGATTTGAGATCGAGCGGTTTTTAGCCGAAACAATCTAAACGAGAATTGAAGATCTCGTCAATGGTAGTGCAACGGTAAAAAGACAGACGAAAACGGAGTTCAGATGAAGGAGTTATGAATTTCGAACGGAGTTTTCCTGTCCCGGCCTACTAAAAATAATATAATACAAATATAATAAAAATAAATTCAAAATTAGCCGACGAAGTCTAAACGAGAGTTGTAGAGCATAATCTCACATACACGTGGATATAAAGAACATCGAAAACGGAGTTCGTATGCGAAAGTTATGAATTTCTGAAGTTCGGGGCGCGAAACCCCAAAACTGTCAGAGTTCACGACATGAATACAGTGTTCACGATGTGAACTCAGTATTTATGACTTCTGGAGCCTGACAGACGCAAGTGGCGATGACGCACCTGATGACTATTGAATTCACGACGTGAGAACTTAAAATTCACGACGTGAGAGCTGAAAAATGACCCTATAAATAGAAATCGAGGGTCAGCCGATTTTGGTTGCTCTATCTCTTCTCTCCCACTCCCGATACCCTCTCTAAGCCCTATTTTAACCCCCCGAAGCCCCAGTATCATCCCGAGACACGAAGCAAGTCCCGAAGCCCCAAGATCCCGAGAAGAAAAGAGTTTTCGAGCCGAAGCTCTGCCTGCGAGAAGCCCGGTGTGTGAAGATCTTCCAGTTTCACCGAAGAAGTACTACTCTTAGAGTCGTAGTGTTGTCCGATCATCTTCTGATCAAGTGAGTGTATAGTTCTGATCAAGTGAGTGTATAGTCCCTTTCATAAACACGATAATAATACAAGTATTGTTTGAATGTATTAAGTATATTGTTGTTTATATGTGTGAGTGCGTAGTTACTTTCTTCTAACACATAAATACGAAGTATTTGCTATGAAATACGTGCTATGTGTTTATATATTGTTTGTCTATTTGAAATGGGCATAGAATTGATGTTTTATACAGGTGTTAAATGATTTAAACTGTGTAAGTATTTGTATCTATGAAAATGTTGGGTAGAACATGGGTAGATGGGATAGTTGGTGACTATGGAGTTAGCGCCTATTGTATAAACCTTGGTGACTATGGAGTTAGCGCCTACTGTTAAGTGAACCTTGGTGACTATGGAGTTAGCGCCTACTGTTAAGTAAACCTTGGTGACTATGGAGTTAGCGCCTAATGTTAAGTAAACCTTGGTGACTATGGAGTTAGCGCCTATTGTATAAACCTTGGTGACTATGGAGTTAGCGCCTACTGTTAAGTGAACCTTGGTGACTATGGAGTTAGCACCTGATAGCTATGGATTTAGTACCTAATAGATAAACTTTGGCAGCAATGGACTTCGTGCCAATTCCTTAGGTCAATCCTTAGGAACGAATGAATAAAAGATAGTTGATTCTTAGGGTAAAACCTTAAGAAATAAAGAAGATAATGGGGATGGGTAATTGGGTTGATTGTTTGATGATTAAATATAATAATTATATTATTGTGGGTTGAAAACCCTATATGCTCACCAGGCTCCCAAGCCTGACCCACTCAGTTTTCTTTGCATTACAGGTAATGGCATGTGAGTATAAGTTGGTGGACTTGACGAGAGATTTTGGATTATAGATCAATAGTTATAAATAACTGTTGTAAGGTCTATTTTATACTGTTTATGCTTTTGGTCTGTATCGGAACATGACATCCCGAGATTTTGTTATTTAATGAAAATACATTTCTTTAAAGAAATGCTTTGATAAATTCTTATCACATTTTGTTTTGGGAACAAATTTCGCAACTGTTTTCTGTAAACGATTACTCTGATTTTAAAACAAAGCATAAACAAATCGGTCTTTTCTGGCCGTGAAAATGGGGATGTCACAGTTGGTATCAGAGCATTAGTTTAAGCGAACTAGGAATTTGTAGGAAATTTCTAGACTTAAACTTAGAATGCTAAGTATTGATCGTGAGGAGTGTGTCTAAAATATGTTAGGTAGTACACCTAAATGGACACACGCACTAGTTTATTTTAGGAATGATGCCTAAAATGCTTTTATGTGCTAATTGTTTTGTGTGATAGCTAAATTGATGCTATTATTTGTTCGGATCTATGGTCTGTTGCCGACCGGATCTGGAAACCTTATGTGTGTAGGATTCTAAGCGTATGACTACGATATTAGATCTAGCATGTAAACGTTTCGGGGTGATAAGGAGATTTATACGTTTATCGTAATTACAACTTTCTTATCTTAAAAATTCTCGCTTGGTACACCGAATGTCAGCTTGGGTGTACAAAGGGTCATGGTGAAGACTCGTAGAGAAATTGAGTAAATGGAGGAAATGAAAAAGGCTTATGATAGTGGATGACACCTATCAGAAGATATCGTAAGAGTGGTATCTTGCCTTTAGAGTATGTCTTATGAAATAGCAGTACATTCAGAGGAGTACGGTACGTCTGAAGTACACCTTCGATTGGCAGGATGATGGAGAGATTGGTGTAATTCTTGAGGTTGTCTCATCACCCGGTATTTCCATCACCAATCAAGTTGAAGTAGAATTGATGATTGAAGATACGCAATGAAGAAGTCCTAGTAGAGTATAGGGAAATTGTTTATGATTATTTGGACACATTCGTATGTGTTAAATTGTTTTGTGATTTTAGGACTTGGGGACTGCGAGACAATACTTGGGACAAGTATGAGTAGGTGTGAAAGGTAGTAGATGCATATACTACCGGAAGCACAGGACTCACACTTGGATCAGGGAAAGTCACACTTTGGGGGAACTCACTAAGCTTCTAGCTTACAGTTTTGATTTATGGTTTCTTGTACTTCAGTGGACAGTGGCAAGTTGAAGGTGTGACCATACACATCCTCGCGTTTTGGACTTATGATTTCTGGGAAACTCTAATAATGTGAATGTTTTGAAAACTATGTTGAAAGAGATTCTGATTTTTAAGTAATGTTTTGGGAACGACGGTTTTTGTAAACACTTCTATAGAAAAAGGGTTGTTTTGAAAAGTTTAAATTTTATGAAATTTTATGGATGTTACAAGCACCATTGACATGTACCAAGTCATTACTTCCACTACACATGCACATGTGTCTAATCGACTTCCTTTTAACATCAAAGGCTCGGTCATCCAGGAAAACAAGTTTTTCAGCATTTGTTATCGAGTTATTTAATTTCTTGAAGTAATAAAGTGTTTAATATATATTTTTTTAAAGCTTGCTATGTAAGCATGCATGTTACACATGCATTTTCGTTATCTGAGTCTAACACATCTTTTTTTTCCTTTTGAAATTATTCATTCAGGTGTTTTTTGGACTTCTTTAATTCAAAATCTTAGTGGAATCAAATATTATGTTCTTTTCTTAGATCAAATTTATCATGTGGTTATATCCTTTATGCTTTTAAATTTGATGTTTTTTTCCAAGATTCTTATGTTCAAAATCACACCTTTCGATGTCACAACCAGGAAAAAGGAATTTGACAACATATTTATTTCACAATCTCTATGATAAAAATGGTATTCACGTGCAGTTTTCATGTCCTTCCACCTCCCAACAAAATGAGAAATCTAAGAGAGTGATCTTACCAATAGAAATTCCTTTCCTACCCTTCTTTTTCCAAACTCATGGCTTATAGCTAATGGAAAAAGTCAATGACCAGGTATGCATGTGGCGATACTTTCAGACCGGTTGTCAAATCAACGACTATACACACAGTTCTCAGCTTATCGGTTTCATATCAATGGTTGGAGCTTCAAACTTCGTTCAACATCAACATACCAAAGATATTTTGATCGTTTTACATTTTGTTCAAGACAAAGTTGCTATGGGACAAGTTTGGTTTCTTCATGATGTCCACCAATCATCTCAATATGCGTATATTTTCACAAAAGGGCTGCCTACTTCACTGTTTAATGAGTTCCTCTAACCGTTGAGTCAAGTAGGTCAAGCTGAGTCAATTCAGAGAAAATAGACCCCTATAAGTATAAGAGAAAGTCGCGGATCCAGTTTAATCATTCGATCGCCAGGAGATTGTTAGTAGTTAATGTTATGTATTTATGGATGTATATGTGTGGCCCATGTTATTGTTTGTAGCCTAAGTTTCATTTTTATACTCCTATATATATTATTCAATAATGAGAAAATATCTTTCATGATAAATACTCTCTATCATTTAAACAGTGTAATGTTAAGGAGGTCATTAGATTATATGTTTTAGTTTTTTAAGAGATAAAGTGTTTTAAAATACATTTATAAGATTTGTGATTGAAATTTTGAAAACTTGAAATTGATTATTGGATAATTTAGCTATGATTTAATGATTAAAATTTATTAATAATGTGTATTTTTATGCTAGATAAGTATCACACATAATTTGGTCGAGTTATGGATAATATGTATACAAAATGGTAAAGTTTCTGTAAGAAATTCATAATAAAATAGATAAAATCTTTAGAAAATAAGCCTTTTGAAAGTTGAATATACTATTTGGGAAGGGTTATTGAATCAATGTAATTATATTTATTGGTTCAATGTCTCTCAAATTTCAATGTTGGAGAAAGGATAATGTTATGTTGAGGTTTTTTTGTACAACATTAAGAACATGACAAATCGCTATGTTAACAAGATGAAATGTTGCACCGAGATAGAAAATTATGAGACATAGGTGTTTGTTAGGGTTTCTTGACAATAGATATTGTGGGTAAGTATTTTGTACTAGTTAAGCACAAATTTTGTAAACTAGTGAGGGGTTGATTGTTGTACATATAATGCATACTAAGACTATAGGAAGTGGGGTGCGCCGAGCCCTCGTTAGCGTCGTTAAGGCTCGTTAAACACCACACCTTGGCTTTCGCCAAGACAAACTCGCCAGCCGACTAACAAGGGAGAGAGAGAGAGAGAGAGAATTGATCCACATTTAAAATTTTGGTCCCTTACCTTTTTTTACTAACTCAATTTACCATAGTGGTCCCTAATGTTTATCCAATAAATCATTTTACACCCTTACCTAATTACAAACTCTAAATGCTTATAATGATCACCTTTTAATTTACACTAATCATTGTTGCTTTAGTTATGATGCGTTGTTTTTTAATGTAATCGGTTATGTTTCTAGGTATTAAGTCGTATGTTAAGTTTTAATTTATTATAACATTTTGTTTAATATGAAATATTTGTGTTTTATAAAATTAGAATTTTCTTTAACTTTGAAAAAAATATTAGAAATACATTTAATGTACTAAGCTCACCACCATTCTCCTCTTTTAAGGTGGACATCTTAAATGGCAGCATACTTTGGTGGCAGAAAAAAAGCTTATGTGACACTCTCTCTGGCCAAAGTCACTATGTTATGTTGATATTCGAAATGAGAGGTCAATTTTCAAAAGAAAAAATATATAAAATAAGTACACACCATTAAATATTTTTGCACATATATGCATAATATTATTGAAGTGTGAACCATTCGATGGAAAACTCATGTGTGTTTATTTAATAAACAAGTGAATATTAAAAAGATTTTGTGTTCATTTAGTTAAACAGACGAATACAAACAATAATCTCATTTTTTTCATATACATCGGTGAAGATTTGTTTGTTTGTTTGTTGATGATCGTTTTGTATATATATATATATATATATATATATATATATATATATATATATATATAGAAAAATTCAATAGAGAACCATAATTATTGGTTCTTCAAGGAACCAAATCTTTTTTTCAATTTCTAGAGCTTATTCTTTATCGAAAAAAAAATCTAAAAATATCTAAATTCATATATTAACATTGTGAATGTGAAAAATGTTTTTCGGATTCACCGTGTGAATCCGGATTCACATTGTGAATTTTCAAAGATTCACATTGTGAATTTGACGTAAAAAAAATCGAATTTGATATCATTGGAAAAAGGATAAAAAGTTATGAATTTCTGTATTTTTAGTTTTTTTTTTTTGATAAAAAATAAGTTCTAAAAGTTGAAAAAAAGATTGGTTCCTTGATTCCTTAGTTAATTATGGTTCTCTATTGAACCTCACCTTTTATATATATATATATATATATATATATATATATATATATATATATATATATATATATATATATATATATATATATATATATGTTTATTTATGTTCATTTACGATAATTTATTTTTGAAATATTTATGGAGTTCTGAGTGTTTTGTGTCGTAGGATTTGCATATAATTGAATTTTTGTTTACATATTTTTTTTTGTTTGGATGGTTATATTCATTTATGTTTATATAAGTTTGTTCATTTATGGTGCTCATTTATTTTCACGTATCCTTGTTTGTTTGTTTATGATCTTTTATATTTGTTCGCTTAAGTTTGTTGAACATCTTAACGGGTATAAACAAACGAACATAAGCAATTAAAGTAATATGTTGAATAAAAAACTCGTTCATTTTTTTAACTACAAAAATTTAATAAAAAGTCAAGCACAACGCTAGGCAAAACAAAGCAATTCCATTGAGTTTATACAAATAAAGAGGTTTTGAAACCAACCAACCTAATTAACTTTTAACATTATTACTCTTATTATAAAATAAAAAAATGTGACAATATATAATCGAATACAGCCATGGCTTCCTTGGTTTAACCGTTCCAAATATCATTTCAATGTCAAACTTCCTAATCACACAACATGTCGTTAACGAGACTGCATCAAGACATTTCTTTTGTAAATAAGATATTTTCATATGATTGTTCCAGGGGCGGACGCAGGATTTTACAGTAGGGGTTGCACGGGAAAGTTAGGGGTTGTACGGTAGTATAAAAAATAAAATTTTCGAAAAATTTTCCACTGTGGCCGGAAAAGTTAGGGGTTGCCGGTGCCACGGTGGACCACCCCTAGGTCCACCCCTGATTGTTCCACTCAACAAATACAACGTAGCTAGAGAGCCCCTACATACGGTTGACATAACACCAACAAGCAATTTGAGACCAAATCTCAATTTCCAGATGACAAGTAAAAAACGTGTGATCCTCCGTCTCGATTGTCAAACCAACGGGTGTAGCTATATAAATATTGTTCATTTATCTGTACGTGTTTGTTTGTTCGGTTAAATTTAGAGCGTGTTCTGCACGGAGCGTTTCAAGCTTCTAGCGTTTGACAAAACGTTTCGTTTTGAACGGAAAGCCTTGTTTGGCACTACAAGCTTCTAGCGTTTAGTTTAAAAAAACACTTCAAATTCAAATGCTACTTCATGTAGCGTTTAACAAAACCTTAGAAGCTACCCGCTACAAAGTGTCCGCTACCAGTTAATTTTGCCGAACATGCCCTTAAACAAACAAACATTAATAAATTTGTGATATTGTTCGTTTAAGACCCTAACTTGCAATGGCAGTTATTATCTTATTTTGATCTATGATATCTTAAACTGATAACCATAAAACAGCTACAATGAAACAGTCATATCACTGGGACCAAAAAACATCTTAAAATGCAATTCATATACAAAAAAAACTTGCAAAAAAATTATAAGTTATGTTGGTATTTTTCTTTTAAACATATTTCAGAAATTAGTTATTTTAAAAGTTTTAAATGTATTTGTAGATCAACATGCCCACATATATTCCAATTTATCCATTTTCCCACCTTTTTGGTTTTGATAGTTATGTTTGGAAACTTATTTTTCAAAAAATCGAATAAATTTCAATCATTATCATCGTATGTATTATGTAAGTGTGCATACAATACAAACTGATATAATTAACCAACAATATATAGTTACATAAATCTTGAACGAGGAATGAATTACTTACATCAGAACAATACATAATTTTTCGAAATAGTTGTAGACTACTAAAAATCTAAAATTAATAGAGACAATTAACTAACCTAAGTTCACATATAGCCGATCGTTGAGGAACAAAATTAACTAACAAGTGCACGATAGCAATAACAAATGGACATAGCTGCCTAATCGTCTAAACTAGTTCATACATATTACATAATCATAAAAAGCTAGCTAAAGGCAGCTAAAAAAGAAAACCACGAAGGGAAGGCTGGTGAGATATAAGGAAGAACAGTAGAGCAAGAATCAATGTTATACCCCATGGTGAGCCACCGGCTCGATGGATGGCATCTGGCTCGGACCCTGGCATGGGAATGCTAAACCGGTTAGGAGCTGAGAGCTAGTGAACCTCAATGACCAAGATCAGAGGTGAAATCATTAGCAGACTTTGCAGCATTTCAGTTTCTGTGGACATGACAACATCACAAACCAAGTATCCCATGATCAAACTTAACACCATGGTTGTTATGGTTATGAACCACTGATCCCGTGTCCAGAAACTTGAAGGGATACTTGTTTCATGATTATATTTTCCTTCTGAATCCATTGATGAAAAAAATAAGTGAATGTAGTTGATGATATGGAGATGATGGAGATTGGAGTTTTAAAAGTGCACATATATTTTTGTCACATGAAATGCAATTTACTTTTTGGGTGCTGGTACGATCTTATATAATTGACAATTATTGTGTCCTTTCTTGTGTAACATCTTGTCTTTCTAGATGGTGTCGGGGACCTACGCCCAGGTGTTGATTGTGATTTTACAAATGATGGTGGCATTCGAATATCTAGCTTGAAGACATGGTATGATAAATCAATTGATTAATGATGAATTTATTGACATTACAATGAAGAAGTTTGATATATGCACTATTGCTTGTAACAAGGACGGAGTACCTCCACTTTGAAGATATCGAGCGTATTTTTGCAGGACTAGCGTGTAGCCGGAAGTTATAGTTTTTATTTGTGCAAAATTATTCAGCAAAAGTGTTGGAAAATTGGTTTTAACCAATTAAAAAAAATGGATTTTTCCCAATTTTGAACACGGAACTCAAACCCCTAAAACATTATTAACATGAATAAATGGTTATATGTTTGTGTTTTCCTCCGTGATACATTCGTTTTGGTATACCACATTACCGCACATGCGAAATGAATTTAAGATGATTGATAAATTAGGACAAAATTGCAAAAAAGTCCTTATGGTTGTCAAAAATATGTGGATTAGGTCCAAAAAAGTTTGGTGGTATCAAAAATATGTGGTGCACCTTGGTCTAATTTTGGATCTTTTTAGTGATATGGTTCTATCAAGTTGAAAATATTATTATATCGTTATATTTATGTTTTTAGTTTTTTTAATATTTATGTTAATGTTTTTAGTTAATTAAAAGTAAAAGAAGAGCACCTCTCTCTCTCTCGGTTTGCCTTTCATGAACACTCGAGAACATTTCCATGAACACAAACACACATAGTAAAAAACATACACATCTTCATGAACACATACACACATCGGATTATCTGGGTTTGTTCTTCGAAACACACACTTATGAACATACATACTTAAGAAAACACACACACAAATACTCAAGAACAATCGACATTTTTCACTACCATCCACGACCCCCTACTGGTTCTCACCATCACCACCGACTGCCACCACTGTCCACCACCTCCACCTAGATTTTTTTTCTGCCACCTTCATCTCCACCCAAAAATTATTCCAGAACGATCAGACATCACCGATCTGTACTTTAAAGCCGACAATCTGCAGATTCTTTAACCTGACGCCGCCGGAAACCAATATGCAGATTTATACATAGAAAACTAGATGTTCAAATGGTAGAGAAACTGTGTATGTCGTCTAGTTTGAGGGTTTAAAACCAAAAGATTTTTCAAGATTTTTATCACTGGATGTGACGAGCTTATAATGTCTTGTTTATGCTTTTGATCTTTATCGGAACATGACATCCCGAGGTTTTAATATAAAAGGAAATTATATATTTCTTAAAGAAAGGTTTTGACAAACTTTTATCATGTTTTGTTTTTGGGGACCAATTCCGCAATATCTTTTAAAAAGATTCTCTGGCTTTATTTTAAAAAACATAAATTAAATCGGTCTTTTCTGGCCGAGAAATTAGGGGATGTCACTGTTGGTATCAGAGCATTAGTTTAAGCGAACTAGGAAAATTGTAGGATTTCTAGACTTAAACTTAGAATGCTAAGCGATGATTGTGAGTTGAGTGTGTCTATTATATTTTAGGTAGTACACCTAAATTGACACGAGCACTAGTTTATTTTAGGAAGGATGCCTAAAATGCTTTTATGTGCTAAATGTTTTGTGTTATAGCTATAATGATGCTATTATTTGTTCGGATCTATGGTCTGTTGCCGACCGGATCTGGAAACCATATGTGTGTAGGATTCTAAGCGTATGATTACGAGATTAGAACTAACATGTAAACGTTTCGAAGTGATAAGGAGATTTATACGTCTATCGTAAATAAAGCTTTCCTATCTTAAATTCTCGCCCCATACACCGAACGTCTGTTTGGGTGTACAAAACGTTATGGTGAGACTCGTAGAGAATGGAGTAGATGGAGGAAATGAAAAGCTTATGATAGTGAATGATACCTATCAGAAGATATCATAAGAGTGGTATCTTGCCTTTAGAATATGTCTAATAAAATAACGGAACGTTTAGAGGGGTACGGTACGTCTAAAGTACACCTTCGATTGGCAGGATGATGGAATGGTTGGTGTAATTCTTGAAGTTATTCCATCGTCTGGAATTTCCATCACCAACCAAGTTGAAGCAGATGATTGAAGATACGTATGGAAGAAGTCCTAGTAGAGTCTAGGAAAATTTTATGATTAATTGGACACATTCGTATGTGTTAAATTGTTTTGTGATTTTAGGACTTGGGGACTGCGAGACAGTACTTGGGACGAGTATGAGTAGGTGTGAATAGTAGTAGATATCTATACTACTGGAAGCACAGGACTCACACTTGGATCAGGGAAAGTCACAAGGTTACCAAGGAGCTAGTAATTGATTCCGTCTTATTCTAGTCTATCGTTACCATCGTTTCGGTAATGACTAAGAAGATGATTGTTATTCCGACCTTAGAGGTCATATCGAATCGAGTCCGACTAAGATGAGTTTATTATGTGGTTCAGAGAACCAAGTTCGATGTAGTATTTGACTTAAGCCAGAAGATTGAAGTGAGAAATGATCAAAGCGATCAATAGAAGTATCGCACTCATTGTTAAAGAAGTTGGTAGTTAGAAATGTATAGTTTGTTCCGAAATTTGTCCCTAGGAGATCTGAGTCTAAGTAGTGCAGTATACAATGAGAGATCAGTAGAACATGACCCATCGGTCTGTTACAATAAACGAAGGAAAATACTTGTTCTAAGAAGAAGAAGGAGTCCTCAATATGGATTTATTTTGTAACTCGAAGGTTACGATTAAAAGTCCTATGGAGATCTGAAGCTTTTTAGGATCAGTTGGATATTATCGCTAATTTATCCAAGGCTTTTCTTCGATCGCGACTCCATTGACAGCTTTGACCCACAAAGGAGCTGTCTATACTTGGAATAAGAAGCATAGAAAGCTTTGAGAAGTCAAAGAAGAAGTTGTGTGAAGCACCGATTCTTTCGTTACCTGAAGGAGTTGATGACTTCACATTTTATAGTAACTAGATTATGACCTGTGTAAAACGCGGGGAACACATAAAAAAACATATAAATGTATAAAATAAATCAAACTAAACTTGTGGACACCTTCGGTTGATAAAAAAAAGAACATCACTGATGTTTAAGACTCCACAATTAAAATAAATCAGATTAAATCCAAGTATCTGCTCTTGTTATGTGTTCCATCATAGTTTACACACATAAAACATAGATTGAATAGTTTTAAATCCAAGTATCTGCTCTTGTTATGATGTTATCTTTTTTTGGTCAATCATTGTTGTCCACTAATTCATTTTCAAAAAATTAGTTGTCTACAATCTACATCCTAATCTCTTTTTTTTCCTCATCTTAACCCTAAGCAACAAAAAAAGATAACATCATTATGAGTTTAGTTCATAAAATAGCAATGCACTTTCATTTACTTTAGCATTATAGCATTATACTTTCATTTTTTATTACACAATTCATTTTTGATTTAGAATAACACTAACTAAACCAAACCTAAAAATTTATCTTTTAAAATATAAAAAGAACCTAAACCACCAATTTTGTATAACTTGGTTTTTTGGTACAGTTTTTTTGGTTTGGTTTTTTGAATTGTATCTTTTTTTACACTGTTATGTATTACTTTTTATACAATATAAAACTAATGAAACATCAAAAGTTTTTTTGTGACATAGTGAAAAATTAAATAATAAAAATGTCAAAAAAACAAACTGGTTCAAAAAAAACTCCTTATAAATTTAAATGGCCTCAATCTCATCACAAAGCTCACCTGTTATAACTTCTCTAACATCCTTTACGTCATTAGATGTCATTTCATTTAGTGTCCAACTATATTAACAAAAAAATATCACCTCAATTCTACATATATTACAGAAATTTCAAGTAAAAAATTGAATATAAAATTTCAAAGTTGATGAGGATACCTTTGTAACTACCAGGAGCTTTTTGAAAAGACCCTGTTTTTAAGACAACATAATCATGTATCTATCAACAAATAGAACCCTATTAGTTCACAATTAATTTAAGAAAAAAGAAAATCCTAATATGATAGACCTGAAGCGCTATACAGGATGTTCATCATGTTGGAACAACCATCGATCTACCTTTATTTTTAAAAGAAAATTCATTTCTTTCTTCTTCAATCCACATCTCTCTCTGGAGAAGATTTTCACCAAAGAATCACATGGTTTCTGACCCATATACTTATATACCCTTAATGTAGATAACAAAGAGAGGTTTGTTTTTAATAAGTGATTACATGGTCTCTGAAGAAGATTTTCACCAAAGAATCACATGGTTTCTGAAGAAGATTTTCACCAAAGAATCACATGGTCTCTGCACCCCCTACTCTTTTTTTATTCAATTGATTATAGTGAAGGTTTTGAGCTAGACCTTTTGTCGAACAGTTGGAAGGCGGTTGTAGAAACCCCAATAACTTTATGGACTGAAATTAAGAAAAAAGTATGTTAGTACTAAATCAATCCATCAAACATTAATTGATAACCTAAAGAACTATGTAGCGCACTCTATATAAGAGCATAGTGTTGGAAAAGAAGTCAAATCTAGATACCCAGTTTTTATTTTTCATGCAATTAGTTCCTCTAATAATCTTTTTGATTCATTTGACCTGCACGACAACATAAGAAAAAGAATCAGAGTAATATGAATATAGTGTATAATAACCAAAATATAGAATCAGAGTAGTATGAATCTCGCACGGAAAGAAACATAGTAACCAAAACCCATAAAAGATAGCAAGAACTCATTAAGCTAAATAAACCCTATACCAAAACAGTTTACCTAAACTCGAAATGATGATGATTGGAAAATGCGTTTAACCATTTTAGCTCCTATCGTTGGTTCTGAACAACCTAACCATGGTTCCTATAGAACCATTGGCTACAAAATAATTCATCGGTTAATGTTTTCTGAAACATGTTCTTGAAAGCAGCTAAAGTCTAGAGTGCCACCTTGATGAACTAAAAAAATGGCATATCCAAACAAACAGAGTAATATGAATCGCCATACACATGTATACATGAAGAAATTTCAAAACTAATGTACAATCAATGGTACGAGTAGAATAATCATCGATTTCTTGGCAAACCAGTCGATTCTTGGGATTGCATTGTAACTTGTTCACTCTTACTCCTTCCAAGCTTGTTCAACAATCTGGATTTCTTTTCTTTTTTCTTTTCCTTTGATGGCACTATAAGTCCCCTGCTTAAACAATCATTACATAATAGTCAAAAGATAGTTTGGCAGATCTGTAGTTCTAAGAGAACCAATCACAGCAAAATGGGAATTCAAAAGGAATGTGAAAACAGTGTCAATGTGTGTGTACGAAATAAAGTTCAAGCAAAGCAATAAAAGATACCCTGAAGCTCCTGTAGCAGCCAGAAGGATTTCATAGGCAGATTCATGGAGATCATCATCAGTTATACCTGAAGGAATGACCAAACACATAAGTTTACACACCAATTTCAAAAGATGATACAATATAGCTATGAAATACATAACATAATTTGTCTAGCGTGTATTTCATATCTATTTTAGTAAACCTGTCTAGATTCTCACTCAGATCTCCACCAAATTATCAAATAAGGCTTGCAAAATAACAAACAACTGGTTTACCATTCTTAAAGACACTTGATACCAGAAGTCATGCACTTTATGAATGGGCGTCATTCAAAGAGATTGTGGAATGAATTTGGTGAAGGGAGGGACGGATGAATGAAATGAAGTTAATTGACAATGACTAAAATACCCCCATTATTGTAATGAAGTTAATTGACAATGAGTTATTCATCCAATGTTTTTCTTTCCAATTTCATTGCAGAATCAATCTTCAAGCTTTCCTTCTTGATTAAAATTCCTTGACAACCTTTTCGGTGAACTCTTTCTAATCACAGTTCATATAAGAACTTACCCTTTTGTGCTCATCTATCAAGATTGATTATTTTAATCGGAAGATATCAACTTTTGGAGCCACTTATTCAATTGATTTGCCAAGCAAAGCAATCTTCTTTTCTGAGTTGGGATCAAGTTCACCAACAACCTACTAAAGAGATAAAAACCAAATTAGATACAATGAAAAGTAAAAAAAAAAAAAAAAAAACTTAATGTTAGATCATGAGGGACTCGTATGTAATATTACATTACGTTAATGTTATATCAAAAGCAGATTTCATTTAGACATTTAATCAAATGGTTATATGCATGTAAAATGAAAAGATTTTGAGAAAATAGCTCTTATAATGATAAACTAAAATGGATTTAAAATTATGTAAAATGAACTTGATGGTTCAGGATTGGTAGCCAAAAAAAACTTACCTTCAGACCTTGCATTCTTCATTACAAAGAAAAGAAAAACAAACAAATAAATAAATAAATGATGGTAATGCAAGAGAGCATCTATTTGAATATTTATATTTCTTGATCCACTATCATTTTTCTATTTATTTTAGCTACCAACTTCAACCTTAAAAGTTAAAACATACAATGTTAACATCAAGTTTGATGTTAGAAAATAGTTTGTTTAAGGCTCATAGACACATACCACTTATTTTCTTTTGAAAATGAAGGATATTCAACTTTCATCTTACCATATGGGGGTATCCAGTACTATCATGATAATCTCTAATGGCTTTTGAAAGCTCAAGCATGTTACCTGCAAAATAGTTCAAGATACAGAAATTAGTGATTCTAATTTTAGGTGAAAGAAAACGAAATATAGCAGCAAAAACTTAGTTCCATGTTTACTTCAAAGAGCTGCATCTTGTTTTCTTGACAGACTAAAATTGTCAACAATAATAAAGCCCAAAAGTAACCTTTTGACATTCAAAGTCAAAATGCAGCTCTTATTTTGGAATCTGAGGCGATACAACTTATTAAATGAATCAATTGCAAAGCTACAAACCTTTTTTCACGGAATTCAAAACAAAATCAACACTAACTTGATTGCTTAACATAATCCGTCTGTTATAGTTTGACAATGCACTTGTAGTATCACATTATCAAAATCAGATAATCAGTTGGTTAAACACCTGATAATTATGTTTCAATAGCAAAATCGAAATCAATTCGATGCATAATTTACTCCGATTTAAATGAGCCCAGATTGAAAAAGTGGTTTTCGACATATCTGAATTGGTTAAAGATTCTAACTTTTTCGACATTCAAGAATCTTGAATTGGAAACATGAAAACATACCTCGTGATTCTTGGAATCAAGTCCTTTGCAATTAGCTAGAAAGTAATAAAGAGGATGGTCGTAAGAAATGGCTGCGCGTAAGAAATGGCTGGCGAAGAATTAAGCGACGCATAGGAGGTGTGGTTTGACGGTGGTTGCATTGTGAATAGAGGAGATTAGGGTTTTAAATTAAAGCGGTTATTTTTTAGGATGACATCATCATCAAATTGATCTAAAGGTGGAAAACTATTAAGGAAACCAATCAATGGGCTTGATTGTTGAAGGTGATGTAATAAAGTTTCTCTTTTAATAATATTTAGAGATGCCTCTGGAGTTGGGTTAGGTTGTGTTCTGACCCAAAGGGATAAAATGATAGCGTATGCATCGAGGCAATTGAAAGAGCATGAAAAGAACTACCCCACTCATGGTCTGGAGTTGGCAGTGGTAGTATTCGCCTTAAAGGTATGGAGAAGGAATTGAACATGAGGCAACAGCGCTGGCTAAAGTTACTCAAGGACTACGACTGTGAGATACTTTACCACCCTGGTAAAGCAAATGTTGTTGCTAATGCTCTCAGTCGGAAGGTAAATCTTGAAAAGAAAAGGCCAAGAGCGTTGAGAATTGAAGTTGTCTCGACAGTTGTGGAAAGTATAAAGAAAGCTCAACAGGAAGCTTTAGAGAGAAATGACCGAAAGGAGGAACGTTTGGGCAAAACGTTGGTGTTTGATACAAACGGTCAAGGACTGAAGGTATTCAAATATAGGATTTGGGTACCTAAGGCGGGAGGAGTAAGAGGTCTTCTGATGGAAGAAGCTCACAAAACCATGTACTCGATTTATCCCGGTAGTACGAAAATGTATAGGGATCTAAAACCCTATTATTGGTGGCCGACGATGAAGCTCGATGTTGCAAAGTATGTGGATGAGTGTGTAACTTGTGCTAGGGTTAAGGCACAACATCAAAAACCGTATGGGAGTTTAAAACCTTTGCCTATACCCATGGGCAAATGGGAAGACATCACTATGGATTTTGTGACTAAACTGCCCAGAACAAGGAACGGTCACGACATGATTTAGGTGGTCGTTGATCGCTTCACTAAGAGTGCGCATTTCATAGCAGCCAACGAGAAATGGTCTATGGATAAACTTGCGAATTCTTATGTGAAAGAAATTATGAGGCTTCACGGTGTTCCGTTAACGATTGTAATCGATCGTAACAGCCGTTTTACCTCAAGGTGTTGGAGGAGTCTGTAAGAGGAATTGGGTACCAAGTTGTGTTTGAATACGGCTTACCATCCGCAAACCGATGGTCAGAGCGAATAAACGATTCAAACGTTGAAGGATATGCTGAGAACCTGTACCCTGGAATTCCAAGGTAACTGGGATGAATATTTGCCTTTAGTAGAATTTTTCTAGGGTAATAGTTTCCACTCAATCATCAAGATGGCACCTTATCACGCTTTGTATGGGGAAAAGTGTTGAATGCCGTCATGGTGACTGGAAGCTGGGGAAAAGCAGCTTATGGGACTTGAAATAGTCCATCAGACTGCTGGAAAGTTGAAAGTGATTAGGGAAAGGATGTTAGCTGCTCAAAAGAGCTATGCTGACAAGAAAAGACAACCGATATCATTCGAAGTTGAAGATTCGGTTTTACTTAAAGTCTCGTCGTGGAAGGGACTTATAAGGTTTGGTAGAAGGGGAAAGTTGAGTCCAAGGTTTATTGGACCATTTAAAGTTCTTTAGAGGATCGGGAATCAAGCTTACAAGCTAGAATTACCGGAAGAACAGGAGGGTATTCATAACACATTTAATGTGTGTTATTTGAGGAAGTTCACGGGAGGTGTGCCCAACATAATTCCCATTTCTGAATTAAGGTTGGATGAGAACAAGAGGTTAATTGGAGAACCTGAGGCAATCGTTGACCGTAAGACTAAGAAGTTGTAACGTAAGATAGTCAATTTAGTGCTTGTGCGTTGGAAACATATAAATGGGCCAAATCTCACCTGGGAAACGGAGAGTGACATGGTGAGTCACTACCCGTAGTTGTTTGTCGTTGTGTGATTCCGGGGACGGAATCATCCTAAGGGGGAGAGAGTTGTAACGCCCGTGTTTCTAGGCTAGGCATTAATATTGACATAATGGTCTAGGTTAACCTTTGTGACTCATTTTGGAGAAATGAAAAGGAATTATGTGAATATTATGTATTTTATGTGTTTTATGCTTAATTATTAGGGTTTAAATAATTAGGAATAAAAATGAGCGTCAAAAATTAAATTTTAGATAAAGCCGATATCTATTAAGAAACTTGTAGTGGGCGTGACAAGGATTACGGATATATAAAGAATGCCGAAATCCGAGTTATAACGAAAAAGTTATGACCTGTCGGAGTTTCGCGATAAACCGGCACGGTGCCGAATGTCGTAAAAAGTGAGTTTTTGATAAAATAATTTTTAGCCTTAGTAATCTAAACGAAACTCGTACTATTCGTTAAACCGAGAAGTTCGATAAAAAGAACGCCCAAATCTGACTTCGTATGAGGAAGTTATGATTTTTCGAAGTTTCAGCTTAGCAGTAGACAGCTAAAAACTCGAATTTTAGATCGAGTGATTTTTAGCCGACACTACCTAAACGAGAATCGAAGGTCTCGTCATTAGTAGCACAACGGTAAAAAGTCTGACGAAAACGGACGTCGGATGAAGAAGTTATGAATTTTTAACGGATTTCCTGTCCCGGTCTGTTAAAAATAATAATATAAAAATTAAAGTCAAAATTAGCCGACGAAGTCTAAACGAAAGTTGTAGAGCGTAATTTTACCTACGCGTGCATATAAACAACATCAAAAACGGAGCTCGTATGCGAAAGTTATTGCGAGAGTTATCGATTTTAGAAGTTTTGGCGCGAAAATCGAGAAAATTCGCATAGTCACGTTTTTGCCACGTCACCTTCGTTGAAAGAGTGCCACGTGTCCGAAATTGGTGAGTCATGTGAAGCCACGTGTCGCCTTCCCTCGCATGAACAGTAGCTGAGTGTCGGATTCTGATTCGACCGAAGGGAGGCCCAATCCGAAGCTCGGAGCTGGACCGAGCCTCGCACCGCCTTAGCCTCTGAGCCTCACAGATGGACCACTAGATCTCGGTCCAATCAGCAGCTACCACCGAGGCCTTCGCACGTGCAGCCACCTGCGGACCCTCGCCTGCAGACCCCACCTCCTTAGCCGACCTTCAGACCCGGACTTCTGTCCAATCAGGGACTGACACCTGATCCCTCGCATGCGCAGCCCGCGTGACTACTCTTCGGATCTGCTGCCGCGTGGACTCTTCTCATCCGTCCGATCAGCAGCTTCGGACCCTATAAATAGAAGGGTATGCGAACCCTCCCGGTTACTTTTGAGATTTTGCCATATTTAGCCCCTTTTTCCATATTTTCTTCATCTTAACATTCCCCGAAGCCCCGGTATCGATTCTAACACCCGGAATACGCCACGAAGTGCCCGAGAAGCCCGAAAAATTTATCTTTTTGGTTTTGAAGCCCGACCCTTCGCAGAGCCCGGTTTCTCAATAAAACTCCCGGTTTTATTAGAAACGATCGTTTTAGGAAACGAATTGCTGCCCGATTTTCATTAAATCAGGTGAGTGTGGTTACTTTCACCTTACACATAGATATGAAGTATTTTACATAAAATACGTGCTGTGTGAATATTTATTGTTTGTTTATTTGAGTTGGATGTTGAAGGTGCGATTTATACATGTTTTTAAATAATTTAAACTGTATATGTATTTTTATCTACAAAAATGTTGGGTAAAACATGGGTAGAAGAAATAGTGGGTGTGATGAAAGGTGAGTTGGATAAAGGAGATGATCAGTAATATTGATCATGAGTTGAGGGTGAGTGGTGAAATTTGAGAGAATCACTTACCCAAAATGTTGGCCCCCGTCATTCAGCAGAGTATGGATGACAACCATGGACTATTCTAGACAGTCTGTGGAACACTAGCAGGCCCGCAACCTGTAGGTGTAATGAACTATATGTTCATTTGTTGTACTCTAAAAACCCATTGACATGTATTGCAGGGGGGAATACCTGTAAATAATATTGTCGATAAATGAGAGCTATGAACTTAGCATATGTTGAATAAACCTTGGCAGCTATGGACTTAGTGCCCGTTGTATAAACCCCGGTGACGAGGTGACTTTGTGTCTATTCCTTAGGATGAATCCTTAGGAAGGAGTGATAGTGGATTCTTAGGGTAAACCCTTAAGAAATAAATAAGATAATGGGGTTAGGGTAATTCGGTTGATTGATTGATGTTTAAGCATATTAAATTATGTATTGTGGGTTGAAAACCCTATATGCTCACCAGG
Source organism: Lactuca virosa (assembly GCF_052849685.1). NCBI lineage: Eukaryota > Viridiplantae > Streptophyta > Magnoliopsida > Asterales > Asteraceae > Lactuca > Lactuca virosa. Next base: position 255,249,849 of record NC_136427.1, on the reverse strand, counting down.
CTTCCAAGCCTGACCCACTCAGCTTTTTATGATTACAGGTAGTGGACCCCGAGCATAGTCGGATGATGATGATGAGTGATTTATGGATTATAGGCCAGTAGTTATAAATAACTGTTGCAAGGCTTATAATGTCTTGTTTATGCTTTTGATCTGTATCGGAACATGACATCCCGAGGTTTTAATATAAAAAAGGAAATTATATATTTCTTAAAGAAAGGTTTTGACAAACTTTTATCATGTTTTGTTTTTGGGGACCAATTCCGCAATATCTTTTAAAAAGATTCTCTGACTTTATTTTAAAAAGCATAAATTAAATCGGTCTTTTCTGGCCGAGAAATTAGGGGATGTCACACACACCATAAGAATGAATGATTTACCAAATCAACCCCTTATATTTAATTAGTCTCTTTTGATCACAAAATTAATTTCAAACTAATTCTTGATCAATACTAATTAAATAATATGATTTCATATTAATATATTAGAACTTATAATATATTAACAAATCATAAATAACCTATTCTCAAAAGTCTATGCTATCAAATTGTCCTAGTGATATGCAACCCAAATCGACCATGCTACTCTCGGGTCAAGTACATACCAATTATAGTTATGGGATTAGACACATAATCCAATAGTCTCCCACTTGGATAAGTCTAATAACTATTATTGCAAGTACGACTCCAAAACCTACTAGCAATCATAACTCTTAGAAGTCGTTGTCGAACTCTGACCTAGTCAATGGCGCGTCCATTAGATAAGGGATCATATATTCCTCCATTCTAGATATCATATGGACTAAGACATGGATTATAATCATTCTCTCTGTCCATCTGTTGTTTCCCGATTTTCGATTTATGACGACTGACTAATTGAACAAATCAAATCTGTCCAGGCTTGGCCAAGCACTTAGGGGTGTCATCACTAAATCATGGAGGGGCCCACAAATATCGCTTTTATCCCTCCAAGGGTAAAAGGAATGGATAACTTCGACCCAAATGCTCGCTTGTACTTACTCATCAAATTACACACAACGATATGTTTTATAACATCCAAGTTACTGGTGCGTTTACATGTGTCAATGTGCAACCGACTCGCAACTACAACTCACACGTCTCCGTTTCAAGAATATAAGATATTATCGTCTCATGATCACTCACGATAAAATCCATGAAGTGATTCAAATGAGCGTGGGTTGAATCCAATACTCGAATCTTATTCCAGGAGTACTCATGAACACTGCAGTTATGTCTAAAATACCTAGACAAACTACAGACCCATTCATGACAGTCTTGCCTCAATACCTACTTCCAAAGTATGATCGAATGTGGATGGTTTGAATAACCTAGTTATTCGGGAAGTCAAAACATGCAAAGTGAAACACAAGAATAATACTAATCCTATATGGCCCCAAAACCTTTGAGTGCCATATTGATTACTCATTATTCATTGTATAATGTTTCGATTTATCAACTTAATACGTGAATTAAAACAATAGCTATGCCATGCTCCAAGCATGCACACAATGTTTGTCTATGGTCCTGACTTTGTGAAATAGATCAATTTGAAAAACATTTCAATGATGCTCATTTCATAATTCCAAATCTTTATTGCAAGTGTAAGAATTCCAAATTCTTGTCACTGCTAAGAAGTGTTAGATTCTAAACTATCATGCAATGATTCTTCTGTAATGTCTAGGTACCAAAAGTCACAGAGACTTGACCAATGATATTAACGATATTACAAACAAAATTCCTTTGGAGATTGTTACAAGACAATTCCATGGAAATGAAGTCTCAAATTCAAAGTACATTCCTCTGAACATCCTTATTGCATAAAAGTTTATAACTTTCTCATCTATTCTTAACATCCAACTCCTAATATGGAAACATTTCATATTTGCCATATGACAACTCATTATTAATATGTCACAACTAGCAATTTAGCTAGGAAATTCTATTCTCGTGTAACCATTCAACTATTGTAAAACATATACTCTAAGTAAATATCACCCGGTGCTCATTTAAATTCATCTCTCATGTTCAACAAATAGTCTGAAAACCCTAAAAATCCCGGTTCAAGATTATTATGGACTAGGATTCTCTTATTGGGCCTAATGGACCAATAAACTTTCAACTTGACTACTATGGGCTCTAAATGAACCCACATTCATAAAACTTAACATTTTGGGCCATAATGAGCCTAAAATGGATTAGTTTACGCTAATGGGCCTTACTGGACCATAACTACTCCAATTAACCCTAATGGACCTAAAACCCATCCCTTTATCTTATGTTGGGCCGTAAGTACTTCCAAGGGACCAATGGGCCGAAACATTTTTCTATGGACTTCATAATTTCGAACCAAAGAAAGAATTGGGCCAAACTAATTCATCCTCCTTCCTCCTAGCCCAAATCTCGACCCATGTATTAAAAAAAGAGAGAGAAATGGCTAATTAATCCACACCATGACACCTCACTTTTGTCTAAAGGACAACCAAGCTTAATGCATCACATACATCTATACAAGTTCCATATATCCATGCACACTCTTCTCACCCTCTCTCTTCTTGATATCTCGGCCAAGAGCAAAGACCACACACACACAACATCAAACTCTCTCAAACACTCTCAAGAATCATTCTCCTTCTTTCTTAAAAATCTCGAAATTTTGCTTGTGTTTCAAGAGAGTTTTCACAAGAAAATCATCATTCTTTGGTAAGTTTTACATATCCAAGTTATATAACTCCTTTATCATGTTATATCACTCCTTCTAAACAAGCTTTTGGTGATCATACTCCTACAAAACTTCATAAGCTCGAAATCTACATCAAGGTGTTGCTAGGACCAAAAATCTCTTCATTTCTTCTTCAAAACCGAGAACAACAAGCAAATGTGAGTTCATACCCCCTATTTTCGATTTTTACTTGGTTTTGGGGGAGAATACAAGTTGCTTTATGTAGATCTATGTGTATATGCATGAATATGTGTGTTTTTCATGACTTATTTGTTGATTATGTGTTATTTACTTCATAAATCTAAAAATATGTTAAGAATATTAAGTTTATCACTTGGATCTACATGAAAACCTTGAGAAAATTATGTGTTATCACATATAATACATGTAAACTAGTAGATCTGGGATTTATACACTTAAAATAGCAAAAATGAGTGTTGTGTTCAAAGATCTATAAACTAAACTAAAAATTCAGCCCTTGACAGAAAAGTTTTGGCCCAATCTCGAACTGTTTTGACCACCTTAATGATAATATTTTTCAAAACTGTTTTACATGCACAAAGTTCAGGTTTATACCTTTAAAATGACTACTCTCACGTTTTCATACAATTTTTATACAATTTTTGGCGAATTTTACAAAACTGCCTATCAGATTTGAAATAATTTCAGACCATCCTGTGAAGGTGAGCAATTTCACACTTGTTATACACCATTAAAAATTATGAGAAAAATTGTGAACAAATTAGACAAAATTTCCAAACTTCCAGAATTTACGGATCCAAATTTCGACTTACCATGATTTTTCTACAAATTTTCCAACAACTAGGTAAGAAAAGCCAAAAACCAGAAAAATGTTTGTTTTCACAAAAATCAAGCCAAAAATGATATTTTTGACAAAAATGGGTTTAAAATGTTATTTTTACCACAAACTAGTCAAACACAAGTTTTGAACAAAATGGGGACTAAAGTGTTATTTTTACAGAAATTGGGCCTTAATTGTAAATTTTTGGCTTATTGGGCCAAGAACGTCATTTTTATAAAAAGTGGGTCTTTTATGCTATTTTAGTGAATACTTGAACCAAAACCAACAATAAACTAACAAACAGATTAATTTTGATCATTTCTAGGTTATTGGGCCTTAGTGGCTCATTTATATGTTTGATAGGTTTTGTATATTATTTGCGTGCTATTTAGGCTTATAAATACTTTACATCTGAAATGGGACTTAGTTGTCCTTTTACATATATTTTGGACTCATGTTATATAATCTCATTCATATTAGGTTTTGAAATGACTCACATGTTTAGCGATGCCCTAGTGGCTCACTTACATGGTTTGTTGGGCCTGGAATGAGTTTTATACGTTTATCTTCGCGTAATTTCGATTAAGGATCTAGTGAGTTTTTGTCGGTCGACACCTATTAAGTGTACGATCGTAGCCTGTAGTTAATCAGAGTCTCTTTGAGGGAGAGCGGGGTTTTGTGTATTGATCTATACGGGGATGACACCCCACACCTGAGTTGTTCGCTACAGTTAGACTACATCAGTCTAGGGTGACTATAACCTTATTCTATTTTTCAGTCGGTGTTGGTACGACAGCATTATCTATTCTTCTTTTACGGGCAACATCGGGTTGTCTGGGGACTTTCTATTACATTCTCTTCAATCACTTTTGACATTCTATTAAACAATAACACACATTCATTAATACGAGATCTGACACAAACATACCAAACTGTTTTCAGAAAATATAGGATTTTCTGGTGGTTTCAAAGTTATACAAATCATTTTCACAAACATACTTATAAACTCACCAACATTTTATGTTGACCTTTTTAAATTAACTTGTATTCTCAGGAAATCGTTGAAGCAAGTTGAGCGAAACAAACTAATGGATATTCTGTTATATTTTGTTTCATCATACTCTAACATGTAATATTCAATACAATACTCAATGTAAACGATGAATGTTGTTATGTTACATGGTGGTGATGATGTTATGTTTCATTTATATTCATTGTAATGATATTTCAAGATGAAGTCACGCACGAGCCCCCGGACGTTTCCGTCGTCTGGTTCGGGGGTGTGACATAATAGAATCTTGTCTATTCATAATAATGTCAATAAGGTCCATCCATTACTATACTTCCAACTGTCCTTAAGCGACCAATCTTTGGCGAACCTTAGATTGTCCTTAACAGTTGTTTAATCACTTTAGTCATATCCAGTTCTATTCTTTTTTCCCTCTTAATGCCCTAGGCATTTGGAAAATTAGATGTCACACCCCGAAACCGATGGCGGAAACGTTCCGGGGCGGAGGACGTCATGTGTAGCATCACAACAATGAATAATAGCAATCATAGCAACGCAACCATTACAATGAATACTTAAGTAAAAATGTTTACATCGATTCTGAAAATTGTTTGAATTACATCATATAGTTTGTATGAATATAAACATTAAACTCTTATTGCTTCAACTCTTCAAAAACCCAGCAGGTACCTGTCTACTGATTTCCTGAGAATACAAGCAGTTTGAAAATATCAGCATAACGCTGGTGAGTTCATAAGCAGTAGTTTGTAATGAAAACTTGTTGATGAGCTAGCAGAAATGTTTGTATAGTTTCAAGAAAATCCGATATTTTCTTTAATGAAAGAGTAGTGTTATCAATTTCCGTATAAAACCATGAATGTTCGTTACTGAAAATCGTAGTGATATGCGAAAATACTACCTCATGTGACTAGCTAGAGCTAATCATGAAGTATAGGTATTTTGTATGTGAAACCAATGCATAATCGGTTCTGTTTGAAAACCCTGAAAGTTCTCCAGTTGTAGTGTGTATTAGTTCTATTTAGTGTAAATAAAACTGTTGAAGAGTGTCAAGTTGTAAACTAAAGGTGATTTATACATAATGTGAGTCGTATAACCATGCTTGATATGACTAGAGACCTTTCCAACGTTCTTCAGGCATTGAGTTAAATGACATTTGTACATCTCAGGCGTGCCCGCCTAACTGTAGCTAGCAGTCCAGATGTGGGATTGTCAGTCCCGAATAGATCCATTCACAAATTTCATGCTCTCCCTCCAGGAGACTCTGGTTATACTATGGTAGGATTTATCCCTGTACACCTAAGGGTACAGTAGTGAAGTAGCACCTCACAGTATCGTACAATCTAGTTTACATGTAGTGTAGTAGCGTTCTACCATAGTGAAAATCCGTATGTATACCGTTTGTAGTGATAATTTCAGTTATGAATACCATGAATAAGTAGCGATGTAATTTGTAAACTGTTTCTGTCTTAGTGCACATGTTCAGTAGTGAAAGTTTCTGTACTTGTTATGTTTAGAAAATCTCAAACTATACCGATTATAGTTTGCATGTGAAACGTAGCGAATAGCGTATCCGGAAAAGAAAACTATGCAATTTTAGTGAAAACGTCCCTTATGCTCAACATAGTACAAAAGGGTTAAAGTATGAGGTTTGCACAAGTTTTTGAAAACATTTATGTTTTGCTTGTATTCCCCCCTGAAAACATTAAAAACATGGAAAATGTAGGGGTATGAACTCACCGTTTGTCGTAAGACTCGAGTGTAAGGTCGGCGTGGATACTGAGTGTCAACTGATGTTTTGTACGCAAGTGGATCCTATTAACATATGGTATCACATATATGTATCAGACAAGGACATAACATTATCTGTTATGGAGGAAACCACCTTAGGGACTAGAAATCATTTGAAACTAAGTGTTAGAATCACACGCGATTGAAGCTAGGGAGTTTGTGGCCGTAACTAGGGGTGTACGGTCAGGGGTTTGCGGCCCAACAGGGTTTACGGCCCATGAGTTTACGGTCCATTGGGGTTTACGGCCCAAGTGTTTGCGGTCCATGGGTTTACGGCCCATGGGTTTGCGGCCTGTGGGTTTACAGCCCATGAGTTTACGGCCGTAAACACTGGGTGAAAGGTAGGATTTTTTTGTGTTTCAAGGTCCTTTCTAGCCTCTTGGGAGTGTTCCGAGTCTTTTGCATAGCAAAAGAGGTGCTAAAGGTCAAACCTTGATCATTTACTAGAGTTTACGGCCAAGGCGGGGTGTACGGCCGTAAACTCTTCGTGCTCATGTCTTTTGGGTCGATTTTTAGGTGGAAATCCAAAGTTTCAAGCAGATAACAAGCATAGAGAGTAGCTACTTACTATAAGAAGGCTTGAAATGCGATTTTTAGCCTCTAAGAACTAGTGTGTTCTTGGTGAGAGAGAAAAATCTAGAAAAAGATGAACTTTATGAGATGAAACATGGATTCATCAATAGAAAAGGGATTGAAACACCATAGAAGTGAAGAATCACTTACATTCTTGGGGATTCTTGAGCTAAAATCGATGGTTGAAGAGAGAGAGTAGAGAGAGAAAGTCCTTTGAGTGCTTAGAGTCCGAATTGAAGGCCACTCATCCCTTATATAGGGGGTGAGTTTGCGGCCGACCGTAAACGAGTTTACGGTATCGAGTTTACGGTCACGAGTTTACGGTCACGAGTTTACGGTCACGAGTTTACGGCCGTAAACTCCTGGCCGTGAACTCTTCCTGGCCGTGAACTCGGGCTGTCGAGTGAAGTTTCGAGTTTTTCGCGTGATTTCCGGTTAATTCCGACTTGGATAAATACATATTATTGATTTAAAAGAGTAAGATCTTTTCCCAAATTAAGAATGTTGACGGAATTTAATAAAACCCCAAATTTTATTAACGGAAATCGGGTATAGATAACGGAAAAAGTTTCGGATTGTCACATTAGAACACGAGAATATTATAGCATATGCAATCGATCCTATACCCGAATCATATAGGATGTGATTCATAATGTCTAACATAAAGACATGATACTTGATCAGCCTTTTGCTATAATATTTCTATTTGCCATGTTCTCACAATTCGAATTATGAAGAGGGATGACGTAATCATAATCGAATTTTGAGAACGCAATCAACTTTTCCATATAGAATTGATGGGTTTTGAGCATTCTAACACTCCTATGGTGTACATGCAACCCTATGTGCTTTGGATCTATGTTTTCTCTATTATACATGCATACATTCAAAATTCCAAAGCATCATCCTAACTAGCATGCAATGGAGTATCTATACTACAAAAGTCTAGTTAGATGACATACCTTTTGATGGAGCTTGAAGTCTTGAACCTTTAAGAGCTTAGTGCCCCAAGTGTTGCACCTCAAATGGAATCACACAACACCACCAACAATTAGAATAACTTGAGAAGAGGTTACTTGGTTCACTCTATGAAATCAACTTTGCCCTCTTTGTGTCTCCACTAGTCACATTTCATGAACCATGGGGTCCTTTATATAGTGTGGCTCATTTAGGGTTACACCATGTAAACCCGAATGTGCATGACTTTCCATTTCCTTCATGATCCATGGGTTTTAACCTCCATGGAGTATCCATGGGTTACCACATGGGTTAAGCCCAACATGAAGGACTATGGATCACAAGCCCACATATATAAGAATGAATGATTTACATAATCAATCCCCATATACGTAATTAGTCTCTTTTGATCACAAAATTAATTCCAAATTAATTATTGATCAAAACTAATTAAATAATATGATTTCATATTAATATATTAGAACTTATAATATATTAATATAAATCATAAATAACCTTTTCTCATTTGTCTATTTAATTGTATCGATGCCATGCAACCCAAATGGACCATGCTACTCTCGGGTCGAGTACATACCAATAATAGTTATGGGCTTAGACATCTAATCCAACAGTCTTCCAGATGGATAAGTCTAAAACTATTATTCAAGTATGACTCCAAGATCCCGACTAGCAATCGTAGCTCTTAAAGCCGCTGTCGAACTCTGACCTAGTCAAATGATGTGTCCATTAGATAAAGGTTCATATATGCCTCCATTCTAGATATCATATGGACTAAGACATGGATTATAATCATTCTATCTGTCCATCTGTTGTTTCCCGGTTTCCGATTTATGACGACTGACTAATTGAACAAATCAAATCAGTCCAGGCTTGGCCAAGCACTTAGGGGTGTCATCACTAAATCATGGAGGGGCCCACAAATATCGCTTTTATCCCTCCAAGGGTAAAAGGAATGGATAACTTCGACCCAAATGCTCGCTTGTACTTACTCATCAAATTACACACAACGATATGTTTTATAACATCCAAGTTACTGGTGCGTTTACATGTGTCAATGTGCAACCGACTCGCAACTACAACTCACACGTCTCCGTTTCAAGAATATAAGATATTATCGTCTCATGATCACTCACGATAAAATCCATGAAGTGATTCAAATGAGCGTGGGTTGAATCCAATACTCGAATCTTATTCCAGGAGTACTCATGAACACTATAACCACTTTGTCCTAGACAAACTACAGACCCATTCATGACAGTCTTGCCTCAATACCTACTTCCAAAGTATGATCGACTGTGGATGGTTTGAATAACCTAGTTATTCGGGAAGTCAAAACATGCAAAGTGAAACACAAAAATAATACTAATCCTATATGGCCCAAAACTTTTGATTCATATTGATTACTCATTATTCATTGTATAATGTTTCGAATAATCAACTCAATACTTGAATTAAAACCAAAGTCATGCCATGCTCCAAGCATGCACACTATGTTTGTCTAGACAATAGTTATGTCATGTTCCAAGCATGCACACTATGTTTGTTTATGGTCCTTACTTTGTGAGATAGATCAATTGAAAAACATTTCAATGATGCTCATTTCACAATTCCAAACCCTTATTGCAAGTGTAAGAATTCCAAATTCTTGTCACTGCTAGAAAGTGTTAGATTCTAAACTATCATGCAATGTTTCTTTTGTAATGTCTAGGTACCAAAAGTCACAAAGACTTGACCAATTACAAAATATTCCTTTGGAGATTGTTACAAGACAATTCCATTGAAATGAAGTCTCGAATTCAACGTACATTCCTTTGAACATCCTTCTTGCATAAAAGTTTCTAACTTTCTCATCTATTCTTCAACTCCCCAATATGGAAACATTCCATATTTGTCATACGACAACTCATTATTAATAGACTCCTGTCTATTCATAATAATGTCAATATGGTCCTTTCCTTACCATACTTCCAACTTTCCTTAAGCGACCAATCTTTGGCGAACCTTAGATTGTCCTTAACAGTTGCTCAACCACTTTATTCATAACCGGTTCTAGTCCTTTTTCCCTCTTAATGCCCTAGGCATTTGGAAAAATTTAGAACATGAGAATTCTATATTATTTGCCATGTTCTCAAAATTCGAATTATGAAAAGGGATGCCGTAATCATAATCAAATTTTGAGAACGCAATTAACACATCCATATATAGAATTTCCTTATGTTGAACCATTCCAACATAACATTCATATATATATTTGACTAAATGTGATTAAAATCTCAATCTAAGTTTTTAGAATTGAAATGAAGTATAATTTTCTCTCCCTTAATTATAGCAAAACAACTTTTCAAACTGTGCAACTTGCAAATTGAAACTTTTGTTTTCTATAATTAACATTTCTAACTTGCAACATTCACTATAATTGATTATGCTCCCACTAGCATAATAATTACATCCTTATTAGCATAACACTTATGCTCCCAATAGCTTTGACATGTATTCAGAAATCAATTGGACTTCTAGAAATCAACACTTTATTGACTTTCATTACCAAAGTTCAGCTTCGATAAAACTTTATGTAAGCTTCTCAAAATCATACATTTTCCTTAGATAGCTCACATGTGTGTCTAAACAATTTTAGAACTATGAAGAGGTGTGTCGTAATCATAGTCTCAATTGTTTAGACCATTGTCATTTCTCACAATTCGAACTATGAAGAGGGATGCCATAATCATAATCAAATTTGAGAAATGCAAGTAACACAATTGCTAACTATTTAAAATCTACTTAGTGAAAGCGTTTCCTCACCATCATTTTCATGAATCGGAGAGAAACCTTATGACACTTAGATTTTATGGTGTATGTGTTCCTATCCATGTGAATTTGTCAAAACCATAATCACAAGACAAGGTTAGCGACAAATCCAAACTCATATGGACTGAACTTGTTCATTCTTAATTTCTTGCCACCTGGCAGCACAAGGGCCTACCATTGCTTCCAGGTTGTTATGCAACCAATTGAGAACTCTTAGAACTCATATGCATACTCAACTTTAACTGGAATGGGCACATAAACAAGAATATGTCAACACAATAGGTCACAAACCTCAAGTCGTGTGCTAGTGTTTAACAATAGGTTTATTCTTGATTAGTTCTTGAAACTTGTCAAGATCTTTAAGACTCCCACTGACCTCTTGACATATATGATTCACTTTGTCAAGGAACATTACTTGAAAAACAAATATTCAAGAGTTAGTGCGGATTCTAATCAAGACAAACACTTCACACAATTGGCCTTAGTTGGTCTTTGTTGTATCCAAAACATCACAACTTACCAATTTCAAATGTACAAGAGTAGAAAAACTTTTACTCTCCATTTGATAAGTGTTTTAAACCTTTCTTAATTTAATGTCACTCAAGGCTCAATCTTGGAGTATGACTCTAAGACTTGTTTTTGGAACGAAGTATGATTCACCTTAATTGATTTAACCATTTCAACAATTCACGATTCCTATTCTTAGTCATGCAAATGCACTAAGATGTCCTTAGAGAATCAATTGTGATATGGTTTTCCATAACCATTAAGATGATCATAAAACATGATACTAAAGTACTCTCCCATCTTTTCAGATTGGAGAAACTTTTATCTTTCTGCCTAATTTGATTCTTCTCATTCGTTCTGCCATACATTGAACCTTTTTCCAATGTTTCAGAATTATACTTAACACTGTAAGCATAACCATGTTTACTAAACTTTAGTAAATCATGACGAATAGTCTTATCGATCTTTGTGGCGAATCTTGACCAGCGCACACCCAGTGTACCCGATCCCCTAGCCCTACACTTGACTCACATATACATGTGAACAAGGAATTAGTCTTAATTTCGCAAAGATGAAAATTCTCATTCATCACACAATACAAGTTGCATGATTCCAAGTTTCTATCCAATTGAAACTTAGGTGATGAGAATCTTTCCTTATTTGGAAAATACTCGACATTACCACAAACGAAAGAATCAAATTCATATTTCCAATATTGCTAGAAACATACAAACATCAATTTTTCATAAATGCCATTGCAAGGAGATATAAAATAAAACAAAATTTTATTTTTTTATAAAATGCGGAAAAAAATTTCCTTACAATGCAATTACAAATGAAAACTATGTTACTACATATTTCCTAGCAATCTATCATAACTCCTAAGCAGCAGCTCAAAAATCCGATCTTCGAACCATGCGATTGAAATCCATCTTCGCGATCAGATTCAACATACTTTTCCTTTAAGCTTCCTTCCCTTTGCATGATCCTACAAAACATCAAAATGCAACATTGTCACATCATGTATTAAGAATCAACAATTAGGAACTTAATAGAGTTAGATAGTAGACTTACCTGAAGCAAAACCATACAACCTGATTAAACTTCTCAGGTAGTCTGGGCAGCTTCGATTCCAATGTCCCTGTCTTTGGCAATAGAAACACACAGGCTCACATGGAGCAGTCTCAGATTTGGCCTTTCTCTTATGATCAAATTTTTTAACCATGCCCAATTCCTTTCCTTTAGGAGAAGGAATCTTTTCTGGGATGTCCATGTCAGCTTGGGATGTAGACCTTCCAATCAGATTTGCTTGACCATTGCGCCAAATCAGTGCTGACTCGGCAACAAATAGAAAATAGGTAAGATCAATTAGGCTCATGTCGTGATCTGTCACATAGTAGTCTTTAACGAACTCACTATATGACTCGGGAAGTGACTGAAGGACCCAGTCAATAGCCAACTTCCTTGGTAAGACAACACCCAACATCCTTAGCCTGTCAATATGCAGCTTCATGTCCAAGACATGACCACATATAGGCTTTCCATCTTTGTGTTTACTCTCCAATAGGGATGGAAGGATTCCTTATTCGATGATAAATGTCAATCGAGGGCACCCAAGCTTACATGAACCATCAAAGAAAGTCCTACAAATGAAGTTGAGTGATCCTGAACTTTTCAAGTCTTCGAGCTTGTGGGTCAGGGAGAATTATTGGAGAATGTGGAGGAAGTGAAGTATCATCTTCGAGAGAAAAACTTGTTTTAAAAGAATTTGGAAGACCATAGCTGTCTGAACCAGACATCTACACGGGAGAAATTCAAGTTAGTTGATTTAAGTTCTTAATATAACACCCAAATGAAATATTAAGGCTAGGACCCAACACAATATTTTACAATTTGGAAGAGGGATGCCGTAATCCAAACCGCAAAATATTTGAAGGTAGGTAAATGACGATTTACCAATTTCCACCACGAAAAACGAAAAAGAGTTTTAGGTTTTAAGTGAATTGAAATTCCTAGATCCTTTGAGATTCATTGAACAATTCAAGGGCATGTTTAAATCTTGATTGTGCCCTTCAAGTTTGTGACTGGGATGCCGAGGATCACAAACAAGGTGTGAATAACCATGCAATTTAGCTTGGTACACCCAATGTTACAACCACCTAATCAATGTGCCGGTTAACCACACATGCTCCATTGATCTATGATTAACATCAAGCTACCCTTTTCCACGCACTGTCAGTCCCAATTAGTGTGTCGGTTAACCACACACGCTCTACTAACGGCTTAACAAGGTGCAAAGTGCAATTTCATGCGTTAGCACGATATTCACATTTTCCTAAAGTAACTAAGATTGGGAATTTACAAGTGTTTAGTTACTTTATATTTATCATTATACTTTTAATGAAGGGAGAATTAGAGTCCTATCCTACCCGTTCGGCTAACGACCCTCCACCAGTCAAGGAAGCGGTGGGTGAGAGTGAACACCCATTAAACTGTCATTTTATAGGCAGTAACCTTATACCCCCTTATAGACCGGCTTCGTGAATGAGGCCTACTAACGGTAAGACTGACTTTTACTCTTATTCATATATATAAATATTAAACCTATAATATTATAATAGTATAAGGGTTGAATTTTAAACTATTTAAAATTCTAGGGTTTGGAACTAAAGTATTCAAAAGTGTAACTTTACAAATTCCAAAACTTGAGGGCAAGTTTTGAACAATTCAAAAAAAAATTGGAATCCATAACATATGAGTTTAATATAGGTTTTAAATACATTAATGAAGAAACTTTTGAAAATCCATAACTTGAGGACAAGTTATGGAGGTCATAAAACAATTTATGGGAAAAAGACTTTTCAATTTTATAACCTATGGCTTTAATGATTCTTTTAAAAGGAAAAACTTTTGGTTTTTCAATAAATTGAGGACAATTTATGGAGTCCATTAAAAAATCATTAAGATCACCAATTAAACTAACAAACATGTCAAGAAAAACTATGATCTACATTAAACTCATATGAGCAAGAGAATTCAAATCAAACAATTTTCATGTAATTAGTCTAACCATTAAACTAATACAAAACATGAAACTTTTGAAAATTATCTTTTGAATTGGATTAGTATGATCATTACCACATCAAAAACAGGTTTATAAGTTCAAAAACAGCTTAGGGTAATGATCCTAGTCCAATTCTAGCCAAAACCTCGAAAATTTGCATTCTGGAGCACTAACTCGTCGAGTGTATGAACAAACTCGGCGAGTTGGTCAGTTTTTGCCTTGGACTCGGCGAGTCCATCAGTGGACTCGGCGAGTCCACTATCCAAAACAGCATAAAATCAATTTTTAAGGCATTTCCAAGCAAGTAGCATCAGGTATAATTGAAAACAACCCTAGGCTCTGATACCACTGATGAGTTTTGAGCATTCTAACACTCCTATGGTGTACATGCAACCCTATGTGCTTTGGATCTATGTTTTCTCTATTATACATGCATACATTCAAAATTCCAAACCATCATCCTAACTAGCATACAATAGAGTATCTATACTACAAAAGTCTAGTTAGATGACATACATTTTGACGGAGCTTGAAGTCTTGAACCTTTAAGAGCTTAGTGCCCCAAGTGTTGCACCTCAAATGGAATCACACAACACCACCAGCAATTGGAATAACTTGAGAAGAGGTTACTTGGATCACTCTATGAAATCGAATTTGCCCTCTTTGTGTCTCCACTAGTCACATTTCATGAACCATGGGGTCCTTTATATAGTGTGGCTCATTTAGGATTACACCATGTAAACCCTAATGTGCATGACTTTCCATTTCCTTCATGATCCATGGGTTTTAACCTCCACGGAGTATCCATGGGTTACCACATGGGTTAAGCCCAACATGAAGGACTATGGATCACAAGCCCACATATATAAGAATGAATGATTTACATAATCAATCCCCATATATTTAATTAGTCTCTTTTGATTACAAAATTAATTCCAAATTAATTCTTGATCAATACTAATTAAATAATATGATTTCATATTAATATATTAGAACTTATAATATATTAATATAAATCATAAATAACCTTTTCTCATTTGTCTATCCAATTGTTCCGATGCCATGCAACCCAAATGGACCATGCTACTCTCGGGTCGAGTACATACCAATAATAGTTATTGGCTTAGACATCTAATCCAACAAGAATTTCCTTATGTCGAATCTTTTCAACATAAAATCCATATATGTCCTTGACTAATTTGATTAAAAACTCAATCTAAGCTTTTAGATTTGAAATGAAGTATAATATCCTCTCCCTTAATTATAGCATAACAACTTTTCAAACCCTGCAACTTTGCGAATTGAAACCTTTGTTTTCTATAATTAACATTGCTAACTTGCAATACTTACCATAATAATTATGCTCCCACTAGCATAATAATTATTATTAGCATAACATTTATGCTCCCACTAACTTTGACATGTATTCAGAAATCAGGTGGACTTCTAGAAATCAATACTTATTGACTTTCATTACCAAAGTTCAGATCCCTGATACAAGATGCTCTAATAAGACTTTATCTAGGCTTCTCAGACTCGTACACCTTTCCTTAGATAGCTCACATGTGTGTCTAAACAATTTTAGAACTTACAACAATAAGTCTCAAATGTTTAGACCTTTGCCATTTCTCACAATTCGAACTATGAAGAGGGATGTCGTAATCATAATCGAATTTTAGAATGCAAATAACACAATTGCTATCTCCTTAAAATCTACTTAGTGAAAGCGTTTCCTCACAATCATTTTCATGAATTGGAGAGAAACCTTATGACACTTAGATTTTATGATGTATGTGTTCCTATCCATGTGAATTTGTCATAACCATAATCACAAGACACAGTTAGTGACAAATCCAAACCCATATGGACTGAACTTGTTCAATCTTAATTTCTTGCCACTTGGCAGCACAAGGGCCTACCATCGCTTCCAAGGTTGTTATGCAAACAACTGAGAACTCCTAGAACTCATATGCATAGTCAATTTTAACTGGAATGGGCACAGAAACGAGAATATGTCAACACGATAGGTTACAAACCTCAAGTCGTGTGCTAGCAATTAACAATAGGTTTACTCTCGATTAGTTCTTGAAACTTTAAAGATCTTTAAGACTCCCACTAACCACTTGACATATAAGACTCTCTTGTCAAGAACCATTCCTTGACAAACAAATATTTAAGAGTTAGTGCGGATTCTCATCAAGAATGACACTTCACACAATTGGCCTTAGTTGGTATTTGTTTTATCCAAAACATCACAACTTAACAATTTCAAATGTACAAGAGTAAGAAACATTTTACTCTACATTTGATGAGTGTTATAAACCTTTCTTAAGATTATGTCACTCGAGGCTCGATCTTGGAGTGTGACTCAAAGACTCGATTTTGGAACGAAGTATGATTTATCTTCTTGAGTTAACCATTTCAAAAATTTATGATTCCTCTTCTTAGCCATACAAATGCACTAAGATGTCCTTAGAGAATCAATTGTGATATGGTCTCATAATCACTAAGATAATCATAAAACACTATACTAAAGTACTCTCCCTTATTTTCAGATTGGAGAAACTTTATCTTTCTGCCTAATTTGATTCTTCTTATTCGTTCTGCCATACATTGAAACCTTTTCAATGATTCAAAATTACACTTAACCTTGTAAACATAACCATATTTACTAAACTTTAGTAAATCATGACGAATAGTCTTATCGATCTTTGTGGTGGACCTGACCAACGCATATTGTACCCGATCCCCTAGTCCTTCACTTGACTCACATATACATGTGAACAAGGAATTAGTCTTAATTTCCCAAAGATAAAGGTTCTAATTAACCACACAATACAAGTTGCATGATTCCAAGTTTCTATTCAATTGAAACTTGGGTGATGAGAATCTTTCATTATTTGGTAAATTCTCGACACTACCACAAACGAAGGAATCAAATTCATATTGCTAACATAGAAACATACAAACATCAATTTTTATAAATGTCATTGCAAGGAGATATAATAAAATAAAAACAAAATTTTATTTATTTATAAAATGCGGAAAAACTTTTCCTTACAATGCAATTACAAATGAAAACTATGTTACTACATATTTCTATGCAATCTATCATAACTCTTTAAGCAGCAGCTCAAAAATCCGATCATCGAACCATGCGATTGAAATCCATCTTCGCGACCAGATTTAGCATACTCTTCCTTTTAAGCTTCCTTTGATTTCAAATGTAATTGCATTACATCATGTATTAAGAATCTCCAAATAGGAACTTAATAGAGTTAGACAGTTGACTTACCTGAAGTAGAGTCAAACTTTTTTGACTTTACCATCCTTGCGATCTTTCAGGTAAATATGGCAGCTTCGCAACCAATGCCCCTTCTTTTGGCAATAGAAACATATGAACTCTTTGGGAATGGTAAATGGGACTATCTCAGACTTAGACTTTCTCTTTACCATTTTGTCAAATGACTTGACCATGGCTGATCCCTTTCCATTGGGAAGAGAAAGCTTTTCTGGACTTCCAATGTTACCATTGTCAATATCCATAAAGGTTTGGGGAGTAGATATTCCAATCAAATTTGCTTTAGCAGTGGGCCAAATCATTGATGATTCAGCAGCAACAAGCAAATAGGCAAGATCGATAAGGGTCATGTCGTGATTTGTCATATAGTAGTCCTCAATGAACTCACTATACGACTCAGGAAGTGATTGAGGAACTCAGTCAACAACCAACTTCCTCGAGACAACGACACCCAATACTTTCAGCCTGTCAATATGTGACTTCATCTCCAAGACGTGAGTACACACAGACTTTCCTTCCTGCCAATAGGGCTCATAGTGACCTTGAACTTGTGGGTTAGGGAGAATTATTGGAGGAGGTGGAGGAAGTGAAGTTCCACTATAGCACGAAGAATGGATTAATCTTTCACCTTGATTGTCTGGTGGAAAATCATCTTTATAAAGAAAGTTTTTTTTTCAAAAGATTAGGGAAGACCATAGTTGTCTGAACTTAGACATTATGAGGGAGAAATTCAAGTTTAGTTGATTTTAGTCCTTAATATAACACCCAACATGAAATATTAAGGCTAGGACCTAACACAATACTTTACAATTCGGAAGAGGGATGTTGTAATCCAATTGTAAAATATTTGAAGGTAGGTAAATGACGATTTACCAAT
Organism: Lactuca virosa; assembly: GCF_052849685.1. NCBI lineage: Eukaryota > Viridiplantae > Streptophyta > Magnoliopsida > Asterales > Asteraceae > Lactuca > Lactuca virosa. Next base: position 255,231,385 of record NC_136427.1, on the reverse strand, counting down.
TTCCACCATGAAAAACGAAATTGATTATTAAGTTTTAAATGGATTGAAACTCCTAGATCCTTTGAAATTCATTGAATTTTTCAATGGCATGTTTAAATCTCGATTGTGCCCGTCAAGTTTGTGACTGTGATGTCGAGGATCACAAACAAGGTGTGAATAACCATGCAAATTAGCTTGGTACACCCAATGTTGCAACCACCTAATCAATGTGTCGGTTAACCACACACGCTCCATTGATCTATGATTAACATCAAGCTACCCTTTTCCACGCACTGTCAGTCCCAGATTAGTGTGCCGGTTAACCACACACGCTCCACTAACGACTTAACAAGGTGCAAAGTGCAATTTCATGGGTTAGCACCATATTCACATTTTTCCTAAGTAACTAAGATTGAGAATTTTAATAAAGTTTAGTTACTTTATAATTATCATTGTACTTATAATGAGAGTGGACACCCATTAAACTGTCATTTTATAGGCAGTAACCTTATACCCCCCCCCCCCTTATAGACCGGCTTCATGAATGAGGCCTACTAACGGTAAGACTGACTTTGTTCTTATATATATATATAAATATTAAACCTATAATATTATAATAGTATAAGGGTAAAATTTTAAATTTTAAAACTCTACGGTTTGGAACTAAAGTATTCAAAAATTGAAACTTTACAAATTCCAAAACTTGAGGTCAAGTTTTGAACTATTCAAAAACTTTTGGAATCCATAACTTATGAGTTTAATATAGGTTTTAATGAAAAGACTCTTGAAAATCCATAACTTGAGGACAAGTTATGAAGTTCATAAAACATTTATGAAAATGACTCTTCATGTTCCATAACTTGAGGACAAGTTATGGATGACATAAAACCATTTAAGATGACATTAAAAATGAGACTCTTCACTTTCCATAACTTGAGGACAAGTTATGGAATTCATCAAAAAAACATTTAGATCAAAAAATTGTAACTAACAAGATCAAACAATTTGTCTATGATCTAATTAAACTCATAAATTAAGATAATTCATATCAAACAAATTTCAAGAAATTAGCCTAATCATATAAACTAATACAAATCATGAAACTTTGACAATTATCTTTTATTTAGACGAGAATAAACATTACCATATCAACAAAATCAAATTTTATGAACTAAAACATTGTGTGGTAATGATTCTAATCCAAAACAGGCAAAAAAAAACTCTAAAAACTACACACAGGGGCACCAACTCGTCGAGTACATGAACTGGACTCGCCGAGTTGGGCTGTTTATGAGTGGACCCGACGAGTCCCCCAGTGGACTCGGCGAATTCACTGTCCAGAATGCAGAAAAATCGATTTTTTTTGCTTTGGAAACCAATAAAACATCAAGTATAGTGGAAAACAACCTTAGGCTCTGATACCACTGATGAGTTTTGGTATACTACAACTTCCTATGGTGCACATACAACCCTAAGTGCTTTGGATCTATGTTGTCTCTAATTATACATGCAATATTGTTTCCAAAGCATTAAGCCTACAACTAGCATGCAATTGACATAAACAACATAGAAATGAGTTATAGAATTACCTCTTTGTTGTAGCTTGTAGTTTTGGCCTTTAAGAACTTAGCACCAATAGTGTGAATGCCTCAAATGGAATCACAACACACCTTTGGACAAAGGATGACTTTTGAGAGAGTATGGTGTACACAAATCGGCTCAATGATCTCCAAGAACACTAGTGTGCTTTTTTGGATGCTAAGGGACTTCTTATATAGTGTGGCATGATTAGGGTTACACCATGTAAACCCTAATGGTCATGACCTTCCATATTCCTTAGGCTCCATGAGTTTAAACCTCCATGGATCATCCATGGGTTGTCACATGAGTTTAGCCCAACCTAAGGAATCATTGATCATTGGCCCACACCATAAGAATGAATGATTTACCAAATTAACCCCTTATATTTAATTAGTCTCTTTTGATCACAAAATTAATTCAAAACTAATTCTTGATCAATACTAATTAAATAATATGATTTCATATTAATATACTAGAACTTATAATATATTAACAAATCATAAATAACCTCTTCTCAAAAGTTCATCCTATCAAATTGTCCTGGTGATATGCAACCCAAATGGACCATGCTGCTCTCGGGTCAAGTACATACCAATTATAGTTATGGGCTTAGACACCTAATCCAACAATATGTGTATATAAAAATGAATAATAGTTGAATGTATATAGATATATATTATTAATTATATACAAAATTGTCATCTTAAGTCACGTGTTACAAACTCCGTGGCTCACCACGGCTCATAAAGCTTGAGTCTTGAAAGTATCATCACGCCACACCTCAAATTATTTAGAACCTCAATAATGTGAGATTCTTTGTATCGCTTTGAATCATACTTAGGCACCAAAATTTGTTTTAAAAAAATGAGGTTAAAATTAAATTGACAGCTTTTGTGGTTAACAGGTGGCTCGTGAAACATGGAGTAGAGCGCGTTCACCTCGAATTGGTGGTGGTATTAAACGAACAAAATTGGAAATTCTTAATGGAATCTGGAGAGAGGTAAAGATGACAAAAATTCAAAGGTGTCACGATTATAACCGCTTTCAACATTTAAAATAAGCAATTTTTCCCGGCCAATGTTTTTAAAAAGTTTACAGATACCATTGCTAGTCCACTGTTTTCCTAAGGCATCGAGGTCCATAAATTTTGTTGAGACATGTGATTTGGAATGTAAATTTGGAAGTAACCTTCATGCATGGGATAAAAAAATCAATTCACATGTCTATGTTCATATCTGAGTCCGTCAAACGAGAATCCGATGAAGTACAACCCTAGCCCCTTTGTGGTTGGGACGAGGAGGCCCAAATCCTTCGGTGTTTATAAGGCTTTTAAAAAAAATATTGATTTTGCGGAAAAAAAATCCCGATTTCTCTCTCCAAGTGATTTGCCTAAGACGATGTTGCTGACAAGTGACCATGTCGTGATGAAAATGTCGTTGTCTACTTTTATTTCCTTTTCTTTCTATTTCTTATAAATAACCTTTTAATGTCTCATAATTTTACACAACTATTTCAATTTCTAATTCTAATAGTTTGTTAACAAAATTGAGAGAATTGAAAGATGGATCATCTTCGTCCTCAACAAATAATGCCAAAACAATTTTTATCACAACAATCATAGAAGCAACAACATAAATATTGGCTGATGAAGATGAAAACAATTCCAAGACAATTTTTATCACAACAAGCATAGAAGCAACAACATAAAAGATGAAAGTTCGTGTCCAAAAACAAAAATAGTTGTTTTATACAAAGACGAGAAGTTGCATATGATGGTATCATCCTTGACTACTTTGTCAAGAATACAATACACAATAAATTACATGACAGTTTGAATGAGCAGACAAATATTATATGGATAATCCATGATTTGGAGAGAGAAAAGGTTGATTTTTTAGATTACCATATTATGTTTACTTTTAATTATGTTTAATTTTATATTTAATTTTACTTTTATTTAGTAAATTGTTGTAAAATCAATAGTTATTATTTTTATTAAAAATGAGTATATCATGATGTGAAAGAGAAGATAAAGTATGAAGCAAACGGACGTTGAGATTACATAAAATGGTTAAAAATAAAAAAATAATCATAACGTATAACCTAATCAGCAAAATGAAAAGTGAAATAACAAAGGTCCACTAGCCTAATCATCAAAATGTTGACTACTCTTCATTCACTTGTATGCGAATCAGTGAATGTGCCCCTCATTTTATCTTTCTTTCTTTCTTTTTTTTCCGACAAACTATCTAACATACTCCTAAATATTATCAATGTCTTCTATAATACTTGAACTCATGACCTCTCGTTTGAGAGTATCACTCCTTACCGTTAGGGCAAAGATCATTTGATCACTAATTTTATGTAACATCATGTTTATACATCGACCACTCACATTTAACTCCTAACCTATTTAATTAGTCTATGATATTATTCTCAAATTTTTTACCTTCACCGGTATATAAGTCATTTTTTTATTTCAACTTAATTTGATAAACTCAAGTGGCTAGAATGAAACTGTTGGAAATGTGTCAAAAATGTAAACAACTACGGTGCGTTGAATTCTATAAAATTCGATAAGTATATATTTAAGAATTAAAAAGGTTTCATTCTTTACATCGAAGAGTTCAATGATCATTGATCTTCATATCCAATAAACGCAAATATCACATCTCCTAATGATAGACTTCAATACAATGATTTTAATTACTTATGCATGCCACATCATTCGTCTCTCACATTAAACTATGCATTGTCGAAGGTCTAAGTAATAGAGTTACACCTAATATTTCATTTGTTTAATTATTTTATAAGAAATAAACATAGACCAAAGGTATACCTAATTCGCCTAAAGAGCCACGAATTTCGAATTGTTCACCCTGTACCGAATCCTGGTATAGAGTCGAACCAGATCGCATCTGGGTCGATTCTAAAATCGATTTTCAATTCGTCCCAATCACAAATCCAAATCATCCCAAATGATTTCAGTTTGATGGTCCAAACTTCTTTTGTTCACATACGAGTCGAATTTGGGCTACGTACCAGTTGGTGATTTCCTTCTTGGTGGGAATTTTCTGACTCTTGGCAAAAGTCGAATGTGACTCTTGGAAAAAGTTGGATTCGATTTTTGTTTCAGTTTTCCCAATTCTAGTTTCACAATAAACATATAATAATGTATAAATACATACTAGAGTATACCGATTTTCATCATATGTTTCTGTTCATCAATTTTTATTCCACACTTGTATTATTCTTCTTCAATTTTTGTTATTATCTTCAATTGAGATGGACTTTGGCAAGAATAGCAACACTCAAGCAGGAGATGACAGTGAGACTGTAATTAGTGAGATACAACAAGGTTTCATTGATGTTGATGATAAGGTACAACAAACATCAGCAACAGGTGCAAGTGCAAGTCAATCAGAAAAACCAACACCAACTAAAGAGAAAGATGCAGCTAAGCCACTCCTAGACGAAGTAACCATCCTTGGTGCAAGAAATAACAAGAACTCAGGAGGTTCTAAACAGTGGATTTGCAATAGGAATGGCAACGGGGCGGGTTCGGGGCGGGGCAGCGTATCTCATACCCGAACCCGATATTTATATTTGTCCCGAACCCGACCCGAAACCCGACGGGTTTCTTATCGGGGCGCCCCGTCGGGGGTAAAAATATCCCCGAACCCGACCCTAAACCCGAAACCCGATATAGACCCGAAAACCCGACCCAAAACCCGAAAACGGTGGCAGAAAAAATTTAGAAAACTACAATGAAACAATTGAGAAATTAAAACCTTACAAAGGCTTAAAATACAAATAAGTTCTTAACATAAGTGAACCAAATAGAAATTACTAAAGTCTAATATTGTAACTAAATTCATCACAATAGTACATTACATGTAAACATTAAATCAAACTCAAAATTAAGCAACATCATCCAAGCTTGTTGTCCAGCTTTCTTTTGTAGGGTTAAACAAACTAAATCATTCTTGCAATCTGCACCCAATACTTTAGAGCAATGCTTGCATTTTGTTTTAACTTCACCATTCAATTTAATTTTTGTAAAATGCGGATATGTTGGTGTACGTGTTGCCCTTTTTGAACCACAACTTCATCTCCATCTTCATCAATCATATCATTAATATGTGTCCCACCTTCTTGATCCATAGAATCAGCATAACAACCAATGTGATATTAGATTCAATAGTTCCAAAACAGATCAGATAAACAGTTCAACAACAGGATTTTAGATAGGATTTTAGACTAAACATGTAATCAGATTAGGTAATCAAATTTTAAACTAATCAGGTAAAAACAGATCAGATTCAACAGTTCAACAACATGATTTTAGACTAACCAGGTAAACAACATGTCACAGTTTCAACGGGATTCTAAACTAATAAACAGATCAGGTTAACAATAGGATTCTAAACAAATCAGATTCATCGACTATAAAAAAATACGTAGTGGACACTAAACATTTGAGGTTCAGTTTTAACGGTTAAAACGAGATTGTGGCCACTGAGTAGGTCACAGGTGTGCTTTGAATATAATCAGCAAAAAAACATACTTATTCTTACCTGAATTCAGAGTTGGTCGTCATATGTGTTAATGAATCTGCGAGGCAACGGGAAGGTCGACTGCGATTCTGCGAGGCAACGGGAAGCGTCGAGTGTCGACTACTTGATTTCGACCCTTCGATGAAAACGAACAAGCGAGAACATAGAGGAAATTTTGATGTTTTCAATTCTGAATTTTCGATTGTCCGTAACTCGGTTGTCGGCTGGAACTTGGAAGAGAAGCGATAATGGGAAATTGGGAATACGTAATGGGCTTTAGGGTTAGAGTGGTGGCTGTAATAGGTTAGAGCCTTAGAGGGATGAAATGTCATTATATATATATATATATATATATATATATATATATATATATATATATATATATATATATATATATATATATATATATATATATATTTTCGGGGCGGGGCGGGTCGGGGCATGCATACCCCACTCCCTGCCCCGAACCCGAACCAAAAACCCGATAATGACCCGAAACCCGATAAGAGTGACCCGACCCGCCCCGAAATCTTCGGGGTTCGGGTTTTCCCATCGGGTTCGGGTTTTTTTGGCATCCCTAATTTGCAATCACTGTAAAGGGATTTTCACAAGCTCTTACACCAAAATTCATGTGCATTTTTGTGGAGCTGTTGTGGGGGGAAAAGCCGACATTAGAAGATGTTCAGTCACGGTTAGAGATCAAGAGAAGCGTGAAAGGATTTTGAAGAAGGTAAAAGAAGCATAAAATGTTGGTGTATCAAAGTTTTTGAAGAATTCGGTCCTCTCCAAAAACGCATCTTCTAGAAAACGCATTGAAGAATCTGTTGGATTGTTAGAGAGAAATGTGGTGAACTTGAATATCATTCGCGAATTGTGTGCCAATGGAATTCCTTGCAATGTGTTACGGAACCCATAATTTTTGGAAATGGTTAGCGCCATCAAAAATGCACCGGATGGATACAAACCTCCATCGTTTGAAAAGGCGAGAACCATATTACTTGATAAATGTGTTAGAGATGTTGAGAACGAGCTCACACAAGTTAAAGACATGTGGTACACACAAGGAGTCTCTCCTCTCAGATGGATGGTCTAATGTTAAATGTAGTCCACTCATCAATGTTCTTGCGGTTAATTTGAGTGGTGTTATGTTTATGTACACATGAGACTATTTGGGGTTGGAAAAAACGGGGGTTGCTATTTCTAAGTTTCTTCTTGGAGCCATCGATAGCATTGGACCAAGAAATGTGTTACAAGTTGTAACGGACAAAGTGGCTAATTGCAAAGCGGTCGGGTTAGAAATCGATAAGGTATACAAACATATTTTTTGGTCCCCTTGTTGTGTGCATATCTTAAATCTGATTTTTAAAGATTTTGCTTTAGAATTTTATTGACTAAACTCAACATATAAGAAAGTCAAGGCCGTTGTCAAGTATTTTCTTAACCATACCCATTCCTTGGAATTTTTTAGAGAAAACTCAAAATTGGAGTTATTGAAGGTTGCAAAGACACGTTTTGCATCACATTGTGTACTCTTTAGAAGGTTATTAGATTGTAGGGAGGCACGTGCCACAACTATCGTCCTCAATTCTTGGCGAGAATGCATGAAATGTGGGGACGAAAATATTCAAATAGGTGCGACAAAAATCACTGATACGATTAAAGATGAAGCGTTTTGGGAAGATGTCGAGAATATTTTGGCTATTACAAAACCTATATTTTTGCTAATTAATTTTTTTATGGTGAAGGTCCCATAATGGGAGAAATCTACAAAAGAATGGGCAACATGCTACACGGAATTAAAGTGCTATGAGGGAAAATAAATACTCAAGTTATTACCCTCAAGTTGAAAGTATTGATATGGCTAGGTGGGAAAATAACAATCCCACTTCATTGTTTGGGGTTTGCTTTGAGTACAAAATTTTAAGATAAACATTATCTAGAGAAGTTGGCACCCGGTGGCATGGCAAGAAAAGCTCATAATCAAGATAAAGAAATCATACTTGGTGTTGTGGAAGCATTTCATAGGATTGCGGAAAACGAAGAAGAAGAAAGGTTCTTACGAGAATAATTTGTGAAATTTTATATGAAGAAAGGAAACTATTCTAGAACTGCAACGCAATTCGATGTCGTGACGATGGATGAAACTGATTGTTGGGCTACATATGGATCAGAGACTTCAAAATTGACAGATGTAGTAAAAAGAGTACTCTCCCAACTGATTAGTAGCTCTTCGGTGGAGAGAAATTGAAGTACATACTCCTATATCCATAACGTCAAACAAAAATCGTTTAAATAGCAAGAGAGCCGGTAAACTCGTTTTTATTCACTCAAACATAAGACTTCAATCCTGTTTTTCAGAATCGTATAAATTTGGGCCCAACAAAAAGTGGGACATGAATCCGAAAAGCGATTATATATAAGGTTTAAGTGGTTGATTGGAGGAAATGGAATGGGAGAATTGTAACATCTATTCCAGGTAAATGATTCATTTATGTTTTTGGCAATTAAAGAAGTAAAATATGGATTTTGTGATGGCCACGACGTGGTAGAGGATACATTACGGTCTGGTCAAGGTCGTATGAAACACACATCATTCTTGCACATCACGACGGGGCAGATGTATGGCCACGACGTGATGGCCGCCAGAGTGCAAACCCTAAATTTCCAGGTTTTTTGTCTTATTTAAGAGATGTGATGGCTAGGGTTTTCCTATCCTCAACCTCCATTACCTCCCTTTCAGCCTAGAAGAAACCCAAACTTTCACTATTGACCTTGTGAGCTCTTTGTGGTGATTTTAGCCTCTTGAAGAAGAAGAAGGTGTTCTTGGTTCATTGTTCCAGGTAGCAAACATCTCCCTTATTATCTTGTGTTGTTTTAGGACTCTTGTAAGTCATCAAGCTCCTGCATTTATGTTCAAGCATCCTAGATCTAGGTTTTTGTCCATTTTCCTCCATGTTTGAGGTGGTTTGAGTGTTGGGATATCATAAAGTTAGCAACTTTATGAGTCCTTGAGGTTCCTTTATGGCCTTTTTTCCCAAATCTAGAGAGTTATTGAGTTATGAGTTCCATGCATGAGATTTGATCTCATTTTTCTTTATTTGGACCTAACTTGTGCTCAAGACATACATTAGGCATGCATTTCTAAAAATCAATGATTTTATGATGTTTTGGGATGGAGAAATCCTTTTGGAAAGTGTGAGTGTATAACTTAAATGATTAAGAGATTAAAGCATTAAGCTATCTAGAGCAGTTCCCACGACATGTCGAATTGACCAGCACGACGTGGTGACGGACAGCCTCACGACTGTTTTGTCATAACACTGCCACGACATAGCCAATGGGTGTCCATGACATGGGGGTCAGCTGGGGCTGACCTTTACTGTTGACTTTTTTACCATTGTTGACTTTGGTGAACTTAAGAGTTTTAGGGTGTAGACTGAGAATGTACTCATATGTTGTGTTTAAGTGTCTCATAATATCGTTCTCCTCTATCATAGAGTTTTTGTGTTAGTCTGTTGTTTGTAAGGTGAGACTTCTCATTATATTACCTATGTCATAGTGGTGTGCATGTTAGACTAGCTGAGTCTTACGTACTTATTGTTGTTATGTGTGTTTATTGAGTTGTTGATAACTCCAAGATTGTTGATACTCCACAGGGTTACTGATAATCCAAAGGGCTGTTGTGAGCCCATAAGACTGCTGATAGTCCTAGGGTTGCTGATAATCCATAGGTGTTTATTATGTTGTGTTGTATGTGATATTTTTGGGTAACTAACTAAGCTTCGTGATTATAGTTGTGGATTTAATTGTGTTTCGGGTACTTCAGATGATCATGAGAAGGTGCAGGCTTGACTATATGCTCTCCTCGGCAACTTTCATGATCCTGTATTTTGTGATACTCTAATTTTTGGGATGATTGTATTTTGATACTTATGGTTTTCGTGACTTGGTTCTCCTAGAAACATTGTTTTACTTAACTTAAAAATGACAATTGTGGTCGTGATTTGTAGGTCGTTACAAGAATCTTGATGAAGAAGGCATGGAGAACGGGAAAGGAAAAAAGGCAGTGGTTAGACTAGAAGTTTTATGTTTGGTAATTTTGAATTGTTCATGTTATTGTAATTCTATTTTTTTGTTTCATCTTTTAGCATGTAATCTGATTAATCTTTGAGTATGTAATCTATTACATCTTTTGGTACTTAATACTTAAGAGGTTTGATCATTTTTTTGTATTTGGTAATCTGAGATAATATGTTCCTGTTTTATCATACATGTACAATAATATATTTCTAAAAATGGTTTATATTTGGGTATATTGTACCGGACTTCATGGTACACCGTACTTGTTCGTACCGAAATGAGCCTACTCCCTCCGTACTCGATACATCCAATTTAGTGAACCCCGTACCCGTTCCTCATTCCCATACCAGAGCGATCCGCGAATTAGGTAGCTATGTACAAAACCATGTATGATAACGCTAACAAATATTGTATGTTGGTATAGCAACCTAATTGTAACATCATGATTTATCACCCAATTTTTTAACATATACGTCTGTGAAAGACTTATTAAGAATATTTCAAAAACATCACCAATGTTACTTTTATGTCAAAACAAACCCATCAAAATTTAAAGTTCACAAAAACACTATGATGAAAACCCAACATGTCCAAATGGTATCATATCTAAAGATACTAAATAAGACTACCCAAAAAGTTTACATCCTCACCAAGCATCATGTCAAGCTACCTGTTCCAATGCACAACAACGATGTTTAGCTCAATTAATTTTATTCTTCTTATAGAGCTTCTTTTTTTAGTTACTCTCATCAATCACGCTATAACTAATTTTTTTTTATCTTTTCACCAATAAAATATTATTAATTAATATTTATCTCCACTTTATTTTAATAATTACTCACCGCTTACCATCACTGTAATTATTATGGTAATACTTCATGTTTAAGGTCTATTCATTCACCGCAAACCCCAATGAAAGTATCCCGTTTGCTACTAACGTGACTGACACGACCCAATGCACTAGGCGAGGCATGACTCTCACCCATAATCATTGTTCCCGGTGCGTTGTGTTCGCTACTCCGACATTATACATACGTATATATGTGTTGTTGTTAAGGATATGTACAAACGGTGCCAATTCCACCGCGTTACACCTCCCAATCTCGCATGCTATTTATGTTGGCCCCAACGCTAGACCAACATCACTCCAGTCCACCCACGGTTAGGACCATGTCTCGAATGATCTCCTTGAAAAAATCATTCGACTCCACTTTGGCTAAAGCTCTTTTCCCGTTGGTGTCATTCAACCCATCGGGTCCCCGCAATAATCCGGATAGAGTATATACCCATGTTTAGGTTGCTACCCTTCGCCCTGCTAGTGTATTCCTTTTTTTAATTTTATAATAATTAATCAATTAAGGAGTTACACTTTTAACCTCTTCAAGTAATCATGTAAATATTATGATTTTTCTTTTATTAACATATTACTTCTTTAAGAGTTCATTTTCATGTAAACATGTACTTTTTTATTTAATTATTACATTTTACATCACACACCACTTCCATCCACAACACTTCAATAATGGTTTTACATCATTAGCATGTGTGTCCTAAAACAACTTAGGCAAATATTTTTAAACAAATATCGACATTCCCACATCACATAATATCCATGTATATCACTTAATCTAACATGACCTTATTACACATCTCACATCAAACAAATAAAAAACTAGCATGCAAACATAGCAATACAATATCCATGGCACATTACTCTATACCAAATTGGGCACATACATCCTAGGTGACTAGGTTCATCCTATTCCATCTAAGATATGGGATTCTCCTAACAATGTACTTTAAAAACCACGAAATTAACTCACCTTTGCCAAAGATGTTTCATCCTCAAACTTCAAGTCTTGTAAGAGTTGAAATTTCACCCTTGCCCCTATTAAAATACAAATAAAAGGTTATTGGAGTTCTACAATGCCAAAGGTGACAATGCCATAACCTAAACACATAAATTAAATATCAAAAAAAATCCCAATTTTGGACCTAAAGCAGTCGCCTACTTAGGGTTATTTTAGCACCACTGAGACCTATAAAATTTATAGTTGTATTTCATATTCCATAAGTTCAAAATTCTAGGTTTTCAAAAACTTATTTTAAAGGTACAAATGATTTTTCTACAATTTTATATGATTTTTACAAAACAACATATCAATGCAGTTATATTCTGACCAGTTGATGAAGAAGGCGACTTTCACCTTAGTTAGAGACAACACAAAGTCCTGGAAAACTTTAAGGACAAACTAGACTCAAAATGAAAACTTTTAGAATTTACGTATCATTAATGTGACTCCTAATGATTTTTCTATATTTTTTTTCCAATCAAGGGGCATATTTGTTAATTTCTTGCAATTTCCCGCTTTGAGTTTTAAAGGCTTTTAGACCACTTAACCCATTAAGTCACCACCCAAATCGACCATATATCTGAAAAACATGTTTAAAACAGTAGAAATATAACACGAGAGTAAAAAGATAGTTTCATATTCCACCAATGGTCCAAAGTACATTGTCTTTAAAGGAAAGACAAAATACATTGTAGAAAAGATAAATACCAACTTAGGTTTGAATTCCTCCTACCAATCAACCATATATGAAGATAATTAGAAAAAATATTTTGAAGACCCTTTTGGAGAGTTCAAAACATAATCTTTCACCAAAATACTCATGTAGCACCTCGATTTCCAAAAATTACACTTTTAACCCTTGATATAAGAATTGATTGCAAAATGGTCCCTTGTAGCCTTGTATGGAAACCACGAGTCTGTGTTAGTACGCAGGGCATACTCCTGATGTATGCAATGCGTACGTAGCTGGGGTTCAAACCCTAAAATTTTAGGGTTTGCACCATATTTAATCCCCATTATGAGCCTCAATCCCTTTTTCCTCATCAGTCTCCATTTGGAAAATCGTTCCTTAGCCAACCCTAATTCTCTCAAGTGCATTTTTGATCTTTTGCGTATATTTTGGTGTCCTTAATGGAATACGTTAGAAGAGAAGATCATCCTTGAAGAGTGGAACACTTTGGAATCCTGCCATCTTTTGACACCATTTGAAGGTATAAAGTTATGAGCTTGATGTTGATTTCATTTAGATATTGTTAGCCTTAGATTTGTGGTTATTTTGGTCCCATGAGCTTGGTATTATGAGTATGACGTACTCTAATCCTTTTGAGTTGTCCTTTCAGACGTTTGGGAGTGTCTTGAAGCATAAAAATGTGATCTTAGATGTGATATTTATCCCATGCATGTGTTAGATGGTCTTAATGGGTTAAGAAGTTAGGGTTTGTTGGATTAAGAAATTAATGGCTCTAAGTGATATTTTGGGACTAGATCTGTGTTTGGAGTTGTGCTTGGAGCTTGAGGATCTGGGATTAGCTCATCATTTGCTAGCCTTTTTAGGTAAAAAGCTCACAACTTGCTAATCTATGATGCTAGATCTAATTATGTTGCTATTTTTATGCTTTTTGAGTCCTTGGAGTGATTGATGAGCTTCTTGATTCACTCCATAAGTGATTGGTGGTAGATCTAGGTTTCTTTTGGTCCCTTTGTCCATAAAAATGCAAGCTTTGAGGTGTTTATGGGCTCATGCATGTGTTAAGAACCTTTGTTAAGCTCTTTTGAGCTATAGAGTCCCATTAAGCCATGCATGCACGTAAAGTTGCCAAGTATACGTGATAAGTCACCTTAAGGAAGTCAGATATGAGAGTATGGAGTAAAGGTTGAGCGGATTAAGTGGTTAATTATGTGGGATGGTCAACTGGGGAGTACGTTGGGTGTACAAGATGGTACGTTGCACGTACTAGCCCCAGAGCATGTACGCTAAGGGTACGATCTGAGTACACCCCGCGTACTTAGCAGTAGGCTTCAAAATCTTGGATTTTTTGGTATTGGGCTCATGTTGGACCTTAGAAGTTTAGGGCTTTGTTGGGCCATGAGAATTCTATTTTTGGGCTGATGCTATTTTATTGGACTCTTTTGGTTGAAGATCCACAAAAGGATTTGGGCCCAATTTGGAAGATTGTGCCATATTTGGGCTTTGGGTGATCATTTTGGAATTTGGGGCTTTTGGATAGTTGGCTTGGGCCTTGGCCTTGGGCCAAGTTAGGTAAAGGGTAAAAAGGTCTTTTACCATAGTCTGAACTCGTAATATGAGTCGGGATCCAATTATTAATTGGATGTTATTTTATGTTGATAGCGCACAGATTTTAGCGGACCAGCAACCAGAGATTTATCTATGAGATTCAGCAGTCTGAGGTGAGTTTCCTCACTGTGTTTAGCGGGTCGAAGGAACCAATGCCGACCCATGGTTTATTATGTTAGGATGCTAGATGTATGCGTGACTCCTGCATGTGTATGCATTGGTATGTATGCCGAGCGGGGCTCGATGTCGAGCGAGGCCTGATGACTGTATTATATGTTATCATATTTGTGAGTATTGCATGTGTTAGTATGATTATGTGTTTATATTCTTATATGTGTATCGGGGCAGGGTCCGATGTCAGGCGGGGCCTGGTGATTGACAGATATGTAAACCGAACGGGGCTCGATGTCTGGCGAGGCCTGAGGCCGGGTGGGAATTGATGTCGGGCGGGGGCCCAATATGTGTTTATTATGTATGGTATGTGGTATGTTGGGGAACTCACTAATCTTTGTGCTTACGGTTTTCAATTTATGTTTCATGTACTTCTGGTACGAAAGGGAAGAGCCTGGGATGAATATAGATCATACACCACTCGATTTCGTATTTTGTGATTTACTCTGATATGATATGATGTAGTGACATACTTTGGTCAATCTTGGTTACATGACAATGTTTTGAATTACCGTTTTATTTAAATTAAAAATAAAATTATTGGGTCTTATTTTTGGGACGTTACATATTGCCAACTCAACTGGAAGGTGCACAGAAACAAGGACGTGTCAACTTAACACGATAGGTTATCAACCTCAGGTCGTGTGCTAGTGATAACTAAAAGGTTCATTGTCGATTGACTCCTGAAACTCTCAAGATCAATAAGACTCCTACTGACTTCTTGACATATAAGTTTTCCTCTTAAGGAACATTCCTTGACGAGCTAACACAAATATTCAAAAGTTAGTGTGGATTCCCGACAAGAAACACTTCATGAATTGGTCTTAGTTTATCCTTTGTTTTAACCAAAAACATCACAACTTCCAATTCCAAATGTACTAGAGTAAGAAAACATTATTACTCCACATTTCATGATGTGTTATAAACCTACTTAGTTTAAAATAAGTTTTCCAATATACGATCTGTAGCTACTAGAGTATGACTCTAAAACTCGATTGGAAACGAAGTATGACTTATCTCTCGATTTAACCATTTCAACAATATCTGATTCCTCTTCTTAGTCATACAATTTCACTAAGAGGTTCTTTGAGGATTAATTGTCATATAGTTCCAGAATCATTAAGACGATCACAAAACACAATATTAAAGTATTCTCCTTTCCTTTCAGATCGGAGAAACTTTTATCTTTCTGCCTAATAGATTATTCTTATTCATTCTGCTACTCTTTGAAACTTTTCAAAGCATCAGAATTATGCTTAATCTTATCATCACAACCACACTTACTGAAACATCAGTAAATTGTGATGAATAGACTTATCGTCCTCTGTGGTGGATCTGAATAGTCCACATCAACATGTATTAGATCCATTAGTCATTCACTTTGACTCATATAAACATGTGATCAATGAATTAGTCATAATCTTCCAACGATCAAGATTCTCATACATCATGAAATTCGAGTTGCATGACTCCAAGTTTCTATCCAATTGAAACTTGGGTGATGAGAATTCGTTATCACTTAGTTAATTATGACAATACCATAAACGATATCATAAGAATCAAATCCTAATTAACATTGCTAATAATAGAAATGAAACCAACACTTTCATAAATGCCAGTGTAAGGAAATATAAAGTAAACGAACTAAATAAACCAAAATTTCACTTTTATTGATAATAAACGAAAATTTTGGAACTTGTCCTTACAATGCAAAAATGAAAACAACATTTCTAGACATTTCCTAAGAAATCTATTAAATTATCATAACTCCTAAGAGTAGCTTTCAAAATCTAATCATCGAACCATGCGATCGAAATCCGTATCTCATGATCAGATTCAACTCACTCTTTTTAAGCTTCCTTCTT
The DNA here is from genome assembly GCF_052849685.1 of Lactuca virosa. Taxonomy (NCBI): domain Eukaryota; kingdom Viridiplantae; phylum Streptophyta; class Magnoliopsida; order Asterales; family Asteraceae; genus Lactuca; species Lactuca virosa. The sequence goes on along the minus strand of NC_136427.1, from coordinate 255,215,004 downwards.
TCTCTTAGATCCTACAAAACATCAAAATGTGATCATCACATCATGTATTAAGAGACTATGAATAGGAACTTGTTAAAATAATGGAGTTAGATAATGGATGTACCTGAAGTAGAGTCACATGACTTGACTTTACCATCTCTAAGATCTTTCAGGTAGTCTAGGCAGCTTCGCAACCAATGTCCCTTCAATTGGCAATAGAAACATATAGACTTTTTGGGGATAACACATGGAACTATCTCAGAACTAGCATTTGTCTTTACCATACGATCAAACAATTTAACCTTGGTCGATCCCTTTCCATTGGGAAGAGAAATCTTTTCTGGACCACCATTGTCACCATTGTCAATGTCCATGGAAATTTTGGAATTAGATCCTTAAAACACTTTTTCTTCACTTGTGCTCTTAAGCACTTCTACTTCAGTAACAATCAACATATGTGTCAAATCAATTAGGGTCATGTCGAGCTAACTCATATAAAAGTTCTCAATGAACTGTTCATATGACTTGGGAAGTGAAAGTAGAACCAAATCAATGGCCTGCTCCCATGGGAAAACGAAACCCAACCTATCCAAATTGTCCTTTCAGTCGATTTCAGATGCCCCTAATGCATCCAAAACATAGATCTGACCTCCTAGGGTCCATATTATATGCAAAGCTACGAACTTGACGTTCATGCATGGGGTTTTTGGCTCAAAAGGCTCTAAAATGAGGTTTATATGATGCATGGGACTCCCATGGCCATAAAGTTGGCACCTTTATGCCATGGGAACCCTCAATGGTTCTAGATCTGAAGTCATGCCCCTTTAGAACCACAAAATCCCAAAAATGGCTCTACTAAAACTTAGAAAATGTAGAAACTTGTCCTAACTAGAGATCTAAGAGATAAATGGTCAAGGTTGAAGCTTTTTACCTTGAATGAGCTTGAAATGAAGCAAAACCTCTGGATCTACTTGCTTCTTCTGGAACCACCAAGCTTCCACTCCTTTCTTCAAGCTTCAAACAACCACAAACACACAAAAATGGCCCAGGAACACTCCAAATGCTTTAGGGTTTTGAGTTAGGGCTTTTCTGGACTGTGAGAGACGATGGAGGCTAAAGTGGGACAAGATAATGTGTTTAAATAGGGTGCAAACCCAAAATATTAGGGTTTCACCCAGGCAGTCCTACTCGTCGAGTCGGGCTCCTGACTCGTCGAGTAGGTTACTTAAAACCCGCGTCCAAAATCCAGTCTACTCAACGAGTTGGGCCTCCAACTCGTCGAGTCCCAGTGTAAAAATGCAAATACTTATATTTAAAATACGTACCGGGAACCGGGCGTTACATTAATATATATATATATATATATATATATATATATATATATATAATATTAAAGATGTTCAAAGTTAGGAACAGTGAACATCAAGGTTTTTTTATTGTTTTCGTCCTTCTACTTTCTTTCTTTGTCATTTTCTTCTTTTCGTATATTTTTTATGTGTTGCTTCTCATTATTCTTCTTCTATTCTTCGACCTTTGTTTCTGTGTTCTTCTTCACCGTTTTTGTACGGTAACGAATGGGTTTCTTCCACACCTTTTGTTCTCACCGTCTTCTCGGACTACCACCTACAAATCTCCTATTCGTTAACCCTTTGTCCTGTCGGCTACTAACCACCGTTTTGTTTCTCTATTGTCCATCACTTCTTCTTTCACCTCCTCCGTTCCAGAACCCTCTGCATCTCCCACCTCCCACCAGTATTCGATACACTTTGACGGTGCTTCCGCCGCACCTCCAATCGATTCGACACCTCCAGCCGATTTCATCACAAGTTTGATTAGGTTTGTGTAACATACACGTTCAGTTATCGTGTTATGTATTTTTAAAAGTGAAAAATATAATTAAATATTATATGAATTTGAGCATTAAGTTCTAACAGATAGTTTTTACTAGAAATGAAGTAAACCTATGTTTAGAATCACTCGGAAAATATTGGAAGTCTTATGAGATTCCAATCTAATATTGAAATTTAACGAAAATATAAAATTTGAAATAAGTAAAATTTTATTATTGAAAGTTGTATAGAATCCCGTTAGAAACATTTAGGCGAAAACCTCATCGAAATCCGAGTTATAACGAAGAAGTTATGACTAATCGAAGTTTCGCGACAGAACCGGCACGACGCCGTATAGCGTAAAAAGTGAGTTTTCGATAAACTACTTTTTATCCCTTATGATCTAAATGAAAGTCATAGTATTCGTTAAACCGAGAACTTTCATAAAAAGAACGTCTAAATCTGACTTCGTATGAGGAAGTTATGATTTTTCTAAGTTTCGGTATAGCAGTAGACAGTTAAAAACTCGAAATAAAGATCGAGTGATTTTTAGCCGACACAACCTAAATGAGAATCGAAGGTCTCGTTAATAGTAGTATAACGGTAAAAAGACAGACGAAAACGGACGTCGGATGAAAAAGTTATGAAATTTTAACGAACGTTTCCTGTCTCGGCCCGTTAAAAATATAATATTAATATAATATTAAAAATAAAGTCAAAATTAGCCGACGGAGTCTAAATGAAAGATGTAGAGCATAATCTCACCTACGCTTGTATATAAAGAACGTAAAAAGCGGAGCTCGTATGCAAAAGATATGGATTTTTGAAGTTCGGAGCACAAACTTCGAGAATTTGACTGCATTCACGACGTGAACACAGTGTTCACGACGTGAACTCAGTGAACGACGCGTTTCGAGCCTAGAAGACACACGGCAAGCCTAGGGGATGACCAAGATCAAAGTCACGACATGAACATACATGGTTCACGACGTGAGAGTCGATTTTTCAGCCTATAAAATAGAAATCGAGCCTTCCGGGTTTATGTTACAAATTCTCACTCTCATTCACTCTCTAGCCTCTCTCAAGCCCCTCTAACACCCTCCGAAGTCCCGATATCATCCCCGACACCCGAAGCAAGTCCCGACGTTCCGAAGTTCCCGAGAAAATTATATTTTCAAGTCGAAACTCTGCCCGTGTAAGGCCGGTTCTCAACTAAAATCCCCGGTTTCATCGCAAAAAGTCATATTTAGAGTCGAAGTGCTGCCCAAATTAATCCCCAGTTATTTCACGGTGAGTTCAATATATAGGAACAATTGTATGTTATGTGTTATATGTGCTATGTGCTTTTCCGTTGTTATTATTTCTGCTATTTATGATAGCAAAGCTATACCTTTGACCATGTGATCAGTGAAAGGACTTAGATTCATGGTGGTACTGGTATGTAGCCTCTGGCCATGTAGAGCATGTCTCGTAAGAGAATGACTTCTATTCTATGACATTGACAGAAGGTTAGATAGGGCTGAAAGCCTGAAATCCACCAAAATGTTTAATCAGAAATCGTATGTCTTCTGTGTCATTTGTGCCGAAGTGTTATTGATGTATATCAAGTATTGAAATTGTTATGTCTCATTGATTGTATATCATTGAATCAAATCATCGATTGATATGGAAAGCTTGTCGCATTTCACATATGCCTTTATTGTTCCTTGTACCCCTTTGCTTCTGCCATATTGAAGTATATATATGGCATAACGTTATATTGTATCTATTATTGAACTCACTAAGCGTCACCGTTTACCCCTCTCAATGTTTAACAATTGCAGGAGATAAGTAACCAGTATAGTCGTATATTGTTGGAAGATTTAGAATAGTTATAATATTACTTTTGTATTTAGGGATCATATATGTATAAAAGTATAGTATCCTGGGTAGTTGTGTAATATATAACACTTTGTAGTAGTCGGTTTGTATCCAATAGTTTGTAATCACTTTATCAATGTAAAATATTGTTTTTATGAATATGCGTGTAACATGTTTTGGAGTAACAATTGTCAAGTATGAAAGTTTGAGTATTTCAGAAATATGAAAGTGTGGGTCTTTCAGTTTGATCCTCCACTCTTGAAATTCCATCACAACCGGCCAGTTCCCTTGGCGGAGGCGAGTCCGACGAGGGTTTTTCACCGGCTGAAATTTCTTTTCAGTTGACTTGACTGGGGTGTCTCGACTTAGATGCTTACTATCACCGACGTGGCAAAGAAATCAAGGTAACCGTTGACCAATTTCCTTATAATTTTAATAAACGAAATTTAGAAGAAACATACCCTTTAAATTTTAAGGACGACTAAATCAAATATATATTAAACTCATGATTTTTTTTTATATTCACATATATTAATTACATATAAATGTTTTCTTTTCAAAAACACATATTGGACCTATAAATGTTAGATTATTTAAAATAAAAATTTTAAAACTACATAAAATAATATTAAAATATTCAGATAGATGGAAAGTTTTTTATATTAGTAAAAAGAATTGTCATACTTAATCCTAAAAACACTAGCTTTGAATTTTTTTATTAGAATTATCTTATACTATATTATAAAGCATATTAATCATATCTTGAATTTTAAGAGGTATAAGTTACAAAACTTTTTGTACAAATCAATTTTGCATAAATATCATTAATACTTTCCAAAAATTTGAAGACTTGAATTAAGGAATGTTATTAAGAAAATTAATTTGGAGCAAAATGAAAATTTTAAAATATTAAATTCATTTATATATAAATTAATTTAAATTTGTTAAACCGGAAACCGATACTAATTTTGTGTTGTTTACAAAAAAGACGTTGGTATTAGTTAATCTACATTAAATGTATAGACATGCAATATAAATATAAGGTTTAAACACAATCATATATTTAAAAGTGGTAATTGTATTTACATAATAACTAATAATATAATCTAATAAATATATCTCAATAAGAAAACTATTATCCAAAAGAGTTATTTATCGCTGCCGCTTCGTGCGGATACACATCTAGTATACTATTATTCTTGTAATATAAAAGTTGAATAACAAACATTACTAGTTGAATGATATATGATTTCTCAAGCTTACAGTCTCATATTATATTTTTACAAATCTTATATCTTATAGTTGTCTATACAAAATAATAGATCATGAGTTGATGATTAAACACAATAGCTTCATTCCTTCACATTTAGATATAATATCTCAAACATATTATTATCTCATATGTTTTGTGTTATATATTTTATTTTTTATAATATATAATCATTTTTTATTTGTATTTTATGTTATTTTATATTTTTCAATTAACTTATCATTTTTCTTATCAAACATCAATTTTTACTATCATTTCAACTATTTAGCTAACCAGTCAAACATAATTTTAATAACCTCCGATCATTTATTATTCTTATAGGTTTTGTAATCTTAATAACCTCGGATCATTTATTATTCTTATAGGTTTTGTATATTTTGACTTTTGCTTTTAATAACATTTCATTTTACATTATAGTTATATGTGGGTAGCCTTATCTTTATTATTTTTTTGATTAATTAATCTATTTAGTTATATATGAACAATAAAAATAATATAATTAATAAAAAATTTATGTCATTATAAATCAATTTTCAAATTTTTTAACATAAAACAAATATAAAATATTATAAAATATTGTGATCATATTGTTTTTTATAGCAAAATATTCGTATTATAATATTTTTATATATTTAAATACTTATGTAAATTACTATTTTTCGAAAATATTATATATACCTAAAAAATAAAAATGACAAATTATATAAAAAAGACTTATGAAGATTTTAAGATAGATACCTTTATTTCAAAAAAGTTTTTTTTTGAAAAGATTAATTATTAAAAAAGATTTGTAAATAATATATTTTTATTGAATAAAAGTTAATCAAAACTGATACAACAAAATATATATATATTTTTAAAATGAATCACTTTAAATATAGTAGTACCTGTTCTTTTGTCAAATATTTGTTATGGTGATTTAAGAATTCTAAAGATTTAAAAAAAAAAAAAAAAAAAACAATTATTACACAACGATAACTAAAAATACCTAAAATTGATTGTCGCGGGGACAAAAATATCTTTACGGAAGGAAGAAGAGCCGTTTTCATTTTCACCCTATCTCCCCTGATTTTTGACCTAAGCAATATATACAAGAAACCTATATCTATAACCTTCTCTCCAGACCAGACCCACTTTGATTTCTTTATTCAGTAATCTTCAAAACCACCGATCATATCCTCTCTGGAAAATATTGTTGACTACGTACAGGAAATAGTCGTTCCGATTGGGGTTTGTTTACTTGCTGGGAAATAGTTGATTATGCTTAGGGTTTGATCGTAGATAATGGTAGATTCAGGAGTTAGTAGGTTCTTATTGTCATGTAGGAAATGCCAGAGCTGCGCAGTGGAGTACGTCGTGCCCGTGCTTCTCCTGTAGTCGACAAGAAGAGAGGTGTCAGCTCGCCGAAGGCTGCGGCGGGGAAGAAACGATCGGAGCAATTGGTTGGTAAGTACGTCAAAACTCGAGCGGCTGTGGCGACTTTGGTTAAGGTGAAACAACAGAAGAATCCGCGGCGGCAGACCAAGCAGACAAAGGAGGAGAAAGAGGGTTTAGCACCACCCACGTTGGTTATTGTTTCCGAAACAGAGGAGAGAGGAAAAGAAACAGTCAAAGAAGTACGGATGGGGGATAGCGGCGGATTGAGCGCTAACAAGGTTACCGGCCAGGAGGAAGAAGGAAATACTGCCCCTTTTCCTGAGAGGGTACTACACACTCTCTCTGTTTTCTATTTTGTTTTGAAATTTTCAAGCCTGTTAATTTTTGCATGGTCTCAGTAAGGAAATGAACTTCTTAATTACTGGAATGAAGTTTCTGAAGTTCTGGTTATATTTCCATAGTTGTCATGTAGAGCTAGTCAGCTAGATGCATGATGGTTTAGGAAAATTCCCATTTATAGTCTTAGCTACCCATGAACCATTTGAAAGCCCTTGATCATCTTTCTGGTTGTCTTTTTTATATTTCTAATGGTTGTAGTCTCCCTTGTTTCTGCACTTGCTTATACTTTTTGAGAGGCTGCATAGGCAAGATGTCATTAAGTACAAATGGTTTCCTGTTAGCATTGTGGAGTTATAATCTATTTGAATTGTTGTATCATAGCTTTTCGAATCTCTCAATCAGTCAATTGATCATTTGAATACATCAGTAGGTACTTTCTTTGATCCTTCATTGGTTGGTTTTCAGGTTCAAGTAGGTGGATCACCACAATATAAGGTTGAGAGGAAGCTAGGCAAAGGTGGTTTTGGTCAGGTATTTGTAGGTCGCCGTGTTTCTGGTGGAACTGAACGAATATCAGGTCCTGGAGCCATGGAGGTAATATTTTCTTTACCCAATCATTTTCGTTTATATTCTTTTTTCTAAAATTGGATTTGGCTAACTTCTTTCCTCTGCTTCTCTTTGTAACAGGTAGCTCTTAAATTTGAGCACAAAAACAGCAAAGGCTGCAGTTATGGTCCTCCATACGAGTGGCAAGTTTACAAGTATGTGCTTACTTTGGGTTCTATCTTAGTCAAGTTAAACATGTTTTTTTCAAAACTTTAAGTGGCATTGATGTTCTTTTTGATCAAACAGCACTCTAGGTGGCAGTCACGGTGTGCCTAAAGTACATTATAAAGGAAAACAAGGAGAGTACTATGTGATGGTATGATAATCCTAATTTATGTCTTTTCTCTTTCAATATATTTGAAAGCTAGACAACATTATAGCAATCTGTTGTCTTTATGCCTTTTCTCACTCTTTCAGGTCATGGACATGCTTGGACCTAGTCTATGGGATGTTTGGAATTCTTCTGGCCAATCGTGAGTTCTTGAACTTGTGCACATGGAAAGATATCCTTCTTTGTTTTGCATTGTTCTTGGTTTCTTGTTTGTTAACCATCTCTAATATCCAGGATGTCATCTGAAATGGTAGCTTGTATAGCTGTGGAAGCTTTGTCAATTTTGGATAAGCTGCATGCAAGAGGGTATACTAAATAACTCATATGCTTCTTTTGTTAGTTTTCAAGTTGATACGAACATATATTTGACCTTGTTTCTTTCATTTCACCATGTTGAATGACTTCTGTTCCTTAGTTTTCAAGTTGATACGAACATATATTTGACCTTGTTTCTTTCATTTCACCTTGTTGAATGACTTCTGTTCCTTATTTGTTAGTTTTCAAGTTGATACGAACATATATTTGACCTTGTTTCTTTCATTTCACCATGTTGAATGACTTCTGTTCCTTAGTTTTCAAGTTGATACGAACATATATTTGACCTTGTTTCTTTCATTTCACCTTGTTGAATGACTTCTGTTCCTTATTTGTTAGTTTTCAAGTTGATACGAACATATATTTGACCTTGTTTCTTTCATTTCACCATGTTGAATGACTTCTGTTCCTTAGTTTTCAAGTTGATACGAACATATATTTGACCTTGTTTCTTTCATTTCACCTTGTTGAATGACTTCTGTTCCTTATTTGTTAGTTTTCAAGTTGATACGAACATATATTTGACCTTGTTTCTTTCATTTCACCATGTTGAATGACTTCTGTTCCTTAGTTTTCAAGTTGATACGAACATATATTTGACCTTGTTTCTTTCATTTCACCTTGTTGAATGACTTCTGTTCCTTATTTGTTAGTTTTCAAGTTGATACGAACATATATTTGACCTTGTTTCTTTCATTTCACCATGTTGAATGACTTCTGTTCCTTAGTTTTCAAGTTGATACGAACATATATTTGACCTTGTTTCTTTCATTTCACCTTGTTGAATGACTTCTGTTCCTTATTTGTTAGTTTTCAAGTTGATACGAACATATATTTGACCTTGTTTCTTTCATTTCACCATGTTGAATGACTTCTGTTCCTTAGTTTTCAAGTTGATACGAACATATATTTGACCTTGTTTCTTTCATTTCACCTTGTTGAATGACTTCTGTTCCTTATTTGTTAGTTTTCAAGTTGATACGAACATATATTTGACCTTGTTTCTTTCATTTCACCATGTTGAATGACTTCTGTTCCTTAGTTTTCAAGTTGATACGAACATATATTTGACCTTGTTTCTTTCATTTCACCTTGTTGAATGACTTCTGTTCCTTATTTGTTAGTTTTCAAGTTGATACGAACATATATTTGACCTTGTTTCTTTCATTTCACCATGTTGAATGACTTCTGTTCCTTAGTTTTCAAGTTGATACGAACATATATTTGACCTTGTTTCTTTCATTTCACCTTGTTGAATGACTTCTGTTCCTTATTTGTTAGTTTTCAAGTTGATACGAACATATATTTGACCTTGTTTCTTTCATTTCACCATGTTGAATGACTTCTGTTCCTTAGTTTTCAAGTTGATACGAACATATATTTGACCTTGTTTCTTTCATTTCACCTTGTTGAATGACTTCTGTTCCTTATTTGTTAGTTTTCAAGTTGATACGAACATATATTTGACCTTGTTTCTTTCATTTCACCATGTTGAATGACTTCTGTTCCTTAGTTTTCAAGTTGATACGAACATATATTTGACCTTGTTTCTTTCATTTCACCTTGTTGAATGACTTCTGTTCCTTATTTGTTAGTTTTCAAGTTGATACGAACATATATTTGACCTTGTTTCTTTCATTTCACCATGTTGAATGACTTCTGTTCCTTAGTTACGTGCATGGAGATGTAAAGCCAGAGAACTTTTTACTTGGCCAGCCATCAACATCTCAAGAAAAGAAATTATTTCTTGTTGACCTGGGGTTGGGTAAGAAAACTCATTTTACTTGTAGAAATTAATTTTCGTTACTTGATGGTTTCCTCTTTAATGATTTTACTGATACTAAATGCAGCAACAAAGTGGCGAGAGACTGCTAATGGTCAACATGTTGACTACGACCAACGGCCTGACATGTTCAGGTCAAATTGAAATCACCAGTTTCTTGAAACAAACTATTGTATTGTCTTACTTAATGTCCATTTGGATTCATAGTGAATAGCCATGTGATTGCAGGGGAACAGTTAGATATGCTAGTGTGCATGCACACTTGGGTAGGACTGCAAGTAGAAGAGATGATCTGGAATCTCTTGCATATACACTCATATTTCTTCATCGAGGCAGGCTTCCTTGGCAAGGGTATCAGGTATTACATCATGATTCACCAGATTCTTTTATTGGCATATATATGAGATTGCTTTGGTAATCTTATGTTGTTTGTTTAGGGTGACAATAAATCGTTTCTAGTGTGCAAGAAGAAAATGGCGACATCTCCTGAAATGTTGTGTGTCTTTTGCCCTGCACCTGTAAGGCAGTTTCTGGAGATAGTTGTGAATATGAAGTTTGATGAAGAACCAAACTATTCGAAGCTAATTTCTTTGTTTGAGGGACTAATAGGACCCAATCCTGCTATAAGGCCCATAAACACAGATGGTGCTCAAAAGGTGATTCATTTCGTTACTACTTAACTTCCCAGTGTGTATGATTATGATATGATCTGTTGTTAATTAGAATGTTAAATTAAAGAGTTAATGACTTTGTTTTTAAAAAAAAAAAAAAAAAAAAAAAAAAAAAAAAAAAAACTTCAGATCATCTGTCAAGTTGGTCAAAAACGGGGCAGATTGAATCTTGATGAGGATGATGATGGACAGCCTTCAAAGAAAATCCGAATGGGAGTCCCTGCAACACAGTGGATTTCAATTTACAATGCCAGGCTACCAATGAAACAAAGGTTGGTGGTACGGGTACCTTTAATTTATTATTTTATATTCTGTGGGCCTCTTATATCTAAAATGGGGCTTGTTGTGCATGATTAGGTACCATTACAATGTTGCAGATGCAAGATTAAGCCAACATGTTGAGAGAGGAAATGCTGATGGCTTACTTATAAGCTGTGTGTCATCTTGTTCCAACTTATGGGCTTTGATAATGGATGCCGGGACAGGGTTTTCAAGCCAAGTTTATGAACTGTCTCCTTTCTTCTTACACAAGGTATAGACTATTGAGTGATAAATGGTGTGTTTGGAAAAAAAAGAAAGTTATTTATTTTATGAGTGATGAGATTGATGGATGATACAGGAATGGATTATGGAACAATGGGAGAAGAACTATTACATCAGCTCCATTGCTGGTGCTAACAATGGAAGCTCTCTGGTGGTTATGTCAAAAGGTATGTTGAGCTTTTCTTGTAAGAGCAGTTTGCTTGCATAATGCATGTGTTATTATTGTGTATTGTGTATTCTTATTTTATGAAGTTTTAGGGACACAGTACTCTCAACAGTCTTACAAAGTTAGCGACTCGTTCCCTTTCAAGTGGATAAACAAGAAATGGAGAGAAGGGTTTCATGTGACATCCATGGCAACCGCGGGTACCCGCTGGGGTGTTGTCATGTCCCGTAATGCTGGCTTCAGTGATCAGGTAGGTAGCATGATATAAATATTATATTGGTATGGGAAATGTTATATATAATAAGAGTAATCATAATGCATTATGCATCTTCTGAGTATGATGAGTGGGGTGTATAATAGGTGGTGGAGCTTGACTTTCTATATCCAAGTGAGGGGATTCATAGAAGGTGGGATAATGGTTACCGTATTACATCAACAGCTGCCACCTGGGATCAAGCTGCTCTTATCTTGAGTGTGCCTCGCCACAAGCCTGGCGATGAAACACAGGAAACCTTACGCACATCACAGTTTCCAAGCACACATGTTAAGGTCGGTTTTCATATATTTTCTCATTCAGCTTTGCTTGTTCTTGCTCATCATTTATGATTTATAAATGGTATGTGCAGGAGAAGTGGGCTAAAAATTTGTATCTTGCCTGCATTTGCTATGGAAGAACTGTGTCTTGAATCATGATGATGATGGTATGTGGGTTTGAAAACTTGTTGTATTGTATTTAATTTTGAAATGTTGCTGTGTATGCTGATGATACTCTCTCTCTCTCTCTCTCTCTGTTTGTTGTCATGTGCAGTGTGCAGAGAGAGAGGGTAGAGGACAGAGGACAGAGGTGGTGTGTAAAGTGTTTGTTGTAAACTCATGTGTTGTTGTGAATCAAGGACACCAGTGGTGGTCCAGATTCTGAGTAGTCAACTAGTCTAGTCTTGATGTTGATGTTGACCCACCCATATTTATAATATTGTTGTTTGTAGCTGTACCTAATCGCTGGTTATATGTATGCCATTGTGATTGTATGTGTTAAGCTTTGCTTCAAGGAAAGCCATAATGTTATTATGGCGTGTTAAACTTGGTTACTTTTTTGGATATGCATGCTACTTTAACCAGTGTGTTTTTGTTGGAAACATGTTATTTGATTTTGTTGGAAGTCTCAACTCCAGAGCTTCAGGGTTAGTATTTAGTGCTTCTAGCATTCTATGCGATGCATGGTCAAATGCCATTTTAGAAATAGTATAAACAAATGGAGAAAACTAGCCACCAACCTCTAATCAAATCTTATTTCAACTTTAGCTTCAAGTGACCCAACAATTGAAGAATACACCAAAAAAAACAACAAATAAAGTATTGTAAGCTAAAGATAGACTGATCAATTAGTATAAAAATTGTTCAAACTTGTCTTTTTTTATTTATTTATTACTTTACCAACTTATTTTCATCGGTAATCATTATACCACATTTAACCTTATGACACCATGTTTTTGAAAAGGCGCAAGCCTCGTGTCTGGTTGAGCTGACGTTCTTGGTGTTCAGGCCCATTTGGAATATACAGATTAGATCGTGTTTGGATTCGTCTTGATCTTATTGAGGGGAAGACTTGTTATCTCCCTTCTTATTCATACTTGAAGGTTTACAAGTGGCGACTGTGAATGTGGTTGCCACCACCAATCTTTACAAGGAGCCAAAGTTGGTATCGGTGGCATTAATGTTTCACATCTTCTTTTCAATGATAACGTTTCGTTCTTTGGAATTTGGATATTGGTCGCAAGAGAATATCTTTAATATCGTGCATGTATTACGATACTTCTATTTGGCTTCCGGTTTGATACTTGATCTTTACAAGTCGAACATGTATGGTATCAGAGTTAATTTTGATTTGGTGGAACAACTTGCGGTTCTGACAGGGTGTAGAGCAGATAAAAACTCCCGTAGGGTGTAGGGTTGGAAAACGGTCATAGACAAGTTTGAAAAATAATTGTATAATTGGAAAGTGGAGTTGCTTTCAATTGGTGGTCACTTCCCACCCCATTCTTCGTAGAGTGTTGGTGGCGATAAGAAAAACATAGGCACGACACTATTTTTGAGTCTCTATAGTGGAATATTAGTTCAATTGGTTTAATAATAGGAACCATAAATTTACTGTAAGGGTTACAAAACCCAGTTATCACCTCACCGCTCCTTTGCAAATGTTTGTCGTTTTCTCCCTACTTACGTTTTCTTTATTAGAATCATATTATCAATGAAATTGATTGTTTTAGCCAAGAGCAACAACATGACAATGACTTGAAAAATATTTCTGTTTCGGACAAAGTTTACCCTGATAAATGGGCACCAGGCAACTTTCATCAACATCCCCCGTAATAATTCACCCCTGTGCAAAAATATCAAGCAATAAACTAGACTCTAAAATGCCAAAAGATTAGAGCCACGGGGCTCTATATCAGTCTTGAGCCAGAACCTGGAAGTCAGTGACTTCCACTTCCAGGTTGTAGCTCAAGACTGTTCTTTCCATATGCGTCCAGACACTTTTAGCTTCAGCTCCTGCCTGTCCCCACCAGAAAAGAACAATGCTATATTCCTTGTTATAATCAGCCCATCAAGACTATCACGAACAGTCTTGTGACTATCACGAATACTCCTCGGGATCCCTTGCCACTTCAACTTTCTACCATTTCCTCCAACTTCCAGACTGTAACTAAACTTGTTAGCATCATTTTCATCCCCCATGAACCGCAAAAACGCCATGTAAACCGGTGCTGCTCCCAGATGAAAAGCTTCAAAATGCAAGCAGAATTGGTATCCAAAGCAGTTGAAAATCTGCACACCCAAAATCAAAACCAGTCTTATTAGCTCACAGGGACTGTTTACGTTACTTGGTATTTCTAGAAGGGGGTGAAGTGTAGATCTTACGGTCAACATCCAAGTAGCATTCTCAATCTCATGAGGATTAGGCTTCACATATCGGTGGTTGAAGCTAGAGCCATCATGCATATCAACATTATGATCCGTCTTCAAATGTGCAACAATGAATGGAATATCACCGGTGACTGGACATTCTGCACCTGCGTATGGACAATTATACCCTCGATGCTTGCAATCTTCTTCATGTCTCATCCTGCTGTGATATGCTAAAATATCTTGGCAACCATAAACATGGTACTTGCATGGTAATTCAATGGACTCTGCAACTTTTTCCAAAGCCAAACACCTTATATTTCCAAGCTCTTGTCTACATATCGGGCAACTGTTTTGAACTTTAGTCTTGCAAACCACACATATCGTGTGCCCATTTGGACACTGCACATAAACATTCAAATTTAGAACATAATTCTTATTTGTATTTATTATTCACATGAGAATTGGGAAGAAAAAAAAAAAAAAAAAACCTACTTGATGAATTGGGGGACACATTATGTTGAGGCATACAGGGCACTCGAGTAGATCATGAACAGCACTGTTTGATGCCATTCCAGGCCTTCCACCAATAGAATTACATATTCTGAGGCCACCTCTTCCTTCCACATTTGCAGATTTGACACTGTAATCAGCAATAGCAGCACGTGATTCAGTCACATCCTGGTAAACATTACCTCCAGGAGCCATGTTCTTGCTTTCTTGTGGTCTTTGATTTGCTCCTGAAATTTGAAATCAAACCAAAATCATTATGAAAAACCCTAATTTTGAAAGTTTGAATGCAGCTGGGCAGGGATGGAGAGGGGCAAGACATAACATAGACAATAAAGTTGAATTCAATAAAGGTAGATATAAGATATAGGTATGGGATTATATTATTATAGGGAAAACAAGATAACTGTTATACAAAGAAAGAATCCATTCCACAGATGGCGTTGGAAAGAAGATTTCTTTATGAGTGCAAGAAACCTACACCCATGGGTTAACTTTCATATCCAAATGTAGCAGATTTTAACAAACATTCAATCCGAATATCAGAATATGTTTTC
The DNA here is from genome assembly GCF_052849685.1 of Lactuca virosa. Lineage (NCBI taxonomy): Eukaryota > Viridiplantae > Streptophyta > Magnoliopsida > Asterales > Asteraceae > Lactuca > Lactuca virosa. The sequence continues at coordinate 255,199,964 of NC_136427.1, read as the reverse complement.
TAGCGAACCTCATCCGAGGTTGACTAGACAACTACTACAATTTCAGTATGGGAGACTGGTGTTAACAGATTCAAAGAACTGAGAAATTAAGGTATTTAACCATGGAATTACCTGAATTCCTTTAAAGAAAACTCATACATTCCTCCCTAAATCGTAACATCGTTGTTGAAGTTCAAGAAGAAAACAAGTTGACTTGGCCCATTATTTTTTCAGAGACTTTTTTTCACTTGAATCATCAACAGACGTTAGTTTCAACGAATCAAAACATGCGCAGAAAACAGAATCGTTATAATCAAGAGACTGAGAGAGATAGCTAAAACGTAAGAACTGACCAAGAACTGCAAACCCCAGATGAGAAAGTCAATACCCAGAAGCCAAAACGAAGCAACCCATCAGTACTTGGGGATTTGTTGTGAGTTTGTTGTAATGATACACCAAGATTAGGGTTTAAATAGATAGAGTAGATCGGATGAATTGACTTGAAGTGGTGATAAATTCCGACACTTAAAGATTTGGGCAATCTTGAACTCCCAGGATTCATTCAATTCTGTGAATCTATCTAGGATTGTAGAACGGTTGAGATGGTAATAAATATTGGGATTTTTATGATGTGTGTGTTTAACAGCTAATAAGGGGATTTGAGCAATGGTTTTGAAATGCAAATTTATGGTTTTTCCTGTTGTCTTGTTTTGAAATTAGTTTTGGCTTTTACGAGACATTTGCGCACGCGTTGCTCTGTTATCATCAACTTTAACTCTATTTATGATTTCGTTATCACCCATTAATCTCAAATAAGAAATAATAGAGTAAACCACTATTTATGATTTCGTTATCACCCATTAATCTCAAATAAGAAATAATAGAGTAAACCACAAATTTCCTTCTGTGTATATGTTTTTTTTTTTTTTTTTTAAAGGCAAATAGATTAATCATTAGGGTAAATTACACGGATGGTCCTTGTGGTTTAGGGTAATCTGCATATTTGGTCCCTACCAACTTTTTTTAACTTGGAACGTCCTTAATTTATATTTTTGTTGCACGCTTGGTCTCCATCCGCTCTAAAAATACTATTTTACCCTTACTGATTTCTTTTACCTATTTTAAATTGTCATTTAATTAAAAAATATTAATTAAATATGAAAAAGTATTAATTAAATGTATATTGTTATGATTAAAGAACTGCACCACCGAACCCTCATCCCCTCCTTTGTTCAGTCGCCAGAAATACTAACTCCTCTCGCCGGGAAATCTCACATATTGATGGCGTCTTCACTGGCTCTACCTCCACCTCCCCCCACGACTCTCTTCTCCGGCTAAAATGAAGCGTGTTGTGGTAATCACCAAAATCAATGGAACTTGAACCTTAAATTGATCCATGATGCAAACCTAAAATTGAAACTAAAGTCGAAACTGAAACTAAAATCAAACCCAAAACTCAAAATCAAATCTGAATTCAAAGCTGAAACTGAAATCAAACTGAAAACTTAAGTTGAAACTTAATTCAAACCTAGAACTCAATCAAACCTTAAACTAAAAATTGAACCTGAAATCAAACCTAACCAATGTTGTAGGGTCGGTTTGGGCACCGAAACTGAAATCAAACATGAAATCTATTGGATTTGTGGCTTCTGGATCGATAACATGTTTCTCATCCCGAGACAGAGAAAGAGGCCAATGCTCAAGTTTGTATTGTCTCATCAGATTCGAGTGCCTGCTTCACCTCCGCCTTCTCTGGTGGCACCGGTAATAGATGTTGGTGGCGAAAACATAAGCGAGGCAATTAGACTTTCAGGCTTCGTCTTCTTTCAAGTGAAATAAAGAGATACAAAGTAGAGAGACAGGTTAGTCCCACGAGTGAAGAGGAGAAGGATATGAAGGGTTTTCTCGCCAGCCAAGAACACGACAGGTGAAGAAGGAGCCAAGAAGGTGAAGAAGACGACGTTGTTAGAGTGGTAGGAGATGCAGCTGACCGATGATGCAGCCGGTGAATGGTGATGATGGAAGACGACAGGTGAAGAAGGAGCCAATAAGGGGTTGGAGGTGTTTCTTAGGGTTTTAAGGATTCTTTTATTTTTTTTCATTTTTTAATATAAAAAGTAAAAGAATAGATAAATGAAAAAATGAATAACATATTAAGGGTAAAATAGTATTTTTATAGCGCACAAGGACCAAGCGTGCAACAAAAATATAAATTAGGGACGGTCCGAGTTAAAAAAAATTGTTAGGACCCAAACACGCAAATTGCCCTAAACCATAGGGACCATCCATGTAATTTATCTTAATCATTATTAATCTTTTGATCTTGGTTAAATATGTGCAAACTCATATGCAATTTTAAAGCATTTTTTTGTTACTTTGTTAAATTCTAATCTTTTTCTATAAGCTAATATTTTTGAGCATTTTATATGGTGGAATTAGACAAGATCGGAAAAAAAATCGTAATGGGAACCGGAGCCTGGGTATTTGGTCAGGTTTTCGATTCTCTATTTCCTACTAAATTTGCTATATGTACATGAAAATATTCTCCTGTTTATTTGTGTTGTTAGATTTTCTCTTAAGAAGATTAATATGTGTATGTTGCATGTTGTTGGAGATGTAAATGAATCGAACGAACACGAATAAAGACTTTTTTTGTTCGTTCATTTAAGTTAGCCGAACAAACGAACGCATACAAACGGATAAATGAATGAGTTTTCTTGTTAATGTTCGTTCGTTTAACAAATTACATTGCTCATGTTCGTTTGTTTATGTTCGTGAAATGATAAACGGCCGAACACAAATGAACATAGATAAACAAACACAACTAAACATATATAAACATAAACGAACAAATAATATAATATTGTAATAAGAAACAACAGAATATATATGAGGATAAATAAACTTCAATGAACAATATAAATAACGTTCACGAACATAAATAAACGAATGAGACTCTTGTTCATGTAGAGAACTTGTGTTCATATTCGTTTATTTATTAAATAAACGAACATAATCGAACTTCTCGTTGAACGTTCGTTTCATTTACAACCTACATATTGTTTTTTTATTTGGGTTGCTTTTACTAATTATTATACGAACATCTAGCTTTGTCTAACAAATCCACCATGCAACTATCAAGTAAGTATGAAGCAAAACAAAAAAACATTTTTACTTATTATAAATAGAAATGATCAATAAAAATGGTCATAGTTGCAACATCAATATATCTTCTTTTTTTCATCATAGGAAAGTCGAGAATTTTGTTTTTCTCTTTATCAACATATGCTTTTCACTCCATTTATTTTTTGTATAATTTCTCAAAACTTATACTCTACAATCACAGTATAATGTTGGCTAATGCTCAACAACCTTGATTTTATTTTTGTTGTGTCCAATGTTCATTTTTTTATTCCATAGCTCCAATAATATCCTTTCGTTGTTCTTTGACTCTATTAGATTACTCTTTTGTAACATCCTAAAATTTTCAGATAAAAATTTTCATTTCAAACATCCGGTAGTCATGTCAAAACAACCAACAGTGTATCATAATGAAAATAATATCAGAGTACAAATCCCAAATTCATATAATACAGAAAAACAAGGGCGGATGCGGTGCGATCAAGTCGGACCCTTCCCTTTCGAGCTGGAAGTACCTGAAACACAAACTGTGTTGGTAATTTTAATGTCACCATGTCATTTTATGTAATTGGAACCAACATGTGAGCTAAGGGGCTTCATAATTTGTACTCTAATATATGTACGGGTTTTGTGCGGAGTGCACGCATGTATAAGATCGAATTCGAAGCCGGTTCAACGAAAAGTCGGAGGTACGGGGGGCAGCGCCCCTGGGTCCGGGGTTTCCAAAGGGGTAGCGCCCCTAGCTGGGTCCAAGGGGCAGCGAGGTCGAGGGGCAGCGCCCCAAAAGGTCTCCGAATTATACATATGAGAACATAATGGGAAATTCAAATTCTTGAGAGTGATTATGGTAAAACTAATGAAATTCGTTAGTTTTGGAAACCCTAAATCCTCATTAAAAATCCGGATTTCCCTGACTTGCTTCCAAAGCAACCCATGACGGCCAACCCTAAGAGAAACCGTAATCTCGTTTATTGTATAAACGACTCTTCTCTTTGAGAAGAGACACACGAAAATTATTAGCTCTCTTTTTCTTTAAACGAACACAGAATCCTTCTAGCAATTTGGCTTATGTTTTCTGTGCCTAGATTCGTAAGTGTTCTCTTGGATTATCCTAGGCTGAATTTCTTGCAACCCAGGAATAGGGTAGAAATATCAATTCGGAAAGTGTTCACACGATCCAAGGGGTATCCAGATCTCCAACGTAAACCCTATTTCCTCTAACAAACTGATAATTGTAAGCACAAAGCTTAGTGACCCTCCCCCCCCCCCCCAAAAAAAAAACCCCATACCATACATACATAACAGTTAAAGCATAATCGAGTCTATTTAAACCCCTTCGGTCTCTTTCAACCCCTTCGGTCTCTTTCAAGCGGTACTAGGTATATTTCAACCCCTCCGGTCTCTTTCAACCGGTACTAGGTATATTTCAACCCCTTCGGTCTCTTTCAATCGGTATCAACTCTATTTCACCCCTACAACTAACACATAATCATAACAGTAAGAGTCATACAGACAACAAACATATACAAGCAATACAGGAAATTGTCACGAAGACAATTATCATCCTACCAACATAGTCTAGTGGGTCGGCATTGGTGCCTTCGACCCACGAGTAAAGTGAAGGAAACTCACCTCATTCTGAAGATATCAAATCACACCCGGGTTGCCGAATCGTGAAGTCCTCTCACTAAATCATAAATAATAGAAACCTAATTAGTAAGTAGGTCATTAACCCTACCTGAGAGTTTAAATCCCAAACCCCGACTTCCAGGGTAAAAGGTTGCTTAACCATTCCCTTATTGGGCCTAACATACCACAACCCAACTCCAATCTAGCCCAAATTCCAAAAGACATTTCATGCCTAGTATGGCCTTAAGTCCAAAAAGGCCCAACACAACAAGGCTTGCGGCCCAACAAGGGATCAAATCCTTAAGCCCAAAAGTGGCCCGAAACTAAAAGCCCAAAAACCTCTCTATTGAGTACGCTAAGTGTACCATCAGTACGCCTGGTGTACTCGAGTGCTTTATGTCACAACTGGCATTTTTGCCAGGAAATTCTGTGATCATGTAAACATTAACTATGATAACCCTTGTAACCCTAACTTGATGATATGCACTATGTTCATTCTATGACAACAAATTTAGTCAATATCCACAATTGTAGTTCAAAACTCTATGCAAAACATTTCGGAAAGTCAATTGGGAGTTGCAAACCCTAAAAATCCCGGTTCAAGTTCTTTATGGACTAGGATTTTCTTAAATGGGCTCTAAATGGACCCAATTCATAAATCTATAACGTTTTGGACCATTTGGGTCTAAAATGATTCATTCTAACCCTAATGGGCCTTATTGGGCCATAAATGAACTAGTTAGCCCTAATAGGCCATAAACCCATTCCCTTATACCATATTGGGCCTTGGGCCGTGAACCATCCTAAGGGCCCAATGGGCCGAAAAATATTATTAGGCTTATGAAATTCGAACTAAGCCTAGAATGGGCCCAAACTATCTCACTCTTATTTCCTTGGCCCAAATCTCGGCCCAATATATATATATATATATATATATATATATATATATATATATATGTGTGTGTGTGTGTGTGTGTGTGTGTGCTAAAAAAAAAGAAAAAAAAAGAAGATAAAGGGAGGATTAAGGAGAAGATGACAACTCACAATTACACACCATATATCTATAAACTCACATACATCCATAAAAGCTATTACCCTCCATGCAAAAATCATTCTTTTTCTCCCCTCTCTTATTTTTGGCCGAGAGCAAGTATACACACACACATCTTTAATTTTTCAAACACTCTTAAATCTCTCAAGAACACTTCCTTCTTCCATCAAAATTTCGAGATTTGTGAAGTGCTTCAAGAGGATCCTTCACCAATATCATCATCCTTGAGCCATCTAAGTTCTAAAGTTGTTCAAGAAGCTTGCTAGGACCAAAATCTCTTCACATCTTCACCAAAAACCGAGAACAACAAGCAAAGGTGAGTTCATACCCCCTTGTTTTCGGTTTTTACATATTTTTAGGGGAGAATACAAGTATTTATGTGTAGATCTATGTATTTATGCATGTTATGTGTGATTTTCTTGGTTATTCTTGTGAAAATGTGGAAAAGCTTGACATATCTCGAAATCTCTAACAAAAATGGGTGTGAATCATAAACTAAAACATACTAGTCAACATACTACAAATGATAAAGGTTTTATACATGCTTAAGATGTGAAAAACAAAACAAAAATCTTGTATAAGGATCATTTTTGACAAGTAAACAAAAGGTTGGGATAACTTTTACCACTTACGGTTTTTATAAGGGTCATAAGAGTCATTTTCTTTTTTTTAAATGGGTCTTTATGATATTTATGACTTTAAAGGGGCTAAAAGTAAAATTTTCGCATAATGGGCCATAATATGGGCCATTACGGTTTCTTTGGGCCTAAAATGTAAAAATCTTGATTTTTATGGATAAAATTGTCATTTGATACAAATTTGAACTAAAAATGTAAATATGTGGAATTAGGGGCTGGAAATGACACTCTAGTAGAAATTGGACCAAAAATGTTATTTTTATAAAATTGGGCCGAAATTGTCATTTTTATGAAAAATGGGCTGAAAATGTAATTTTTGTAGAAATGGGTCGAAAACAGCAAAATTTACATATTTGGGCCAAAAATATTCATTTAGATGTATTTGGGTCAAAAATGTTAAATTATATTTAGTTGGGCCGAAATTGTAAATATTTATGAATTTTGGACCGAAAGTAAAATTTTAACCAAAATGGGCCACAAATGGTCAATATATTTGAATTAAGCCCATAAATTGAATACTTTTAGTCTTAAGGGATCTAAAGTGTCAAATTTTCCAAAAATGTGACTAAAATGTATATTTTCGGTCTAGTGGGCCAAAAGTGTCACTATTACAAAAATTAGACATTTTTGTTGTCTTGGTAAACCTCGAGCTAAAACAAACAAGGAAATAATAATGAATGGACGAAATACATCGATAACAATTTTTATTGGGCCTAATACTCTCGTTACATGGCCAATGGGCCTTAAGGGCCCATTTAAGTGTATATTGGGCCTAATATTTTCCATGAAGTGTTTATTGGGCCTTGCGGCCCATTTACATGTTAATTTGGGCCTGAACTATGGATCACATGTTTATTGGGCCTTAGTGGTCTATTTACATGCCTATTGTGCCTAAATTACCCTTTTACATGTTAATTGGGCCTTAGTGGTCCATTTACATGCTAATTGGGCTTGGACTAAAAATCACATGCTTAGCGGATCTTAGCTATACCTCTACATAATTGTTGAACTTCATACATTCATATGCATACCTTTGGATTTGAAAACTTACAACATACACGTAAACATTAAACATGGTGAAAGACATAACAATCGTGAAAAGTTGAGGATCTAGTGAGACTTGTCGGTTGGCACCTTTGAGTGTACAATCGTAGCCTGTAGTTATAACCAGAGTTTCCTGGAGGGAGAGCGGGAGTTTGTGTATAGATCTATACGGTGTGACCCCCCACGCCTTAGCTGTTCGCTACAGCTAGACTAGGCCAGTCTAGGGCGACAAACCTTACCTACTTCAAAACCGGCGCCTGAAAACGCCAATACAGGCGAATTAGTCATTATCAAGCATGGTTGTAACGGCTCGCTTAGAGACTAACTTCATCAAAGATTTCGGTATATTTATACAAATCTAGACGATACTAAAAACATACATACATCGATACTCGGTCTTGGAAATTTTATGATTACGATACTTTTATAAGCAGAAAATATCGAATTTTCTGGGAGAAATACATTTATACATTACCTTCTACTTACATCAGAAAATACATGGTTTTTATCTGGAGTACATTGTTGTTATTTATACATTCCAAAAGCAGCAAACACACATGCATTAATACTTGATTTTGACACATTACCTTCAAACTACTTTACAGAAAATATCGGATTTTCTGGTGTTTTACGAACCATACAAAACTTTTCAATCAAACATGCTTATGAACTCACCAACATTATATATGTTGACCGTTTTCAAAATAACTTGTATTCTCAGGTAACCGTTAAGCAGAAGAACCTTCAAGTGTGTGGATTTATTTTGTGTAATGTCACTCATCGTACTATTAATATTTTGGAATTATGTAACCTAAGACAATGTACTTGATGTGAACAATACCAGTTGTAATATGTAATGTTTGGTGATGATCGTGTTATGTTTCATGTATATTCATTGCAATGATATTTCAATTGATAGTCACACGAGCCCTCAGACGTTTCCGTCGTCTGGTTCGGGGGTGTGATACTTTACAAGGTCAGGACTCTAGGTGCGTACGCTCAACGTACACCCACGTACGCCCCAGTTGGCCATAGATTACTTTTAAGGTCTTAATTCCTTAATACCTAACGTCCAGCTTCATATCTAAGCTTATTAAAACATAGTAATCCATAAAGTTGCAAACTTTATGCTTTGCATCGCTTAACAAGGTCAAATCATTGATTTTAACATACTAACTTCATGAAACAACCCTCCACCCTTGCATGGTTGAGCTTAAACCATCAATACACTATTTTATGCACAAGGGACATCAGAAACACTAAGATCTATCATCATAACCCTCTGGAGTAGCTTATACTCTCAAGAAACACCTTAAGGGACCAAAATAAACCAAAAACCTAACTATCTAGAACTAAGAGATGAATCATCAAGGTAGTAACTTTATACCTTCAATTAGCTAGAAAGGGTGAATAACCTCTGGATGTACAAGCTCCCTCTTGTCCAATGCTTCTCTAATAGTCTTCTTTTTCTTCAAGATACACCATACACACACACAAGGTTAATCTCGTTGGAAACTTGGTTAGAGGTTCGAGGTATAGCTCAAGGGGCAATGGAGGCTAATAAGGTGAAGGACTTCGGGGACTTAATGTGCTTAAATAGGGTGCAAACCCTAAAAATTAGGGTTTACCCCTGACTCACGTACGCCTTGTGTACGCAAGGGTACGCCTAGCGTACCAGGGGAACACCCCGCCTCGTGCATGCATTGGAGTACGCCCGACGTACCATATGTATTCCCAGTGTACTCGGGTCCAAGTCAATAGATAAATGAGATAGTTTTGCTAAGAGTTTACCAGAAAAATCGGGCGTTACAATTCTCCCCCACTTGAATCAGACTTCGTCCTCGAAGTTTGCTGTCGCAAATAACTCTGAGTAATGCTCCCTCATGTATTCCTCAGGCTCCCATGTCCACTTAGAACCCTTTCGGTGCTGCCATTGCACCTTCACCAATCCCACAACCTTGTTCCTCAAGGTTTTCGTCTTCCAGTCAAGTATCGCCACCGGTCTCTCAATGTAATTCAGGCAGTCATCCACCTGAATATCCTCCAATGGAATCACTGCGGAATCATCCTACAGTATATTGAGCAAACTCACCTCGCAAAGCAGCTCAAAAGCTAACACGTCCTCAAAATCCCACAATAGGTGCTAGGCGCCACCTAGATAACCACACGAGGCAAATCTTTAATTTACCTATCAGGACATTAATGGCTAAATAAAATCCACAAATCAAAAGTCAACCCTCAAGGTCAACGGTCAAAGTCAACAATCAATGTTGACTCCAACTGATAGCCACGACGTGGTCTTCCTTGGTCACGCCGTGGTCCGCTGACTACCAAACAGTCGGGAAAATCCCCGCCGCCACGCCGTGGTGACCTAGGACCATGCCGTGGTTGTAGAGGTTTCCAACAACTTAAACATTAAGCTGTTTTCTCCGATTTCAAGAGCTCCAAAGCTCAGATCTGGTCCAAAATGTGATATAGAAGGATAAAGTTTCTAACTTTATCCATTAGGACCACCCAAAAGGTCAAAAACCTAAATCTCCATGTCCCAAAAGGCTTAATAAGGCAAGAACTTTATTAATAAACATTTATGCCACAAAGTCCAAAATCCATCATTTCTGGAAGTGATTCTAGCACCCAAACTAACTTAAAAGTTGGTGCTTTATAGACATGCATATCCAATGCATGTCTTGAACCCATATTAGGTAAAAAATGAGGGTTTTATGACCTAATCTCATGCATGGATCAAAAACCCAACCAAACTCCATATCCATGGCACAAAATATACCAAATGTCCCAGAGATTCATAAAGTTGCAAACTTTATGAGATCTCATCATCTCAACAAACAAGAACAAGAAGTTAATGGGACAAAACTCAAGATCTAGCAACCTAGCATGATAAAAATTGAGTCTTGGACACTTACAAAGGTCCATAAGAGTGTTAGGGTGAAGAATAAAGACTTGCTTGCTTGATCTTTGCTTCTTTTTTCCTCCTTCTTCCTTCTTTAGCTTCAAGGAACACCAAAATTAGCTCAATAACAGAGGAAAGTGATTAGGGTTTCCTTAGGGCTTGAGGGGATTGTTGGAGGTTGAGGATGAGCAAACCCTAACCTCCTCATTCCTTTAAATATGGAGCAAACCCAAAAAAATAGGGCTTGCATGCCAGCCGCCACCATGTCGTGGCCAATACTGCCACGCTGTGGTGACTTGAATACACGCGACCCATTTTTTCCTCGCCACGTCGTGGTGGCGCCTCCACCACGTCATGGTAATCCCCAACATGATAGATTTAAATCTGAAAAACATACTTCAAGATCCAAACGTTACAATTCTCCCCTACTTGAATTAGACTTTGTCATCGAAGTCTGCCGCCTCAAACAGATCGGGCTAATGCTCCCTCATCTCGTCCTCTGGCTCCCACGTCCATTCAGAACCCCTTCGGTGCTGCCACTTCACCTTCACGAGATTTACAACCTTGTTTCACAGAGTCTTAGTCCTCCTGTCAAGGATCGTCACCAGTCTCTCTATATAATTCAAACGATTATCCACCTGAATGTCCTCCAATGGAACCATTGCAGTTGCAGAATCATCAACCAAACACTTCTGTAGCTGAGAGACATGAAAAGTGTTATGATTCTGACTTAGCTCCTCTGGCAGATCCAAACGATACGCAACCCTGCCCACCCGGGCTAACACTCTGAAAGGACCAATATACCTAGGGCCTAGCTTACCCCGCTTCCTGAATCGAATGACACCTTTCCAAGGTGACACCTTCAGGAGTACCATATCCCCAACCTGAAACTTCAAGTCTGACCGGCGTCTATCTGCGTAGCTCTTTTTTCGGCTCTGTGCTGTCTGAAGTCTACCGCAAACCTGCTGAATTAATTATGTCGTCTTGAGTACCACATCGGTACTCCCCATGACAATGGCGTTTGGGTTTCCTCGCGGTGGGTTTTCTCTATCATCATCTTTTAGATCTGGTAGTTATTGGTGAGTTTTCTCCACGTCGATGAATTTGGTTTTTGTGGTTTCCGTGTAACTTGACGAATGGCGGTGGCACGACGGTTGTTTCCAACAAGGACGGTGGTGGTGAAACCCTAATCGAAGAGGACAAAGGACGATGGTGGTTGTGGATTTCGACAGTGGCAATGGTGGTTTCCGACAATATAGGTGATTTCCGACGAATAGTAAAGAGAGGTAGAAAGATAGAGTCTCTGATGAGGGAAATTAGTGGGGTGGTGTGGGGTGTGGGTAAGTTATTAGGGGTAGGTTTTTTATTTTAGTTTATTTTAATGAAAGTAATAAAAAGAAAATGGAAAAACAAATATAAATGACAAAAATGACTTTTGAATTAGACAAAACTCGTAACAAAATCAACTTTTTAAATCAGTGTCGCTAAGTTCAAAACTTTTTAAACCAAAATGATGATTTTTGACTTAGCATATGGAACATTTTTGCAATTTTATCTTTAAAATAATTAGAAAAAACCATAAAAAAAACCAACTATATTAGAAACTAAAACCACGAAGGTAAACATATAAATATTTTTATAATTTGTCATCAACTATCGGATTTTCACATTTGATTTTTTCAAAGTGTCACTCGTAGAAAGTCAAATAGAGTAAAATGCAACTGCAATTGCATGGGCTCCACTATCCTTGATCAATAGGACCAAGCCCACACAAGGTCCGCATTTCAATATTCAACACTAATCACAATTATTCATAAACACAGTCTGACAGTGCATCCAAGAACGAATGACATAGATTCATTGTTTTTTTATTCTTTTCTATAAAAAGATTAAAACCTAGGGGAAGAAATCCAAGATCTTTGCGTAAAACCCCCCTTTATCTCGAAGAACAAAGATGAGTTCAAGAAAATTAGAAGTGGTATCTCCTGTTCCAGCAGATATAGATATTGCAAATTCTGTTATTCCTCTACACATCGCTGAGATTGCTAAAGATCTCAATCTTAACCCTGACCACTATGATCTTTACGGAAAATACAAGGCCAAGGTATGTGCTCTTCGCATTTCTTTGTACAATCTTAATTTACACTTCGTTTGTTAGCGATGTAATTTAGTCCCCATAGCTACAGTCTGACTTTGGAAGTCAAAGTGACCTCTCTTTACTTCAGGTAGATCTTGGGAAAATTTTGTTATCGATCTTACAACTGGATACTACTAGGTTTGTCGTCAAAAGTCAAACTTAATCTCTTTTTTGTGTAGTATGTTATGATCTGGCCATTTTTTATTATTATCTGGCCATGTGTAAGTTTTAGGTTTTGTTGTCTGTGAATAATGAACTTAAAGAAATAAAATACCCATTTGATCCCCAAAAGCTATAAAATTGATATCGGATGTTACTTCCTTTTTTTTTATTACTTCAAATCGATTTCCGAGAATCTTTTTTAAAAGAGAAAAGCCAAATGGGATCATGTAAATGGCCATTGAAAACGGAGCTCTTTTCTCAACCGAGATATTATACGACTGATTTAGCGATTTTAAGTATGTGTAAATTCTGGATTTTGTTGTGCAATGATATGGGTATGCGAAAATTTTAGATTTTTTTTTTTTTTTTTGTGATTTGGGTGTTTGGATTTTTTTTAGGTTTTGTTGTCTGTTTTTGATGAACTCAAAGAAAGACAAGATGGGTATTATGTTGTTGTTGGAGGAATTACTCCAACACCTCTTGGAGAAGGCAAGTCTACTACCACTGTTGGTCTTTGTCAAGCTTTGGGAGCTTTCCTTGATAAAAAGGTAAACATTCTTCACTTAATTTTCACATTTTTCATTTTCATATCTAGAATCTCATATGGCTTTCAGTCATTACATGATTACATCTTGATCTTTAGTTATAACATTGTTGTTCTACTTGTATATAATGCAATTTAGGTTGTGGGTTCTTGTAAAAATTAGGGTTTAATGTTCATGATCACATTCTTGATGTTGTTAGGTTGTCACCACCCTCAGACAACCATCACAAGGGCCAACATTTGGGATCAAAGGTGGTGCAGCCGGTGGTGGTTACAGTCAAGTCATCCCCATGGACGAGTTCAATCTTCATTTGACCGGTGACATTCATGCAATCACTGCCTCAAACAACCTTCTTGCTGCTGCCATTGACACACGAATCTTCCATGAAAATACACAAAGTGATAAAGCTCTGTTCAGTCGCTTATGCCCACCAAACAAAGAAGGTGTCCGCACTTTCAATGACATAATGTTCAGACGATTAAAAAAGCTGAATATTACCAAAACAAAACCCGAGGATTTGACCCCAGAAGAAGTCAACAAATTTGCAAGACTTGACATTGACCCTGATAGCATCACATGGAGGAGGGTTATGGATGTAAATGACCGTTTCTTGAGGAAAATCACTGTGGGTCAAGGCCCTGATGAGAAAGGAATGGTGAGAGAAACAGCTTTTGACATATCAGTTGCTAGTGAGATAATGGCGGTTTTAGCCCTGACAACATCTTTATCTGACATGAGAGAACGCCTCGGGAAGATGGTGATTGGAAACAGCAAATCCGGTGACCCTGTAACAGCTGATGATCTTGGGCTTGGTGGCGCATTGACTGTGCTCATGAAAGACGCCATTAATCCAACCCTAATGCAGACTCTTGAAGGCACCCCTGTTCTTGTTCATGCGGGCCCGTTTGCCAACATAGCCCATGGAAACTCTTCAATTGTGGCTGATAAAATTGCGTTGAAGCTGGTGGGCCCTGGTGGGTATGTTGTGACAGAAGCGGGTTTTGGATCGGATATAGGAACCGAAAAGTTTATGAACATTAAATGCCGATATAGCGGGTTGAAACCTCAATGTGCTATTATTGTGGCCACGATTAGGGCTCTGAAGATGCATGGTGGTGGGCCCTTGGTAACTGCCGGAAAACCGCTTGATAAGGCTTATGTTAATGAAAACGTCGGTCTTGTTGAAGCAGGGTGTGTGAATTTGATTCGACACATTGAGAACACAAAGGCGTATGGGGTGAATGTTGTTGTGGCTGTGAATAAGTTTTCAACTGATACTGATGCAGAAATTGCTGCTGTCAAGAACGTTGCCATTGGAGCTGGTGCTTTTGATGCAGTTCTTTGCACTCACCATGCCCATGGTGGAAAAGGAGCGGTTAGTCATCACTGATCTTCATTCTTAACTTTATTGAAAAAAATATATATAATTAACGTGATAGTAAATGTCGATTTTGTCCCTAGATTGAGCTTGGGATTGCTGTACAAAAAGCCTGTGAAAGCGCGACACAACCTTTGAGATTCTTGTACCCTTTGGATATAAGCATCAAAGAGAAGATAGAAGCCATAGCAAGATCATATGGTGCTAGTGGTGTTGAGTACTCAGAACAGGTATAACTTTCTAGGGTTTTTTCTTTTTAACAGAATCAAATCCCTGTAAACTTCAAACAAGTTAATGATTCCGTATTTTTCTTTCTTTTTGATTTGAAAGGCGGAGAAACAGATTGAGATGTATAGCAAACAAGGGTTTTCTGGTTTGCCAATCTGTATGGCAAAAACGCAATACTCGTTTTCTGATAATGCCTCAGCAAAGGGAGCCCCTACAGGATTTGTGTTACCTATTAGGGATGTTAGGGGAAGTGTTGGTGCTGGGTTTATTTACCCATTGGTGGGGACGATGAGTACAATGCCTGGACTTCCTACACGCCCTTGCTTTTATGACATTGATCTTGACACTGAAACTGGAAGGGTGAAAGGGCTTTCTTGAAGCTTGTGTACAGAGAACACAAGAACAGGGCTGTTGATCGAAATGTTTGCAGTTCTGCATTTTGGAAAAAGTTGAGTTCTTGTACGTTATGTTGTGTACTAGACAAATTAAGACTTTCTGTGTGTAATGCCTTCCAAATCAGTGAGTGACAATTGATGTACCCGAATTGAATCAATGCGAGAAGGTAATAAATGAGTACTTTTTGATTTTATAACCAAGAAATTGAGGGAGGGAAGATTGGTGGTTTGGGCATGAATCTGCTCTATCATTGAAGTGGTGTTTTTCACACTTGCAAGTTATAAGATATAACTAAAGAGGATTTTGGATATCCGGCAAAAACTAATTGCGATTAGTATTTTTTTTAATTGCTTGAAATTGAGATAATTTGATTTAAGATAGAGTAATTATAAGATCATATAAGGGAAACCTATTATTTTAGATTACCTAATTATCCATCCGTCTAATCAACAAATATTCAATCTTTTTAAGTCATGGTAATTAGGTAATGTGGAATCACGCAGAATTTATACAGAATCCAAAGGGTTTAACTAAAAAAAAACACTTTATTCCCATTATTTGCATCTAACTCCTGCAGGATATAATAACTTCTGTTACATAATCTTAGAAAAAGAAACAGTAGTCAAATTAGGAATTAACAACCCTGCAATTCTTCCTAATCTCTCCAGCCGACCCAGTAAGTGGTTCTATGTTCCCCATTTTGACCATGGAATTAGCAAAATCATCAGAAAAAAGCTTGGGGTTTTTACTGTAAACATCAACAAGACTTCTTGTAGTTGACACAGCCTGAGCACTCGAATACAAAAACTGATCAGACTCAAGAACTCCCCTCCCTTTGACCAAATTTTGAAAATAATTATTATCAAACAAATCCGTTGAGTTCCAGTCAAGTTGAGTTGTCCGGGTAACATCTCCGGGTGAACATAAATTCTGAAGCCCCGACACCATGTTCCCATCCAACATCGTGCTATCCGGACCATTTGATCCCGAGAAGTTAAATAATCTGTTTTGAAACGTAGCACAACTCGCTAACCCGATCGTATGCGCACCTACAATTTTTACAGTATCAGTATCAATCTCAGTCCAATACACGTCAAACACAGTATACCTACCTGATAGTGACACGACGTCGGTGAGATTAAGGCCTACAGCTTCAAACTTGAGTGTGATGTTACCAACCGACTCAAATGGCGCGGGTAGTTTTGAATTAGCTCCAGATTGGTTCGCCACAAGCCCGTCCCGTCTTCCTAGTAAAACCTTCCATGATGGTCCCCCACTCTGCAAATGATTTGATTTTGCGGTCAGTTTCTTTTTCTAATTCGGGCAGGATGTTTTGATACTTACCAAGAGAACGGAATCCCGGGCAGCTATCGCGAGAATGTCAGCACATGAAACTACTCCACTACACGAGCTTTCCACAGCGGTTTTAATGGCATCCACCACCTCGTATCCTCTAGCGGAATTGATGTTTGGAAAAGCGGTTTTCTCTCCGTTGCTTCCGTCCAATAAAATTGATGCATCACACCCCTATTTTTTTTTTTTTTTTTTTTTTTTGATGTTAAGATGGGTAATTTGGCATTATATGGATTAAATGATTAAATAAGGACTTACATTTACAAAACAATCATGGAAGTGAAGGCGGAGTAAAGAAGCTGCCATTCTTGTTTCGGTTTTGATCGCGTTCATCATTTGTTTGCGTACAATACTGAGAAGGTTGGGACATGACTTTGAGTAAAAAGTTGTTGTTAGTTGAGAATTTGCAAGCAAACATAACATGGAGATGGTTATGAACCATGCAAAGGTGATGTTGGTTGAGTTCTTCATGACGAGTCAAATGGTATGTGAATTATAGTTGGAGAATCACTTATGACTTAACGTATATATATATAGTGTCATATAAATGAAGTCGTCTCATCAACAAGGTTAATAAAATAATTTATCACGAAAAAGTGGATATTGACAAAGCATCTGAAACTAGTAATATACTATATAGTGCTATGATGTATGGCGGCTGCAAATTTCGGTAAACCTGCAACTAGTAAGATAAAAATCTGCATAAGCTGAATCACTAATGGTTTTAATATTGTTAAAATTCATGGATTAGTGAGATAATAGTGGTTAAGTCTATCAGATTGTATAAAATATATATGAATCTCCAAGAAGTTCATGAATCACAGTAAACTAAACCTTATGGTGGAGGTGGTAGGCAATGGCAAATTGGCAATCCCATAATCTCCACTATTAGGCATCCACTAACAACTTCTTTATGCATATTTTATACCTTAAGTGATAGTTACCATTACTAATTGTATTTTAAAGATATTCTTAGGGTTGTAAACTTTGTTTCTTCATGCTATGGTGACACTCTGCTTGTATATATCTTGACACAGAGACAGAGGGCACTTTTGAAAGGTATATGTAATTATATTCATGTAGAAGGTGATTTCAAAGCTCATCCCATAACACCATATGCACAAAAAATGGTGTAAAATGGTGCAAACAGTGATAGTTTCATACAACCAAATACACCATCTTTAACAACAAAAAGTATATTCTTTTTTTGTAACTTATATAGATTTTCAAAACACACCTTATATTTTTTTAGCGTTACAAAATTGTCTTACATATTTTGCATTACAATAACTTTATAAATTATATTATTACACAACTATAGCCAAATAAATTATTCATATATAATTCATCCGAATAGATTATTATATGGGTAAAGAAAAATTTGTTATATAAAAAGAATTGCATTTAAATACATTCGTAACGTAAAATATCCATGATTAATTAATATCAATTTAATACATAACATAATATTACAAGTAACAATTATTACGTTTAAAATACAACTATACGATTAAATAAACGCGAAATGTATAAACCTAAAACTTGAAGGACTAAAATTGGCACATGACACCAAATTTGGTGTTATACAATTCGTTTACACCAAAACGATGCAAAAAATGGTACAACAAATGGGATTTGGTATAGGTGGAGATGGCCTTAACTAGTCAGCTAATAACCCTACAACACTTTTACTTCAATACTAAAACAAAATGGCGATAATAAACACAGATAATCTTAGAAATAGCTAACAGAATCCACACCTAGTTCTACCATACTTTGGCAACCTATACCTTCGACAATAAACCCCAAATTTTATAACATTATAAATTTCGGAGGACATAAACACAAAGATTGAGCAACAATATCAATATGTACCCGATTAAGATCTCAAAATTTAACAAACTTTTAAAAACTCGTATGTAGAAAATATATGAAGTACCTGATTTACATCTCAAAGAGCCTTCCAGTGGTCAAGATTTGATCCGACATTCCAAATGTAGCAACTTAATAGCATTCCATAGAAAATGAAGCTTCTGAATCTTGAAGCATGGTAGGTCTTCTATTCATAATAACATAATCACAATCATGCATCAAAGTATCCGGATCATAAAAAATCTTCAAACTTGCAATATTATTGGTTAATTTTGTCAACATTTGGTATATCTCCTGGTTTCGAGTGTGTGAATGATCATCAGCATTAAAGGCATGCAACTGATTCTGAACTTCTATCCAACTCCAACCTGGTACCTTCTTCACCCCTTTCTCTTTCATAATTCTCTTTAAAACAGCAACTTCATCCCATCGCCTAAGATGTCCATACAAGTCACATAGAAGAACATAAGTGCAATGTTCATAAGGTTCTGATTTCAATAAAAAGTTTCCCACTTCCATAGCTAATTCAACATCACCACACAATCTACAAGCCCCCAATAAAGTCTTCCATACCATTGCATTAGGTTGAAATGGCATTGACCCAACCACCTCTTTTGCCTCTTTGAGACGTGCAGCACGTCCCAGTAGATCAACCACACAAGCATAATGTTCCATTCGAGGTGAAATCCCATAATCAGATTCCATATTTTTTAAAAACTCATATCCTTCTTCAACTAAACCAATGTGGCTACATGCAGTTAGAACTGCAACAAAAGTTATATGATCCACTTTCACTTTTCTTTCCCTCATTTGAGAGAAAAGATCCAGTGCAACATGACCTTGACCATCTTGGGCATATGCAAACATCATCGAGTTCCATGTAACTGAGTTTTGTTTATGGGAAGTTTCAAAGGATCTTCTAGCATCCTCAATGATCCCACACTTAGAGTACATGACTACCAAAGAGCTAGTTACAAATTCATTAGACTCAAAACCTGATCTTATGGTCAGACCATGGGTTTGTTGACCCAATTGTAAGGTTGCCAGATCTGCACAAGATCTAAGGACTGCAGAAAATGCATAATAATCCATCTCTAGGTTTCCAGATTGCATTATCTGAAAAAGTTTCAAGGAATTCTCACTAAACCCATGTTGTGAAAGTCCTGTTAACATTGAATTCCAAGAAACTCGGTCTTTGAACTCCATGTGCTCGAATATTCTTATTGCATATGCCATATAGTTGCCAGGAGGTCCACTAAACATAGCCATCAATGAATTTGAAATTGGTGTCAGATGTTCGACTCCCCTTTTGATTACCAATGCATGTAAAGATTGTCCTTGATTCCGGATTTCTTCTTCGAAGCAAGAACTTATCATGCTAGTGTATGTATAAATGTCGGGTTCAAATCCCAATATTTGCATCTTGGAGAAAAGATTAAATGCAAGGACTCGTTCATCATGTTCCAAGCAAGCTGCCAGCATGGCATTCCAAGAGACAATGTCACGAAAGTCAACTCCACCATCAAATACCACCTTGGCTTCTTTGATTGACCCACACTTGGAGTAAGCACTGATTGTAGCATTAAGTACAGAGCTATCAGATTCCATACCATGTTTTATGATCGCACAGTGGACCTGCATTGTTAGCTCATGGAACTCAGGTTTATTAAACAATGTTAGAATTGGGGAAAAGGTGCCATCATCAAGCCTCACACCTTCCCTATGCATCGATTTGAATAGCTGAAAAGAATTCACATGGTCACCAGTTTCAACATACCCGGAAATCAGAGCATTCCATGACACTGAATTCGGGTTAGGGATGCAATTGAAACACTTATGTGCATCCACCACTCCACCACATTTTGCATACATGTCCAAAAGAGCACTTCCTGAGTACACATTTTCATCATACCCTGTCTTAATGATATTCGCATGCACTTGTTGCCCAGCAAAGAGACAATCATTAGAAGCAATACCCTTGAGTATACTACCAAATGTGTAACCATCAAAGCAAAACCCACAACGTTTCATACGTATTAGAACCTCCCAGGCACTCTCAAGATCTCCATAGTTCACGTAACCAGCTATTAATGAATTCCAAGAAACAGTGTCTTTTTGAGGAATTTCGTCGAACAGTTTGCAGGCAATTCGCAGTTCTCTGATTTTTAAATAACCTCCTAATAGAATATTGGCAGTGTAAGTATCCCTGATAGTTCCTAACTTGACTACTTCACAATGGTTTGCCGCCAGGGTCGTCGTCGACAAAGCATACACAGAAGTTTCGACGATGCTGCGTAATGACCTCATTCATGAGTAAGCGTCTGGCTTTCATTGTGTCATTTCAAATAATCGAGTTCGCGTCTAATGAAACAAAGGTCTTTAACTTTTCAAGCCATTGTCTTTATGAAGTATACAGACTCGACTTAAATTAAAACTTTAATTGAAGGAAAGCTCTACTCGATGGAATGTGAAGTATGAATTAGGGCTAGGATTGGTGATAATTTAGGACGAGGTTATTCATGCAAGTAACTTATTTTCAATAGGTTAGGTGGGAGTGGAGTGCAATAAGAGTAAGAATGAGGTGGAACTTATGTCTCATGTTTTATCGCAGTAAACATCACTAGTTTGAGTTGTGCGACATTTTCTTGCCGTCTCTTTCTCCCTCTCTATATCTCTCTTTTCGTTCTTTTTCCTCTTTTCATGGCATATCATTCTTACATTCTTACGGTCGTTTGGATAAATTAGCTTATAACTTATTAGCTTATTGCGGTGGGAATAAATAGTTTTTGCAAAAGTGTTTGTGGTGGGAATAAGCAATAAGCAATAAACAAAGGGGTGTTGGGTTTTAGTTCAAAAATAGTTTCATAAACTAAAAAAATATGGCAACAGAAGACTTTAATTTTGAAATAACATAAACATTTTATACCCACCAATGATATTCTTGCAAATTATAGAAAGATTTAAACATCAACCAAAGAAATGATGAAGAAATAATAACCTTTGTAGTTCTTTGGGTCCTCGTGGGAGGCTTGGAAGCTGACGAAGAATGTGGAACCTTTGAGACACCAACAATGACTCAACTTGATGTAGATGCTAGTCCAAAACTATTAAACCCTTAAGCTTTAAGTTCATAACCAATATGAACTTGAAGGGGCATGTGAAAGCAAGTAATCTTCATGTCTTCAAAGCAAAACTAGAGAGAATGAGAGGGAAGAAACAAGTTTCGGCCTTGCATCAAAGAAGAGAATGAGCAAAGAAGCCAAGTGCAAGCCCTCTTATTTATATGCATAAAGTGAAGTTAATAACCATTAGTTCCTTCAATTTTAGACAAACTTGTCTCCATATTATAATAATGTCCATGCATGCTTCTAAAGCATGATTTCTTTTTATTAAACAAATCAAAAACCCATCACTAGCATGTTTGTAAGCATGCTCACGTTTTTTTTTTGTATAAAAAAAAGTCAAACAAGGTAAATTTTATAAACTCTTTTATAAAATATAAACCGTAACTTTTTGTTAAAGACAAAAAGTCTTTATGGTCCAAAATGTTGTAAATGACTTAATATATCATACCATATGATATATTATGTTACTTGCTAATGAAAATTAATTATTTCCTAGAAATAAATAATTTCCAATTTAATTATAGGAGTTTTATTCAATATTTATTAAAATCAATTTCCAGTAAATAATCAATCGTATCAAGTTGTTGTTAGTGTGACCCATTAATATCATATGTTATTTAGCAATATCACTTTAATATGACTCTTGAGCATACTAGACCTTTCAGGGGGGAGATGCTTATTAAAATCAGGTTATTTAGATTATTTTTACCACAATAAGCTGATTTTTAAGGATTCATATCCAAACACT
Organism: Lactuca virosa; assembly: GCF_052849685.1. Taxonomy (NCBI): domain Eukaryota; kingdom Viridiplantae; phylum Streptophyta; class Magnoliopsida; order Asterales; family Asteraceae; genus Lactuca; species Lactuca virosa. Next base: position 255,177,630 of record NC_136427.1, on the reverse strand, counting down.
TAAACTTAGTTTATTGTGGTGGGAATAAGCAATAAGCAATAATCACCCTCTTTTTTCCCTATCCAAACACCCCCTAGTGTGTGAAAGGGAACCCAATGTCATGTGATATGTATTAAAAGAAAATAATAAAGAAAGAAGTTTTTTCGATAAAGTAACCAATAATTAACATATATATATATATATATATATATATATATATATATATATATATATATATATTCGTCATGATAGGCAATAAGATTTGGAAATATATTAAGTCTTACGAATCTCAAATACTAAAAGAATTAAATCAAAATCATTCCAAAACATGAAAGAATTATAAGTATTCTAAAGTCTTATATCAGAGAGTTTAGGATTAGGATGTCTAAACATATTGTCAGTGTAACATCCCTAAATCAGGTATACCTCATCAACCCTTGTTCTTTTGGTAATTGTCAAGTTTGGCCCTTTATTAGAGAAAAGGTGGTAAGTGAGTACGCAGGGCGTACGCGTGTGTACGCTCAGCATACTCATATGCGTCTTTTTGACGCGGAAGCCACCTAGTACGCTGGGCGTACTAGGCCCAGAGTGAAAACCCTAATTAAGGGTGTGTCCCTATATAAAGAACATGATGGCCTTATTTATGGCCACCATTCCCAAACCTCAACCCTCTCAAACCCTAATTTCTCGTCCCTTGAGCTTGTGTGTCCATTTGTGAGCTATTAAGTGTTCTTGTGGTTTCTTTAGAGTGAAGAAGGAGCTTTGAAGAGGAAGGAGTAGGAGTCCAGACTTTGGATCTGAGCTTATCTGTGGTTGGAGCTTCAGTTAGAGGTATAAAGCTCAAAGCTTTCTCATCCTTTTTTATTTGTGTTTTATGTGGTCCATTTTAGGGTTTTTGGTCCCAAAGCTTGAAGCTTTATGAGTTGTTGAAACTCCAAAGCCTAATATATGTCCCTTTGAGTGATTTAATGGAGTGGTTTCATAAAAATGGAGTCTTGGACGTCAAAACCACCCCATGCATGAGATATGAGCATTCTTGAGAATAGAGAGTGAGAGTTTTGGTGTTTGTGACTTTTTCAGCCATGCAAAGGCTTAAAGTCACAGACTTTATGGAGTATGAGCCTTTAGGGAGTCCAGATCTGATATTTGACCTAAGGTCTTAACGGATTAAGACCAAATGAGTAGGAAGAACAAAACTTTCACGTACGCTGAGTGTAATCCCAGCCTGCGCAACGTAGGGTCGAGAATCCCCGATGCGTGCATGGCGAAGGAGTACGCCCAGCATAGAGGGCTTGTACGCGCGGCGTACGCACTGCCGTTGACTTTTAGGGTTTGGTTAATTTGTGGACTATTAAGGCCATGGAAGGGTAAAATGGTCTTTTATCCTTCTGTGAGTTTGTGGAAGGGTTTAGTCTAGCTTCTTTGAGAGTCGTTATTAATTAGAGATAATTATCGTATGTATTAGGCGGAGGCTAGACCGGTGATTTGAGTTCAAGGTTATCCGATTTCTTACGAGGTGAGTCTTCTCACTATACTTACCTAGAGTGGTAACCTTTGTGTGATCGGAGGGTCTTATGTGCTTATATTGAGTATTGTGATATCCTTCATTTTGTCTATGTGATTTATGTTGTGTATTATTCTGATCTTGCTGAGTTAGGACCGGAGGGTCCACCCGAGTTGTGGAACCGGAGGGTCCCACTGAGACACATTGACCGGAGGGTCTTATTTGAGTATAGCCATGAGAGTGTAACATCCCATTTTTCAAGTCCAAAAATTTCGATTTTTGGTATACAACATAGAAAACATTTATAAGAAAATATCATGAAGTCATATCATTTCGTAAAAACCATAATCTCATGTCTGAAAATCATATCATAAAAGTAGTGACGATGTCAGAGTACAATCCCAAGAAATCTCATAATGCGGAATCCAATGTGTGTATGATGTGCAGCTACCGCGCCGGCTCCTTCCCCTTCGCTGAAGAGGTACCTGAAACAAAACTGAAAACTATAAGCACGAAGCTTAGTGAGTTCCCCCATCATACCACATACCATACAAACACATGACATACATACTGTCAGGCATATCTGGGTGCCGACCTACCCCTTCGGTTCTCTCGACCGGTGACCTTGCCTAGCATTTCTGGGTGCTGGCCTACCCCTTCGTTCCTCTCGACCGGTGACCTCGCCTAGCATTTATGGGTGCTGGCCTACCCCTTCGGTCCTCTCGACCGGTCTATCACATACAGTCACGTAATCATAATCTAACATAGTTGGGTACTAAGCTACCCTTTCGACCCTATCGGCCGGTAACTTGGGGACTATTTTCCCCTTACTACTACCATCATCACGTAACATCATATCATGCTAGCACATAAACATAACAGGTAGTAGCAAACCTAGATGAATATCACAAAGACAATCATCCAACATACAAATCCTACTGGTGGGCCGGCATTGTGGCCGTAGACCCACCGCTACTGGAAGGTAACTCACATCGATGTCGTGTAGTGTCTGAACTGTCCTCGGCGCGAAGGTCGGCCCTCCTCGACTCCTCAATCCCTACACGACAACCTTCAAGTCATCAAACCGAACATACAACCCAACCAGGGTCAATACCAAAACCAGGCAAGTCAACATTGATCAAAGTCAACGCCCAGTTGACCTGACTCGCCGAGTTGGTCTACCATGCTCCAATAACCCGATCCAACCCTGTCACCACTCGTCGAGCCTTGCGAGAACTCGTCGAGTTCTCCTTCATTCAAACCATCGGGAACATCTTCATCCGACTCGCGGAGTTCTTCCTTCAACTCGGTGAGTTCATCTCCCTCATAAGAACGTGTCCAGTCTATGACGCGCCGAGTTGTATGAACAACTCGTCGAGTCCATCTTCAAAGGTTGGGAGGTTGCCTTGGACTCGCCGAGTCTGTTCATACACTCGTCGAGTCCCATGATTCCCATGTCCCTTTACGAGTCTAAACATTTACGGGACTTCCTTCCCGAACCACTAGTCCAACCACAGAAGGGATTTAGTGGTCACTACACACCGACTCGCCGAGTTTCAAGAACAACTCGTCGAGTCCCTTCTTGACCCTTACTATACAGTCGATTTAAATGGGTCTTAACATGTCAAAACCATAGATCTGGCCTCCTAATGTCCATTTTATACGTAAAGTTCCAAACTTGGTGCACATGCATGGGGTCTTTGGCTCAAAAATCCATAAAAGGTGCTCTACAATGTGCATGGGGCTCTCATGGCCATATAGTTGGCACCTTTATGCCATGGGACCCCACCAATGGCTCAGATCTGAAAGTAGAATCCCCATGAATCACCTCACAAATCCGAAATGGCTTAGAAAGCCCTAAATGCACCCAAAATCTAAGCTCTAAAGATGAACAACCAAATGGAAGACCAAAACAGGGGGCATTTACCTTGATTGAGCTGAAGATGGAATAAGATCTCTGGATCTACAAGCCCCAACTCGAATTCCCAAGCTTCTTCCTTCCTTTCAAGCTTCACAAACCACCCAAAAGCACCAAAAATGGCCTTAGATCACTCAAAGCGGCTAGGGTTTCGATATGAGGTGTTCTGGGAGCATAAGGGACGATGGAGGCTGCAATAAGAAGTTTAAATAGGGTGCAGACCCTCAAATTTAGGGTTTCACCCAAACAACACCTACTCGCTGAGTCAGTCCTCGACTCGTCGATTAGGTCACTTAAACTTCCCGCAGATCCTGTCTCTACTCGACGAGTTGGGCCATCAACTCGTCGAGTCCCAGAGAAAATACATAAAATTCATAAATAAAATACATACCAGCAATCCGGTGTTACAAATCTCCCCCACTTATTTTAGACTTCGTCCTCGAAGTCTTCTGCTGAACCTGGAAAAAGCTCGGGGTAGTGCTCCCTCATCTCTTCCTCCAGCTCCCAAGTCCATTCTGATCCCTTGCGGTGCTGCCATTGCACCTTCACCAACTCCACCCTCTCGTTCCTCAGGTCCTTCGACTTCCTGTCGAGGATCACCACTGGTCGCTCGATGTAATTCAGGCTGTCATCCACCTGAATGTCCTCCAAGGGTACCACCACCGAGTCGTCCACCAGGCACTTTCATAACTGGGAGACGTGAAACGTGTTATGGATCTGACTGAGTTCCGCTGGCAGATCCAGCCTATACGCCACCTTGCCCACTCGGGCTATAACCCTGAAGGGTCCAATATACCTGGGTCCTAGCTTGCCCCGCTTCCTGAATCGGATGACACCCTTCCATGGCGACACCTTCAAGAGGACCATATCCCCGACCTGGAACTCCAGGTCCGAGCGGCGCTTGTCGGCATAACTTTTCTGCCGACTCTAAGCAGTCTGAAGCCTGCTCCTGACCTGCTGAATCCTCTCTGTCGTCTTGAGCACAACTTCAGTGCTCCCCATGACCCTCTGACCCACCTCACCCCAACATATCGGGGTCCTGCACTTCCTCCCGTATAGCATCTCAAAGGGAGGACGATCGATACTCGCGTGATAGTTGTTGTTGTAAGAGAACTCAGCTAATGGAAGATAGGTATCCCAACTACCACCGAAGTCTAGAACGCATGCCCGCAGCATATCCTCCAAAGTTTGAATGGTCCGCTCACTCTGACCGTCCGTCTACGGCTGGAACGTTGTGCTGAAGTGCAGACGAGTACCCAACTCGTCGTGAAGCTTCTTCCAGAACCTGGAAGTAAACCGCACGTCTCGGTCCGAAATCACCGAAACTGGCACTCCGTGCCGAGCTACTACCTCTCGGATATAGATGCCGGCCAACTTCTCGGCCGAAATGCTCTCCTGGATCGGTATGAAATGGGCACTCTTGGTCAACCGATCCACGATCATCCAAATCGAATCCACTCCCCGTGCAGTCTTGGGAAGCTTGTGATGAAGTCCATAGTAATATCTTCCAATTTCCACATGGGAATGTCTAACGGCTGCATCTTGCCGTGTGGCCTCTGGTACTCGGCCTTGACCTTCCTGCAGGTCAAGCACCGCTCTACGTACCAAGCTACGTCCCGCTTCATGCAGAGCCACCAGTAATTGGGTCGAAGATCTCTGTACATCTTTGTTGCCTCGGGATGAATCGAGAATCGGGATTTGTGTGCCTCCTCCATCAGAACCTGGCGCACACCCCCATGGTAGAGAACCCATACCCTACGATGTAGAGTCAATAATCCTCGGCTGTCGTAGTCGAAGGAGGAAACCTGTCCCACAATACGCTCGCTCTTCCGATGTTCCTCCTTCATAGCCTCCAGCTGGGCCTCTCGGTTCTGCTCCAACAGTGGAGTCACTACTGTCATCCGTATGCATATGTCTCTGATCGGCGCTGCCTTACGACTAAGCGCATCGGCCACTACATTGGCCTTCCCCGGGTGGTAAAGGATCTCACAATCATAATCTTGTTGGGTTTTAGTATACTACAACCCTAAATACCTTGGATCTATGTTTTCTCTATTATACATGCAAATGGTTTCCAAGGCATTAAACATATAACTAGCATGCATTTGACATAAACCATATAATATACTAGTTAGGGAAACATACCTTTTATGTGGCTTGAAGTCTTGATGTATTTGGCCTTAAGAGCTTAGCACCAATAGTATGAAATGCCTCAAATGGAATCACAACACACCTAAGACAAAGGTGGCTCTTGAGAGAGAATTTCATGCACCAAAACACCTCCATATTTCTCTAAGAAAAGAAGTGGTGATTTTGTCTATGGAGTAACCTATTTATATGTAGGATTCCAAGGGTCATGGGTATAACCCATAATCCATACCCATGGGTTTTATGATCCATGGTTCATGTGGCCCAACTCTTTATGTATCCATACATAAACTTGGTCCAACATGGATCATAAGCCCAACACATATAAATATAACTAATTATCATAATTAGTCCCCATAGATTTAATTAGTCTCTTTTGATCACTAAATTAATTCTTGATCGATACTAATTAAAACATATGATTTCATATTAATATATTATAACTTATAATATATTAATAAACCATAAATAACCTTCTCTCAAAAGTCCATCCTAACAAATTGTCCTGATGATATGCAACCCAAATGGACCATGCTACTCTCGGGTCAAGTACATAACAATAATAGTTATGGGCTTAGACATCTAATCCAACAGTCTCCCACTTGGATAAGTCTAAAACTATTATTGCAAGTACGACTTCATAACCCGACTAGCAATCGTAGCTCTTAAAGCCGCTGTCGAACTCTGAACAAATAAATGACGCGTCCATTAGATAAGGGATCATATATTCCTCCATTCTAGATATCATATGGACTGAGACATGGATTATAATCATTCTCTCTGTCCATTTGTTGTTTCCCGATTTTCGATTTATGATGACTGACTGATTGAACAAATCAAATCAGTCCTGGCTTGGCCAAGCACTCACATGTGTCATCGCTAAATCATCGAGGGGCCCACATATATCGCTTTTATCACGAAGGTAAAAGGAATGGATAAACTTCGACTCATATGGCTTGTTCTACTACTTGTTGAATCATACACAAAGGCACGTTTTATACATCGAGTTACCAAATGCGTTTTCGTGCAATCAATGTATAACCAACTCATAGTAACAACTCATATCTCTAGGTTTGAAGAATATAAGATATTATCGTCTCATGATCACTCGTGATAAAATCCATGAAGTGATTCAAATGAGCGCGGGTTGAATCCAATACTCAGAACTTATGAGCACTCATGAGTGTTGTAGCACCACTTTGTCCACCAACTTGGACCTCTACAAACCAACCCATGACAGTCTTGATTCATATCTACTTCCAACATATGACCGACTGTGGATGGTTTGAATAACTTAATCATTCAGGAAGAGCGACTTAGTTATTCTGGAAGTCAAAACATGCAAAGTGAAACACAATAATAAATGAATCAAATATGGTATCAAACCCTATGAATATAAATAAACACTTTTATTTATCGCCATAATGATTACTCATTATTCATTGTTTCGGTTTTATCAACTTTATACTTGAATTAAAAACACTAGTTGTCCCATGCTCCAAGCATGTACACTATGTTTTTCTTAAACAATAGCTTTGCCATACACCAAGTATGCACTCTATGTTTGTCTATGATCCTTACTTTGTGAAATAAACCAATTGAACATAATTTTAATGATTCTAATTTCACACTCCCAAATCCTTATCGAAAAATGTGAGAATTTCAAATTCCTATCATTTATCGAAATCTGTTTAGATTTTAAACTTATATGCACTGACCCTCTTGTAATGAATATGTACAAAGTCACAAAGACTTGTCAACAGTCATTATAAGGTATTCCAATGGAGATCAACTCCATGGAAACTAAGTCTCATATTTAAAGTACATTGCTTTGGACATGCTTCTTGCATTAAGTTTTCTAATCTTACACAGATAACTTCCACCTATGGAGACAACTCCATATTCTCATTTTGACTATCACTTCTGAATAAGAGATGCCTCTTTTCAGAATATGTCAATATGGTCCTTCCAAAATTAGCACTATACTTCCAACTGTCCCTGAGCAACCAATCTTTGGTAAACCTCAGATTGTCCTCGACAATTGCTTAATCATTTTAGGCATATCCAATTCTAGACCTTTTCCCTTCTTAATGCCTCTGGGCATTTGGAAAAATTTAGAAATGACAAATATTATAGCACATGCAATCGATCCTGTACCCAAAGCAAATGGTACACGATTCATGATGTCTCACATAAAGACATGATTCTAGACCAGTCTTTTGCTACAATATTTTTATTTGCCATGTTTTCAAAATTTGACTATGAAGAGGGATGCCGTAATCATAATCGAATTTTGAGAACACAATATATAGAATTTCCTTAAGTTGAACCAATCCAACATGAAATTCATATATATATTCTTGACTAAAGATGATTAAGGTCTCAATCTAAGCCTTTAGAACTGAAATGAAGTATATCCTCTCCCTTAATTATGGCAAAACAACTTTTTCAATCCCTGCAGCCTCACGAATTGAAACTTTTGTTTTCTATAATTAACATTGCTAACTTGCAACACTAACAATAATTATCATGCTCCCACTAACATGATGATTATTAGCATAACACTTATGCTCCCACTAGCTTTGACATGTACTCAGAAATCAGCTGGACTTCTAGAAATCAATACTTTATTGACTTTCTTACCAAAGTTCAGATTTCTGATACGAGATGCTTTGATAAAATTTTATCAAAATCATACACCTTTCCTTAGATAGCATGCATGTGTGTCTAAACAATTTCAGAACTATGAAAAGGGATGTCGTAATCATAGTCTCAATTGTTTAGACCTTTTTCCATCTGCTTCAAATCTACTTGGTGGAAGTGTTTCCTCACCATCATTTTCATGAATCGGACAGAAACCTTATGACCCTTAGATTTTATGGTGTATGTGTTCTTATCAATGTGAATCGTCAAAACCATAGTCACAAGACAAGGATAATGACAAATCCAAACTCATATGGACTGAACTTATGCAATCTTAACTTCTTGCCACCTGGCAGTACAGGGCCTGTCATTGCTTCCAAGTTGTTATGCAACCAATTGAGAACTTTCAGAACTCCTATGCAAAGCCAACTTTAACTGGAATGGGCACAGAATATGTCAACAAGATAGGTTATAAACCTCAAGTCGTGTGCTAGTGAAGAACCTCAGGTTTTATTCTTGATTAGTTCTTGAAATTCTTTTTAGGATCTTTAAGACTCCCACTATCCTCTTGACATATAAGACTATCTTGCCAAATATTCAAGAGATAGTGCAGATTCTTTATCAAGACAAACACTTCACACAATTGGCCTTAGTTGGTCTTTGTTTTATCCAAAACATCACAACTTACCAATTTCAAATGTACAAGAGTAGGACACTTTTACTCTTACATTTGACAAGTGTTTTAAACCTTTCTTTAAGATATGTCACTCAAGTTACAATCTTGGAGTATGACTCTAAGAATTGTTTTGGAACGAAGTATGACTCATCTTCCTGATCTAACCATTTCAACAAATCATGACTCCTCTTCTTAGTCATAAGAATGCACTAAGATGACCTTTAGAGGACTAATTGTGATATGATTTCTAAATCATTAAGATGATCACAAACATGATACTAAAGTACTCTCCCATCTTTTTAGATTTGAGAAACTTTTATCTTTCTGCCTAATTTGATTCTTCCCATTCGTTCTGCCATACATTGAGACTTTTCCAATGTTTCAGAATTATACTTAAACTTGTAAGTATAACCATATTTACTAAACTTTAGTAAATCAAATAGTCTTAACGAGCTTTGTGGTGGACATGACCAGTGCACAAGAATGTGTACTCGATCCCTTTAGTCCTTCACTTGACTCACACATCCATGTGAACAAGTAATTAGTCTTGATTTTCCAATGCTTGAAAGTTCTCATTCATCATACTATTCAACTTGCATGATTCCAAGTTTCGGTCCAATTGAAACTTGGGTGATGAGGAACTTTCCTGATTTGGTAAATTTAGACACTACCACAAATGAAAGAATCAAATCCATTTTCCAATATTGCTGTCAGTGGAATCATATAAGCAACAATTTTCCACAAATGTCATTGTAAGGATACTTCAAATAAATAAAATTAAACAATTTTCTTTTATTTTAAAACTTTGCGGAAAAACTTATCCTTACAATCCACATGAAAAATTGTTGTTATCTATTCCTTAGCAATATATCATAACTTCTTAAGCAACTGCTCAAAATTCTGATGTGATCGAAATCCACCTTCGCGATCAGAATCAACATATACTTCCTTTAAGATTTCTCTCTATTCTTTGATTCTTAAAACATCAACATGTGACCCAGTCATATCATTTAATGAGGATCTCAGAATAGAACTTAACAGAGTTAGATAATGGGCTCTACCTGATGTAGAGTCAAACTTATTGACTTTAACATCCTTAGGTAAATTTGGCAGCTTTGCAATCAACGCCCCTTCCTTTAGCAAAATAAACATATGGACCCTTTGGTAATGGGACTATCTCAGACTTAGCCTTTCTCTTTACCATTTAGTCAACCGGGTTGACTATGGCCAATCCCTTTCCATTGGGAAGAGAATGCTTTTTCTGGATTTCCAGTGTCACCATTGTCACTGTCCATAAATTTTTTTTGGAAGTTGATCTTCTAATCAAATTTGCTTTACTATCGTTCCAAATCATTGCTGATTCAGCAGCACCAAGCAAATAGATATGATCATTAAGGTTCATGTCATAGTCTGTTTCATAGTAGTCCCAAAGGAACTCACTATGTGACTTAGAAAGTGATTGAACATCCAACTTTCTCAAGACTTTGACACCCAACTCTCCCGGCTTGTCAATATGTGACTTCATCTCTAAGATGTGATCACACATAGACCTTGCTTGCCATTAGGGATTGAGTGACCTTGAACTTGTGGGTTAGGGAGAATAATTGGAGGAGGTGGAGGAAGAGAAGTATGACTTCCATGAGCCAAACTCGGGAAGTCATATTCATTAGGAAAGCTTGGTTTGGGAAGATCATTGTTGTCTAAACCAGACATCAACAATGGGAGAAATTCAGGTAAAGTTGATTTAAGTCCTTAATATAACACCCAATATGATATATTAAGGCTAGGACCCAACAAACTATTTTATAACTTGGAAGAGGGATGCCGTAATCCAAGCTATAAAATATTTGAAGGTAGATGAATGACGATTCACCAATTTCCACCAAGATAAACGAAATGTATTATTAGGTTTTAATTGGTTTTGAAACTCCTAGATTCTTTTGAGATTCATTGAACGTTTCAATGGCATGTTTCAATCTCGAGTGTGCCCTTCAGGTTTTGTGACTGGGATGCCGAGGATCACAAAACAAGGTGTGAAGTAACCATGCAAATATACTTGGTACCCTTAATATTTACCCCTCAATCGATGTGCCGGTTAACCACACACGCTCCAACGATACTACGATAAACATTAAGTTACCCTTTGCCTGCCTTGTTAAGTGCAGGTTAGTGTGTCGGTTAACCACACACGCTCCACTAACAGCTTAAACAAAGTGCAAAGTGTAATTTCATGGATTAGCACCTTATTCACATTTTCCTAAGTAACTAAGATTGGGAATTTATAAGTGTTTAGTTACTTAGTATTTATCATTATACTTATAATGAAGGGAGAATTATAGTCCTTGTTCTACCTGTTCGGCTAACGACCCTCCACCGGTCAAGGAAGCGGTGAGTGAGAGTGGACACCCATTAAACTGCCATTTTATAGGCAGTAACCTTATACCCCCCTTATAGACCGGCTTCGTGAATGAGGCCTACTAATGGTAAGACGATTTTATCTTATACATATCTATATAATTAAAATTATAATAATAGTATAAGGGTTGAATTTTAAACTTTTAAAATTCTAAGGTCTAGTTTGGAATTAAAGTATACATGGGGGGTAACTTTACAAATTCCAAAACTTGAGGACAAGTTTTGAAACCTTTCAAAACTCTTGAATTTTTCATAACTTATGAGTTTAATTAAGGTTTAATGAAAAAAAAAATCAAGTTCCATAACTTGAGGACAAGTTATGGAAGACATTAAATCATTTAATGATGACATTAAAAATAGTGACTCTTCTATTTTCATAAGCTATGAGACTTAATGACACTTTAAAAAGAAAAACTCTTCACTTTCCATAACTTGAGGACAAGTTATGGAGTTCATAAAAACCATTAAGATCAAATATTCCAATTAACACAATAATCAAATAATTTTTCTATGATCTAGATTAAACTCATAAGTAAAGATAATTCACATCAACAATTTTCAAGAAATTAGATAATCATATAAACTAATACAAATCTTGAAACTTTGACAATTATCCTTTGAAGACTCTTGGAATTCATAACCTAAAGAGTTAATAAATGAGACATTTCACATCCATAACTTATGGAAGTTTCAAAACTCTTAAGATCATAACTTTAAAAAAAACTTTTGAGTTCCAAAATTTTATGACAAAATTTGTAACTCCTTAAAACCATTTAGATCAAACTTTTAAAACAAATAAAATAATCATATCATTCTATCTTTTAATAAATTGACCTAATTCAACTCTTGTAGTAAAGTGACTCAAATTTTATAAATAATTAGTTTTTTATAAAATCAAGTAATTATCATAAAATTTGACAAACTTCATGTTTTTTTTTCTTTTTTTTCCTTCAACTTGAAAAAAAAAATACATTTGCATCAAATATAATAGAAAACAACCCATGGCTCTGATACCACTGTTGGGTTTTAGTATACTACAACCCTAAATACCTTGGATCTATGTTTTCTCTATTATACATGCAAATGGTTTCCAAGGCATTAAACATATAACTAGCATGCATTTGACATAAACCATATAATATACTAGTTAGGGAAACATACCTTTTATGTGGCTTGAAGTCTTGATGTATTTGGCCTTAAGAGCTTAGCACCAATAGTATGAAATGCCTCAAATGGAATCACAACACACCTAGGACAAAGGTGGCTCTTGAGAGAGAATTTCATGCACCAAAACACCTCCATATTTCTCTAAGAAAAGAAGTGGTGATTTTGGCTATGGAGTAACCTATTTATATGTAGGATTCCAAGGGTCATGGGTATAACCCATAATCCATACCCATGGGTTTTATGATCCATGGTTCATGTGGCCCAACTCTTTATGTATCCATACATAAACTTGGTCCAACATGGATCATAAGCCCAACACATATAAATATAACTAATTATCATAATTAGTCCCCATAGATTTAATTAGTCTCTTTTGACCACTAAATTAATTCCAAATGAATTCTTGATCGATACTAATTAAAACATATGATTTCATATTAATATATTATAACTTATAATATATTAATAAACCATAAATAACCTTCTCTCAAAAGTCCATCCTAACAAATTGTCCTGATGATATGCAACCCAAATGGACCATGCTACTCTCGGGTCAAGTACATACCAATAATAGTTATGGGCTTAGACATCTAATCCAATAAATCTTTCACCACATCTAACCACCGACGCTGCCTCATGTTCAGATTCGGCTGATCCATGAGGTATCTCAGACTCTTATGGTCTGTGTAAATGGTACATCGAACCCCATAGAGATAGTGTCGCCAAATCTTGAGGGCGAAGACGACCGCTCCCAACTCCAAATCGTGCGTCGGGTAGTTCGCCTCGTGGGGCTTCAACTGCCTCGAGGCGTAGGCGATGACATGCCCTCTCTGCATCAGTACTACGCCCAAGCCCGAAATAGACACGTCGCAGTATACTACAAAATCCTCCACGCCCTCTGGCAGGGCTAAGATCGGCGCCTCACACAATCTCTGTCTCAGTGTCTCGAATGTTGCCTGCTGCTCAGGCCCCCAACGAAAGACTACGGCCTTCTTCGTTAGCCGAGTAAAAGGTACGACTATCTTGGAGAAATCCTGGATGATTCTCCGATAATAGCTGGCTAATCCCAGGAAACTTCGAATCTCAGATGGAGACTTCAGAATCTCCCATCTCATCACAGCCTCCACCTTGGCCGGGTCGACCAGAATACCGTTCTGGTTGACAAGGTGCCCAAGAAACTGCACCTCGCGCAACCAGAACTCACACTTGGAGAACTTGGCGTACAAGCCCTCCCTCCTCAGAGTATCCAAAACCTCTCGCAGATACTCCTCATGCTGCTCCTGCGTCTTGGAGTATACCAGGATATCATCAATAAAAACTATCACAGACCGATCCAGCATCGGTCTGCACACGCGGTTCATGAGGTCCATGAACGCGACAGGAGCATTGGTGAGCCCGAAGGGCATCACCACTAACTCGTAGTGGCCATAGCGAGTCCGAAAAGCAGTCTTCTATACATCCTCATCCCTGACTCGCATCTGATGGTAGCCTGATCGCAAGTCTATCTTGGAAAACCAAGATGCTCCCTGAAGCTGGTCGAACAAATCATCTATCCTTGGGAGTGGGTAACGATTCTTCACCGTTACCTTGTTCAGCTCCCGGTAATCTATACACATGCGATGCGACCCGTCCTTCTTCTTGACAAACAGAATCGGGGCTCCCCAAAGCGAGCTACTCGGCCTGATGAATCCCTTGTCTAGCAGCTCCTGCATCTGCGTAGACAACTCCTGCATCACGGGAGGAGCCAACTGATATGGTACCCTGGCTATCGGAGCCGCACCAGGGACTAGGTCGATCCTGAACTCCACCTGTCGCTCCGGAGGTATCCCAGGAAGCTCCTCTGGGAACACATCCGCGTAGTCTCGCACCACCGGAACATCACTCACCGTCACCTTACCCGCCTCCCGGGTATCCATAACATAGGCGACATACCCAGCGCATCCCTGCTGTAGGTAGCGCCTGGCCCTCGCTGCTGAACATAATGTGGGTCCACGTTGTGGCCTCTCGCCGTGGATCACCAACTCTCCCCCACTTGGGGTCCTGACTCGCACTAACTGCTGTGCACAGTCTATCACCGCCTCATTGGGGCTCAACCAATCCATGCCTATAATCACCTTGTTCCCACGCAACGGAATGGGAACCAAGTCTACCAGGTAGCGCTCCTCGAATAGCCTCAGAACACAATCCATGTAAACTGCTGATGCTCGCACCGATCGGTCATCGACAATCTCAACCTCTAAAGGGCAATCCAACATGTCCGAAGACTCAGGGAACCTCTTGCTAAGTGCAAGAGAAACAAAAGATCGAGTGGCACCTGAATCGAACAACACCTGCACTAGGATACCGTTCACATGGAATGATCCTAAACAAGACATACCATATGGCACATCAATATCATAGGAAACATAAAATAAAAGCTAGAGGGAAGAAATCATACCCGTCACCACATCGGGTGCAGCGCGTGCCTCCTCGATAGTCAACTGGAAGGCCTGGCTCCTTACCACTGGAGCCTCTATCTTGCCCTGCCGGCCGTCAGTAATCCGCAGGGTCGCTGGAGCTGGCGCCTTCACTGGCGCTGCTGCTGTCAACTGAGGGCAATTGGCCTTTTTATGCCCTTGTTGGTTGCAGTGGAAACACAGCAACTCTGTTGTCTGGAAAGTGGGCGTAGGGGCGGTACAATCCCTGCTGAAGTGTCCCGTCTTGCCGCACTTGTAGCAGCCTGATGATCCCATCCTACAAATCCCCTCATGAGTCTTGCCGCACTTTCCGCAGCGGCCCCGACCCTGCTGGCCCTTCGACCTTGAGTCGGATCCCTTGGGCTTCTTCCCCGAAGCCCCAATAACTTGTCCCTCCTCTGCCTTCCTCTTACGGATATGTTCCAAATCAATCTCTCTCTCTCTCTCTCTCTCTCTCTCTTGTCCTGGCGATCATGGAATCCATGGTAGGACAAGCTGAAAAGCTGACATGCTCCCGAATATCGGCTCGCAGCATGTCGTGATAGCGGGTCCTCCTCATATCCTCATCTCCCGCATACTGGGGTACCAATAAAGCCCTCTCTCGAAACTTGGCGGTGATCTCCGCCACTGTCTCATTCGTCTGCCTCATATCCAGGAACTCTCGGGCCAATTGCTGGAGCTCCACAGCGGGTATGAACTCAGCCCTGAACCGGGTCACGAAATTCGGCCATGTCATAGCCTCAATAGCCGAGGCTCCCAGAGAGTCACCAACCGACTCCCACCAATCCCTGGCCCTGTCCCTCAAGCATCCTGCCGCATATCGAACCTTCGACCCCTCGGGGCAGAAGCTAGTCAACTGTGCAGACTCAATGTCTGCAATCCATCGTCTGGCAACAATGGGGTCCTTCGCCCCATGGAAATCCGGCGCACCACTGTCCCTGAAGTCCTTAAAGGACAACGTGCATGATCCTGACCGGTTGGCCGCCATGTCACTCCTGAACGCCCTGAGTCGATCCTCCATCAACTCAATGATCCCTTCCTTGATCGACCCGAAAATCACCGGGGTCGACTCAAGGATACCTCTCGTGATCTCAAAAGCAATGAACTCACGTATTCCCTCATCAACTGGCTCGGTACCTGCTCCCGTACCTGATCCTGAACCGGATCCTGATCCTGAACCTCCTCCTCCATGACGTGTGATCATCACCATTCTAAAACATAACACATAACTGTCAGAATCATATATAAACATCGGGAGGTATCATACACTCTAGAAGTTCCCCGGTTCTATCTCGGCCATCCTTGACTCGAGTACGGATCCTCTGCTTTCAGTAGTACGGGCCCATACTACCTTCCACATCTATCTGTACTTTCCTCAAGGATTGCTTCGACTTCACCAAGTCCCTTCTACTACTGTTGCACTCTTTTCCAATCTCGTCCTAGGCTTACCCTAGGGTAACTCTCCGACCTACTCTCCGCCATTAGCTTCATAAGGAACCCCGGCTACCTTTACCTAACTAGCTTGCGAATACCATTACATATTACTAAGACCAGCTAATTCTTCGAATGAAAGGTCCTACCCCACAACGGTTGGACTCGAACAAGAGTTGCGCAGTAGAGCCAGACCTAACCTTCTGAAATTATTTCGTCCTTGCAATATGTAACTTAACGTATTGGTTTACTAGTTAGCTAAAAATAACTAGAACTCCCGAAGCACAAAGCAATAGCATTCGGGCATTGAGTAACCCATTCCAACCATCCTCTATCCAAGCTATCACATAACTGACTAATCAGTAACATCTTGCAGCTCAAAAACACATATAGCACTATAGCAGGCATATCAGGCATCTTCCTAGATCCTTAGCCCTAATCTATCATGCAATTCTCATTCATATACAGTAGGCATACAAGGCATCCTTCCTAGATCCTTTAGCCCTAATCTAGCACGCAGTTCTCATAATCATATCATATCATAACATGTATAGGTATCTTGGGGAAAACTTACTTGAGCTCGGCCGGTCGCGCACATCACACATCTTGTTCTCTTTCAAAGTTCTTTTCTCTTTTCAAACTTCTTTTATAAAAATGATTTTCCTTTTTCTGAAAAATTTTATACCAAGTCCTCAGTTTGAGTCCAGACACACTCAAGAGCGTGCCCGAATCCCTCAAACCAAGGCTCTGATACCAACTTGTAACATCCCATTTTTCAAGTCCAAAAATTTCGATTTTTGGTATACAACATAGAAAACATTCATAAGAAAATATCATGAAGTCATATCATTTCGTAAAAACCATAATCTCATGTCTGAAAATCATATCATAAAAGTAGTGACGATGTCAGAGTACAATCCCAATAAATCTCATAATGCAGAATCCAATGTGTGTATGATGTGCAGCTACCGCGCCGGCTCCTTCCCCTTCGCTGAAGAGGTACCTGAAACAAAACTGAAAACTGTAAGCATGAAGCTTAGTGAGTTCCCCCATCATACCACATACCATACAAACACATGACATACATACTGTCAGGCATATCTGGGTGCCGACCTACCCCTTCGGTCCTCTCGACCGGTGACCTTGCCTAGCATTTCTGGGTGCTGGCCTACCCCTTCGGTCCTCTCGACCGGTCTATCACATACAGTCACGTAATCATAATCTAACATAGTTGGGTACTAAGCTACCCCTTCGACCCTATCGGCCGGTAACTTGGGGACTATTTTCCCCCTACTGCTACCATCATCACGTAACATCATATCATGCTAGCACATAAACATAACAGGTAGTAGCAAACCTAGATGAATATCACAAAGACAATCATCCAACATACAAATCCTACTGGTGGGCCGACATTGTGGCCGTAGACCCACCGCTACTGGAAGGTAACTCACCTCGATGTCGTGTAGTGTCTGAACTGTCCTCGGCGCGAAGGTCGGCCCTCTTCGACTCCTCAATCCCTACACGACAACCTTCAAGTCATCAAACCGAACATACAACCCAACCAGGGTCAATACCAAAACTAGGCAAGTCAACATTGGTCAAAGTCAATGCCCAGTTGACCTGACTCGCCGAGTTGGTCTACCAACTCGTCGAGTACATGCTCCAATAACCCGATCCAACCCCGTCACCACTCGTCGAGCCTTGCGAAAACTCGTCGAGTTCTCCTTCATTCAAACCATTGGGACCATCTTCATCCGACTCGCCGAGTTCTTCCTTCAACTCGGCGAGTTCATCTCCCTCATAAGAACGTGTCCAGTCTATGACTCGCCGAGTTGTATGAACAACTCATCGAGTCCATCTTCAAAGGTTGGGAGGTTGCCTTGGACTCGCCGAGTCTGTTCATACACTCGTCGAGTCC
Source organism: Lactuca virosa (assembly GCF_052849685.1). Lineage (NCBI taxonomy): Eukaryota > Viridiplantae > Streptophyta > Magnoliopsida > Asterales > Asteraceae > Lactuca > Lactuca virosa. Next base: position 255,159,372 of record NC_136427.1, on the reverse strand, counting down.
CATGATTCCCAGGTCCCTTTACGAGTCTAAACATTTACGGGACTTCCTTCCCGAACCACTAGTCTAACCACAGAAGGGATTTAGTGGTCACTACACACCGACTCGCCGAGTTTCAAGAACAACTCATCGAGTCCCTTCTTGAACCTTACTATACAATCGATTTAAATGGGTCTTAACATGTCAAAACCATAGATCTGGCCTCCTAATGTCCATTTTATACGTAAAGTTCCAAACTTGGTGCACATGCATGGGGTCTTTGGCTCAAAAATCCATAAAAGGTGCTCTACAATGTGTATGGGGCTCTCATGGCCATATAGTTGGCACCTTTATGCCATGAGACCCCTCCAATGGCTCAGATCTGAAAGTAGAATCCCCATGAATCACCTCACAAATCTGAAATGGCTTAGAAAGCCCTAAATGCACCCAAAATCTAAGCTCTAAAGATGAACAACCAAATGGAAGACCAAAACAGGGGGCATTTACCTTGATTGAGCTGAAGATGGAATAAGATCTCTGGATCTACAAGCCCCAACTCGAATTCCCAAGCTTCTTCCTTCCTTTCAAGCTTCACAAACCACCCAAAAGCACCAAAAATGGCCTTAGATCACTCAAAGCGGCTAGGGTTTCGATATGAGGTGTTCTGGGAGCATAAGGGACGATGGAGGCTGCAATAAGACGTTTAAATAGGGTGCAGACCCTCAAATTTAGGGTTTCACCCAAACATCACCTACTCGCTGAGTCAGTCCTCGACTCGTCGAGTAGGTCACTTAAACTTCCCGCGGATCCCGTCTCTACTCGACAAGTTAGGCCATCAACTCGTCGAGTCCCAGAGAAAATACATAAAATTCATAAATAAAATACATACCAGCAATCCGGTGTTACAGAGAGGCTAATGAGATATGTGTGGTATTTTGGGAAACTCACTAAGCTTCGTGCTTACCGTGTTATGTGATATGTGTTTCAGGTACTTCTCAGGATCGCGGGAAGGCGCCGACTTGATTGTACACACACTTGAGATGGAGTTTATATTTTGTGGATCCTGGATTGTGTTTAAACAATTATTGAACATGTGTTTTTGATAACTCGATATTTGGGGATTTTTATGGTTGTGTTAATGAAATTGATTTGATTTTAAATGAAAATTTTGTTTGGAAATTCACGGTGTTACAGTTAGGTTCCATCACACCCACAAGATGCTCTATGTGAGCTATATTTGTTTCTAAAAGCTTTATGAGCTATGATCATTTCCTAAGCTATAGGCTATGTTGTTGTGTACACTGAGACCGGTTGTCTTAGTCAAAATCCTATGCACTATAACCGTTAATCCGGGAGGGATTTATAGTGTAACTCTAAGCATACAACATAGATTTATAATAATGAACTTTGGTGTAAATCTATAACAAATGGTATAGATTTATGCGGGTCGATATTCTCCTCCTGTGGTTGCTAGCTACAACTTCGTATGACGAGACTGAACTAGCGTCAAGTGTTCTTTCTTTGTTACTACATGACTTTTAATACGTTAGTAATGATTCCAGATACCTCCATTTCTTGTGCCCTTCCGGGGCAGGAACGTCTATAGTGTCGGTTGTAGGCTCACCTCAGATCACAAACCTGTTTTGTTACCGTATAAAATTTGCATTAGGTTACGGGGTTTATGTTCACTTATACTAGTTGGAAGAGATTGTATTTAGTAGGATAGTTTGTGACTCAAAACGATAAGTATCAATACCAGAAATTAAGTCATATAACACTTAATTAACAACATGACACAATTAATTAAGGTTTATTAACTTAAATTTAATAAGCTAGTTATATAAACCCTTTGTTTTTATACGAAAACACAATATTTATGTGGGACGAGTTGTCACTGGTTAAGTGTCGATTTCCAAATTAAGTAAGATAACACTTAATTAATACCACGACACGAATTTACAAAGTTTATAAATTCGAAACTTATGAATTTTACATATAAACTATACAAATGCTTGTACAATAGTAAATTTGGCTATTTTATGTTTTCACAAAGTGTGATATGACTTTATTTTATATAAATTGATATTCAAAATCCTTATATAAAAACATTTTGGTCATGGGAACCGTAAAATTTGATATAAGTTTGATTTACTTATATATTTATCAAATGGTGTATTTTTGGATTTGAGAAAACAATATTTTTAAATGAGTCTAAATACACTTTTATAACTCAATTATTTTATACTTTTGATAGAAAATACGTATTTATAAAAGTTGGTCAATTAACCAAATAATTTTTATAAAACACTTTTGAGTATAAAAATACTTTGTGTCAAAACCTGTAGAATTCACCAACAATGTTGTTGACGTATCTTAATGCATGTATTCTCAGGTTATTTAGAAGGTCGGAAGTGTTCGTACAGAAGACCCTCCGTTATTTTTATCATACATTTGTAAACGTTGGATTGTTAGGCGTGTGTCGCGATTTAGCAATAGTTATTGTCAATGTAATTTCTATTTCGGTAATAATAGAAGATTTTATTTGTACTTCTTCAAAACACACATATAATTATGAACATAGATACTCAAGAAAAACACACATCAGGTTTTCTAAACACACACACTTATGAACATACACACTCAAAACGACACACATCAGGGGTTTTCCAGATCTACGCTAAGACTTTTCCGACTGCCACCATTGTCCGCCACCACCACCTGTAACCACTTTCATCTCCATCTAGAAATCATTGGAACCCACCTGGGTCGAGGGTTTTAAATCAGATGAGTTTTCTAGATTTCCAATCGAATATCAGATGGTTTAATTAATCAATTTATGTAAACAAGTTAAAGATCTATATATGGGTCGATTTATAGGTGAATGTGTGTGTGTGTGTTTTCGATCGCATCTCTCAAGGATTCTCTTCTTCTCATTCGATTTTGAACATTGAGCTGTGGCGACGAAGGTGTGTAGATGAAGATGTGGGTTTTTATGTGCGTAGGCAACCCTCCCCCTCTTCCTTGAATCCTCTCTTCGAATATGATTTTACAGATCTTGAGAAGATGATAACATGCCTGATTCTTCCTCCTTCCTCAGATCTGCAGATCTACAGGTGTGAGGTGATAAACAAACGAGATTTTTGAGGACGAACAAGGAAATGAACAAAACCATTTTTTTACCTAAATCCATCGTCATTCCTTTCATAATTCTCGCAAGTCAAATGCATTTGGCACAAGACCTGCAAGAAAACTCCCGTGGCTTTCTTTTAGATTTGGTCTCTAGAGAACAAAAGTGGAAGAGTAAGATCTAGTGAGGAGAGTAAGGATGGTTAGAGGGTTCTATGGGGTTGAGAGAGAGAGAGAGAGAGAGAGAGAGAGAGAGAGAGAGAGAGAGAGAGAGAGAGAGAGAGAGAGAGAGAGAGAGAGAGAGAGAGAGAGCGCTCTCATTTTTTAATTATTAAATGAATAAATAATTATTAAAATTTTGAAAAAAATGAAATTAAAAATAGAAAATAAATACACAAGGGTATTAAAGTCATTTCAGTTTACCAAGTGACCAAATCCGCGATAAACTAACTCAAAATGACCATGAAACCAAAAAAGTCGAGGTTTGGAATAAACCTTGGAAAAAATGCATACTACAAGGACCATTTTTGCAATTTTGTCTAGTACTTAGAGGTATAATTTTAATGTTAAAAAAAATTGCAAACCGTTCATTCAATGGTCACATAACCCAAACTCATTTTCTCTTTCCATTATAACGAGGCGTAGCCTGCTTTACGAGACATCACAATTACACACATAAGGGGTTGTGTTTGACAAGAAGTCGGGCATGACTTTTGAAGCCATGTAACCATACTTGTAGAAATGTGAAAGACATTCTGTATAGTCTTATATTGTTTCCAAAATTATTTTTTGGAAGGAATTTCAAAGAAAAGAAAAAAATGAACTAATGAACTAATGATATTTTCTCCTAATAAGGATTTGGAGGAAAATAGGCCTAAAAAGGATCTGTTATCCTTTTTTTTTTTTTTTTTTTCTAACTCAGAACCACGAAGTATGTGTGATTGTGTGAATGAGTTCCAACACTGGGAGATCTCTAAATAACATTCCAAGATCATATGTCGTGGTGAATTCTTCAGAACCAAGATTGGACTTATTTGAAGAGAAGCATAGTTGAGAGGCTATACATAACAACTTCTAAAAGATAAGGGAGCATCTATGTTAATTGGTGTAAAGAGTAGTCCATAGGTTTCGTCCCCAAAATCATGATTTGCAAGTTCAATTTTTTTAGGGTTCATACACATCTTAAATTTGTTCTATTGCCAGCGTTGTTCTTCCTGGATTTCGATCTCATTTCAATACTTTGGAAATATCCGGTGTTCTCTATCCCCGTTTGCTAGAGGATCTCAATCATTGGTTGCTGAATTTGCTTACGACAGTTATGACCTAATTGCCCCTTTTAATTACGGATATTCCTAGTAGTTGGCTCTTAGTTGCTTCGGAATTATTGTCATGAAGAGCGGAAACGATGATCAAAGAATGCTAATAGTACAAGATTCTGTAGAAACTTCAGGTATGGGCTTTTACCCATTCTCATTGAACTCGCTGTTTTTTCAGTATAGTTCATCGTGTTCAATGTAAGATTGTACCTTGTTCGTTGATCAACGTATTAACATCATATTATAACTCGCGAAGTCTACAGAATCTACTATTCAGTCCACAAATCCAGACAACTAGATATCCAAGCAATATTTCCTAATGTCTAATAAAGTAATAATTATGTTGAACTTCCTGAACTCCCAAGTTCCATATTCAAAGTTGATTTTGATTTTATCAAAACATAGACCAACATTCTCTGATTTGCGAAGCTTATCAAAGTTTCAATGCATTCATCACCCCAAATATACCTAAAATTGCATATCAAATTTCAAAGTTGTTAACCACTGTATACCTTATTCTTTGTTCTCCAAGAACTTCTGGCAAACTCGTTTATTCTTGTTTCTTTCTTAGTGTCTCCTGCAGCTGATGATGTGAAGAAATATAGTGCTCAACAAAGAGAAGCTTTACCAGGAGAGCCTCTGTGCATAGAATGCGGACGATATGGGGAATACATATGTGACGAAACTGATGATGATATCTGCAGCCTTGAATGTAAGCAGAAGCTCTTGCTTAAAATCAAAGAACCCAAGTTGCCTACTAGTCTCACGCTTCCTCCCATAAGATTACCCACTAGCGATGAATGCTTTTATGTTAAAGATGGTAATGAAAAAGGTAAACCAGAGTCCCACTCATTAACCACCAACCAAATGGAATCGATTAGACTTAAATTTGAGATTATTGTAAAGGGTACTTGTGTTCCACCTCCAGTGTTGTCTTTTTCTCACTGTAATCTTCCTCAGAAGCTCCTGCAAAACATTGAATCTGCAGGGTATGAAATCCCAACACCTGTTCAAATGCAAGCAATTCCTGCTGCCTTAAAGGGTCAAAGCCTGCTTGTTTCAGCCGAGACTGGTTCAGGAAAAACCGCTTCTTATTTGATTCCCACAATCTCTTTCTGTGCAAATTTCAGAAAAGAAGAGAAAAAGCCATTAGTGATGGTGTTGACACCAACTAGGGAGCTTTCCATACAAGTTGAAGAACAAGGTAAGATACTTGGAAAAGGTTTGCCTTTTAAAACAGCATTAGTGGTAGGTGGTGACGCAATGCCTAAACAGATCCATCGTATACAGGGTGGAGTAGAAATGATTGTAGGGACACCTGGCAGGCTTATTGATCTTTTAACCAAATATGACATTGAACTCGACAGTGTATCAATTTTAGTTATAGATGAAGTTGACTGCATGCTCCAAAGGGGTTTCCGTGAACAGGTGATGCAGATTTACAGGGCTCTATCTCAACCTCAAGTTTTATTATATTCTGCAACTGTTCCAGTTGAAGTAGAGAAGATGGGAAGATCATTAGCAAAAGAGATGAATGTGATCACTGTTGGAAAGCTAAACAAGCCAAATCAGGCTGTGAAACAGGTGGCTATATGGGTTGAGTCGAAAAGAAAGAAACAAAAGCTTTTTGATATATTTGCCAGCTCACAGCACTTTAAGCCACCTGTGATAGTGTTTGTGGGTTCAAGGCTTGGGGCGGATCTTCTTTCTGAGGGTATAAGTGTCACCACAGGGTTAAAAGCTTTGGCTATTCATGGAGAGAAGAGCATGAAAGAAAGGAGAGAGATTTTGAATTCTTTTTTATTAGGGGAGGTTGAGGTTATTGTGGCAACTGGAATATTGGGGAGAGGGATTGATCTTTTGCATGTGAGACAAGTGATTGTGTTTGACATGCCGAATTCCATAAAGGAGTATGTTCATCAGATTGGTAGGGCATCTAGAATGGGAGTGGAGGGTAATTCGATTGTGTTTGTTAATGAGGAGAATAAGAAGCTGTTTCCAGAGTTGATTGGAATCCTGAAAGCATCTGGAGCTGTGATACCTCGGGAGATTAGCAATTCAAGATACTTGGCAATGGCAGCCCCAAAAGACAACAGAAAAAGAAAGCCTGTTTGGTAAACTGTTTTACCTTTTTCTCTGCTGTTTTGTTCAGATCAGTTGTTGAATCAAAATTGATTCCAACAAATTTTGAGGACCAAGGTGCTTCTCTTGATGTGAGGAAATTTGAGCAACATAGCTTCTGAGTTCATATGAGAAGCTGACACATATGAAAAAGGTAATGGCCAAAGAAATCAGCAAACCACATGGACCATTTTTGCGAATTAAGACGTGCATTTTCAAATGTGATTATTGACATGAGTCGTGCATTGAAGATTTTGATATTTCTACACCGACTTCCACAACAGCTAGGACATGACCCTCTAAGGATGATTGAGAGTTTGAGAAGCATTTTAAAAAGATGGGATGGGACTTACGATTTGAAGATGATTGTTACTTTGTTAATTTTTGATGAATATCCCATTTTAATCTTTTGTTCTATTTACAACTAAATTTTAAACTTGTAAATCGGTTGATTCATTTTATCTTGAAAGTACTTTTGTTTTCAAATCCCATACGATGTTTATATTATCTATACAATTAATCAAATAAAACACAACTACAAATGCAATAGCATAACCTTATTGTCTAGGGCTCTAGGCTATGTCCATAATGCGGAACAAGGTTATAAACAAAACAAATTTAAAGGAGAAATAAATTTAAGAAAACAATAACATAACGAATTGAATAAAGTACTTAAAGAGTATTTTTTTTTTTATTAAACTAGAAGAATAGTCAATACAAGCATTTGGAGAAATGATGATTTGAAAATATAGAGATTTTGAACAACGCAAAGTAGATAAAGAAACTTAAGCATTTGGAGAAATGATGATTTGAAAATCTAGAGATTGTGAACAACGCAAATTAGATAAAGAAACCTGTAGATGGTTTCTTATACATAAACTATACATTTGAGAGAAATATTTTTTTTTTTCGAATGTCTATAACTTCAGCTCAATTTATAAAAGATCATGATCTTGATATTGATAATCGGATGTTTACCGGGTCTTCTTTCTTGAATAATTTCAATCTTTTCTTGAATAATTTTCTTCTGTCATAATTGGCTGACATAGAAATTTCTTCTTTTGGCTATCTTTTTGTCTTCCTGTCATATAATTTGATCTTGAAATGGTGTCATATGCATAATTGGCCGACAAAGAATTTTCTACTTTTGACAATCTTTTGTTTTCTTGTCATGATTGAAATCTTATTTAATGGTTGTCAATCATTGTTGTTTTCTTTAAAAATACATGCAATAATTCTTGATAATATATTTTGAAAATCATATTTACACACGCGGTATACACTCACACAGTGTGTAGATTACACATCATTTTGAGAATCTTGCAGTCTTGAATAACATTGAAATGAAATATCTTACATTAAAGGTATTCATCAAAATAAAATTTTAAGTATTTTATTCTTTGTATGGATCATCAAAGATTTACCTTTTTTTATGACTAAGATTCCGTTATCTTTTTGCTTTTGAAAACAAAGATTTACCACTAGCGTTTTTTGTATTAAATTTCCAAATTAAAAGCAGTGCTTATATGATCAAATGTTAAAATAATTTCTTAGCATGTATGAAAAATAACCAAACAATTTGTAACAGCCCAAATTTCCAATAAAATTTTTTTATTTTTAAATAACCAAAACATTCCCTGTAACGCCCCGATTCCAGGTATGGATTTAAATAAAAGGTTAATTGGTTAATGCCCTACTCGACGAGTTGGTTGTCCTACTCGTCGAGTAGCAGCGGGTTTGGAACGCGTGTTTAGTGACCTACTCGACGAGTCCACTAAGGGACTCGACGAGTAGGAGCTGGCAGATGAAACCCTAAATCTCGGGGTTTTGCACCCTATTTAAGGAATGATAAGCCTCCTATGGCCTCTTTGCAGTCCATTGAGAGTCCAAAAGAACCCTAATTGTGTGTGTGTGTTCTTTGGTGTGTTCAAGCTTGGAGGAGGAACTTTGGAGAAGGAAACACTTGGGGAAGCAAAGAAATCAAGGCTAGGAACTTGTGGGGAACTAAGAGAATCATCAGTTGTCACTCTCTGGAATGTATTAAGCTGTTCCTTTAGCTCATCCTCTTCTTACCCCTTTTTGTGCATAAGTTTAGAAAAGGATTCTTGTGTTTAAGCCAAGATCTGAAGTTGTAACTTCAGATCTGGACTCCCCTTGGCTTCTAGATTCATAAAGCCATCAGCTTTGCCTAGTATGAGCCTCCTCTCAAGGATGTGACTTCATTGCAAGCTTAGTTGTGCCATTTTAGGGTCTTAAAGCCTTGCATGCACGTAAAGTTTGCAACTTTACGTGATAAGCATGCCTAAGGAGGTTGGATATGCAATTTGGGGCCTTGACATGGCTTAGAAAGTGTCTGCATGGTTAAAGGACTGAAGGGACTCGACGAGTTGCATAGTTGACTCGGCGAGTCATATGAAGATAGGCATCGAACTCGACGAGTTGGATGAACAACTCGGCGAGTCCGATGAAGATCGCTGTAGACTCGACGAGTTGGATGAACAACTCGGCGAGTCGGATGAGTTTTCCCCAAGTTATGAGTGTGTGTGTGTCCGTCGTGTGCAAAAAGGAAAACTCGACGGGTGGCCTTAGAGTTTGGTCGAGAATCGGAGAAAACTCGACGAGTCACCTCGATGACTCGGCGAGTGGGATAGTGCTTCAAGGAACTCAGCGAGTAGCCGAGGGTACTCAGCGAGTAAGGTCAACATGGGCTGTTGACCTTGACTGAGGACTTTGACTTTGACCAGGGGTTGACTAGTGGGTTATGGAGTACCTTATAAGGTTAAGGACTTATGAGTATATTGTGCTTTGGTGTTAGGTGGTGGAGCCTGTGCCAAGTGATTTGAGAGTTGGGTTTTATCTTCCGAGTCGACATTTGCGAGGTGAGTTATCCTCACTATACTAAGGGGTCTAAGGCACCAAGGCCGGCCCATTGGATATGTTATCCTAGTAGTTGTATTACGTTGAGTATGAGTTGGTTATGCATGCTAGTTTGATATGCTAGAGGGTGGGTCTGTAGGACTGCCTGTGATACTGATTGATTTCCTGTATGTGCATTATCTGTTACATGTTGATATGTTATGTGGGATGGGTTGAGGATGTACTGCTCCGTGCGGTAGCCAACAAACCCTAGAGTATTCCAGATATGAGCTGAGGGCCCGATAGGCATTCCAAACTCATACTGAGGACTCGGGAGCATTCCAGATATGAGCTGAGGGCCCGGTAGGCATTCCAGACTCATACTGAGGACTCGGGAGCATTCTAGATACGAGCTGAGGGCCCGGTAGGCATTCCAGACTCGTACTGAGGGCTCGATGGTATTCCGGATACGAGTTGAGGGACCAATAGGCATTCCAGACTCGTACTGAGGGCCCAGGGGTAATCCAGCTTGTAAAGCTGCGGACCCATTGTATGCTGTTCTGTTCAGTTTGTTATGATATGTCATGGTGTGACATGGTTATGTGGACTGTATGTGTATCGGTATTTTGGGGGTAACTCACTAAGCTCTCGGGCTTACAGTTTCAGTTTATTGTTTCAGGTACATCAGGGGATCGCGACAAGGCGAAGGCATGATCGTACAGCTCCTCCTATTATGTTTATGTTTCTGGGAATACTCTGATAAAAATGTATTTTGAAAACAAAGTTGTAATGTTTCGATGAACTTGACATGTTTTGAAAGTTTAAATTTGTTCGAAATTTTTGGGTATTACATTCCCATAAAATATGAAATCCTAATAACAATTGTTTTCAAAATCCATAACATCAAAAATTTTATTCATAATATCAGAGTGTCCCCAAATAAATGTCGGAGAGTGCATGTCGCGCCATCAAGTCGGGCCCTTGCCCTTAGGCTCTGAAGTACCTGAAACAACCAACAAATTGTAAGCTAATGCTTAATGAGTTCCCCAGAGCATACCCCACACAATCCACATAAGCACATAATCCATATTAGTTATATTAGCTACATAAACCACATAACCCATGCATACAAACATATAAGGATGTCGTGGAAACCCTCAAATGTCTTACTCCAGGATGCCATGGGCTCCCCCCAGGGTCTTATACCTACATGCCATGGGCTCCCCCCATGGTCTGATATCCAACTGCCATGGGTTCCCCCCGGGGTCTTCCATACAAATAACCAAAGGTTGTAGAACTCGCTACTCGGTGCCTGCTCGGCCGACTACCGAGTAGCGAGTACTCGGGAATACTCGGGGAGTACTCGGATTCGGTAATTCATGTAGAAATATTTTAGGAAAATTATATACGTCAAAATCATAAGTTAAAATCATAATTTAATTGAAATATATAACAAAATTAGATACATATGAATACATAAAAATTGAAATATACACAATTGTCTCACTTCGTGAATAATTACTGAAAATTTAAGATATATATATGTACTAATAATCACATGTGTGTTAAATAATAAATCATTAAGTGTATTATACATATTAATCTTGAAATTCTTTATTTTTTTCTCTTTTTATGACAATTTTGACCCTTTGACCGAGTTTGACCGAGTAGGCCGAGTTTGACTTTGTTGACCGAGTAGGCCCGAGTAAGACTGAGTAGGCCGAGTTAGGGAGATTTTGACCGAGTTTGACTTAATCCGAGTTTTATTGCCGAGTCCACATAACTCGCCTCGGTGGAGGGCCGATTCCGAGTACTCGGCCGAGTAGGCCGAGTTTTGCAACACTGCAAATAACACAGAGTCAATCTAGCATACCACATATCACAGAAATAACTAGCATACTACACATATATAAACATATAGGGATGTCGTGGACTCCCTCCAGGGTCTTACTCCAGGATGTCGTGGGCTCCCCCCAGGGTCTTATACTGATATGTCATGGGCTCCCCCCATGGTCTTTACCTGGAATGTCATGGGCTCCCCCATGATCTGATATCCAACTGCCACGGGCTCCCCCGGGGTCTTTCATGCCTAACCAATAAGGTACTAACATATTCGCATATACATGCATACCAGACATATCAGTAGTGTATCCATAATAAACACCACAACTAACTGAATGGGCTGGCCTTGGTGCCTTAGACCCATTGGTATGGTGAGGAGACTCACCTCAAATGCAAATTGTAGCTGAATAGGTCCAAGCTCCGAGTATCAGCTCAGCCAATTCCCTAATCATAAACAACTCCTTAGTATACAACTCAACCCTTCAACCCTTAAAAGTCAAACTTGGTCAACCATTGTCACAGTCAAAGTCAACAGTCCATGTTGACCCAACTCGTCGAGTGCATCTAGCAACTCGTCGAGTTCCTTCAGTGTTCAGAAAACCGGGAAAAACCCTAGCCAACTCGCCGAGTTATCTTATCAACTCGCCGAGTTCGTTCAGTATCCAGAAAGCGGGAAAACCCGATTCAACTCGTCGAGTTGTCAAGGCAACTCGTCGAGTTTTCCCTGTTTTAACATAATCAGCTCCTTCTAGTCGAATCTAAAGACCCAAACTACATATTCCTAACCATAGAGACGTCTAGAAGGGTAAAGTTTCCAACTTTACCCCTAAAGACCATATAATATGTTTTAGACCCAAACCCTAGCTCCTTTGAGGAAGGTCTTGACTCATTAAGCCCTTAAGCTCTCATCTCATCGACCCAAAATACAGATCTAATGTCCAAAGGTGGACAAATCACATAAACTTTCTAACTTTACGTCCATGCATGCGTGAAATACTCTCCAAGGTCTATTTTAGGCTTCATTGTGGACACATAGCATGAATGGGACATGGAGGCTATTAAAGTTTGCAACTTTAATTCTCTAGAGGTCTTATAGAGGCCAGATCTACACCCTTAACCGCTGGAAACCTCTTTTCTTTGGACATCCAAGCCAAAGTCCCAAAACCAAGCCCTAAACTACCAAAAGATGAGATCTAATAAGCTACATGTCAAGGTTATGACTTTATACCTCCAAAATACAGCCCTTGATGTAGAGTTTCTGGATCCAAGATCACTCCTCCAACCTTGCTACTTCTCTCTTCAAGACTTCCTTCAAGAATCACTCCAAAACACTCAAAACTCAATGAACAAGAGGGGGAGGCGGTTCTAGGGTTTTCTCTGAGTAAGGAGGTCAGCCCTAGAGGTTAAGTCCTTTAAATAGGGTACAAAACCCAGAAAATTAGGGTTTTCATCCCCAACGTCAACTTGTCGAGTAGGCCCTTAATTCCGCGTCCAAAAAGATCTCTACACGACGAGTTGGAGCTCCCCAACTCGTCGAGTTCCAGTCCAAAACCCTAGATGTTTGAGAAATAAATGATACCTGAATCAAGCGTTACACAGTTGACGTTGGTCTCGGTCTTTGTGTGACTTTGTAGTTTGTGTAAATGAAAGATAAAGTCTCATCATTATACCATTGTACCTTTAAAGTATAATGTTATTATTCATACTATCTTAAGTTATCTTGTGTAGTATATATGTTATAACCTAGTATGATTAATAAATAAACAATTCAAAAATAAATCAAAAATAAATAGATAAGGGTAAAATAGACATTTTAATTATGATAAACAATTTTAGGGACAAAGCATGCACATTTTTACGATATAAGGGAAGGTCCAAGTTAATTTTTGAAAAATATGGGCTAAATGTACAGTTTGACACCTGCACGATGGACGATCCGTGTAATTTACTCATGATTTAAATTTTGTTGATTTTGAACGATAGACAGAGTTTGTTCAGTCATTTTGATAGAGTAACTTTAAAAGTAATCAAAGGTTTCTCTTTTGTATATTGTATCTATATTTGTTTTTGGTATTGTCCAATCATTTAAACTTTATTCTATGTCATCAATAGTTTCTTCGATAGAATTTATTTGATTATTATCATAATCTTGTTCTTCATTAATATTTCTACCAGGAATATATCTTTTAGATAATAATCGTGAAAACTTATTCATATTTAATTAATTTTTGTTTTAAGATTTTATAAGAAAGCTTACTTGTTTAATAATGATGAAAAGAAGACAATTGTCCTGACAATGATTGTGGTCCAGCATTGCAACTTACGTCTCTGTCTGTGCGTCTTACGCTAATCCAACCAATCACTATCTTGGCTTTGAATCATACTTATTAAAATTCGTAGTTTTCTTACAAAATTTTAAACTAAAATTAACCAAATCTGAAATAAAATATCACACATAACCACCCAAATTATCACTCATAGTTTTCTTAGAAAAATTTTAAACTCAATTTAAAATTATTTAAGACTTACAAATTCTTGCTTCTTGGATCTCGGGTCTTTGTAGTTTGTTCCATATCCATTGCTTATTTGTAGTTTGTCTTTTATTATTACAAAACTGAGGAAAATATATTTTAATGTAATTACATTTTAATGGATTATGCTAGGACTCTCTCAAACAAAAGTCAACAGAATAACCCTGATAATCTTTATGTGCAACCCTATAAAGGTCCAACATTCTCTACATCATAGCCACTAGGCATAGGGGTGTAAACGAGTCGAGTCGAGCCGAACACTATAAAGCTCGAAGCTTGACTCGACTAAAATACTCGAGCTCGAAGCTCGGCTCGAACTCGACTCGAGCCTTGATTTTAAACTCGAGCTCGGGCTCGTGAAATACTCGACAGTCTCGAGCTCGGCTCGACTCGACTCAACTAATATATATATATATATATATATATATATATATATATATATATATATATATATATATATATATATATATATATATATTAAAATCACTAAATTAAGTAATAACTATTAAAACATTCCATATTCTAATGTCCAAACTACCAAAAAAACACAATTAAACGTCTAATATCAATATAACATCACCCATAGTCCATATATATCATAAGTTTTACATATTTTCAAAATACCAAAAATAAACAATCTTTAATGCACAATAGCATCAACCATTCAAGCATCTATGTCGTTTTTGCATACTTTCAAAATACAAAAAAGAAACATTTTTCAATGCAAAACAACTTTTAAGACTTCAAAAATATACCAACTCTAGCACCAAAACAGCTTCTACAGCTTCTACCTGTTGAAATAACAACAAAATGATTAAAAAACAATTATCACGTTTTATAGATTACAGCTTCTACCAAAACAGCTTTTAAGACTTCAAAAATATACCATACTCAATTTTTCCCTTTCGAATTCTTAAATCACATAGTAAGATCAAACAATTATCACGTTTTATAGATTACAGATTAAAAAACCAAACGATTACTGTAAGAGACTATCACTTACATACACATCGACTATTACTGTAAGACACAAAAGGAACTGAAAGCTGGAAATCGACTGTCACGTAGATACACCAAGACACAATAGGAAATCGACTATTACTGTAAGAAAAGAAAGAAATATGGACTTTCAAGTACAACTTCAATCGTATGTCTGTATGTGTCGTTCTCCGTTCTTACTCAGCAACCATCGATGAAGTAGAGGCCGACGATTATGAATGGTGGAGCGGCGGCGACGAGTACAAATAGTGCACCGGCAGGCGGCAACCGGTATGTGGAGCAGCGGAGGTGGTGGCGGCCGGCGAATGGCGATTTGCGTTTTGCAATTTGTGAAGCTCTGGACGATAGGCGATAGCTAAGGGAATAAAGGATTAAGGGTTTTTTGGGTTTGGGAATTAGGAATTTAGAGATGGATCGACAGATAGGAATAGAGATATCATATCAGGGATTTTTTTTAGTTTTTTTTTATGTTATTAATGATTAACAATTAATAAATTAAAGAAATGGCATATATGTAAATTACACTGAGCTCCACTAAGCTCAAGCTCGCGAGCCGTACAAGATGAGTATTTTAGTACTCGAGCTCGGCTCGATTTAGGTCGAGTCGATTTCGAATATTTTTCGAGTCGGTCTCGAGTTTCTCACGAGTTGGTTTGTCTCGCTTACACCCCTAGGCAGCACATAGAGCTCTTTCCCTTTAGTCTTTATTTTTTTCCTTTTAGAGCAAATCTATGTTCTTGCAAGTTGCAAACATGAGTAGCATTCATCAAAACACGAAAACTCAACATGCATTCTTAAATTAAAATGATACATTAACAACTCCGTATTCTCCACGTGATGACAGAATTAGCAGTTGTTCAATGCTGAATGCACAATTACAAAGAACTAGCTTAGCTACCTACCCAAAAAAACAAAACACAGCAGCACAAAGAGACCTCATCATGGTTACTACTACTCTTTGTTCCTAGCTGATCGATCTTTCCTATGGCCACCAAGAATACGAGATATTTGCAGACCTCTACTGAAGGCTTGATTGAAGAGCATACGTGTTTGGAACTCTGAAACAAAAGGAAACCATGCAAGAAATGCAACCGGGGTGAACAGAAGCAGACCCATCACTATCTCATATCCACGTGCTAGTGTCCTCACTGATCCCCAGAATCCAGCTGTCTTCACCACCGGTTTACACGCCTGTGCAATCTGTCATCAAAATCAACAAACACATTTTTCATCATCATCTTGTTCATATAAATAAATGAAAATTGATAATTCAAGTGTTTTTACTGACCAGTAGTAAACCCCATCCAGTAGGCATAAAGGCAAGAATGCACACAACAATGTCTTGCAGTGTCATATGAGGAAGTGCAATCAGGATCACAAGAATTGACACAAACATAATAAAGATAGCACCTTTGATTAGCCGGAAAACAAGTTGGAATTTTGCACTGAATTTCATCCGCCCAAATGATATAGCCTGCAATCAAGATTCAAATATTCATGCTCAAATACCTAAAATACCCTTCAACATTAACATCCAATCCAAAACTATATTATATATATTTTGCTTACCTTTACCACCAACAAAATTGCAAAAATGACGACCCATGATATGCCATAAACCAAGACACTCTTCTGATGCTTTGTCATGCTCAAATGATAAACAAGCCCATACTGATAAATGAAAAACCGTAATGCCAACAGTATCTCAACTATAACACCACGTTTTCCAGAATATCTCAAGTGTTCCTGTTCTTCCTCCCACCATGATTCCCAACTCTTTTCAGGGGGGACTCCGATTCCACCCTGGTTGCTAATCCACTTATTCCAATCCGACCAATCATCAACAATCTTCTGCCACTCAAAACCCGAGGGATTGAACAGAAACGGAGCAAACAGCCAAGTCCCAACCATGAACCATATTGAAATGGTGATCAACAGATAAGCAACAGCTCCTCTATATGACTCACCAAATATTTGGTAAACAAGAAGCAAGATCATAAGCTCGATTCCTTTCACGAAATGACTCCGCGAATAAAGACGATAGTTTTCAGCAAATTTTGCATGAAAGACAACAAACCCACGCCCTGTTGCCCTGTACTTTGCACCTCCATGAAGCAGTGTTCTACCATAGTAGTGAGTTTTTGTTCCAAGTGAGAAGGTGAAGAAAACAGGGGCAAGTTGTAGTTGCATGAGAATGAATTCACTTAATGCAGTCCGGAAACCTCTTTCTAGACCAATTTCCATCATCATAGGTAAGGCCATTAGGAATCCGATTTGCACAAAGGATTGTGAAGCAAGAGCCACTTGAAGTGGTTTATTGTGGCGAAGGGCAGGTTGGGAAGCAAGACCTTTCTCTAGTCCACTAAGAACCATATACAGACGCCCGTAAAGGAACACATACACAGTCAATACGGTTATCTGAAAGCAAAGAGGAAAGTGTGGATGAATCTTTAGCTTCAAACAAATGTAAAATATAAAATATGAAATGAGAAATTTTGAGTTGGTTTAATTACCAAGGTACTAAAGTAGAAACCGATTGTGGTGAAGTAACATGATAACATTCTGAAAAAGTCAAATCGGTGTCCGAGTCGATATAGGTCACGGCTAAGTGTTTGTTCCCCATTTCCATTAGCGATTTTGGCCTCGAACAGAGAGATTTGATTTAGACCCACATCTCTTCCTTTACCAACTTGTATGTATTCATGATGTGTCACATTTCCTTCACGAAGCGTAGAATTGAAACCTGTATATACAAAAGAAAGAAAGAAAGAGATATGAGGTGAGTTTAAGAAAAACAATTGGCGTAATATAGATAAGAAGAGATAATGTTGAGTTTGAAAATACCAGCAAAAATGTCCTCGCTTAGGTTTATGATCTTCGAGGCTTTGCTGACACCTCCTCTTGTAAGGTGAAAGAGTCTATCAAAAACATCTGGGTGACCATAGTGAAAACGAACCCTGGAGGGAGGAGTCAAAGTGTAAAATTAGCCTAGGTGCATCAAAATCAAAAGGAGGGTTTTATTTAGGGTTTCAGGATTTAGATAGAACTTACTTCAAAGGGTTGGCTAACAATCTCTGACCAATTGTCACAAAACTTGTTTCCTGATTAGACATGAACCATGCAAGAGAAGAAACACTGCCAGTGAAAATATGCTCCCTCAGCCCCAGTATTGTAGGGTACCTCACATCGTCATGTTTTTTCAAAAATTCTTGGAGCAAGTTCCTCATTTTTAAGGCCTCTTCCATGTAATTGTCCTACAAAAGAAAGATTCTTTTATTTATATTCATATAAAGAAAATAAAGTAAAAGTTTGATGGCAATGGCATATCGCATGCGTACCTGGTTCATGTCAATTGTCTGCAAGCCCTCTCCACGTGTGAAGATGATAGCATGATTCTGATTCTCAGGCTTTCCTTCTCCCAATATTGCAGGTCCAGGCAATTTTATCCTATAAATAACCTGGCACATTCAGATCACATTTATTAAGTTTTCAAAAAAAAAACATAATAAAAATGAACAGCAAAAGTGTTGGTGTTTTACCTGATCCAAGTTTTGGCCTGTTTCGGAAGCATTAGAATTTGGCATGGCTTTGACTAAAGCAGAGTAATAAACCTTGTTGTTTATTTTTTTAGTTGTGTCTTTACTCGGCTCCTCAACCTCATCAATATATGCTACACGCAGAGATGGATACTCTGTCATGAGCCTCAGGACATTCTGTGCACGAGCATCCCCAGATCGCTTTTGAATACCATATTGTTGGCATGACACCACATATGTAAACTTCATATCAGCTACAGCTTGGCACTGGGCCCACAATGACCTTTCTCCCTTCATCTGATCTTCATTCAATTCAATCGCCTTGTACCCTTCCATCAGATCTGAATATCAAACCCATCAAACCAAAACAACATCAACACCAAACTGTCTAATATGTTGGAACTTCAAACTTTGCATTTCTCATAGCATACATACCATCATCTTTAGCCATATCAAGGAAAGCCTGAAGCTCCAAGGCTTTACGATAATACATCATTCCCCTAACTGTCATACATTATGGGGAATTATATTAGTCATTAGTCCAACCAAATGGATGCTGACAAGTGTAGTAGTAAACTTAATTTATTAGGTCAAACTTACCGGTCTTGGTCAAGGTTTGACCTCTGTATGAAGCCCAGAGACGTAGTTGATCCTCTAACTCGTTGTTTCCTTTTAGGTCATGCTCATTTTCACAACCCATTCTCTCAAGAAAGTTGTTCCACTCATCTGTAGGTCAACACCAGTCAATGATTTATATATATATATACATACATACACATCCAAGCACTAAGCACCTGATCTGATTATATATTACAAACCTGGGAAAATCTTTTGTAGATAGAAGAGGATTGACACCCCATCCTCGTTTTGGACTTCTAAATCATGCAATGAAAACAGAACCTCCTCAGTGTAATATGGAGTGAGGACACTACACAAAAAAACAAACATATTATCTTATATGATATAAACTTCAGTTGAAAAATAACAACTTCACATTTACACACAAGACTTACGAGAAGGAAAGCATATTGCGAACTTTGGGTGCTGATGGCATGTCCATAAACAATGAATTGGAGAAGAAGGATATCCGTCTTCTAGCTTCCAAGTTTGAGGGCACATCCATGGCAGACTCCTTCACTGTAAGCAATAAGTACAACCTATTGATCTGCAAAATAGGCATCAAGAATCCATTATAATTTATAAACCCTAGACTAAAACCTCAAATTTAAAAAAAAAAAAAAAAAAAAAAAAAAAAAAATCAAATCTGTTGTTAGGAGTTAGGACTTAGAATTACTTTCTCCTTCCAAGCTTCTGATTCTGGAGCTGGGAACAGGATTGCTCCTGCAGGTGCAAATAACTGGTACTGTTCATCCGCATCATAACCTGGTCCATCCAAACTATATACCAAAAAAAGGATAGATATAAGACACAATATAAGAATTAATTAATACAAGGTGAAAGAAAGAGAAAGGATTTTTACTTAGGAAACTGATCTTCCATTATGTCTCTTGTCACAACTTCATGCATATCCTGGAAAAGGATTACAACTTGATCCCGGTCCTCTTGCTTATTTGTTAACTGTGAATACCAACCAAACCCCACATTGTGTTGTTAGCTACTTCAAACATCATAAAAAGTTATGTCAAAAAATCCCAGTTAAGTATGTATATATATACCAAGTAATTGATAAGCTTGACAACGTGGTCATAGAGGATAGGTAGAGCACTCATTTTGAATTCTCTCACTATATCTCCTTCATCAATATGTTTGTCAACTTCCTCAAATATATCGTTGATAACCCTGAAAAGAAAAACCGATTTTATGCTAAACGGAAAAGAAAAACAGAATGACAAAATCTTGTTTCATGTGAGAACTGAACTTACTTCTGCTCACGTCTTCCACGAACCAAAAACTTAATGATATTGCGGAAGGAAGCATAGCATTCACGAACAGCACAAGACATGTAATTATCATTCTCAATTCTCTTTTTCAGCTCACGATCTTTCCCATTGCTGTCTTTTGCCATATCCAATGCAATAGGGATCTATACAGTAATTGGAAAAACAATAAATAATCCCCATTTCCAAAAGAAAAAAGAGTTACTGATTGTGTATTAGTAGAAACATGAAATATAGTAACATACCATGCTAGCTAGCAGAAAAGGAGGCCACTGTATTAGGTCCAACTCTCGGTCTGCCCAATATGGAACAAGCAAGAGGTTCATCTCCCTGTCATTAATAAGATCTTCCTCTCTGAAACTTGTGATGATTTTGTTCCATAACTGAGCAAATCTTGCAGCTTCTTTCCCTTTATGGGAGGAGATCTGCATCCCAATAACAACAACAACATCATACTCTTAACTCTTAACTTACAACTAACTAACAGAATCCATCAGTTAAAACAGATGGAATATAAACTTACTGCTTCATAATTACGAGATAAGGTAGCTTTAAGTCCTTTCTTTTTCACCGTATCACTTTTCTCAGGTGGAATTAAACAGCCATTAAACGCACCAGGTAACGACTCAAAACGAGATCTCAACATTCCTAAAGTTCGAATCTGCAAACAGTACATTCTTATTAAGATCATTACATAAAGGAGGAAAATGTCTTTATTTTCAAATAGAGAGACAAAAAGTTTGACAAACCTCTCCAAGGCGACGGAATGCCCCATACACACCTCCAAATAATGTAGAGAATATAGCATACCAGATTTGGGTATCCATAAAATACACCTGTATAAATTCCAAGTGTTAACAAAAAGATTTCTTCCAATGAACAAAAGAGAAGGGTACAACTGTACAAGTACAACTAAAGGAAGAGATGTAATCCTACAAGAATGATTGGAGCCCAAAGTGCAACCACCACACCAATATTGTTCCTTGCTGCAAAATCCACATAACTCAGTTTCAGAAAAGAAAAAGGAAAAAAATAATTGAAATTTTGAAATCATCATTCATTGTTACCCTGGGGGAAGAACTCATGCCAAGCGTAGGTATTGATATGAACACTCATGATAGCTTTTGTAGGACTCACAAGTGGTTGTATCTGCAACAATAGTTTATATTTTTCATTGCTTACAAAAGACAACATGTTTTCAAATATCGCATCAAGATCATAATACAAGGAGAGAACAGAACCTCTAAATAGTAACTGAATGCCAGCTTCGTGATAATGAGCAGAATCCAAAACGTTGTGTACCTGAAATTTTGAACCAATATCCATCATATAATATCAATATGTATCTCTCAACAAATTATGCATATAAATTAATCTTTTAAAATCATACTTGAAAAGAGAGAATGTGCTTTCATGCATTCCCCTTCCAACATAAAGCCGAGGCTGAGACCACCACATCATGAGCATGACAATTCTGTAGTCTGAACTCTCAAGGTAACGCCTTATAAAGGGGAACAAAAACAACACAGCGGCAAGCATGTTGGGTGACAAGTAGGCAACAACAGCCAAAATGAACAACGATGGGGAACCTGAGCTGTTCCCAAACCACCCTTTAATGGTCTGAGCCAATCCTTCTGGATCTTTTGATGTATAAGCATAAGTAACAGGTAAGACTATAACCCATGCAGCAGCTGTTACAACCTTCAAAACGTATCTTAGCTTCACATAGAAGGGCATTGCTTGTCTTGCCTTCCAATTTAGCACCACATCAAGAACAGCTGCAAAAAATAAAAAATAAAAGTTTAATCACTCTATAACATCACATATAGTTGTTGTATGTTATATTTGCACTTGCATACCTTGACCAAGTTTCAATATTGAAGCAGTTATAAAGACACTCAATACTTTCTTAAAAACATCAGAATCAAATATTTTGGTTGGGTTTCCATCGCCATTCCAAGCAACAATAATCATAGCCTTCAAAAGGAACAAACTGTTATCAATCTTGAAATGAATAATAAAAGTAATATTAACTAAAAACATCTCTGATTACAATAGAAGTTACCTGTAAGCATATTATAAAGAAACTCCACATTCTGTCAAAGCTTCTAAAAACATGCCAATATGATCGTATCTCAACAAAATTCACTTTAGCAGCCCTTCGACCTCCAGATGATTTTCCATCCTGAATTATCACACAATCATTTAGCATTTATGTCATAATCATCCAAAGATATGAAAAGAACATTATTGATATAACTTACCCCATTTTTATCAGACTCATTGGACTTCATGGGCCCACAGAAAAAATCAGAATCAGCACGCATTGGCCACCCTAACCGGAAACAATCTACTGACCTGAAAAGCTCAAAAAGTTTTTCAGTAATAAACTAATTATATAAAACATAATACCAACAATATCTTAATATTCTAACAAACTAGAAATCTATCAAATCTTACCAGAAATATTCATTTAGATCATCATAGTTTCTCCACTGGGAATGTTTCGATTTCCCTACTTTGCTCCAGGCAGCTTCCTGTGGAACAGCACCCATGAGATAACAACAAACATTGCAAGAAAAAAATGAGGCAAACTGAGTGTTTTTAATTAATACCTGTGCTATGACATCATAAATAGGAGAAACCACTTTTGTCAAGAAAGCTTCTTCATCTCCTCCATAAGCTGGTTTCACATTCTCACCAGTCATTGGACTGACATTACCAGCTAGCATTCCATACAGTTCAAAAGCCATCTACAAAATATAAAATAGTGTCAATTCATGGAAATTGTCCAAAAAGCAAATTAAATGTTCCTAATGAAAGCATTAGCATACATGATGATAGATGTAGCAGAGGCACTCAGGCATGAATCTCAAGTTTGCAGCCTCTCCCCATATAAGAAGATATAGTCCCATGTATAACAATTTACGCTGTTGAACTTCTTGCTGTATTGTTGGCAACCAAAGACTACTCTTTCTGTCCAAATACTTGCACCATTTCTTGTAGTTCTTGAAAAGTTTCTTCATCACTTCATTCAATGCACGTTCATCCAACTTGGGTTGTTGATCAGGTTTTGGAATTTGGCGAATATGAACATTTGCAAGCAATAAAATTAGATGCTCCCGTTGATTTGCCACATTATCTTTCTGGAACCCAAACATAGCTTGAAGCCAATCTAGAATGTCCTCTTCATTTTTCTTCTTATATTCCCTAGGCCATGGAAGACCCCTTGTGTTACGAAGAGCAACAACAGCAGCTTGAATCTGTAAACCAAGTAAGCGGCTTTATAAGAAAACTATTGAGAATGATACAGAAGGAAAAAAAATGGATGGAAGTTGTAAATGCACCTCTGGGAATATCATAATAGCCTGATTGGCACTATCGGGATCAAGAGGTAGAATATTGTAGGGGAGATAGATCTCTGTCTTCTGTGCAACTTTATCATGTGTTTCCAGAATCTGTGAAGCAGTTCATGAAAGAGAGTATATAAATCAAGAGAGTAAAAGAAAACAAAGACACAATAATGTAGGAAAGATTCATCAAAAAACAAGTATGAAATCTTCATTTGTACACACCTCGCGATCAACTTCCACTGATTGTGTCTGATTAACAGCCTTTAAAACCTCAAAGAGAACATTAGCGGTTTGGTATGCTTTGGTAAGCTGAGCACTGAACAACAATATGAACTTTAAGTACAGAAAAAGAAGAAAAATATGTGATGCTTACAGTTACAGGCTTACAACCACTTGGCATCTTAAAAAAAAAAAAAAAAAAAAACTCACCGGTCTGCCTTATCAGCAGCACTTTGCAAAGCTTGAATGTACTTCGAGTAGTAATGTCTGTAAAAACTCTGCATTTCACGTGCATCACTTTTCTTCATTCTCCCGATTAAGGTTGGATCATTTTCCTGATCAAAATGAAATAGGATTCTTCATTGATTGAAATTTCAAACACAAAAAATAACTTGAGGCCATCATTGCATCAGTGAAGTTGTTTCTCAACAACCCAAAACACCATTAGAGAGTACTTACCCTTTCAAGCCTCTGAAGAAGGGCAGTTTTGAATTGACGAACACCACGTCCACTAGAAGTGGGATCCAACCTATGAGCTTTCTCAAATGCATAAAATCGGCCTGCAGAAGAACCATGACTATGGCATCAGTTCTCTAAAAGACTATAATTTCCCAGATTCACAAAAAAGATATACTTTTTAAGTTAAAATAAACTGTTTTTCTTACTCATTACCACTACAGTTAACCCACATTGATCAAATACCCATCAGATTAGGCATAAAACTATCAAGAGCTAGACAATACTTGGCGATTCAACTCAATTAAAAGAACATAGAGAGAACATAAAAGACTGCCCTGGTGCAAAAAGAATCATAAGAGGCTAGGACGAGATTAAGGAGGGAAGTGCTAAATCTTTCTAAGCAAATTCCCCTTCCGATTTTGCATATGGTCACAAATTTGAAGTAAAAACACAGTAAACTCCGCTACCACCAATCAAGCTCAACGTAAACTTAACTACAGGTATAGCATTGTTAACAGTTTTTACACAATTGTGTCTGGAGTGGTTCAGAACTTACAAAGATAAGCAACCCTGGGGTTACTAGGCTCGACTTCATTAGCCACACGAAGAATAGGAGCAATCTCGACCAACGACGAGGGAACCACCTCACTATCAAATATCGACTCTCCGAGATTCCCTGCTGTCTGTGTCCGCATGATCCGCCGCTGCGGCGGCGGCGGTTGATCCGACGGACCACTACCTCCACCTCTCGACGTCATTTTTCTTCACTCTCAAACCACCAACTCAAATACAGGAACCGCACTCCAACATTAAACTATAAACCCGCTTCAAGATCAACAATCAAAAAGCCGAGAACTTTAAAGTTCACACATTTAATTATTTTTTTAAAAAAATAAATAAACTTACAAACACCCAAAAACTGCAAAATACGAAGAGATTAACACAAATAAATGATGTTTTCTAGTTACATTCGTGTACTTGTGGGTTTGATTCAGCGAATGTAGCAAACCCTAGGAGAGAGAGAAAAGGGTGAGATTAGAGAGATGGAGGTGGTGGGATGGGAGTGTGTACTGCAACTTTAAGCTGCTTAGAAAGAAAGAAAGCACAGCTCTAGAGAGAGAAATGGAGCCAAAAATAAAAATAAAATATTTAATCTGGAGTTTACTGTTGGTGGGCTACGACAATGGGCTTTGTTTTCTAACAAATTACAAATATGCCATTGAGGATTTTTTTTGGCACAGTTGTGGCTCTTAACATCTCTGCCTTTGATTAGCATTTACTTATTTTGCATTAAACCAACTTAAATTATATAATTTCATCATTATTATGCTTCCCAAAAGTAATATAATTTTCTATTTCTATAAAAATATACAAACTCTTTTTTCAATTTGATTTTTGCTTGCAACTATTTGAACGATGTTTTAGTTGATTATTGTTTAATTGATAAATAGTTAAGCGTTTGTCAACATATTATTTAAAATAAAATAAAATAAAAAACTTTAAACCTGATTAAAAAAAAGTATGTCTACCCTTAAAATAGCTAAGATATCTAAATAATATATTCTAATTCTAAAGGAAAATATACATTCATCTTTGGTAATTCATTTGATTAAATTTTAAAAGATTTGGTTAGAGATATGCAAGTTATTTGATATCGAAATTGCTATAATCAAATCTATAGAAGACAATATCTATCATGTTACTTAAGTTTTACTATCTATCATGTTACTTAAGTTTTATGCTTCGTTTATTAAATAACAAATATACAATAGTATCCTATCTTAAAATAACTAAGTGCTTCGTAAAATAATTTTCCTAAAACGGCATAAATATCAATTTAGTGGGCCATTTTGTGTTAAAGTAGGTTGTGGTTCAGATGGGTTTTTGAGTCCTAAATCAGGGATGTTATTGCGGTGGGGGTTTGCTTTACAAGGGTGGTTTCGTCATATTGTTAATTAATATGAGCGTAAAAACAGAAAGAGACATGGGCATTTTTGGAAACTATGAAATGCAAAAAAGCCAGATTCGCTGAAATCCAAAATCCTGCATCCAAAAAGCAACAAAAATTAAAAAGTAGCCGTTTTAAATTTACCCTTTGATCTAATTTCTTTTTAACATAATTTCAGTAATAGCCCCTATCTTTTAC
The DNA here is from genome assembly GCF_052849685.1 of Lactuca virosa. Classification (NCBI taxonomy): domain Eukaryota; kingdom Viridiplantae; phylum Streptophyta; class Magnoliopsida; order Asterales; family Asteraceae; genus Lactuca; species Lactuca virosa. The sequence continues at coordinate 255,132,994 of NC_136427.1, read as the reverse complement.
GATAGAAAGCAAAACCTACCCATAAATACAGATGATTGGGAGTTTGGTTTTTACCTTTTCAAGAAATATCTTCTTTTCCAAACTTCCATCGTATTTCACTACTACTATTGATTCACTATGCTATTTCTCATATATAAATTAAAAAGCAGAAATATACAAAATCAATATTCCATATGTCAATGGCTTTTTGATACGATGAAACATACATAATATATGATACCATGAAACATACATAATATACGAAGTAATGGATTATGAATTTAATAACTAAATAAAATAATAAAATAATTTATTATATTATAGAATAAATTACATGTTTGGTATGGTGGGTGTGGAAGATACATGGTAAGCATTCCTTCATGAGTGACCCAAGTTTAAATTTCACTCAAGGGTTGGCTAGGGTTGGCTATGAGTGGGACGATCAAGTTTAAATTTCACTCAAGGGTTGGCTATGAGTGAGATGCGTCGTGGTTTGAAACGTGTCCCTTAGCTCGATCTCCGGAGGCGATTCCTTTTCCCCTACAACTTTGAAATGTCGAGGAAGTAGCTATGGTCGGTGGGCAAACTGATATATGTGGTCCATTTGGTTTGGTATTTATAACATCTTTAATCCTCAAAATTAACTTGTTACATGTTTGCTTCTTATCCAAACTAGTATTTCATTCTCTCTCTCTCTCTCTCTCGTATCCATACGAATAACCTCAAAATGTAAAGGAAGTAACGATGGTTGGTAGGCAAAACGTTATGTGTGGTCCATTTGGTTTGGTATTTATAACACTTTTAATTCTCAAAATAAATTTTTCATGCGTTTAGTTCTTATCCAAACTATTATTTCATTATGTGGCTCTCTCTCTCTCTCTCTCTCTCTTTCTCTCTCTCTCTCTACGCACCCATACGGATAAATCAAGAGTAATTCTCCTTATCCAACCCAACATGTATTGCTTCATAAAATAAGGAGAGTTGGTCTTGTATCATTACATAGCCACCCATTTTTTGCTTTTAGCAATAATTCATGAGAAACTACTTTACCGTACTTATGGTGTAACATTCGGATCTTGAGGTATTTTTCATTTAAAATTATTTATGTTCTTGGGGTGCCATGACGTGGTGGAGGCACCACCACAACGTGGCGATGGTTAATGAACCGCGAATCTGTTTTGGCCCCCACGGCGTGGCAGTGGAATGTCCACGGTGTGGCGACCGTCTGACGATTAAAACCTTAATGTTATGGGTTTTATGGCATATATAAAGGAAAGTATGGGTTAGGGTTTGCTCATCATCAGCCTCCACCATCCTTCACATGGGTTTTGTTATTTAAAATCAGCTACAGAGTTTGGTATGTTTAGTTTCACATGGGTTTTGTTCAGTAGTGTATTGGGTTATTGGGTTAGTTGTCAATGCATTCTCGGTCGTTGGTCATATCGTTCATCATCAAAAGTGGAGGTTCTTCGAAAGTTTCGAGTTGTGTCAGTTGAAGTTCAATGGATGTGCCAACCTAACGTCAAGTTCCGTATGTTTTATATTTTCTTGGGTTTCTGGGTATGATTACCCTCAATTGTGGTGTGGAATTTTGGTTCATATCCGCCTCAAGTTTGACAGTTGTCCTCGTGTAACATTCACGAAATTCATAAAAATTTTAAACTTTTTAAAATACCCAAAACCATCATTGTTTACAAAAAAAAATCAAAATAAGTTTCACATCAGAGAAATCCCAAAATTGTAAGAACAAAAATATGAGGAGGTGCACGATCACGCCTTCGCCTTCCCGCGATCCACTAAGGTACCTAGAACATAATCCAAAACTGTAAGCCCAAAGCTTAATGAGTTCCCCCAAAATACTGATACATAACAAATAGCATAAAATATAATAACAGCATGCAATGGGTTCACAGCTTAACAGACTGGATTACCCATGAGCCCACAACATAATTATGGCTTGCCCTCGGCCCACAGCTTATGTCTGGCTTGCTCCCCGGCCTAATCAGTCCTTGGACTGAATACCGCTAAACCATTTATACGAGTCTGGCATGCCCTTCCCGGCCCTCAGCTCGTATCTGGAATGCTCATAAGTCCTCAGTATGAGTATGACATGCCCTTCCTGGCCCTCAACTCATATCTAGCATATTCTAGGTTTTGTTGGCTACAACACGGAGCAGTACAACCTCAACCCAACCCACACAATATGTCGACATATAACAGATATATTCATATACAGATAAACAGACAGTATCACTGGTAATCCTACAGATCTACCAGGCTAGCATATCAATTTTGTCATGCATATCTACATCATACTCAACATGTCAACAATATCAGGTGTAATGCCCGCAGATTCGGGCTAGTCAATTTAGAGACAATAAGCTTCAAAAATGACTTTTTGTTGGATTAGTGTCTAAGTCCATAACTATTTTGGTATGTACTTGACCCGATTATGAGCATTGTCCTTTTGGGTTGCCTTCACCATAGCAATATGTAGGATGAATTAAGGAGAATTATGATTTATTAATATATTATAAGAATAATATATTAAAGGAGAAATCATATTGTTTAATTAATATTAGTCAAGAATTAATTAAGAATTAATTTTATGACTAAAAGAGATTAATTAAACTTAAGGGACTGGAATTGTAATTATAAGATAATTGCAAGAGTGGGCTAATGGACTCCATAGAGTGGAGTGGACGATATTTATGGGGAAGCCCATAAGATTTCGTCCATTACTCTAAAGAAAGGGATCCATGGGCTGCTTAGGGCCTAAGCAGTCAGATTAGGGTTTCCTAGTTGTAAACCCTAATAGCCTACACCTATATAAAGAGCCCTTTATGCCCAAAAACGTGGACAACTCTTAGATTAGGGTTTCTGGACGTTTTGGCTGCCTCCTCTCTCCTCCCTCTTCATCCAAGTTGCTTAGTGGTGTTTGTGACTCCATTAGAGGTGCAACAATTGAGGCACTAAGTTTTCTGAAGCAAATCAAAGCAAGGATTGATTGTTATTGCTATATAACAATCAAAGGTAATTACTAAACCCTTATTTCAGTTCTTATTTGATAGATCTAGGGTTTGTAAGTCTTGGATTCAAAGCATGTACAATAGAGAAACCTAGATCCAAGCATTAGGGTTTGTATGAGCACATAGGATTGTTCTTATGCATAAATTTCAACAGTGGTATCAGAGCCTTGATTGGTTTCAATTGTATGTGATGCTTAACTGTTTTGCTTGCTGAAAATCGAATTTTTTGTCTCTGCCCGACTCAACTCGGCGAGTCAGTATCTGGACTCGGCGAGTTCAGAGCTGACTCGGCGAGTTTGTGCGTCAGGCAGAGGATATTTCGAGATTTTGTTGCTGTTTTGACTTGGATTTGATGCCTAAATCGTTTTTTGAAGTTAAAATCCGAATTTTATCTTAATTAAATGATTATCCTTGCCAAAACACAAGATAATTACCAATTGATTAGATAATAAATTCTTTATATGATTAAAATTGATTATTTGTATTAATTGGGTAACTTATCTTGCAAGAAATTGAATTAGGTCAAATATAGATAATCACTAAATTAATTGTTTGATTTATATTATTTGTTATTTGATCCCTAGTAAGTTTGAATAGTTTCAAATTACTCCCTTTAGGTTTTATAGTTTAAATTTGAACCTAAAAGTTTGTTTTTGAAATTTAAATAGTTAAACCCTAATGTTTTGAAATGTTTCAAAACTTGCCCTCAAGTTTTGGAATTTAAAATTTTGATTAATAGTTTAATTATTGAATATTTAAATTCTGAAACTCAAGTATTTTGAAAAGTTCAAATTACACCCTCATGGTTTTGTTAAGTTAATTAAAAGTTTAATTAAAAGAGAAAGTTAATAAAACCACCTAGTATTTTAAAAGTGTAAAATACACCCTATACTATATATATGTAACATTAAAAGTCTAACATTATATATATGAGTAAGAGTCAGTCTTACCGTTAGTAGGCCTCATTCACGAAGCTGGTCTATAAGGGGTGTTTAAGGAAATTGCCTATAAAATGGCGATTGAATGGGTATCCACTCTTACCCACCGCACTCTTGACTAGTGGAAGGTCGTTAGTCGAACGGGTAGGATAGGACGAAACCTTCCATTATAAGTATAATGAAGTACAAAGTAACTAAATGCTTTTACAAATTCCCAATCATAGTTACTTTAGGAAAAATGTGGAATTGTATGCTAATCCATGGAATTACACTTTGTACCCTTGTCGAAACGTTAGTGGAGCGTGTGTGGTTAACCGGCACACTAATTTGAGTTTGGCATTGGTGGCGAAGGGTGGTTCGATGTCTGTCATAGATCAATGGAGCGTGTGTGGTTAACCGGCACATTGATTAGGTGAGCATGACATTGAGTGCACCAAGTACATTCGCATGGTTATTCACACCTTATTTGTGATCCTCGACATCCCAGTCACAAATAGAAGGGCATAATCAAGATTAAAACATGCCATTGAAAAGTTCAATGAATCTCAAAAGATCTAGGAGTTTCAATTCATTTAAAACTTAATTTTCTTTTTCGTTTTTCATGGTGGAAATTGGTAAATCGTCATTTACCTACCTTCAAATATTCTGCAACTAGATTACGGCATCCCTCTTCTAGGTTGTAGAGTATTGTGTTGGATCCTAGCCTTGATGTTTCATTTGGGAGTTACATCAAGGATTTTTTATCAACTAACTTGAATTTTTCTCCCATTTTGTAGATGTCTAAATCTTACAATGGTCTTCCCAAGTCCCTTGGAACAAGCTTTCCAAATGAAGATGACGTTCCACGATACGATCAAGGAAATGAGAGTCATGCTTTACTTCCTCCACCTCCTCCAATTATTCTCCCTAACCCACAAGTTCAAAGGCTTGAAAAGTTCAAGCTCACTCAAGCCCTTTTGGCAAGTAAACACGAAGATGGGAAACTTGTGTGTGCACACGTCTTAGAGATGAAGTCACACATTGATAGGTTAAGGATGATGGGTGTCGATATCTCAGAAATATTGGCTGTTGACTGGGTTCTTCAGTCACTTCCTGAATCATATAGTGAGTTCGTTAGAGAGTACTATATGATGGACCATGATGTGACCCTCATTGATTTGACCTATTTGCTTATAGCTGCTGAATCAGATATGATTTGGCGTGCTGATCGAGCAAATTTGTCTGGCAAATCAAACTCCCAAACTTCATTGGACATTGAAAATGGTGACATTGGAAATCCAGAAAAGGTAAATTCTGAGATAATTCCTTGTGCCATTCCAAAAGAGTCCATCTGCTTCTACTGCCAAGAGAAGGGGCATTGGAGACGAAGCTGCCCTGTTTACCTGAGAGATCTGAGAGATGGGAGAGTCAAGACGTATGGCTCTACTTCAGGTAAAATCCAATAACTAACTCTATAAGTTCCTATTTTGATTTTCAAATACATGATGTGATAAGATTACATTTTGATGTTTTTGCAGGATCGAAGAAAAGAGAGGAAGCTTAAGGCAGAAGCGTGCTGAATCTGATCATGAAGAAATGGATTTCGATCGCATGGACTCGAGGATCAGATTTTTGAGCTGCTACTTTAGAGTTAGGATAGATTGATAAGAAATATGTAATAGCATAGTTTTTCAGTTGAATTACATTGTAAGGACAAGTTTTTCCGCAATAAAATAAATTTTGATTTTGTCTTATTTATTTATCCTTGCAATGGTGTGTATGAAAAATTGATGTTTAATTGTTTCTATAATGGATTTGATTCTTAATTATGTTATTTGTGGAAATGTCAAGAATTTGCCAAATAGAGGAAGATTCTCATCGCCAAGTTTCAATTGGACAGAAACTTGGAATCATACAACTTGGTTGCGTGATGAACGAGAAACTTCATATTTTGGAAATTAGACTAATTCTTTGGCAAAGTGTCAAGAGAAGGACCAGGAGATCGAGTACACTAGGTTGTGCGTTGATCAAGTCCACCACAAGAGTAATAAATATATTCGTCATAATTTACTAAAGTTTAGTAAATATGATTATACTTATAAGATTAAGTATAATTCTGAGTTGATTGAAAGAGTTTCAATCAATAGCAGAACGAATAAGAAGAATCAAGTAGGCAGAAAGATAAAAGTTTATCTATTCTAAGAAGAAGGGAGAGTACCTTTTATTGTGTTTTATGATAATTCTTAATGATTAAGAACCATATCTCAATAGATCCTCTAAGTGAGTCTTAGTGCAATTGCATGTCTAAGAAGAGGAATCGAGAATTGTAGAAATGGTTAAATCAAGAAGTCAATCATACTTCGTTCCAATATCAAGTCTTAGAGTCAAGATTCTGACATGAGTGACAAGTCTTAAGTAGGTTTATAACACTCGACGAATGTGGAATTTGAATTTTTTTTTCTTATTCTTGCACATTTGAATTTGGTAAGTTGTAATGTCTTGGATAAGACAAAGACCAACCAGGATCAATTGTGTGAAGTGTTAAACTTGACAAAAAGCTACACTAACTCTTGAATAATTGTTTGTCAAGAAATGTTTCCTGACAAGAGAATCTTATATGTCAAGGAGTCAGTGGGAGTCTTAATGGTCTTGAAAAGTTTCAAGAACAAATCAATAGTAAACCTAATTGATCATCACTAGCACATGACTTGAGATCTAAAGCCTATTGTGGATGACATACTCTTTTTCTGTGCCATTCCAATTGAGTTAATTATGCATGTGAGTTCTATGAGTTCTCATTTGAATGCGTAAAGATAAAGCACCTTGATCAATGGAAAGTACATTGATACGAAAGGGTGAGTTGCTTGGAAGACATGGTGGGCATTCATATTACAATGAGGCAAGAAATCAAGATTGAACAAGTTCAGTCCATATGGTTTTGGATTTGTCGCAAACTTTCGTTTTGACAAATTCACATGGATAGGAACACATACATCATAAAATCTAAGTGTCATAAGGTTTTCCTCCTTCATGAAAATGATTGTGAGGAAATGCTGTCACTAAGAGAGATTTTAATAAGATAGCAATTGTGAAAATTGTATTCTCAAATTCGATTATGATTACGGCATCCCTTTTCATAATTCGAATTGTGAGATTTGACAATTGATCTGAACATTTGGGACTTAGTAACTAAATTCTGAATTGTTTAGACACACATGTGAGCTTTCTAAGGCAAAGGTGTATGAGTTTAAGAAGCTTAGATAAAGGTTTATCAAAGCATCAGGTATTAGAAATATGAAGTTAAGGAATTCAATAAGCATTGTTCTCTAGAAGTTCAGCTGTTTTCTGAATACATGTCAAAACTAGTGGGAGCATAAATGTTATGCTGGTAAGAAAATAATCATCATGATAGTGGGAGCATGATTATTATGGTAAGTATTGCAAGTTAGCAATATTAATTATAGAAAACAAAGATTTATTTTGCAAAGTTGCAAGGGTTGAAAAGTTGTTTTTGCTATAATTAAGGGAGAGAATATTATACTTCGTTTCAAAATTCTAAAGCTTAGATCAAGAAATGTTAATAAGTTTAGTCAAGGATACATAGTGCATTCTTAAAATTCGAATTGTGGGAACATGGCACATAAAAAATATTATGGCAGAAGGATGATGAAGTATCATGTCTTTATGTGAGACATTATGCATCGTGTCCAATACGCTTCGGGTATAGGATCGATAGCATATGCTATAATATTTGACCATTCTAAAATTTTCCAAATGCCTAGGGCATTAAGAGGGAAAAGGGACTAGAACTGGTTCTGACTAAAATAATTAAACAACTATCAAAGGACGATCTGAGGTTCACTGAGGATTTGTCGCTTGTGAGTAGTTGGAAGTATAGTATTGGATGGACTATATTGACATTATTGTGAATAGATAAGATTCTATTAAGAATTAGTTGTCATATGACAAATATGGAAATGTTTCCATTAATGGGAGTTGGATATTAAGAAATATGTCTAGATTAGAAACTTTTATGCAAAAGGATGTTCAAAGGAATGTACTTTGAGTGAGAGACATCACATCTATATAATTGTTTTGTAACAATTTCATATAGAGTACTTTGTAATTTCATTGGCCAAGTCTTGATGTCTTTTGTGTTATGACTTTACGAAAGGATCGTTGCATAAAATGTTAGAATCTGACATATTGGGGACTGTGAAATGAGTTTCATTGGAAAAGTTTTCCAAGTGATCTATTTCATAAAGTATGGACCATAGGAAACCAAAGTGTGCATGCTTGGAGCATGGGACAATTGTGGTTATAATTCGAGTGATAAGTTGATTTTCTGAAACAGTAAACAATGAATAATGAGTAATCAATATGGTGTTTAAATAAAAGTGTTTTTATTTACGCTCAAAGATTTTGGGGCCATATAGGATTAATATTATTATTGCGTTTCATTTTGCATGTTTTGACTTCCAGAATAACTAGGTTATTCGAACCTCCACAGTCGGTCATACGTTGGAAGTAGGCATGAAGGAAGACTGTCGTGAATCTGTCTGTAGATTGTCTTAAGTGTTTAGACATAGCACAAGTTTGCTGTAGAGTTCATGAGTGCTTTGATAAGATTAAAGTATTGGATTAAACCCACGCTCACTTGAATCACTTCATGGTTTTATCACGAGTGATTGTGAGACGATAATATTGTATATTCTTGAAACCAAGACGTGTGAGTTGTTACTTGCTGATCAGTTGCACATTGATGATAAGTAAACGCACCAGTAACTTGGTGTTATAAAACTTATTGTTATGTGTGATTCGATTAGTAGGTGCAAGCAAGCATTTGAGTCAAAGTTTATCCATTCCTTTTACCCAAAGTGGGATAAAAGCGATATCTGTGGGCCCCTCGATGATTTAGTGATGACAAAGGAAAGTGCTCGGCCGGGCCAGGACTGATTTGATATGTTCAATTAGTCAGTTGTCATAAATCGGAAATCGGGAAACGACACATAGACTGAGAGAATGATTTCAATCCATGTCTCATGTCTATACGATATCTTGTAGAATGGAGGAATATATAATCCCTTATCTAAAGGACACGCGTATCTGATAAGATCAGAGTTGACAACGGCTTTTGAAAGCTACGATTGCTGATCAGGTTCTGAAGTTATGCAAAATAGTTATTAGACTTATCCAAGTGGGAGACTGTTGGATTAGTGTCTAAGTCCATAACTATTTTGGTATGTACTTGACCCGATTATGAGCATGGTCCTTTTGGGTTGCCTTCACCATAACAATATGTAGGATGAATTAAGGAGAATTATGATTTATTAATATATTATAAGAATAATATATTAAAGGAGAAATCATATTGTTTAATTAATATTAGTCAAGAATTAATTAAGAATTAATTTTATGACTAAAAGAGATTAATTAAACTTAAGGGACTGGAATTGTAATTATAAGATAATTGCAAGAGTGGGCTAATGGACTCCATAGAGTGGAGTGGACGATATTTATGGGGAAGCCCATAAGATTTCGTCCATGACTCTAAATAAAGGGATCCATGGGCTGCTTAGGGCCTAAGCAGTCAGATTAGGGTTTCCTAGTTGTAAACCCTAATAGCCTACACCTATATAAAGAGCCCTTTATGCCCAAAAACGTGGACAACTCTTTTGGCTGCCTCCTCTCTCCTCCCTCTTCATCCAAGTTGCTTAGTGGTGTTTGTGACTCCATTAGAGGTGCAACAATTGAGGCACTAAGTTTTCTGAAGCAAATCAAAGCAAGGATTGATTGTTATTGCTATATAACAATCAAAGGTAATTACTAAACCCTTATTTCAGTTCTTATTTGATAGATCTAGGGTTTGTAAGTCTTGGATTCAAAGCATGTACAATAGAGAAACCTAGATCCAAGCATTAGGGTTTGTATGAGCACATAGGATTGTTCTTATGCATAAATTCCAACATTTTTGATGGAAGATTATTTAGAAGGAGTAATCTTAACCAAGTTATAGTATATGTCACAAGGGTTCCGTACATATAAAGAACGCCAAAATCCGAGTTATAACGAAGAAGTTATGACCCGTCGAAGTTTTACGGCAAAACCGACACGACACCGGGAATCGTAAAAAGTGAATTTACGATAAAATACTTTCTATCCTTAGCGATCTAAACGAAATTCGTAGTATATGTTAAACCGAGAGTGTGCATAAAAAAAATGTCCAAATCTGACTTCGTATGAGGAAGTTATGATTTTTCTAAGATTTAGCATAGTAGTGCACAACCCGAAATTCGAATTTTAGATCGGTCGATTTTTAACCAAAATAGTCTAAACAAGAATTGAAGATCTCGTTAATAGGAGCTCAACGATAAAAAGATAGTCGAAAACGGAGCTCGTATGCGAAAGATATGGACGAAACTTAGTCCCTACTCTTCGAGCGCGGCGAATTCGATACAGTTTTGTAAATCTGAGATAGAGTGAGAACTAGCCGACGGGATCTAAATGAAAGTTGTAGTACCCGTAAATACCAACGCGTGGATATAAAGAACGTCAATAATAGAGCTCGTATGCGAAAGATATGGACGAAACTTAGTCCCTGCTCTTCGAGCGCGATAAATTCGATACAGTTTTTGCAAATCGGAGATAGAATGAGAATTAGCCGACGAGGTCTAAATGAAAGTTGTAGTACTCGTAAATACCAACATGTGGATATAAAGAACGTAGAAAACGGAGCTCGTACGCGGAAGATACGGACGAAACATAGGGTCTACTCTACGATAAAACCCCTATAAATAAGAGATGAACTCTTCATATTTTCTTCACACAATAAGCCTTTCTTTCTCTCTCTAACTTCTCTCTAGACTCCCTAAACCCCCCTAAAGCCTAGGAAACTTCCCTAGAGCTAGAAGAAAGCCCCGGAGCGCACGAAGGCTCCGAGAAAAAGAGCTTTTCGGCTCAGAAGCTCTACTCCTGCGGAGCCCTGTTTTTAATAAAACTCGTTGTAAGTGAAATAAGTCTATCATACTTTAAATATAGCTTATATTTAAATATAATATCGTTATTATGAACCTAGAAATAAGATTTATCAGTGATTCAAAGTCGTTATACTGATTGATCTACTTACGGGAATGATGTCTAGGCTGTGATTTAGTGAGGTATTTAAAGTGGGATTTCCAAACAGTATACTTCGTATACCAAACGGACCCTACCTCCGATATGATCCTACCTGGTTGTTCCTTACTTGATAGATCATGAAAGTAGACTTTGAGTTAATGATGAACCTAGACTAATAATTAGTCGCAATAAAGATTAGACTAAAACTTAGTGATAATAATGTTAGGTTTTGTCGAAGGAAAATATAATCGTTAAAAGCGAAGCGCTCCCCGAGTTTGGAATCACCACTTTAACAAGTGAGTGCATAGTTACTTTCATCTTACACATAGATATGAAGTATTTTATATAAATTACGTGTTATGTGTGTATATTGTCTACATACTAGTTGTTTATGTTGGATGAAACATTTTATACATGTTTTAAATGATCTAAACTGTATATGTATTTTATATTTACAAAATGTGTTGGGTAAAACATGGGTAGATTAGAGGTGGGATAAATAATGAGCGATGAAAGATGAGATAAATGATGAGCGATGAAAGATGAGATGAATGATGAGCGATGATATATGAGTGATAAAATGTAACATCCCAAAAATACGATCCGAAAATTTCATTTTTAAATCATTATTGAAAGCCATAATTATTCACCATTTCATTCATAAACAAAGACTATTATATCTATCAGAGTATAATCTCAAAACATATTCTTTTTATCAAAGTAAAACATCCCAGGCTAAACAGACTATGGTGTGTGCCATGCGATTACGCCGAGCTCATCCCTCCGCTACCGGAAGTACCTGAAACCAAAACTGAAAACTGTAAGCACGAAGTTTAATGAGTTCCCCAATCTTACGCATACCACATACATAACCACATACCGGGACCCGCCCACTGCATCGGGACTTGCCCGCCATCGGACTAACTCCGACATCAGGCCCTGCCTGGCATCGATCCCCGCTCGATATACAGATCTGTCTTTCTTAGGCCCCGCCTGTCTCCGGGCCCCGCCCGCTAAACATATTCAACACATAATCATAACACATAACACATAACACATAATCTAAACCTACTCTACTGTAGCCCGGTACTAAGGCCTCGCCTATCTTGGGCCCCGCCCATGTCCTGCTACTGGTGAGTCATGGAACCCCGTCCATGCTCCTGCTGATAATGACATACGGGCCCCCGCCCCCGCCCACACTCACCTCTCTCCTACCTCGGGCCTCGCCCCTGCTCTGCTACTAATGAGATACGGAACCCCGTCCATACTCTGCTAATGATGAGATACGGGACCTCGCCCACACTCACCTCCCTACCAGACACATATAAGTATCACAAAGACAACAAGTATAAACTATCATGCAAACATTCCTCGGGCTCCCACCCGACATCGAACCTTGGTCCGGAATAAGATACTAGCATGCAGTGCCTAGGGCTAACCCCGAGTCTTCCTATTCATAAACTACATGGGTCGACATTGTAGCCGTAGACCCATTCACACAGTGAGGAGACTCACCTCGCACTGCTGAAGACTGGCTGAAACCTCTGGTTGTTATCCGACAATTCCCCGAACCGTTGCTCCCCTAGCTTCCTGAGCTACAAGTACCAACATAACACTTAGTCCAAAAAATGCCCTCCAGAAGTCAAACTAAGTCAACTTTGGTCAAAGTCAAAGTTAACGGTCCATGGTCAAAGTCAACACTTCTAGGTTGACCTGACTCGCCGAGTTGGTCAACCAACTCGTCGAGTTCCTATTCTTTCATCTGTTCCCAACCCCGACTCTACTCGTCGAGTCTAGCAAGAACTCGACGATTTCCCCTTTAATATAACATCGGGACTATCTTCATCTGGCTCTCCGAGTTCATCCTTGAACTTGTCGAGTCCATCTTCATCATATGAGTGAGACTAGTTTGTGACTCGCCGAGTTGTATGAGCAACTCGTCGAGTCCGTCTTCATAGGTTAGGAGATTGCCTTGGACTCGCCGAGTTCCTCTTTGAACTCGTCGAGTACGATGATCTCCAGGTCCCCTAAGAAACCATACTGGCCGAGCCCCTTTTCAACTCAACTCATACCCTTCAACTGAAGGGTTTTGGGGCAAGAACACGGTCTGACCCGCTGAGTCCCAAAAGTGACTCGCCGAGTCGCTCTATGTTTAATTCTATTCAGACGATCTCAGTCGAGCACAAGGCATCCAGGACCTAGATCTAACCTTCAAGGGTCAAAATAACACGCAAAGCCTCTGCCTTTACATCCATGCATGGCCCTTTTTGCTCAAAAGGCCATAACAACCTCTCAAACCTTGCATGGGGAGTTCTAATGGCATAAAGCTTGCACTTTTATGCCATAACAGCCCTTAATGGTGCTAGATCTGAAAACACAAGCCCTTGGGACGTCCATTCCTCTCATGCTGGGGTCCTTGGACCAAAAACCCCCCAAAAGTGACAAAGAATAGTTCTATGAAATCACAAGGCAAGGTAGAAACTTGATTACCAGAAAATGATGAAGATGAAACAAACTTCCTGGATCTACCACCTTCTCCTTGAACCTCTAACCTCCTTCTCCTTCCTCTAGTCTCCAAGAACACTCTAAATCCTTCAATAATGACTCACACACTCAAAGAGAAAACTAGGGTTTCGTAGGTTAGGCTCTGGACAATGGAGGCTACAAATGAGGCTGATAGAATGAGAATGAGATGCTTAAATAGGGTACCAAGTCTCGAGATTAGGGTTTCCCAACCCAGACCAGACTTGCCGAGTTCCTCCCTAGACTCGTCGAGTCGGCCACTTAATCCGCGACACGAAACTCGCTCCTACTCGACGACTTCCTCCCTGGACTCGACGAGTTGACTCCTTGACTTAGGGTTTTCCTTTCCTTTCTTGGTATATTGGATTAGGGGTCTTACAACTCTCCCCCACTTAAACTAGACTTCGTCCTCGAAGTCCGCCACGGCCCACTACTCCGCAACCTCTCATCCTAATCACCGCATACCTTGTCGGCTCGTTCCAATCCTCGAAGGACCGCTTTTGTTGGCCTTCCGACCAGTCTTCCTGAGCGAAATGCTATACCTCGAAGGTATCTATATGAGAACCACCGAATCACTACAAACCTTGAGTACATTTCCCTTACCCAATCGACAATCTTGTCGGTACGCTCCGAGTACTTACGCTGGACATCCAAGGGGGTTCACTCCTTTTTATAGCGCGGTCACAGGCCTTCCCAAGGCAACTTCCATAAGAAATAACCTTCTCTATTTCTAAGTAGAACCAACCCTGTGCTATGCTAAATCTCCAGTCACTCCCAGTGTTGGTTCCTCCACTGTCAACTACTGAATGCTTCCTCTCCTCACGCTTTAATGCTGAACGCCCAACTCAGCGGATGGATCAGATAATCCTTCGAGTAAAAGATTCGTTCCTGCAACGGTTAGACTCGGAAAAGAGATGCGCAACAGGATCAAATCCTTCCCTCTGAGATTATTTAATCCTGTTGTTAGTGGCTTAGCACCTCTCGATCAACTAACTACTCCCCGCATGAATCCTCTTGTCGTTGTCCCTGTCCGAGGATTCTGATGTCTCTTATCCGCTGAACCGAGACCACCCTGGTCCCAACTGATCTGCTATTAACTGGGTTACCGGACTCCCACCGGTTACTACACCCAAACTCAGACTCTCAGTCGCTTCCAGCGACTTCCAAAGAATCTTCAGCTATCTAAACTGCCCTATCTGTCTTCCATAGGTAACGGGGCCTCCCAGGTCCTAACCTATCTATCCTCTATCTGGAATACCGGATTACACCCGGTTAAAAAACCACTGACCACTCTTTCAGTCGCTCCCAGCGGCCTCCGTATAAAACTTCAGCTACCGAAACTACTTTATCCACTCTGCCACTCATGGCCCTATAGATCCTAAAATCCCCGATCTTGTATCTTGACCCTAAGGTCTCTACCAGGTCCCACCTGCGCTGCTATAATCACACGGGCCTCGCGCACGGGTCACACCCCAAACTATATATCGGAGTGGCCTCCCCTACAGGTCTCACCTTTCTAGGGCTATGCTGGACCAACTCCTTCCTGAAACTCAACGAACTATTCCTCCTCGACCTCTATCCGGCTAACTAGGAGATACGGGCATCGCCCACACTCCGCTAACCAGGAGATACGGGCCCCCGCCCACACTCCTCTAACTAAACTGCTAATGAATGCTACGGCTATCCCACAGTCTTACAACACTTCCCCATACTGTCTAATTGTTGACTACCAGCCTGGATACATCCCACAACTAACGCTCCACAGTCTAACATCCTGATTAACTCATGTGCTACCGGGAAAACATCAACCTGGTTTCCCAAACTAGTCCTCTACTACTGTGAATACATGAACTCAATGTCGGGATGTTTCTCAAACTCTCGACTCCCTTGCTGCTCTATCCAAACGGCTACCTCGACTGCTTCCCTTCTCAACAAGGATGTGAACACATCCAAATTGCATTCCTAGCTCAACTTCTGACTGCTGGGATAGTACTCCCCCACTTCGATTCAACTAGATTCCTACAGCTCCCAGCTTGGAAAGGATTCTCAATCCTTCTCTCCATCTAATGGTCGATCTGCTGACAACCGATACTTACTATTGCTGGTGCTCCAAAACTAATCATTCCCAAATCTAAACCAATCTCGAAGATTAACATAACACTTCTCGAGCCCCACTCACACCTGCTACCGTAACTACATCCTGGGAACCGGCTCAAAAAGGGGGTACTACTATGAACTACCGCCCGAAAATCCATGGTATGGAGATGACATATGATCCGAACACGAACAGAAATAAAATTCTAACATACATTCACTAACATAGATGCAGTACCATAACAATATAATCATGAATAAAAATTGACAGGAAAGCAAAAGATACACACCTGCAACTAGGGATGAGCATATGGACCGGGGAACCGGTCGGAACCGGTACCGGAACCGGTACCGAAACTGGAAGCCGATGGAACCGGTCGGGCCGGGACCGGTACTATAATGTTGTCAATTTTTGGAACCGGGAACTGGTAAGAACCTGTCATTGGAACCGGTCCAAAACCGGGAACCGGACCGGCCAATCTTAAAAAAAAAAACCCACGGCTTTCAAGGGTATATTGGTTGCGATAGTGCTTCCAGTAAAGGTTCATGGTTTCTGCTTGGATCCATGTTTAAACCACAAAGTAATCTTATGAGGGATACGTAATCAGGCTCACATAAACTCAGGTATACGGTGGTCATTTAAGTGATGCTTTATACGATTATCAACTTAAGTAACCATACGTATTAACACAATCGATGTCCGATATGTTTACTTACATGTGTGGTATATGTTGAGGCTCTTAATTAATTATGTTAAGTAAAAAGCTATTAATGATAAATGGATGAGGCAGGAGGATCACCATGCGATGGGAATGTACATGATGACTTGCGGTGGAAGCATGCATGGTTACTGCTATGTGTTTGTGGGTTATAATCACTTCCACTGGTACGTCAAGATACAAGGTAACCCATTAATATCAATTAGGATTCATAATTGGTTTAAGATTTGTGGTGAATAATAAAACGAAAGTTTCAATACATAACTTTAAAGCAGAAGATGTAGTCACGATTATTCGTTTAACTTATATTGCAATATCTAGACTAATAATTTTAGATTAAAATGAACAGATTACACGTTAAAATAGTTTAAAAACTAAGTTTAGTAAAATAAGAAACTCATATGTTTGGTCGTATAGGATATGGTTTTGATCCATGAGGATCTCTAGGATCAGATTTTTTTTTTCAAAATACGTTACTATTTCTCGAAGGCCGGTTCCGACATCGAAGACCCGGCAAAAACCGGAACAGGAACCGGCGGTCCGGTTCGGTTCTTGATTCCGGTCGAAGTCGGTTCCTGGGTCGGGTCCGGGTCGGGCCGGTTCCAACCGGTTCGGTTCCTTTGCTCATCCCTACCTGCAACATCCGGTGTTGCTCGCGTCTCTACTGTAGACAACTGAAAAGCTCTGCTCCCCACCGCAGGTGCCTCTGTTCGGCCTTGACGGTCGTCGGTGATCCTCAAGGTCACAGGGGCAGGTGTCATCACCTGTCCTGCTGGAAACAAACTCAGACACTGAGCCTTCTTGTGGCCCCTCTGACTGCAATGGAAACATATCAGGTCTGATCCCTGCGTGGTGGTAGCTGTACAATCCCTGCTGAAATGACCAGTCTGACCGCACTTGAAGCAGCCAGAATCACCACCACTACCACTCCTACACGCGCCCTCGTGCGTCCTGCCGCACTTGCCACAACGACTGCGGCCCTAATAATCCCTCGATCTCCCATCCGACCCCTTGGGTCTCTTGCCTAAACCTGCAGCTACCGGGACCTCCTCCGGCTTCCTCTTCCTGAGGTGCTCCAGATCGATCTCCCTCTCCCTGGCCCAATCGATCATATCCTCCAGAGTCTTGCAGCTGGACCTGCTCACAAAACCCCTGATGTCACTCCTCAGCATCTCGTGATATCGGGCCTTCTTCATCTCCTCGTCCGCGACATACTGCGGAACAAGAAGAGCCCTCTCCCTGAACTTGGTGGTGATCTCCTCCACTGACTCTGTAGTCTGTCGCAAATCCTGAAACTCTCGTGCTAACTCTTGCACCTCAATCATTGGTGCAAACTCGACCCTGAACCTGGTCGAGAAGTCACACCATGTCATCGCGTCTAACGCGGCATCATCCCCAATGGCATGACCAACCTCCTCCCACCAATCCCGTGCTCTATCCTTCAGAAGATAGGAGGCAAGTCAGACCTTGTCTCCCTCGGTACATCGGCTCATACGGAAAGCGTTGGCAACATCGGCCAACTACCTGCCGCTAGCGATGGGGTCCTTGGCCCCATGGTAATCTGGAGCTCCACAAGCTCTAAACTCTTGGAAAGTCAGCGAACGTGCTCCCATCATGGCCATTATCTCAGTACGAAAAGCTCCCAGCTTCTCATTTAGAAGCTCCAAAACGCCCTCCTTGACCGAACCAAAGATCACAGGAGTCTGGTCTAGAATACTGTGTGTAACCTCAACTGAAATAAACTCTCTCATCCGCTCCTCAAGCTGCTCGACTCCTGAACCTGAGCTTGATCCCTCTCCGGCGCCTGATCCGCCCACTGGTCTCTCACGCAACGTCACCATGCTGCAAACATGCCATAACAACCATCAGAATACCCATCACTAACGAGGGATCACACATACACACTACTAGTTCCATGGTTTTATCTTAGCCCTTCTCGAATCGAGTACATATCCTCTGCTTTCAGTAGTATGGGCCCCTACTACCTTCCACATCTATCCGTACTTTCCTCAAGAATTGCCTCGACTACACCAAGTACCTTTCAATGCTACTATCACTGCTCCCAACACTACTCTCATCCTAGGCTTGCCCTAGAGTATCCTCTAACTCTCTATCTGCCTTCAGCTGCATAAGAAGTTCCAGTTACCTCTCCCTAACTAACTCGCGAATATCATTACATATCACTCAGACTAGATAATTCTTTGAATGAGAGATCATACCCTACAACGGTTGGACTCAGACAAGAGCAGCGGAATAGGGCTAGACCTAACCTTCTTAAATTATTTAGTCCTTGCAATATGTAACTTAACATATTCATCCACTAGTTAGTTAGAGATAACTAGAACTCCTAATAGCACAAAGCAAGCAACATTCGGGCATTGGGAAAACTAACCACATAATCCAATCAAGTTGTTATATCCTCTAATCAGGAATCTGTACTAGCATGCAACACCTAAAGCTCATACCCATATAACACGCACATAAGGCATCCTCCTAGATCCTTAGTCCTAATCTAGTATGCAGTTCTCATAAACACATCATAACATAAAAAACATGTATGGGTAATTTGGGAGAACTTACTTGAGCTCGGCTGATTGCATGCACCACACCTTTTTCTCCTTTCAAAGCCCTTTTCTCTTTTCAAAACTATTTTGTTTTTCTCAAAGCTTCTTTTTATAAAAATAATTTTCTTTTAAAAAATTTCTCATACCAATTCCTTAGTTTGAGTTCAAACACACCCGAGAGCATGTCTGAATCCCTCAAACCAAGTCTCTGATACCAACTTGTAACATCCCAAAAATACGGTCCGAAAATTTCATTTTTAAATCATTATTGAAAGCCATAATTATCCACCATTTCATTCATAAACAAAGACTATTATATCTATCAAAGTATAATCTCAAAACATATTCTTTTTATTAGAGTAAAACATCCCAGGCTAAACAAACTATGGTGTGTGCCATGCGATCACCCTGAGCTCCTCCCTCCGCTACCGGAAGTACCTGAAACCAAAACTGAAAACTGTAAGCACGAAGCTTAGTGAGTTCCCCAATCTAACACATACCACATACATAACCACATATCGGGCCCCGCCCGCTGCATCGGGACATGCCCGCCATCGGACTAACTCCGGTATCAGGCCCCACCCGGCATCAGGCCACGCCTGGCATCGAGCTCCGCTCAGTATACAGATCTGTCTTTCTTAGGCCCCGCTTGTCTCCGGGCCCCGCCCGCTAAACATATACAACACATAATCATAGCACATAACACATAAGCTAAACCTACTCTACTGTAGCCAGGTACTAAGGCCTCGCCTATCTTGGGCCCCGCCCCTGTCCTGCTACTGGTGAGTCATGGAACCCCGTCCATGCTCCTGCTGATAATGAGATACGGGCCCCTGCCCACACTCACCTCTCTCCTACCTCGGGTCTCGCCCCTGCTCTGCTACTAATGAGATACGGAACCCCGTCCATACTCTGCTAATGATGAGAAACGGGACCTCGCTCACACTCGACTCCCTATCAGGCACATACAAGTATCATAAAGACAACAAGTATAAACTATCATGCAAACATTCCTCGGGCTCCCACCCGACATCGGACCTTGGTCCGGAATAACATACTAGCATGTAGTGCCTAGGGCTAACTCCCGGGTCTTCCTATTCATAAACTACATGGGACGGTATTGTGGCCGTAGACCCATTCACACAGTGAGGAAACTCACCTCGCACTGCTGAAGACTGTCTGAAACCTCTGGTTGCTATCCGGAAATTCCCCGAACTGCTGCTCCCCTAGCTTCCTTAGCTACCAGTACGAACATAACACTTAGTCCCAAAAATGCCCTCCAGAAGTCAAACTAAGTCAACTCTGGTCAAAGTCAAAGCCAACGATCCATGGTCAAAGTCAACACTTCTAGGTTGACCTGACTCGCCGAGTTGGTCAACCAGCTCGTCGAGTTCCTATTCTTTCATCTGTTCCCAACCCCGACTCTACTCGTCAAGTCTAGCAAGAAATCGACGAGTTCCCCTTCAACATAACATCAGGACTATCTTCATCTGGCTCGCCGTGTTCATCCTTGAACTAGTCGAGTCCATCTTCATCATATGAGTGAGTAGTTTGTGACTCGCCGAGTTGTATGAGCAACTCGTCGAGTCCGTCTTCATAGGTTGGGAGATTGCCTTGGACTCGCCGAGTTCCTCTTTGAACTCATCGAGTACGATGATCTCCAGGTCCCTAAGAACCCAGACTGGCCGAGCCCCTTTCCAACTCAACTCATACCCTTCAACAGAAGGGTTTTGGGGGAAGAACACGGTCTGACTCGCCGAGTCCCAAAAGTGACTCGCCGAGTCGCTCTATGTTCAATTCTATTCAGACGATCTCAGTCGAGCACAAGGCATCCATGACCTAGATCTAACCTTCAAGGGTCGAAATAACAAGCAAAGCCTCTGCCTTTACATCCATGCATGGCCCTTTTTGCTCAAAAGGCCATAACAACCTCTCAAACCTTGCATGGGGAGTTCTAATGGCATAAAGCTTGCACTTTTATGCCATAACAGCCCTTAATGGTGCTAGATCTGAAAACACAAGCCCTTGGGACGTCCATTCCTCTCATGCTGGGGTCCTTGGACCAAAAACCCCCCAAAAGTGACAAAGAATAGTTCTATGAAATCACAAGGCAAGGTAGAAACTTGATTACCAGAAAATGATGAAGATGAAACAAACTTCCTGGATCTACCACCTTCTCCTTGAACCTCTAACTGATGGGTTTTAGGTACAACAAATAAACTAGAAACAATTCCTAAGTTCACATGCAACCTACTTTGGATCTATGTTTTAACTATTGAACATACAACTTTGAATTGCAAAACAAGAACCCTAGAGGAGAGAGGCTAATTTCGAAATTAACAAACTAGGGTTTAGGGTTTACATACCTTTCAATTGTTATAGCAAACAATTGATATTCCCTTGATCTTGATCTTGATCTTCTTGGAAGCTTTAGCCCCACAAGTGTAATGCCTCTAATGGAATCACACCCAAACTAGCAAGAAGGAAAGTAGAAGAAGAGAGAGGGGAGAGGGAGTATGCAAAATCTCGGCCTTAGGGTTTTTTCAAAAGAAAGAGTGACCAAAAACATGAACCAGGAGGCTCCTTATATAGCTGAGGGATTTAGGGTTTAAGGGAAACCCTAGTTATCCTTTGCTTAGGGCCTAAGCAAACCCAAGGGCCTTATCCAAGCCCCTATGGACGAAATTATTAGGGTTTCCCCTAAAGATTTCGTCCACCCTCTTCCAAGGGGGTTCTAGAGCCTTCCACTTAACTATTAGATAATTGCAAACTAGTCCCTGCACCTTATAATTAATTCTTTTAACCCCAAAATCAATTCTGATTAATTTCTGGCTAACAATTAATTAAACATAATGATTTCTAATTAATATATTAATCCATTAACATATTAATAAATCATTTATATATATATATATATTAGTTTATTAATCTTATAAATTAATATCTCTCCTTTCATAATTTCCTTGTCCAGTTGCTAGGTTGAGGGCAACCCAAAAGGACTGTGCTGCTATCAATTCAAGTACATACCAATTATAGTTATGGGCTTAGACACTTAATCCAACAGTCTCCCACTTGGATAAGTCTGTAAGTATAATTGCTAGTATGCCTTCTAAATTTGACCAGCAAATTGTAGCTTCCAAAAAGCTGCTGCCGAACTCTGACCCAGTCAGTTATGTGCCCTAAGATAAGTGATCATATAACCCTTCGTTCTGCATGATATCCCCAGACAAAAGACATGGAATGTAATCAATCTCTTTGTCCAGAATCTATGTTTCCCGATTCCTGATTTGTGATGATGAAAGACTTCTAATCGAACACATCAATTCAGTACTGGCTGGGCCCAGCACATAAGTCAACACCAAATCATCGAGGGGCCCACATATATCGCTTTTCCTGTTAGGGCAAAAGGAACGAATAAACGTTGACTCATATGCTTGTATCTTTTACTCATCAAATTATGCATGACAATACGTTTTATAACACCAAGTTACTGATGCGTTTTCGTATCACCAATGCACAACCGACTTGTAAATTACAACTCATATATCTTTGTTTCAAGATTATAAGATATTATCGTCTCAGTATTACTCGTGATGAATTCCATGAAGTAATACTCTGAGCGAGGGTTTATCCAATACTCAAATCTCAATTTCTGAGTACTCATGAACGTTGCAGCAATTCTATTGCCATGTCTATCCTTAGACAATCTGCAATCCAATTCATGACAGTCTTAATTCACTACTTACTTCCAAGAGTACGAGCGACTGTGGAGTTTGAATAATCTCATTATTCAGGAAGTAAAACATGCAAAAATGAAACATAATAATAAACAATCGACAAAAGGTAGTAGCCAAACTTATAAATAATACTTTATTATTTAATCACCAAAGGTCAATTACATTTACTTTGTTACAAGTTTCAAAAACTAATCTAACTACTAAAACTAATATCATCTTTCAGTCCTATGCTCCGAGCATGCTGAATATGCTTAGCCCTACTCAGACCCTTTGTGAGGGGATCTGCTGGGTTATCTTCAGATGACACCCTCTTTACTATAAGATGGCCTTCTTCAACTCTATGTCTGATGAAATGGTACTTTCTGTCGATATGTCTGGTCTTACCATGATCTCTCGGTTCCTTTGTCAAGGCAACCGCTCCTTCATTATCGCAGAACAGTTCCATAGGCTCCTGGATGGTTGGAACAACTCCGAGATCCCCGATGAAGTTCCTCAACCAAGCTGCTTCTTTCGACGCTTCACTTGCTGCTATGTACTCTGATTCACAAGTAGAATCAGCCACCGTATTTTGCTTGGAACTCTTCCAAGTAACTGCTCCTCCATTCAGTAAAAACACCCAGCCTGACTGAGAACGGAAGTTATCTCTATCCGTCTGAAAGCTGGCATCACTGTAACCATCTACTCTCAAAGTATCACTGCCACCAAGCACAAGGACCCAGTCCTTTGTCCTTCGCAAATACTTGAGTATATTCTTAACTGCTATCCAATGAGCTCTACCTGGGTTTCCCTGATAGCGACTGACCATGCTCAAAGCAAATGCCACATCAGGGCGAGTACATGTCATAGCGTACATGATCGATCCGACAGCGGAAGCATAAGGTACACGATTCATGTCATCTATTTCAACATCTGTACTCGGACATTGAGTCTTACTCAATTTGGTATTGCTCTGGATAGGTAGCTCTCCCTTCTTGGAATTTTCCATACTAAACCTCTTTAGTACCTTATCCAAGTATGTGCTCTGACTAAGTCCAATTAGTCTCTTCTTTCTATCTCTCAATATTCTAATCCCAAGAATATAGGCAGCTTCTCCAAGGTCTTTCATGGCAAAACACTTTCCAAGCCAAGACTTAACCTCTTTCAAGGTTGGAACGTCGTTACCAATGAGTAATATGTCATCGACATACAACACCAGAAAAGTTACTATACTCCCACTAGCCTTGATATACACACAAAACTCATCTTCACTTCTAGAGAAACCAAACTCTTTGACTTTCTCATGGAAACAAAGATTCCAACTGCGAGATGCTTGTTTCAATCCATAAATGGATTTCTCAAGCTTGCACACTCTATTGGGGAACTTTGCATCAACAAAACCCTCTGGCTGACTCATATAAACATCTTCAGCCAACTTCCCATTAAGGAAAGCAGTTTTGACATCCATCTGCCAGATTTCATAATCATGAAAGGCAGCTATGGCGAGCAATATCCTAATAGATTTAATCTTAGCTACTGGTGAGAAGGTCTCATCATAGTCAACCCCTGGGGTTTGAGTGAAACCTTTTGCAACCAGTCGAGCTTTGAATGTGTGCACATTCCCATCCATGTCTGTCTTCTTCTTGAAGATCCATTTGCACCCAACTGTCTTGCGACCTGGTGCACTATCAACCAAATTCCAAACTTGGTTGTCATACATGGACTTAATCTCGCTGTCCATTGCCTCTTTCCACTTGGAAGCCTCTGGGCCTGCCATTGCTTCCTTATAAGTGACTGGTTCATCCAAGTTTACCAGTGTTCTGTCACTTATGAATGTGTCACCATCTGAAGTAATATGAAAACCATACAACTCAGGTGGCACACTCACCCTAGTGGATCTTCTAAGAGGTAATGAGTTATCAATTGGTTCAACAGGAACTGTTTCCTCTGTTTGAGTGCTAGTGTCATCTAAGGTTCCTTCATTGGCTGACTCTTGTATTTCTTCAAGGTCAATAGTGCTCCCACTGTCCTCTTTGAATACGAGCTCTCTTTCAAGAAAGACTCCTCTTCGTGCTACAAAGACCACGTTTTCACTAGGCCTGTAGAACAAATATCCAAAAGACTGCTTTGGGTAACCAATGAAAACACATTTCTTACTTCTAGCTGCTAGCTTGTCGTGAGTCTCTCGTCTTACGAAAGCTTCACAACCCCAGACTTTAACATGTGCTAACGAGGGAACTTTCCCTGTCCACATTTCGTGAGGTGTTTTGGCAACCTTCTTTGTAGGGACAAGATTGAGGATGTGGGCGGCTGTCTCTAAGGCATACCCCCAGAAGTGAATGGGAAGCGAAGCCCGACTCATCATAGAACGAACCATGTCTAACAAGGTTCGATTACGCCTCTCAGCTACACCATTTAACTGTGGTGTCCTAGGAGGAGTCAATTGTGAGACTATCCCACATTCTTTCAGATAGTCGTTAAACTCGATACTAAGATACTCACCGCCTCTATCGGATCTAAGTATCTTTATCTTTCTGCCCAATTGATTTTCGACTTCATGCTTAAACTCTTTGAACTTTTCAAAAGTTTATGACTTATGCTTGATCAAGTAGATATATCTATATCTGCTATAATCGTCAGTGAAAGTCACATAGAATCGATTAGCATCTCTTGTAGTTGATCTGAAGGGTCCACACACATCCGTGTGTATGAGATCCAACAGTCCTTCACCTCTTTCACAAGACCCTGTGAATGGTGATTTTGTCATCTTTCCCAAAAGACAAGACTCACACATATCATCTGACTTTAGGTCAAATGATTCCAACACTCCATCCTTTTGGAGTTGGGCTATGCGTTTCTTGTTAATGTGTCCAAGACGACAATGCCACAAGCATGCCTTGTCTACACTATTAGACAAGTCAATATTAAGTACACTATTTCCTAGGCTATCAACACAAGTCACTGTTTCATACACACCATTACAAGGCAAAGCTTCAAACATAAAAACACCATTCTTATAAACAGAAATTGAACCATTCAAATCATTAAAAGAATATGTAAAACCTTGTCTGAACAATGCATGAAATGAAATAATGTTTCTCGTCATCTCAGACGAATAGCAACAATTTATTAAATCTAATCTAACATCATTACTAAGCAGAAGCTGATAAACTCCGATCTTGGTTACTGGTGAAGACTTTCTGTTTCCCATGATCAGGTTTATCCTTCCTCGCTCTATCTCCTCACTTTCCTTTAGACCCTGCAAATCAGAACAGATATGAAAACCACATCCTGTATCAAGGACCCATGAACGAGAAGATAATGAGTTATTAGCAGAAATAGTGTAAATACCTGCCGAAGATGGCTTCACTTTGCCATCCTTGATATCTTGCAGATACTGTGGGCAAGATCTCTTCCAATGCCCCTTTTGGTTGCAGTAAAAGCAAACTGCCTCTTTTGGATCAGAAACATGGGGAGTGGAACCATTGGGCTTAGCCTTTGGGCCATTACTAGATGACCCAGCTTGAGCCTTGCTCTTCCAGTTTTGCTTGGGAGGACCTTTCCTCTTTTTCCCCTTTCCCTGTCCAATAGCCAAAACAGGGGCACTCGTAGGTGTGGAGGGTATACTTTTACCCTTCATCCCTGCCTCAGCTTTCTGCAACAAGTTGTGCAATTGGGCCAAGGTCTGCTCAGTATTGTTCAAATAGTAAGTTAGAATAAACTGACCATAACATTCAGGAAGTGAGTTCAAGACCATGTCAATGGCCAATTCCTCATCAAAGTGAATATTGAGCTTGACCAAACGCTCTATGTAGCGTTGCATTCTTTGCACATGTGACACTACCGACTCCCCATCCTTCATCTTGCAAGCCATGAGTGACTTGACTACTTCGAACTTTTCTTGACGAGCTCGCTTATGGTACTTTTCCATAAGGTCCTTGTTCATCTCGAAAGGCCAGTAGTCCTCATAGTACCTCTGCAGTTCTGGGGACATAGTTGCCACCATGATGCATGCCACTTTGGTAGCATCATCGTAATGTTTCTTGTAGGCAGCAAGATCTTCGGGAGTAGCTTCATTCTCATCAAGCTCTTTGAGCTCCTTTTCAAGAACATATTCTTTGTTCTCGAAACGAAGAGCCATCTTGATGTTGTGCATCCAATCGTTATAGTTTGAGCCATCCATAACGACTTTGGAGCATATATTGAGCAAAGAGAAGTTTTGGTTGGAGGAGGACGAAGCAGAAGTGTTTCCAGGAGTAGACATCTGAAAAGAAAGAAAGTTTTAGTTAGATTTCAAGATACCTTAATAGAATAACCCAAAGATATAATATCAAGGTTAGGATCCAACTATGAAGATTCACAACTTAGAAATGGGATGCCGAGATCCAAGTGCAAATTTCATAAAGGTAGGTGAATGACGATTCACCAATTCCACCATTAGACGAAACAAACGAAGTGAAATTCCTAATTCTTTTGAGATACATTGAAACTATTCAATGACATGTTTTAATCTCGGATTATGCTCTTCTATTTGTGACTGGGATGCCGAGGATCACAAACAAGATGTGAATAACCATGCAAATGTGCTTGGTAACCTCATTGTCTTTATCATTAACTATTGATGTGCTGGTAAACCACACACGCTCCATCAAAATGACAATTATGAGATACCCATTACTACTCTTTATTAGTGCCTTTTAGTGTGCTGGTTAACCACACACGCTCCACTAACGACCAATAAAGCATAATGTGCAATTTCATGGATTAACATACTTTTCACATTTTTCCTAAAGTAACTAGAGTTGGGATTTTGAAAATAATGTTCTAGTACTTTCTTTAATATCATTATACTTTTAATGAGAAGTAGTTGTCCTATCAAATCCGTTCTGCTAACGACCCTCCACTAATCAAGGAAGCGGTGGGTGAGGGTGGACACCCATTCAACTACCATTTTATAGGCAGTTTCCTTATACCCCCCTTATAGATTAGCTTCGTGAATGAGGCATACTAGCGATTTGACTGACCATGTTCTTATACATATATAATATTAAACTTTTAATTATAATATATATATAAGGTGTGTTTTAAAACATTTTAAAACTTCAAGGGTTTATAAATTTCGAAATTTAAGCTATTAAATTTAAATTTAAATAAACCAATTAACTAGATTTAATATTTATCTTTTAATTAACTATTAATCAAATTATTAAATCTTGTAAGGATTATCTAATTAAATTAATCCATTAATTTAATCCTAATCCTTATCCCTCTAAATTTCGAAAATTAGGGTAAGGATAATTATCCAATTAATCTAATTAAGTAACAATTATCCAAAACAAGAAACCCTAGTTATCCTCTAGCATATTTCGAAATTTACAAGGGAGGAGGCTAGGGTTTTCAAAACCCTAACCCTAATTTCGATTAGGGTTCTTTGGAGGCTAGGGTTTTCGAAAAAACCCTTTGATCCAAAACCCTAGAAATCGAAAATTTGGCCTTTAGGGTTTAATAGCTATAAACCCTAATTTGCAATTCAACAATTGTAGCAATTCAATTTAAAACAATAATGGCTCTGATACCACTGATGGGTTTTATGTACAACAAATAAACTAGAAACAATTCATAAGTTCACATGCAACCTACTTTGGATCTATGTTTTAACTATTGAACATACAACTTTGAATTGCAAAACAAGAACCCTAGAGGAGAGAGGCTAATTTCGAAATTAACAAACTAGGGTTTAGGGTTTACATACCTTTCAATTGTTATAGCAAACAATTGATATTCCCTTTATCTTGATCTTGATCTTCTTGGAAGCTTTAGCACCACAAGTGTAATGCCTCTAATGGAATCGCACCCAAACTAGCAAGAAGGAAAGTAGAAGAAGAGAGAGGGGAGAGGGAGTATGCAAAATCTCGGCCTTAGGGTTTTTTCAAAAGAAAGAGTGACCAAAAACATGAACCAGGAGGCTCCTTATATAGCTGAGGGATTTAGGGTTTAAGGGAAACCCTAGTTATCCTTTGCTTAGGGCCTAAGCAAACCCAAGGGCCTTATCCAAGCCCCTATGGACGAAATTATTAGGGTTTCCCCTAAAGATTTCGTCCACCCTCTTCCAAGGGGGTTCTAGAGCCTTCTACTCAACTATTAGATAATTGCAAACTAGTCCCTGCACCTTATAATTAATTCTTTTAACCCCAAAATCAATTCTGATTAATTTCTGGCTAACAATTAATTAAACATAATGATTTCTAATTAATATATTAATCCATTAACATATTAATAAATCATTTATATATATATTAATTTATTAATCTTATAAATTAATATCTCTCCTTTCATAATTTCCTTGTCCAGTTGCTAGGTTGAGGGCAACCCAAAAGGACTGTGCTGCTATCAATTCAAGTACATACCAATTATAGTTATGGGCTTAGACACTTAATCCAACACTAACCTCCTCCTCCTTCCTCTAGTCTCCAATAACACTCTAAATCCTTCAATAATGACTCACACACTCAAAGAGAAAACTAGGGTTTCGTGGGTTAGGCTCTGGACAATGGAGGCTACAAATGAGGCTGATAGAATGAGAATGAGATGCTTAAATAGGGTACCAAGTCTCGAGATAAGGGTTTCCCAACCTAGACCAGACTCGCCGAGTTCCTCCCTGGACTCGTCGAGTCGGCCACTTAATCCGCGACACGGAACTCACTCCTACTCGTCAAGTTCCTCCCTGGACTCGACGAGTTGACTCCTTGACTTAGGGTTTTCCTTTCCTTTCTTGGTCTGTTGGATTAGCGGTGTTACATAAAATATGGTGCGAAACGATGAGCCAAAGCGATGAGCCAAAACGATGAGCCAAAGCGATGAGCCAAAACGATGAGCCAAAACGATGAGCCAAACGATGATCTAAGCGACGGCCCCACCATCTAGCAGAGTATGGATGACAACCACAGACTATTATAGACATTCCAGTGGAACACTAGCAGGCTCACAACCTGTAGGTATTGTGAACGATGTGTTCGCCCGATGTACTCTAAAAACCCATTGACAGGTATTACGAGGGGACTCTCGAAAACGATACTGTCAATAAACGAGATAAACGTTGGCGACTATGCAGACTTAGTGTCGATTCCTTAGGATACTCCTTAGGAATGAATGAACGAGGAATAACTGAATCTTAGGGTAGATCCTTAAGAGTAAAGAATATAATGGGGATGGGTAATTGGGTTGATTGTTTGATGTTTAACATAATAATTATATTATTGTGGGTTGAAAACCCTATGTACTCACCAGGTTTCCCAACCTGACCCACTCAAGCTTATTTGTATCACATGTGTCGATATGAAGCTACTTTACACTGAGGGATTTAAAAGAGATGTAGATCACTGGTGTAAATGAATGTAAGTTCTGTTTATGCTTATGTTTCTGTATTGATGATGACATCCCAAATGTTTTAAAATGGATAAAAATACATCTCTTCGGAAATGCTTTGATAACGTATTTATCATGTTTTTCTGGGAACAAATTCTGCAACATTTTTATTAAAAGAGGTACTCTGATTTTTATAAAGCATAAACAAAATCGGTCTTTTCTGGCCGTGAAAATGGGGATGTCACATCAGGTTATCAAACCAATGGGTCTGCATTGGTGCCTTCGAGCCGAAAGTATAGTGAGGAAGACTCACCTCTCAAGTAGCTGAACTAATAAGATCTAACTCCGAATCTCGGCCCCTGACTCGAATGCCTACAACCACCATGTGACCAAATCTATCAACATCTCGAAACACCCAAAATGCCCTCAAAAGTCCAACTTGGTCAACCATAGTCAAAGTCAAAGTCAATGGTCAAGGTCAACAGTCCATGTTGACCCAACTCGCCGAGTGCACCTCTTGGACTCGTCGAGTTCTACAGAACTCAAAATGTCGAGTAAAACCCTAGCCAACTCGCCGAGTTGGCTGAACAACTCGCCGAGTTTTCCCAGTCTTAACACATACAACCGATTATTCGATTCCAGAGACTCTAAGGCTCATATATAAACTCCAAATGTGTCTAAAAGGATATAGTTTCCAACTTTATCCTTTGGGACTACTCTAAATGCTCAAAAACCCATCCACAAGGCTTGAAAACTCAAAAGCTTAACCATTAAGCACAAATCCTTGAGATCTAGAACCCAACTTTAACCAAGAGAGATTCTAGCCTCAAAAATGTCCCAAAGGTGGGTGCTTTATAGACATGCATGTCCAATGCATGTCTTGAACCAAAAATGAGCCAAAAAGGGGAAATATGACCTAAACTCCATGCATGGCATCAAAACTTGGCAAAGGATCAGATCTAACCCACTCCAAGGTCACCTTGACCTGGAGATTCATAAATTTGCAAACTTTATGAATCCCATCCATCGCAACACCCAAGAATAAAGAGAAAAGGGACCAAACTCAAGATCTAGCTACATAGATAGATAAAAATTCGGATCTAGGATACTTACAATGGTCCAAAGAGTGAAAAATTGCATATGTGAGCTTAGTTTGTTAGATCCTTGCCTCCTTCCTTCAATATTCTCCCTCTTTACTCCAAAAAGCCACACACTAACACACACAATTAGGTGGAATATAGATTAGGGTTTACAAAGCTGATACTAGGGTTTGGAGGATGATAAAAGATCAGCCTCGAGGACTTAAGGATGTTATATAGGGAGCAAACCCTAAATTTTAGGGTTTCTCATTCAGCCGTCAACTCGTCGAGTTGGTCCAAAAAGATGTGCGGTCCAAAAGCCTTCAACACGTCGAGTTGAGGCCATCAAATCGACGAGTTCCAAGGGAAAATGCCTTTTGAATAATAAATCTCATACCTGGGAATCGGGATGTTACACCTCAGTTATTGGAAGTTCGGATGTTGGGGCAACGTTGTTCAACTTTCCAGGTGCGGACTTGATCTACGTAGAATCTATTTATTTGCATGTTGTGTCAATAGGATTTGTAATGGGATTGATACGAATAACGTTTTGGCAGCATTTATAGATCATCTTTGATGTTTTCTCGAGCTATTGCGTATAGGTGGGATCTGCTCAAATCCAATTGAGGTGGGGGATCTTGTATCGGTCGTTCATGAGGATGTTTCTGTTAATGGTTGAGGTTTGTCATTTCGTTAAATTTGTGGGTACTTCACCCTTTGGGTAAGGTTGTGAGGATGAAAATAGTGCAGTAGATCTAGGGTTGGTTATGTGTTTCCCATTGGGGGTGTACATTGTGATAGTGCCTTGATTATGGTCATGAGGGGTGCAAGTGGTCTGAGTAAGCTATCATGAGACCGGGTGGTTAGTATTATTAGCATGATTATCATTTGGGTTGTGTGCGACCATGTTTTCGTCTAGTTTTACGTTGATATAGGTATGTGTTTCTGAAGAGAATTGTGTGTGATAGAAAGGTATGGCCCATGTTGTGTTCGGTTAGCATCGAGAAGGATGTTTATTGGGTTCCTGCAAGTAGGTGGATTGAGGGTTGGGTATAGTTAGGCCCATGTGGTGCTGGTCGCGAGTCTTCAGGCTATGGATGTGATGACGACTATATCGGTTTAGTGTTGTGAGCTATCGTTTAGTGGATAGCAGGTGTCACTATGTATCGTGAACCAATGGTTGTATGATTTATATGGGTAAGACCCGATAGTCTTTTGATTGAGACTCTTAGGTCTACGATCGCTATCTTTATTGGCCTATTTGGGTGCTAGTGCATTGTGGGATTCGGAAAATTCAATGACCAACTGGTTTGGATAATGTAGGCAGTTAATGGTTGTTAGGACTAATAGTTGTGCTTTGGTAGCCGCTTGCAGAATGTTTGCATTATGAACTCTGTTTGCTTGCATGATGTCTATCAGGAGTTCGGTTACCAATGTTGGGCGTCGGTTACAGAATCTCGAGTCATGAAGTTCATTGTGAATGTCTTGAGTGATTTTTCAGGTGGGGGTGCAGCTGAGCCGACATGGGATTTGGATGCAACGTGAAATTTTTTGTATTGACCATTCTTATGCTTGTAGGATCAGTAGGTTGGTGATGACTTGTCAGGAAGTCAAGTGCGTATTTAAGGTTGTTAGGCGCAACCTCCGAATTGGGGATTTAGTGAAATTCACTATTGGTATATTTTGAGCATTCATTCTGCATAATAGAATGGTATTCCTAGTCAACGACTAGGGGATGGTGCGATGAATGAATGATCGACAGTCTGAGGGAATAATTTTTGGGGTTTAAATTGATGGGTTCATGTTTTCCGGAAGTTCCTGCTTTGGATGGTTATCGCTGTGATATGAGGCCTTCCAGTTGGCAAGAGTAAGGTAATTGTTTCCGTTCTCAAACAGAGCAGTTGGGCTTCCTTCTTTGGTTGATGGCAGTGTGTTAAGGTTCATTCTTTTGGAGGTATAGGCGATTTATGCCAAGACGGGGATTGGATAGCAGGTTTGGGAGGCGGTCGTCGGTATGGGATGATTCTCCAGTCTTAATCGGAATTCAGGAAGTTCGGGCAGTATCGACTAATATGGCAGAGAAAGTATTAAGGAATGATTTTGAGGACAAAATCTATTTTAAGTAGGGGAGAGTTGTAACATTTAATTCAGGTACTACTTCTTTGGTCCTTTTAAGTTTGATAAAATGGCAAAATTGGTCCTTCGTACGTTGGGCGTACATTTGGTACGCTTAGCGTACGATATTATTTGGTCGCGGGAGGTTTAACCAAGTATGCTCGGCGTACGTGGTGTACGCAGGGTGTACGGCTGCCAGGGTCAAACCCTAATTTTTAGGGTTTGAACCCTATTTAAACATCATTATGGCTTTTAGACACCTACCCTCATCAACCTCCACTGTTTATTTTGTCCCATTGAAACACTAATTCATCATTTGAGAGTTCTTGAGCTTTAGAAGTAAGTTTGGGGCGTTTTTGTGTGTATTCAAGAAGAAGGAGCTTGGAGACCAAGCATTTGTTGAGGTTGAGCTTTTAGATCCAGAGTCTTCATCAACTTTGGGAGCTAGAGAATGTATAAAGTTCTTACCTTGATGATTCATTACGATAGTTTGAGTTTAGGGTTGTTTGTGAGCTTTTTTTTGGTCCCATGGGTTCTCCTTGTGAGTTTAAGCAACTCCAGAAGTTAGATATGTTAGATCTCAACCTCTTTGTTATTATTGATGCATTAAAATGTCATCTTGATGGTTGTTATTGGTTCATGCAAGAGTTTAAGTTCTTATTATGAGTATTGTTGGACAAAAATGGATGTTGGGTTCCATTAAGACATGCTAAGGGTTAAAGTTGCCAACTTTATGTATTAGAACCCTAAAATGAAAGAGATCTGAGAATTTGACCCTATGGCTGAATAGATTAAGCACTAAATGGCTTAGGGTGGCAAGCAACCCAATACGTTGGGCGTACCCAGTGGTACGCTGCGCGTACTGGCGATCAGTCGCGTACGCCGAGCTGTGGCCTTTGGTTCTTGGGTGGGCTTTAGATTTTTGGGCCTTAGTTAGGTTTTGGGCCTTGGACTGTTGAAGCATGAGTGGGCCTCAGGATTTTGTTAGCGGACCTTAAGTTGTTTGATTTGGGCCTTAGGGGCCATTATTGTGTTATTGGGCCAAGTTTGGTTAGGCCCATTACGGGAAGGGTAAAATGGCCTTTTAACCTAGGAGTTGGGATTGGGATTTAGACCCACAGTTATGGTTTATAACCTAATTTTTTATTAGGGTTATTTGTTTGTGTTTAGTATGGGATCTTCCGGTTCTGTAGCCGAGCATCTAGTTATTTTATCAGCGGACTGAGGTGAGTTTTCTCACTATATCCATGGGTCGAAGGCACCAATGTCGGCCCGTTACTTGTTACGTGGAATGATAGTTGTCTTTGTGATTCTTACATTAAAGGCCAGGATTTTCCCCCTGGCAATTGTACGAAATACCAGGATCTGACCCTTGATAATTGTATGAAAGACGAAGATCTGGCCCCTGACAGTTGTATGAAAGACCAAGATCTGGCCCCTAACATCTATATGTAAGACCGTGATTTGGCCCTCGAAACTCCAAGGAAAGACCATGGGGGTAGCCCATGACACTTGTGTGTTTTGGTATGTGGTATTTTGGGGAACTCACTAAGCTTTATGCTTACGGTTTCAGGTACTTTTGGTTCAAAAGGGAAAGGGCCCGACGTGACTGTATAACATCCCCCATAGTTTTCCGCATTGGGAATTAATGATATTACTTTGATGTTTAAATATTATATTCACTTTGATTGGTTTTGGAATAGCTCGTATGATTATTGTTTTAAAAACAAAAATTTTACCTTGGATTTTCGGAACGTTACAATTTCTATCATTGTAATTATTTAAAACATCAAACACTGTTTTCGTTTTTATAGGTAACAATATAATTTTTGTATATAATGTTACTTTTAGTTATTGTTGTTGTAAGTTATTTAAAATAACGTATTTGGAAACTCTTAATTATTCTAATTTTATTTCAGAAATTTAACTTTTCTAAAATTTATTTGGTGGATATTGTAAGTTTCTATTATTGTCATTTAAAACAACAAACATTGTTTTTGTTTTTAAATATATTATAATTTTTTTTATATAATATTACTTTTACTATTCTTATTGTAAGTTATTTTTAAGCTATTTATTTGAAATTTCTTAATGATTATAAAAAATAGTTTCATGATTTTTTGTTAATTTAGGATTATAATTTAGGTTTAACACTATAACTAATAACTTTTAACTATTTATAAAATAGTCTGTAGATTTTTTTCAAGTTTAACTAAAATTTTGATTTAAGTTAACCGTTTAATATTATGTTGAAATTAATAATTTAACTATTTTGCATAAAATTATAAATTATACAAAAGTTGTGACTTTAAAATGACAATTGCTCACATACGACAACATATCTAAACTAATAAGTTACTATTATATGTAAAAATTTAAAGTCATAATTTTATAAATAGAAATAAAATATGATATTATAAGATTCTAGTTTAGTTAATTTATGATTAGAATTTAGTTTTTGCCTGAATTTAACTAATTTATAATAATTATTAGAAAGAAATTGAAAATTCATGAAAGTTTCAAATGCATGTTGTGCAAGTAAAAATTATATATATATATATATATATATATATATATATATACACACACACACACACACACATACTATACGTTTACCCGCGCCAAGCGTCGGGTGAATAAATCCTCGTTTTTTCAGTATAATTATGATTTATGTTGTTTTTTGCCACAACATACAGATAATAAATAAATTGACGCCTAGGTTCTAGGCGGTGGACTAAGGTCAACCAACTAATTGATGCCTAGACAGTGATACTTAAATGTATTTATTTAAAAATTATTCATATATTTAAATATTCTAAGAACATAAATATATGAAATTTCGAAAATTTCCGATTTTGGATGTAATATTTGAAATTTTTTTAAATTTAAAAATCAAAAGTTTATACCATGAAACAATGTTTGATTGTTTATCCCAAGAGTACTACCATGAAAAAAGGTTTGTACATAGTTTCTTTCAATTAGACGTTAAAAATACAAAACGAAAGTATGACGCTATAATAACCAATTTCATAAAAGTACCTTGCTTTTTCTTGTTTATTATAACATATCACTTTCATGTTTTTCGATTAAGACTTTATACTATTCACATCAAAAGTATGTTGTTATTTCTTGCAATTAGCCAAAAAAGTAAGATGTAATAATTAACTAAAAGTACATTGCTATACTTTGCACTTACATAAAACCAAGATGTTGTGAATCGTTATCAAGAAAATGAAAAAAACAAACAAAAAAAATAAAAAAATGTGAAGAATACCAACATATTTTACTCTCGATACTAATTTGGTAGCAGCATACTTCAACCATTTTACTAATCACAAAAACACCACATAATTTCCCCCATAAACACAACGAGATACACAGTAAAGAATCACAGGCAAGCAAACACATAGCCACTCAAGGTATAATATTACAATAAAAAAAGTACATTGCTATTTCTTGCAATTATCCAAAAAAAACAGAAAATGAAATTTAAGAAGTGGGGTATGAAACTGGAGAGTAAACCATAGGAATACATAATTTCCTTAACATAACCTTCAATTGAAACCGATTATCTCTTATCAGAACCTGGTTTTACAAAAAAAAAACGTTCTTACAAGAGACCTACCAAAATGCAAGAAACGATTATTATCAACTTGTCTTAAACAAAATATTTAAAAAAAATGTTAAAATTTAGAACTGAAAGTTTGTGACATCCCCATTTTCACGGCCAGAAAAGACCGATTTTGTTTATGCTTGTTTAAAAATCAGAGTAACATTTTAAATAAAAGAGTTGCGGAATTTGTCCCAATACAAAAATATGATAAATATTTATCAAAAACATTTCCATAGAAATGTATTTCATTAAAAGACTCGGGATGTCATGTTCGATACAGATCATAAGCATAAACACCACAACATAAGCCTTACTACACTATTTCGTATTTAGAGGCCTATAATC
Source organism: Lactuca virosa (assembly GCF_052849685.1). Taxonomy (NCBI): domain Eukaryota; kingdom Viridiplantae; phylum Streptophyta; class Magnoliopsida; order Asterales; family Asteraceae; genus Lactuca; species Lactuca virosa. Next base: position 255,095,823 of record NC_136427.1, on the reverse strand, counting down.
CCTTATCTCTCATCCAAATATCTATGCTCATGCGCCACTTCCTGTAATACAAGAAACTGAGTGGGTCAGGCTTGGGAGCCTGGTGAGCACATAGGGTTTTCAACCCACAATAAATAAGTTTATTATTTCCATCAACCAAACAAACCCGATTACCCATTCCCGTTAACCTCACTTTACGTCCCTAAAACATCTAACACAAGGGACCTAGTCTAAGGACTTTCATCGGGGTGACAACACATGCTTCGGGGGTTCCTCAGCAGTTCATGTCAAATAAGGCAACCATGTGGGGGATGGAGTACTGTTGGTGAGCACACAGTTCAAATAAACACCTACAGGTTGCGAGCCTGCTAGCGTTCCACTGGACTGTCTAGAATAGTCCGTGGTCGTCATCTATACTCCGCTAGATGACTGGATCATCAATAACATCTATAACGAGGCCTCTCATTATTTTATTTTGTCACAAAGCAACTATTACATCTACCCATGTTTTATCCAACACATTTTGTAGATATAAAATAAATATACAATTTAAATCATTTAAAACATGTATAAAATCGTTCATCCAGCTTAGATAACAAGTATACAGATAATATGCACACGTAGCATGTAATTTATATAAAATACTTCATATCTATGTGTAAGATGAAAGTAACTATGCACTCACCTGTTAGGGTGGTGACTCGGTACTCGGACAGCGCTTCGTTATCTCAAAACAAATTTTCCCCTTAACAAAACCTAGTATCAATACCAATAGGGTTTAGTCTAACGTTAACCGCGACCAATTAATAGTCTAGCTATTATTACTATTATATAAGCGTTAAATAACACTCAATATAACTCATAATAATAGCCCAAATAATTATTTTAAGGTCCTAATAATGTTACTATAATTAAATAAAAGCTATATTAAAAATAGCGTAGGCGTAGCTCACTTACAGCGGGTTTTATAGAAAACCGGGCTTTGCTTGGAGAAGCGTTTCCGAACCGAAAGACTCTTTTTTCTCGGGACTCCGGGAGCCTCGTGGCTTCCTTCGGGTGCTAGGGGGTTTACCTAGGCTTAGGAGGGGTTAGAATGGGTTATAGAGAGAAAGAAACTAGAAAGAGAATGAATTTTGGTGTGAAAAAGATGGCAGCCTCGCAGCCCTTTTATAGGCGTCAGCCTCGGACGTACGCTGGGCGTAGTCCTTGGCTACGCGGGGTGTAGCTTCGGACATGGCACAGGTGGCGAGGCCTCGGTGGGGCTACGTGGCCATCTCTCGGACCGCACAAGATCAAGTACGCCGGGCGTACCCAGTTTCGGACGCGGGGAGTAATGCGAGGCGACATGTCTCCATCCGAAGCGAGGCTGTGGGCCGCAAGCGACGGCTCAGATGCGGCCACGTCATCACCTTTCTCGTAGATTCGCAATTTTGCTTCCCGACTTCTAAAATTCATAACTTTCGCATACGAGCTCCGTTTTCAAAGTTCTTTATATCCACACGTAGGCGGGAACGTACACTACAACTTTTGTTTAGACTCCGTCGGCTAATTTTGACTTTATTTTAAATTTTTTATTTTTAACAGGCCGGGACATGATTGGTCCGTTAAAAATTCATAACTTCTTCATCCGACGCCCGTTTTCGTCTGTCTTTTTATTGTTATGCTACTATTAACGAGATATTCGATTTTCCTTTAGGTTGTGTCGGCTAGAAACCGCTCGATCTAATATTCGAACTTCGGGTTGTAAACTGCTAGGCCGAAACTTCGAAAAATCATAACTTCCTCATACGAAGTCAGATTTGGGCGTTCTTTTTATGGACGCTCTCGATTTAACGTATTCTACGACTTTTGTTTAGGTCGCTAAGGCTAAAAGTCACTCTATCACAAATTCACTATTTACGCTTCCCAGTGTCGTGTCGGTTCCGTCGCGAAACTTTGACGGGTCATAACTTCTTCGTTATAACTCATATTTCGGCGTTCTTTATATCTCTGGAATCCTTGTTTCGACCACTACAACGTTATGTAGAGATATCGGGTTATCTCACACTTTAATTTTGACGCATATTTTTATCCTTTATTTATTATACATTTATAAATGAGTAAATAAGCATATAAAGGCACATAATTCACATAACACTCAAATATTTCATCTTTATTATCTCAAAAAGAGTTAAAATAGTTGACCTAGACTATTACATCATCTGATAATGCTTAGCCCCGAAACCCGGGCGTTGTAATTCTCTCCCCCTTAGGATGATTCCGTCCCGGAATCATGCGTCAGCAAACAAATGCGAATAACGACTCATCATGTCATCCTCTGTTTCCCAAGTGAGATTCGGCCCATTCGAATGTTTCCATTAGACTAGCACTAAGTCGACCATCTTGCGTCGTAACTTCTTAGTCTTACGGTCAACAATTGCCTCGGGCTCTTCAATCAGCCTCTTGTTTTTATCCATTCTTAATTCTGAGATCGGAATTATGTCGGGAACTTCTCCCGTGAACTTCCTCAAATAACATACATGGGAGGTGTTATGAATACCGTCCAGTTCTTCGGGTAATTCGAGCTTGTAAGCTTGGTTCCCAATCTTCTGAAGAACTTTAAACGGTCCAATAAACCTTGGACTTAACTTTCCTCGTTTTCCGAATCTTATAAGTCCCTTCCACGGTGAGACTTTAAGCAAAACCGAATCCCTAACTTCGAAGGTCATCAGTCGTCTTTTCTTGTCAGCATAGCTCTTTTGACGATCCTGAGCTGCTAATATTGTTTCCCTAATCACCTTCAACTTCTCAGCAGTCTCATGGACTATCTCGGGGCCCATAAACTGCTTTTCTCCAGCCTCAAGCCAACAAGACGGCGTACGACACTTTTGTTCGTATAAAGCTTGATAGGGTGCCATCTTGATGCTCGAGTGGAAACTATTGTTGTAGGAAAACTCTACCAGAGGTAAGTGCTCATCCCAGTTACCTTGGAACTCCAGGGTACATTCTCTCAACATATATTCCAGTGTTTGAATCGTTCTTTCGCTCTGACCATCAGTCTGCGGATGGTAAGTTGTACTCAAACACAATTTCGTACCCAATTCCTCTTGTATACTTCTCCAAAACCTCGATGTGAAACGACTATCACAATCTGATATAATCGTAAGAGGAACACCGTGAAGTCTTACCACTTCCTTCACGTAAGCATTTGCGAGCTTATCCATAGACCACCTTTCGTTGGCAGCTATGAAGTGTGCACTCTTAGTAAAACGATCCACGACTACCCAAATCATGTCGTGACCGTTCTTCGTCCTGGGCAGTTTAGTCACAAAATCCATGGTGATGTCTTCCTATTTACCCATGGGTACAGGTAAGGGTTCTAAACTCCCATACGGTTTCTGATGTTGTGCCTTAACTCTAGCACAAGTTACGCGCTCGGCCACATACTTTTCAACATCGAGCTTCATCGTCGGCCACCAATAGTAGGGTTTTAGGTCCCTATACATTTTAGTGCTACCGAGATGAATCGAGTACATGGTCTTGTGAGCTTCTTCCATCAGAAGATCTCTTATTCCACCCGTCTTAGGTACCCAAATCCAATCTTGGAATACCTTTAGTCCTTGACTGTTTGTACCGAACACTAACGTTTTGCCTAAACGTTCTTTCTTTCGGTCATTCTTCTCTGAAGCTTCTTCTTGAGCTTTCCTGATACTTTCCACAATCGTTGAGACAACTTCTATTCTCAACGCTCTTGGCATTTTTCTCTCAAGGTTGACTTTTCGACTGAGAGCATCAGCGACACCATTTGCTATACCAGGGTGGTAAAGTATCTCACAGCCGTAGTCCTTGAGTAACTCCAGCCAGCTTCTTTGTCTCATGTTCAATTCTTTCTGATTAAAGAGATACTGGAGACTCTTATGATCAGTGAAAAGTTTGCACTTCGTGCCATAAAGGTAATGCCTCCATATCTTCAAGGCAAATACTACCGCTGCCAACTCCAAATCATGAGTGGGGTAGTTCTTCTCATGCTCCTTCAATTGTCGAGATGCGTATGCTATCACCTTTTCTCTTTGATTCAGGACACATCCTAACCCGACTCCCGAAGCATCGCTATACACGACAAAATCTTCAACTCCATCGGGTAGAGAAAGAATCGGTGCTTCACATAATTTCTTCTTTAGCTTCTCGAATGTTTCTTCGTGCTTCTCACTCCATGTATAAGTAGCTCCTTTGTGGTTCAAAGCTGTTAATGGAGCAGCTATCGAATAAAAAGCCTTGCATAAATCGTCGGTAATATCCGGCTAATCCCAAAAAGCCTCGAATCTCCGTGGGACTTTTCGGTCGTTCCCACTTCATCACCGCTTCGATTTTTGCTGGGTTAACCATTATCCCTTCTTTGTTAACCACATGACCCAAGAATTGGACTTCTCGGATCCAAAAATCACACTTGGAGAACTTTTCATACAACTTCTCCTTCTTCAAGACTTCCAACACTTCTCGTAGATGCTGGCCATGCTCCTCCTTGCTTTTCGAGTAGATGAGAATGTCATCTATGAATACTATCACGGATTTATAAAGGAATGGTTTACAAACCCTATTCATCAAATCCATGAACGCTGCTGGAGCATTGGTTAGTCCGAATGACATAACCAAGAACTCGTAGTGTCCATATCTTGTTCTGAATGCAGTCTTCTCAATATCATGCTCTCTTACCTTTAGCTGATGATATCCTGACCTGAGATCGATCTTTGAGAAATAGCTCGAACCTTGCAGCTGATCGAATAGGTCATCGATACTTGGCAATGGATACTTGCTCTTTATCGTTGCCTTGTTCAACTCTCGGTAGTCTATACACATTCTCATGCTTCCGTCCTTCTTCTTCACAAATAACACCGGAGCTCCCCATGGTGATGAACTAGGTCTGATAAAACCGTTGTCCAACAACTCCTGAAGTTGCATCATAAGCTCCTTCATCTCCGTCGGTGCTAATCGCTACGGTGCTTTTGCTATTGGTGTCATCCCTGGTAACAAGTCTATCCGAAACTCCACTTGTCTATCAGGCGGTAATCCGGGAAGATCTTCGGGAAAGACTTCCGGATAATCACACACCACAAGTATACTCTGCACCTCCTTCTTTTCCTTCTTAGCGTCGATAACAAATGCCAAGTACGATGCACATCCATTGGACAAACATTTCCTGGCTTTCATCAGGGAGATGATTCCAGGATGTACTATGTGTTTGTCCCCGTACACCTCAAATGACTCCTTTCCAGGTGGATTTACCCTTACTATCTTCTTTCGACATAATATCTCGGCATCGTTGGCGCTAAGCCAATCCATTCCCAAAACGATGTCGAAACCGTTCAACTCTATTGGTAATAGCTCTTCGTGGAATTTGTTTCCGTTTAAGTCGATGACGACGTTCTTAATACGATTACTAACAGGTACGAATTTGCCACTGGCAACTTCCACAATCAGGTCATTATCAAGTTTTTCTACAGGTAATGCTAGTTTCCCACCAAATTTATGCGACACAAAGGAGTAGTTGGCTCCGGAATCAAAAAATATATTGGCAGGCAAACCATTTACAAGAAAGGTACCTGAACCGACGTCTGCTGCCTCCTTCGCATCCTCGAGCATCATCTGGAAGGCTCTCGCCTTCGGCTTTGGTGGAATGTTGGGCCTTGCCGCATCTTTCTTCTTCGGGCAATCCTTAGCAATATGCCCTTCTTCACGGCACTCGTAGCACACCCTTTTGTTGGCGATGCACTCATTGGCGTAATGCCCCGTCTTCCCACACTTGTAGCAGGTCACCTCCTCGCTACATTTCCATGAGTGCTTCTTTTTGCACTTCTCGCACCATTTCGATTCATTTCCTCCTCCTCCGAACTTCTTTGAACCAAACTTGCTCTTCTTATTGTTGGGTTTAGCAGACCCCTCGAACTTCCTTTTCTCTCCAACCTCAACCTTGCTGGAAGCTCTTCCCTTAATCATATCCTCCACAGATTTGGCAGCCCAAATAGCTGCCTCCAGAGTACGTGCCTGACGTACCGGCACCGCATACTTCCATTGGAGTCCCTTGGCGTACTTGTCGATTTTTGTTAGCTCATCCGGAACAAGACGCAAGGCAAACTCCATCTTCTCCGTGAAGTTGTTAGTGTACTCATCAATGGACATGCTTCCTTTCTTCAGGGTTAGGAACTGGTTCTCTAGCTCGAGCAGGTTTTGGGCTGAGCAGTACTTACGTTAGAACTGCACCAAAAATTATGCCCATGTTAGTTGCAGGGGCTCATTGGGGCTCAAAGTCTTCCCCAGGGTATTCCACCAACGCACATCGCCTCCTCGGAACTATCTCATTGCAAATGTGGTCTGTAGTTTGCCTCTGCAACCACACGTCATGAAAGATAACTCCATTTCCGAGATCCAATCCATGACCCCGATCGGATCTTCCTTTCCAGAGAAGGTCGATGGCTTGCAAGTCAGAAAATCCTTGTACTTGCATCCATTCCTCTCGACTCCGTCATCTTGGTTGTTTTGTCGAACTATTGGTGGGTTGGCTTGACCAATGGTCCCACTGTAGTTCCCCTCCTCAGACTGCCCTTCGTTCAACTCGGGCTGTTCGATCGGTATGGTAGCTTCCTCTTGATTTTGCTGGAGCAAAAGTCTGGTTTCCTCCATTTGACGATCTAACATCGCCTGGATCATCACTTGCACTCCGGCCATCATTATTGGCTCAGGAGCGGCCACCACAACCGGTATTTGCTCAATCAGTGGAGGTTGGTTTCTGTTTCCATTTGCATTCCCGGCTCCACTGCGGGTTCTTGTCATTTTGATCTATACACCGAATAAGGTGAATTTAGATCTTTATTTAGGATAGTCGTTTAAACCATCCTTATCTTTACGAAACGTTTACATGCTAGTTCTAATATCGTAGTCGTACGTTTAGAATCCTAAACACATAAGGTTTCCAGATCCGGTCGGCAACAGACCATAGATCCGAACAAATAACAGCATATCAGGCATAAAACACTTAGCACATAGAAGCATTTTAGGCATAATTCCTAAAATAAACTAGTGCTCACATCTCACAATCATCGCTTAGCATTCTAATTTTAAGTCTAGAAATCCTACAAATTCCTAGTTCGCTTAAACTAATGCTCTGATACCAACTGTGGCATCCCCATTTTCACGGCCAGAAAAGACCGATTTTGTTTATGCTTGTTTGTTTATGCTTGTTTAAAAATCAGAGTAACATTTTAAATAAAAGAGTTGCGGAATTTGTCCCAATACAAAAATATGATAAATATTTATCAAAAACATTTCCATAGAAATGTATTTCATTAAAAGACTCGGGATGTCATGTTCGATACAGATCATAAGCATAAACACCACAACATAAGCCTTACTACACTATTTCGTATTTAGAGGCCTATAATCCCTTATCTCTCATCCAAATATCTATGCTCATGCGCCAATTCCTGTAATACAAGAAACTGAGTGGGTCAGGCTTGGGAGCCTGGTGAGCACATAGGGTTTTCAACCCACAATAAATAAGTTTATTATTTCCATCAACCAAACAAACCCGATTACCCATTCCCGTTAACCTCACTTTACGTCCCTAAAACATCTAACACAAGGGACCTAGTCTAAGGACTTTCATCGGGGTGACAACACATGCTTCGGGGGTTCCTCAGCAGTTCATGTCAAATAAGGCAACCATGTGGGGGATGGAGTACTGTTGGTGAGCACACAGTTCAAATAAACACCTACAGGTTGCGAGCCTGCTAGCGTTCCACTGGACTGTCTAGAATAGTCCGTGGTCGTCATCTATACTCCGCTAGATGACTGGATCATCAATAACATCTATAACGAGGCCTCTCATTATTTTATTTTGTCACAAAGCAACTATTACATCTACCCATGTTTTATCCAACACATTTTGTAGATATAAAATAAATATACAATTTAAATCATTTAAAACATGTATAAAATCGTTCATCCAGCTTAGATAACAAGTATACAGATAATATGCACACGTAGCATATAATTTATATAAAATACTTCATATCTATGTGTAAGATGAAAGTAACTATGCACTCACCTGTTAGGGTGGTGACTCGGTACTCGGACAGCGCTTCGTTATCTCAAAACAAATTTTCCCCTTAACAAAACCTAGTATCAATACCAATAGGGTTTAGTCTAACGTTAACCGCGACCAATTAATAGTCTAGCTATTATTACTATTATATAAGCGTTAAATAACACTCAATATAACTCATAATAATAGCCCAAATAATTATTTTAAGGTCCTAATAATGTTACTATAATTAAATAAAAGCTATATTAAAAATAGCGTAGGCGTAGCTCACTTACAGCGGGTTTTATAGAAAACCGGGCTTTGCTTGGAGAAGCGTTTCCGAACCGAAAGACTCTTTTTTCTCGGGACTCCGGGAGCCTCGTGGCTTCCTTCGGGTGCTAGGGGGTTTACCTAGGCTTAGGAGGGGTTGGAATGGGTTATAGAGAGAAAGAAACTAGAAAGAGAATGAATTTTGGTGTGAAAAAGATGGCAGCCTCGCAGCCCTTTTATAGGCGTCAGCCTCGGACGTACGCTGGGCGTAGTCCTTGGCTACGCGGGGTGTAGCTTCGGACATGGCACAGGTGGCGAGGCCTCGGTGGGGCTACGTGGCCATCTCTCGGACCGCACAAGATCAAGTACGCCGGGCGTACCCAGTTTCGGACGCGGGGAGTAATGCGAGGCGACGTGTCTCCATCCGAAGCGAGGCTGTGGGCCGCAAGCGACGGCTCAGATGCGGCCACGTCATCACCCTTCTCGTAGATTCGCAATTTTGCTTCCCGACTTCTAAAATTCATAACTTTCGCATACGAGCTCCGTTTTCAAAGTTCTTTATATCCACGCGTAGGCGGGAACGTACACTACAACTTTTGTTTAGACTCCGTCGGCTAATTTTGACTTTATTTTAAATTTTTTATTTTTAACAGGCCGGGACATGATTGGTCCGTTAAAAATTCATAACTTCTTCATCCGACGCCCGTTTTCGTCTGTCTTTTTATTGTTATGCTACTATTAACGAGATATTCGATTTTCCTTTAGGTTGTGTCGGCTAGAAACCGCTCGATCTAATATTCGAACTTCGGGTTGTAAACTGCTAAGCCGAAACTTCGAAAAATCATAACTTCCTCATACGAAGTCAGATTTGGGCGTTCTTTTTATGGACGCTCTCGATTTAACGTATTCTACGACTTTTGTTTAGGTCGCTAAGGCTAAAAGTCACTCTATCACAAATTCACTATTTACGCTTCCCAGTGTCGTGTCGGTTCCGTCGCGAAACTTTGACGGGTCATAACTTCTTCGTTATAACTCATATTTCGGCGTTCTTTATATCTCTGGAATCCTTGTTTCGACCACTACAACGTTATGTAGAGATATCGGGTTATCTCACACTTTAATTTTGACGCATATTTTTATCCTTTATTTATTATACATTTATAAATGAGTAAATAAGCATATAAAGGCACATAATTCACATAACACTCAAATATTTCATCTTTATTATCTCAAAAAGAGTTAAAATAGTTGACCTAGACTATTACATCATCTGATAATGCTTAGCCCCGAAACCCGGGCGTTGTAATTCTCTCCCCCTTAGGATGATTCCGTCCCGGAATCATGCGTCAGCAAACAAATGCGGATAACGACTCATCATGTCATCCTCTGTTTCCCAAGTGAGATTCGGCCCATTCGAATGTTTCCATTAGACTAGCACTAAGTCGACCATCTTGCGTCGTAACTTCTTAGTCTTACGGTCAACAATTGCCTCGGGCTCTTCAATCAGCCTCTTGTTTTTATCCATTCTTAATTCTGAGATCGGAATTATGTCGGGAACTTCTCCCGTGAACTTCCTCAAATAACATACATGGGAGGTGTTATGAATACCGTCCAGTTCTTCGGGTAATTCGAGCTTGTAAGCTTGGTTCCCAATCTTCTGAAGAACTTTAAACGGTCCAATAAACCTTGGACTTAACTTTCCTCGTTTTCCGAATCTTATAAGTCCCTTCCACGGTGAGACTTTAAGCAAAACCGAATCCCTAACTTCGAAGGTCATCAGTCGTCTTTTCTTGTCAGCATAGCTCTTTTGACGATCCTGAGCTGCTAATATTGTTTCCCTAATCACCTTCAACTTCTCAGCAGTCTCATGGACTATCTCGGGGCCCATAAACTGCTTTTCTCCAGCCTCAAGCCAACAAGACGGCGTACGACACTTTTGTTCGTATAAAGCTTGATAGGGTGCCATCTTGATGCTCGAGTGGAAACTATTGTTGTAGGAAAACTCTACCAGAGGTAAGTGCTCATCCCAGTTACCTTGGAACTCCAGGGTACATTCTCTCAACATATATTCCAGTGTTTGAATCGTTCTTTCGCTCTGACCATCAGTCTGCGGATGGTAAGTTGTACTCAAACACAATTTCGTACCCAATTCCTCTTGTATACTTCTCCAAAACCTCGATGTGAAACGACTATCACAATCTGATATAATCGTAAGAGGAACACCGTGAAGTCTTACCACTTCCTTCACGTAAGCATTTGCGAGCTTATCCATAGACCACCTTTCGTTGGCAGCTATGAAGTGTGCACTCTTAGTAAAACGATCCACGACTACCCAAATCATGTCGTGACCGTTCTTCGTCCTGGGCAGTTTAGTCACAAAATCCATGGTGATGTCTTCCTATTTACCCATGGGTACAGGTAAGGGTTCTAAACTCCCATACGGTTTCTGATGTTGTGCCTTAACTCTAGCACAAGTTACGCGCTCGGCCACATACTTTTCAACATCGAGCTTCATCGTCGGCCACCAATAGTAGGGTTTTAGGTCCCTATACATTTTAGTGCTACCGAGATGAATCGAGTACATGGTCTTGTGAGCTTCTTCCATCAGAAGATCTCTTATTCCACCCGTCTTAGGTACCCAAATCCAATCTTGGAATACCTTTAGTCCTTGACTGTTTGTACCGAACACTAACGTTTTGCCTAAACGTTCTTTCTTTCGGTCATTCTTCTCTGAAGCTTCTTCTTGAGCTTTCCTGATACTTTCCACAATCGTTGAGACAACTTCTATTCTCAACGCTCTTGGCATTTTTCTCTCAAGGTTGACTTTTCGACTGAGAGCATCAGCGACACCATTTGCTATACCAGGGTGGTAAAGTATCTCACAGCCGTAGTCCTTGAGTAACTCCAGCCAGCTTCTTTGTCTCATGTTCAATTCTTTCTGATTAAAGAGATACTGGAGACTCTTATGATCAGTGAAAAGTTTGCACTTCGTGCCATAAAGGTAATGCCTCCATATCTTCAAGGCAAATACTACCGCTGCCAACTCCAAATCATGAGTGGGGTAGTTCTTCTCATGCTCCTTCAATTGTCGAGATGCGTATGCTATCACCTTTTCTCTTTGATTCAGGACACATCCTAACCCGACTCCCGAAGCATCGCTATACACGACAAAATCTTCAACTCCATCGGGTAGAGAAAGAATCGGTGCTTCACATAATTTCTTCTTTAGCTTCTCGAATGTTTCTTCGTGCTTCTCACTCCATGTATAAGTAGCTCCTTTGTGGTTCAAAGCTGTTAATGGAGCAGCTATCGAATAAAAAGCCTTGCATAAATCGTCGGTAATATCCGGCTAATCCCAAAAAGCCTCGAATCTCCGTGGGACTTTTCGGTCGTTCCCACTTCATCACCGCTTCGATTTTTGCTGGGTTAACCATTATCCCTTCTTTGTTAACCACATGACCCAAGAATTGGACTTCTCGGATCCAAAAATCACACTTGGAGAACTTTTCATACAACTTCTCCTTCTTCAAGACTTCCAACACTTCTCGTAGATGCTGGCCATGCTCCTCCTTGCTTTTCGAGTAGATGAGAATGTCATCTATGAATACTATCACGGATTTATAAAGGAATGGTTTACAAACCCTATTCATCAAATCCATGAACGCTGCTGGAGCATTGGTTAGTCCGAATGACATAACCAAGAACTCGTAGTGTCCATATCTTGTTCTGAATGCAGTCTTCTCAATATCATGCTCTCTTACCTTTAGCTGATGATATCCTGACCTGAGATCGATCTTTGAGAAATAGCTCGAACCTTGCAGCTGATCGAATAGGTCATCGATACTTGGCAATGGATACTTGCTCTTTACCGTTGCCTTGTTCAACTCTCGGTAGTCTATACACATTCTCATGCTTCCGTCCTTCTTCTTCACAAATAACACCGGAGCTCCCCATGGTGATGAACTAGGTCTGATAAAACCGTTGTCCAACAACTCCTGAAGTTGCATCATAAGCTCCTTCATCTCCGTCGGTGCTAATCGCTACGGTGCTTTTGCTATTGGTGTCATCCCTGGTAACAAGTCTATCCGAAACTCCACTTGTCTATCAGGCGGTAATCCGGGAAGATCTTCGGGAAAGACTTCCGGATAATCACACACCACAAGTATACTCTGCACCTCCTTCTTTTCCTTCTTAGCGTCGATAACAAATGCCAAGTACGATGCACATCCATTGGACAAACATTTCCTGGCTTTCATCAGGGAGATGATTCCAGGATGTACTATGTGTTTGTCCCCGTACACCTCAAATGACTCATTTCCAGGTGGATTTACCCTTACTATCTTCTTTCGACATAATATCTCGGCATCGTTGGCGCTAAGCCAATCCATTCCCAAAACGATGTCGAAACCGTTCAACTCTATTGGTAATAGCTCTTCGTGGAATTTGTTTCCGTTTAAGTCGATGACGACGTTCTTAATACGATTACTAACAGGTACGAATTTGCCACTGGCAACTTCCACAATCAGGTCATTATCAAGTTTTTCTACAGGTAATGCTAGTTTCCCACCAAATTTATGCGACACAAAGGAGTAGTTGGCTCCGGAATCAAAAAATATATTGGCAGGCAAACCATTTACAAGAAAGGTACCTGAACCGACGTCTGCTGCCTCCTTCGCATCCTCGAGCATCATCTGGAAGGCTCTCGCCTTCGGCTTTGGTGGAATGTTGGGCCTTGCCGCATCTTTCTTCTTCGGGCAATCCTTAGCAATATGCCCTTCTTCACGGCACTCGTAGCACACCCTTTTGTTGGCGATGCACTCATTGGCGTAATGCCCCGTCTTCCCACACTTGTAGCAGGTCACCTCCTCGCTACATTTCCATGAGTGCTTCTTTTTGCACTTCTCGCACCATTTCGATTCATTTCCTCCTCCTCCGAACTTCTTTGAACCAAACTTGCTCTTCTTATTGTTGGGTTTAGCAGACCCCTCGAACTTCCTTTTCTCTCCAACCTCAACCTTGCTGGAAGCTCTTCCCTTAATCATATCCTCCACAGATTTGGCAGCCCAAATAGCTGCCTCCAGAGTACGTGCCTGACGTACCGGCACCGCATACTTCCATTGGAGTCCCTTGGCGTACTTGTCGATTTTTGTTAGCTCATCCGGAACAAGACGCAAGGCAAACTCCATCTTCTCCGTGAAGTTGTTAGTGTACTCATCAATGGACATGCTTCCTTTCTTCAGGGTTAGGAACTGGTTCTCTAGCTCGAGCAGGTTTTGGGCTGAGCAGTACTTACGTTAGAACTGCACCAAAAATTATGCCCATGTTAGTTGCAGGGGCTCATTGGGGCTCAAAGTCTTCCCCAGGGTATTCCACCAACGCACATCGCCTCCTCGGAACTATCTCATTGCAAATGTGGTCTGTAGTTTGCCTCTGCAACCACACGTCATGAAAGATAACTCCATTTCCGAGATCCAATCCATGACCCCGATCGGATCTTCCTTTCCAGAGAAGGTCGATGGCTTGCAAGTCAGAAAATCCTTGTACTTGCATCCATTCCTCTCGACTCCGTCATCTTGGTTGTTTTGTCGAACTATTGGTGGGTTGGCTTGACCAATGGTCCCACTGTAGTTCCCCTCCTCAGACTGCCCTTCGTTCAACTCGGGCTGTTCGATCGGTATGGTAGCTTCCTCTTGATTTTGCTGGAGCAAAAGTCTGGTTTCCTCCATTTGACGATCTAACATCGCCTGGATCATCACTTGCACTCCGGCCATCATTATTGGCTCAGGAGCGGCCACCACAACCGGTATTTGCTCAATCAGTGGAGGTTGGTTTCTGTTTCCATTTGCATTCCCGGCTCCACTGCGGGTTCTTGTCATTTTGATCTATACACCGAATAAGGTGAATTTAGATCTTTATTTAGGATAGTCGTTTAAACCATCCTTATCTTTACGAAACGTTTACATGCTAGTTCTAATATCGTAGTCGTACGTTTAGAATCCTAAACACATAAGGTTTCCAGATCCGGTCGGCAACAGACCATAGATCCGAACAAATAACAGCATATCAGGCATAAAACACTTAGCACATAGAAGCATTTTAGGCATAATTCCTAAAATAAACTAGTGCTCACATCTCACAATCATCGCTTAGCATTCTAATTTTAAGTCTAGAAATCCTACAAATTCCTAGTTCGCTTAAACTAATGCTCTGATACCAACTGTGGCATCCCCATTTTCACGGCCAGAAAAGACCGATTTTGTTTATGCTTGTTTGTTTATGCTTGTTTAAAAATCAGAGTAACATTTTAAATAAAAGAGTTGCGGAATTTGTCCCAATACAAAAATATGATAAATATTTATCAAAAACATTTCCATAGAAATGTATTTCATTAAAAGACTCGGGATGTCATGTTCGATACAGATCATAAGCATAAACACCACAACATAAGCCTTACTACACTATTTCGTATTTAGAGGCCTATAATCCCTTATCTCTCATCCAAATATCTATGCTCATGCGCCAATTCCTGTAATACAAGAAACTGAGTGGGTCAGGCTTGGGAGCCTGGTGAGCACATAGGGTTTTCAACCCACAATAAATAAGTTTATTATTTCCATCAACCAAACAAACCCGATTACCCATTCCCGTTAACCTCACTTTACGTCCCTAAAACATCTAACACAAGGGACCTAGTCTAAGGACTTTCATCGGGGTGACAACACATGCTTCGGGGGTTCCTCAGCAGTTCATGTCAAATAAGGCAACCATGTGGGGGATGGAGTACTGTTGGTGAGCACACAGTTCAAATAAACACCTACAGGTTGCGAGCCTGCTAGCGTTCCACTGGACTGTCTAGAATAGTCCGTGGTCGTCATCTATACTCCGCTAGATGACTGGATCATCAATAACATCTATAACGAGGCCTCTCATTATTTTATTTTGTCACAAAGCAACTATTACATCTACCCATGTTTTATCCAACACATTTTGTAGATATAAAATAAATATACAATTTAAATCATTTAAAACATGTATAAAATCGTTCATCCAGCTTAGATAACAAGTATACAGATAATATGCACACGTAGCATATAATTTATATAAAATACTTCATATCTATGTGTAAGATGAAAGTAACTATGCACTCACCTGTTAGGGTGGTGACTCGGTACTCGGACAGCGCTTCGTTATCTCAAAACAAATTTTCCCCTTAACAAAACCTAGTATCAATACCAATAGGGTTTAGTCTAACGTTAACCGCGACCAATTAATAGTCTAGCTATTATTACTATTATATAAGCGTTAAATAACACTCAATATAACTCATAATAATAGCCCAAATAATTATTTTAAGGTCCTAATAATGTTACTATAATTAAATAAAAGCTATATTAAAAATAGCGTAGGCGTAGCTCACTTACAGCGGGTTTTATAGAAAACCGGGCTTTGCTTGGAGAAGCGTTTCCGAACCGAAAGACTCTTTTTTCTCGGGACTCCGGGAGCCTCGTGGCTTCCTTCGGGTGCTAGGGGGTTTACCTAGGCTTAGGAGGGGTTGGAATGGGTTATAGAGAGAAAGAAACTAGAAAGAGAATGAATTTTGGTGTGAAAAAGATGGCAGCCTCGCAGCCCTTTTATAGGCGTCAGCCTCGGACGTACGCTGGGCGTAGTCCTTGGCTACGCGGGGTGTAGCTTCGGACATGGCACAGGTGGCGAGGCCTCGGTGGGGCTACGTGGCCATCTCTCGGACCGCACAAGATCAAGTACGCCGGGCGTACCCAGTTTCGGACGCGGGGAGTAATGCGAGGCGACGTGTCTCCATCCGAAGCGAGGCTGTGGGCCGCAAGCGACGGCTCAGATGCGGCCACGTCATCACCCTTCTCGTAGATTCGCAATTTTGCTTCCCGACTTCTAAAATTCATAACTTTCGCATACGAGCTCCGTTTTCAAAGTTCTTTATATCCACGCGTAGGCGGGAACGTACACTACAACTTTTGTTTAGACTCCGTCGGCTAATTTTGACTTTATTTTAAATTTTTTATTTTTAACAGGCCGGGACATGATTGGTCCGTTAAAAATTCATAACTTCTTCATCCGACGCCCGTTTTCGTCTGTCTTTTTATTGTTATGCTACTATTAACGAGATATTCGATTTTCCTTTAGGTTGTGTCGGCTAGAAACCGCTCGATCTAATATTCGAACTTCGGGTTGTAAACTGCTAGGCCGAAACTTCGAAAAATCATAACTTCCTCATACGAAGTCAGATTTGGGCGTTCTTTTTATGGACGCTCTCGATTTAACGTATTCTACGACTTTTGTTTATGGACGCTCTCCATATTGTAAAATGTCTTTGGATCTATTTGTTCTTAAGGAGTTTCATGGAACTTTAAATTTGAACTCAAAATCTAATCTGCATTAAACTGATTTCTTGAGACTCACACTGTTTCAAAAGTCAAATCAAACAATAAATTGGTTCAAAATCACAAAAAAAAAAAACAAAATTAAATAACATAACCTTCCTTGGGGTTTCAAAAGTCAAAACCAAATTCTTTTCTAAAATCAAAACCTAGTGTATCAGAAATAGAAATCAAAAACAAAATTAAACAAAAAAATCAAAACTTACCTTAACTGAAGTCGAAATTACAATTAACAACAAATAATCATTTTGATGATAGTATTGAGAATTAAAGAGAGAGGGTAGAGAAATGGTGGCAAGGGTGGGTGTAGATACCTCTAGTGGGATTTCATCAGCTTTTCTCCAAGAAACCTCATCTGCTATGGCATCCATTTTTTCTAGAAAAAACAAATCAAAACCTATAGTAAAAAACCAGTTCATACGATTGAATCACAATCAGTAAGGAAGAAAAACAAAAATAAAAAACTTAGATTTGTTACTTACTTTCTTCAAATCTCTAGAGATGATGGTGAGGTGCTCCGAAAGTGGTGATAGAGGTGGAGAGTGGCGATGTTGGTAGTAAGCAAGTGTGGTTCTAGTGTTTTGTGTATGATTTGTAGATCGAGAGCGATGGAGACAGATGCGGTGAATGGAGAAGCGTTTGTGAGGAAAGCAACCGATAGGGTTTTGTGGTTGTGGTGACCAACAACTACCGATTATGAAATAAACAATCTCCAGCCATGGTACTTAGAACACGGATAGGTTAGAACATTGGTAACAACAAAAGGGAAGTAGTCGACGATAGTGTGAAACAGCAACAACGACGATGGTGGTGATTTGTCATGCAGGTGGCGTTTTCTTGCGAGAGAAAGGAGAGTGTGTTTTTCAGATTTGAAATTAGGGTAAAATGAGAGAGAAAGAATAAGACCCTCAAGAGTAGGTGCGCTTTCAAAGGGAATGGGTGGTACGGTGGTGTTAGGGCTTCTAGAGTGAACATATGGGCGGTGGTAGAAGGCGGCAACCGATCTTTAAATGGTTATGGATGTGAAGTAGAGTGGTGATGTATGAAGAGAAATTGAAGAAAATTGAAGATAACAGAGAGGTTAAGGAGGTTATTAGTGAGTGAGTTTGTGATGGGGGCGCAATAGGAACGATTCAGTGAGGCTGAGAGAAACGAAGAAGGTGTTTTGGGTCTAGGGTTTTAGAGAGAGAACGAATATGTAGACGCTAAATGGGATTGAATCTGTGATTTGAGATGGAGATGAACAGTTCAACTAACATTGAAAGATTTTTCCCTAGATTTCATGCTTCAAGAGTCTCCATCGAAGAATAAATGACCAAGTCAAAAACCTTAGAGATAAGAAAAGGGACCTGGTCAAAGCCGATTTAAGTTTTAAAGCCTATGTTGACCAAGTAAGATATTTATTTCTGCAATGCATAAACTTGTTGTACATGACGCACTAATGGGTTATACCTCTTAATTTTCAGCTTTTGACCAAATTTGCATAATAAGCAGTATATATATATATATATATATATATATATATATATATATATATATACATCTTATCTTACTATCTTATTATACAAACCTTACTATTACTAAAAGTAGATTTAAGACGTCCAAACTATTAAGCTAATAGTACAAGTATCATAACATTATATAAACTATTTTATTTTTATTTTGACCCGATCATTATATTTTCCTCTTATCTCTCCTTATTTTCTCCTTATTTGGACCTGGTAATTGAAGAACGTATGTAATCCCATTTAATTCGCTTAACTACAAGTTCAAAAGCTCACTACCAGTCTCGTATCCTTCATATCTCTCTCGATAACCATTGCTTCTCACTTTCTCAAAACCCTATCTAGAAACGAATAGGCAGTCGATGAACGCCTCCCCTCATTCTCTCGTGTGAATTCAAGTTTTTAAATATTCCCCCTCTAGAAAAATGTAGACGTCGGGATCTGCTTCTTTACTCACAGACAACCTGTTGCTTCCTTCACCATCATCTATGTAGTTGAGCTTCAACACCATCATTGACATATGCCTTTCCTTAGGTTTTCTTTGTGATTACTAGGTTCGATTTAGTTTTTTTTATTTCCCATATGTATATGCAAAAGAGATGCATGAGTTTATGTTTTTTGATTTTTTGAATAGAAAGCACCCAAGAAGACCGGGAAACATATGACGAGACTAGGCCAGGAGAAATGGAGAGGAGATGTAAACTTTAAGGGATGAGTCCATGGATTTATTTATCCCTTCTTGGTTCTTAATCCAGGGTTTTTATTTGTTTTTATTGTGTGTTTCTACATTTATAATTGTTTTAATTTTCATCTCTCTGATCATTTTACATAGATTTTGTGTTTCTTATCCAACAACCCTTTATACGATGATTGAATGATTCAGAAAGGATTCACAATGCCAACATCCCTTCATATTAATTTTTCCAGGTAAAAGTGAGTCTTATTCCTTTTTTTTCTAACATTTTTGTGAGGAAGGGAAATTTTAGCCTCCTTTATATGAAGTAAATTAACGGATGTCCTGATATCATAATTGTATACTATCATTCTTTGGTATTCTTTAATTGGTCAAGACTACATGACTAGATGTAAGAATTTAATTTGTAAGACCAAAACAGACACTCAAAACCGTTTCATTATTTGGGTTATTATTGTTCTTAGCTCACGAACTACCATCAAAACTCTAGGAGATAAAGATGATGAAAATCCAAGAGTTTGTATCCCACTTATGAAGCTATATTACAAAAGTTCGCATCCTTACTGACATTATATTTTTGTTTTTCTTTTTAATGATTTTCATTTTTCACCCGCCCTAATTGGCCTTTTGAAACCACTTGGGTTGTGGTGACTTGGTAAGGCATGTGGAAGATATGCTGGATAACCTATTGAACCATGTTAAAATCATGGCACCACTCAGCCCTTGTGGTCATGGAGGTTCGCCTGCAGTGACTCCAGGGCATGAGGCAAAGCCTCATGTTTGCAGCGGGGGATTAGTCGGTGCGCGAAAGCTGGCCCGGAAACCCTCGTTAGGGAAGTTCCCTTTCCAAAAAAATTGTCCTTTTGACATTTAGATGGATTCATTTTCTATCCTAACCTAGATTATGTAGTTAACAGTGGTTGGGTGCTTGGAAATTTGTTGAACCATCGAATCTCCATTATCATCACCATTTTTGTGCATAGTTTCAAGATATAAACATCAACATCAATCTTCATATCTCTAATGTAGAATTCTTGAAACATAAAAAGAGAATGGAAGATTAATGCAACTTCTTATTGAATCATTTCTTAATATTTTTAGACGAGGGATTTATATGAGATACTAATCCCAAGTCAAAATGCATTTATGTGTATTTTCTTTATTGTTTCTCTCTTGCATCAAGATTCTAAATATTAATCGTTTTAGCTAGAAACACTACATGTTTGCACCGAGATCGTTCATTTATTGTTGTGGGCTTATGAGTTATATGTCAACAAATTACAAATTATGCGGTTAGAACTTGGAGAACTTAAAGAAGTCTATGTATGTGATAGGCCGAACTAATCAGTCTGACACTGAATGCTCCATCATTCGAAATCTCCACCATCTCTTCAAGCCAAGTAAGTTAGAGTATAAATTATTGTATGTCCCTAATAATTATGAATAAAGACGTAAGTTGGAAATTCCATAATGTCATGGTATATTTGTGTGTGAGGTTTGAATATAAAAGGGGAAAGAAAATAAATATCAAGCAATAGAGAGAGGGACATGGAGAGAGGGTAATTTGATGGAATTCAGGTGGAGCTACTTACAACTAACCAAACTGAGATTGATATTGATGTAATGATGTGTTAAAGAATGGTGATATTACATTGTTGCTGGTAAAAGCCCGTGAAGATGTTTGTAACGCCCGCAGATTCAGGCTAGTCAATTTAGAGACGATAAGCGTAAAAAATGACTTTTTGATAAAGGATTATTTATAATAAATAATCTTAACTAAGTTGTAGTATATGTCACAAGGTTTCCATACATGTAAAGAACGCTGAAATCTGAGTTATAACGAAGAAATTATGACATGTCGAAGTTTCGCGACAAAACCGACACGACACCGGGAATCGTAAAAAGTGAGTTTAGGATAAAGTAATTTTTAAACTTAGTGATCTAAAATAAAGTTGTAGAGTACGTCTCCACCTACACGTGGATATAAAGAACGTCAAAAACGGAGCTCGTATGCAAAAGTTAGGACCTTCCGAAGATACAACTGTCTGAGAGCATGACACGTGTCAGAAACCCTAATCTGACTGGACTCACGACGTGAGCATGATTTCTCACGATGTGAGGAGTCAAAATGCCACTTTTCAAGGCTAGAATGCAGATGACAAGTTTACGTTCAAGGCTCACGACGTGAGCATTGTTTCTCACGACATGAGGAGTCAAACAGACACTAATCGAGGCTAGAAAACACCAGGGAAGGCTACGAGATGACTCATGGAAGCTCACGACGTAGGCATGTGAGGCTCACAATGTGAGAGAGCCAAAATCAACCTATAAATAGCAAATTTGACCATTTCATTCTTTACACCAAAGCCTCTTTCCTCTCTCTCGTTTGCTGAAGCCGTTTTCCCTTCCCGAGCCTAACAACGACGAACCGCTGACCGTTTTTAGTTAGATTCTATCAAAGCACGCTACAAGTGAGTGCATAGTTGCTTTTATCTTATACATATATATGAAGTATTTAATATAAATTACGTGCAATGTGTGTATATTATTTGTGTTCTTGATATCTATGTTGGATGAACAATTTTATACATGTTTTAAATGATTTAAACTGTATATGTACTTTATATATAAAAATATGTTGGTTAAAACATGGGTAGATGAATTAGATGATGTGTAATGAAATAAAAACTGATGAGAGGTCTCAATGTTCAAGATGATCTAGTCATCTAGCAGAGTATACACAACGACCACAAACTATTCTAGACAGTCTAGTGGAACGTTAGCAGGCTCGTAACCTGTCGGTGTTTTTGAACTATGTGTTCATTAGGTGTTTTTGAACTATGTGTTTATTAGGTGTTTTTGAACTATGTGTTCATTAGGTGTTTTTGAACTATGTGTTCATTAGGTATTTTTGAACTATGTGTTCATTAGGTGTTTTTGAACTAAGTGTTCATTAGGTATTTTTGAACTAAGTGTTCAGTAGGTATTTTTGAACTGAGTGTTTACTAGGTGTTTTTGAACTACGTGTTCACCAGATGTACTCTAAATATCCTGGCAGCTGCGCCTAAAGGATAATATTGGCAGCTGTGCCTAACCTTGGAACTACATGTTCACCAGTTGTAATTTAAAAACCCTGGCAGCTATGAACTTAGTGCCTTATGAATGAAAATTGGTAGCTATGGACATAGTACTTAAAGGATAGTTCTGGCAGCTGTGCCTAATAGATAACATCGACAGCTATGGACTTAGTGCCTGGTAGATAAACCCTGACAGCGATGAACTTCGTGCATATTCCTTAGGAAGATCCTTAAGAATGAATAAATGAAGGATAGATGATTCTTAGGGTAGGTCCTTAAGAAATAAATAAGATAATGGGGATGGGTAATTGGGTTGATTGTTTGATGATTGAACATAATAATTATATTATTGTGGGTTGAAAACCCTATGTGCTCACCAGGTTTCCTAACCTGACCCACTCAGTTTATTTGTATCACAGGTGCCGATATGAAGATACATTACACTGAAAGATTAAAGGAGATGTAAATCACTAGTGTAAATAAATGTAAGGTCCGTTTATGCTTATGTTTCTATATTGACGATAACATCCCAAAGTTTTTGTCACAACTCCAAATTTTAGACCTAGCATGGTCTAAACCCTAACCAAGTGCTAGTGAGTATCACATTGCAATTTTTGTTGCATTTTAACATCTATAGCCTCAGGGCTTGTTAAAAGAATTAACAAAGAGGTATGGATTGAAAACTTAAACTAAATTGGAGTGTTATAAATGAGCATAACTTACAAGTCTAAGGGTTTAAAACATAAATAACCCCATTAAGTTTTCACCAAGAAATCAATGCATTAAATGGAGTTCACACCTAGAATTAAATACAATTGGGAGTTCACGACCAATAATTCACTTCAAAAAAATGTTCACGGTTGGAGAATTAATGCATTAAATGTAGTTCACGGCTAGACAATCAATTCTCATTGTTGTTCACGATCTAGAATTAATCCCATGATGATGTTCACGGTCATGGAAGGTTCCTAACTTCTAGTTCACGGCCAAGGTTAATGTAACAACGTAAATTTTCAAAACAATTTTTCATTTTTAAATCATACTTTCAATCACACGATAATCACAAAAACATAATGAATCCACAGTGTCATAACAAAACATGTCCCAGAATCTCAATAACATAATCTCTATGAGTGTGTACGGATCATGCCGACGCCTTCCCGTGATCCTCACTAGTACCTGAAACACATAACACAACGACTGTAAGCATAAATGCTTAGTGAGTTCCCCAAATACCACATACAACACATACGCCTTTCCAGGCCACAACTCTGTAGGATCTTCCGATCCATGTGTCTCAGGGGACTTCCGTCCCGAATCCCGGTAGACCTTCCGGTCCTACCCGTATCGACCTTCCGGTCCGTAACCCCTTGACCTTCCGGTCCATATCATCTTGACCTTCCGGTCCTCATCATACATAGCATACATAACACATACATATCACATAACCGCATATAGCACATACATCGCATAGCATACAAGACCTTCCGGTCACACATAGGTACCCTTCCAGGTACAGTATAGTGAGAAGACCCACCTCAATGAAGTCGGATAAACTCTCGTGCTCAACGTTCCGACCTAGCCTCCTCCTATTATTCAAATAACATTCCAGATCAATATTCTCTCAGAGCCTCATCTCTACAGATTGGGTAGAAGGCCATTTTACCCTTCCCTGAACTCTCTTGCATCAGTCTTGACCAGAACCCTAAGGTCAACGACAGTCAATGGTCAACTTTGGACTCGTCAAGTGCACATGGGCGACTCGGTGAGTCCATGCGGGTTCTATGAATCCTTCTAGCCTCTCTTGGCTCGTCGAGTCTTCGTCCCACTCGACGGATTACACCTGTCATGAATCGCGGGGCAACCCCGACTCGACTCGTCGAGTCCACTTATGGACTCGGCGAGTTGCTTCCATGTTCTTACTCAAATGACCTTCTAAGGTCAGATCTGCTTCCCTAACTATCAGATCTACCCTTCAAGTGCTCAAATGTCACGTAAAGGTGCAACCTTTACGTGCATGCAACCCACATCAAGTCATAAATGGAGAAATAACTCTAAAAATGGCAACCTAGTCTCCAATCCTCCATGAACAAACATAAAGCAGAATGGGGAAGGTTCTCTGGACCTCTATGGGTCCAGATTTGAGGACTAACCCAGCAAGGGACCATAAACTCAACTTTTCAACCCTTAAAAGGTTATAGAAAACCCTAAATCATAGATCTTAACCCAAAACAGAAAGGAAGTTCGATTTGATACCTCAATAGTGTAGATCTGAACTTGAAAACCCTGGATCCACAGCTCCCTTGACCTCTTCTTGTTGGAAACCACTTCTCCTTTGCTAAAACACACAAGAAATGGTGAAATAGCCTTCCTCTTGCACCACAAGCTTTCTCTCTGCCCTCTAGGGTTTCTCAGGGGTGCATTGGCCGCAAATGGAGGCTATAAAGGCCTTTAAATAGGGCACAGACCCCGGGAATTAGGGTTTCATTTTACAGCATGGACTCGCCGAGTCCACGCATCGACTCGTCGAGTCCTTCATTAAATCAGACAAGAAATGCGCGATCCTACTCGGCGAGTCTGAGCGCCTACTCGCCGAGTCCTTCCCTAAAACTCAATATAAATACTTAAAATAAGATACCTGGGAATCCGGATGTTACAGTTAAATGAAAACATGTGTTTACGGTCAAGTCCAACTGTGAACACCCTCTTATTGGGCTAAGAATTCAAGACTAGTCCACTAGTGAACTGTAAACCCAATTCATGGCCCAAATTCAATCCGTAAACACCCCTTTTATATATATATATATATATATATATATATATATATATATATATATATATATATATATATATATATATATATATATATATATGTGTGTGTGTGTGTGTGTGTGTGTGTGTGTGTTTACACCCTGAATTCATTCATTTCTCACCTTTTCAACCGTAAACATTCCCACAATTGCTCTCAATCTTCATCCGTGAACAGTCCCAAATCCTTTCAATCTTCAAAGGTTTACGCCCAAATCTTCAAATCTTCAACCAATCCATCAAGAACATTCATAACAAACTTCAAATATTCATAATCCTCAAGAACATACTGTGAACTCACATGATCCAACCGTAAACCCATTTTCCAACCTTAAACTCCAACCGTGAACTCATTTCCAACATTTCCAATTAATTTCCAATTAATTGTTAGTCCTCCTTATATAATTAAATTATTATTTAATTATTTAAATTAATATTCTTATTAATTTAAATGCAACGTCAAATATAATTATTTTTAGGATACGATCACTATTACATATTCTAACCCGAGGAGCAGTCGCAGTTACTTCGAGTCCGATTAAGCACACGCACTAGAGGTGAGTTCATACCCTTATGTTTTCAATATTTTTCAATGTTTTTAGGGGGGGATACAAGTACAACACAATTAAATTTGTGTAAACATTCAAATGATTTCAAACGTTTTCAACGATTTCAACGGCTACAAACAATTTCAAATGATGATAAACTATTTTAAACAGTTGAAACCATCATTCCTACAATAACATACTTTTATATATAAATATTGTTATTTGTATAAACACGAGTTCAAATATGTTGAGCAAAGGAAAACGTTTTAGAATAATCACATTTCCAACGAATCATACATTATCAATGCACGAAGCATAGATACAATGAGAATAAACATATAAACTGTAATAAGTATAGTTTATGGAACAATTACATTATCAATGCACAAAACATAGATACAATGAGAATAAACATATAAACTATAATAGATATAGTTTATGGAACAATTACATTATCAATGCACGAAACATAGATACAATGAGAATAAACATATAAACTATAATAGGTATAGTTTATGGAACAATTACATTATCAATGCACGAAACATAGATATAATGAGAATAAACATATAAACTATAATAGGTATAGTTTATGGAACAATTACATTATCAATGCACGAAACATAGATACAATGAGAATAAACATATAAATTATAATAGGTATAGTTATGGAACAATTACATTATCAATGCACGAAACATAGATTCAATGCGATTAAACATATAAACTATAATAGGTATAGTTTATGGATCATGTAAACACATAGTCGTTTAAATTCAAAGGATTCATTTTATTCTATACTTAATCGTCGGTATAGCATTTTATGAGTGAGCATTCTTCGCGTACTTATCTAAGTACTAACAAAAGTCCTGAGATTATAACCAGAGTCTCCTGGAGGGAGAACGTGAGTTTGTGTATATATCTATACGAGACCGACAATCCCGCACCCTGAATCTTAGCTACAGTCACCGGGGTGACAAAGTCATCTCGATTCCGACGTTTGAAGAACGTCGTTAAGGCAATTCAATAGTCAAGTATGGTTATAACAACTCATATGTGACATCCCCAATTTCACGGCCAGAAAAGACCGATTTCGTTTATGTTTTTTAAAATAAAACCAGAGTAATCATTTGATTGAAAGTGTTGCGGAATTTGTTCCCAGAAAAACATGATAAATATGTTATCAAATCATTTCTGAAGAAATGTATTTTATTCATTTAAACCACTGGGATGTCATTTCCAATACAAAAACATAAGCATAAACAAAACTTACATTCATTTACACTAGTGATCTACTTCTCTTTTTAATCTCTCAGTGTAAAGCAACATCGTATCGATACCTGTGATACAAATAAACTGAGCGGGTCAGGCTTGGGAGCCTGGTGAGCATATAGGGTTTTCAACCCACAATAAATAAATTTATTATGTTTAAACATCAAACAATCAACCCAATTACCCAACCCCATTATCTTCTTTATTTCTTAAGGAGTTACCCTAAGAATCATCTATCACTCATTCCTAAGGAATTTTCCTAAGGAATAGGCACGAAGTCCATCGTTGCCAGAGGTTTATACCACAAGCACTAACAAACGTCGATCCCCACATACTGATCCTATACAGTGATCTTACTAGATCTACCCTAAAGGATCGATATGAACAACCAACTGACGAAACTGCTTCGGAAATTCCCTAGCAGCAAACGAGGATCGATAAAGACATCAAATGAGAGGAATGGAATAAGTTTCACCACGAACCTTCGTTCGTAAAAGAAAGAACCACAAGACAATTAAGTCAGGGGTAGTTATCTGGATAACAATGCCTAGCCGTGGTTCGAATATCGTGAGGTGTTTTACCCCCAGACTCACCCTATCCAACATCGAACTTTGCCTAGCAGTGATCTGAATATCGTGAGGTATTTTTTACCCCCAGACTCACCCCTATCCAGCATCGAACTTTGCCTAGCAGTGATCTGAATATCGTGAGGTATTTTACCCCCAGACTCACCCTATCCAGCATCATAACACCAGACATACCTAGTGGTGGTCTATTACCGACACACTTCATTAGGCAGCCTACGAAATTCCCACACTTACTTCGTGAAAGGAAACGCTGACACATGAAGTTCGTCCAATCACTTCATAAAAGAAACGAAGACCCTAAAGCTCTTCGAAATAAAAAGTATAGGGAAAATACTAATAAAGTACTCCCGTACGCTCCCGTAACCCGACACGTATTAGTGTTAAAAAGAAGAACTATCGGATGAACACATAGTTCAAAAACACCTAATGAACATATAGTTCGAGAACACCTTATGAACATATAGTTCAAACATACCCACCGGTTACGAGTCTGCTAACGTTCCACTGGACTATCTAAAGTAGTCTGTGGTCGTTGTTTATACTCTGCTAGATGACTAGATCATCTTAAACATCGATACCTCTCATCAATTTTTATTTCATCAAACATCATCTAATTCATCTACCCATGTTTTACCCAATATATTTGTAGATAAAAATACATATACAGTTTAAAACTTGTATAAAACATCTATTCAACAGTCACCTTAAATAAACAATTAATATAATTACACATAACACATATTTTAAAGAAAATACTTCATATATATGTGTAAGGTGAAAGTGACTATACACTCACTTGATTTAATGATAATCGGGCAGCACTTCGTTTCCTAAAACGATCGTTTCTAATAAAACCGAGAGTTTTATTGAGAAACCGGGCTCTGCCAGGGTTGGTCTTCAAAACCGAAAAGATAAATTTCTCGGGCTTCTCGAGCACTTCGGGACGTGTTTCGGGCGTTGGAATTAATCTCGGGGCTTTGGGGGAAGTTGAAATGATAAAGATATTGAAAGATGGGTGTAAAATGGCAAAAATCCAATTTTTACCCGGGTAATCTCGCAAGCCTTGTATTTATAGGCGAGGTCCGAAGGTGGCCCGAGAAGGGTGAGTCATCAGCGAGGGACACGCGGCTCGGACTTTGCGAGGGCAGGTGGCTCGGACAGATGGCGCGCATGCGAAGGGCCACCTATGTGAGGTTCGGACGTGACACGGGGCGAGGCGCGTCGGACTCTGGTTGGCTGCGACTTCGGTCGAATCCGGAAGCGGCACGCGTCGAATGGTCGGACACGAGGCTGATCGCGAGAGCGGTGACGTGGCCGAACACCAGCCATGCGAAATTCCTCGGTTTTAGCATTTTTTTTCTCGATTTTTTGTGCTAAAACTTCTAAAATCCATAACTTTCGCATACGGGCTTCGTTTTTGACGCTCTTTATATGCACGCGTAGGTAAAATTACTCTCTACAACTTTCGTTTAGACTTCGCCGGCTAATTTTGAATTAATTTTTATATTATTATTTTTAACAGACCGGGACAGAAAATCCGTTAAAAATTCATAACTTCTTCATCCGACGTCTGTTTTCGTCTGTGTTTTTACCGTTGTACTACTATTGACGAGACATTCGATTCTCGTTTAGGTCGTGTCGGCTAAAAATCACTCGATCTAAAATTCGAGTTTTTAGCTGTCTACTGTTAAGCTGAAACTTAGAAAAATCATAACTTCTTCATACGAAGTCAGATTTGGGTGTTCTTTTTATATATACTATCGGTTTAAAGAACACTACGACGTTTGTTTAGATCACTAAGGCTAAAAAGTAGTTTATCAAAAACTCACTTTTTATGTCATTCGGCACCGTGCCGGTTTTGTCGCGAAATTTCGACAGGTCATAACTTCTTCGTTATAACTCGGATTTCGGTATTCTTTATATATCCGTAATCCTTGTCACGACCACTACAACTTTCTTAATAGATATCGGCTTTATCTAATATTTATTTTCGACGCTTATTTTTATTCTTAATTAATTAAATCTTAATAATTAAGCATAAAACACATAATTCACATATATTCACATAATTCCTTTTCATTTCTTCAAAATGAGTTACAAAGGTTAACCTAGACTATCACGTCAATATTAATGCCTAGCCTAGAAACACGGGCGTTACAATTCTCTCCCCCTTAGGATGATTTCGTCCCCGGAATCACACATCAGCAAACAAATGCGGGTAGCGACTCATCATGTCAGTCTCCGTTTCCCAGGTGAGATTTGGCCCATTCGTATGTTTCCAACGCACAAGCACTAAATCGACCATATTGCGTCGCAACTTCTTAGTCTTACGGTCAACGATTGCCTCAGGTTCTTCAATTAACCTCTTGTTTTCATCCAACCTTAATTCAGAAATTGGAATTATGTCGGGCACGTCTCCCGTGAACTTTCTCAAATAACACACATGAAAGGTATTATGAATACCCTCTAGTTCTTCTGGTAATTCTAGCTTATAAGTTTGATTCCCAATCCTCTGAAGAACTTTAAACGGTCTAATAAACCTTGGACTCAACTTTCCCCTTTTACCAAATCTTATAAGTCCCTTCCACGGCGAGACTTTAAGTAAAACCGAATCTCCAACTTCGAATGCTATCGGTTGTCTCTTCTTGTCAACATAGCTCTTTTGACGATCTTGAGCAGCTAACATCCTTTCCCTAATCACTTTCAACTTTTCAGCAGTCTGATGGACTATTTCAGGTCCCATAAACTGCTTTTCCCCAGCTTCCAGCCAACATGACGGCGTTCGACACTTTTCTCCATACAAAGCGTGATAAGGTGCCATATTGATGCTCGAGTGGAAACTATTATTATAGGAAAATTCTACTAGAGGTAAGTGTTCATCCCAGTTACCTTGGAATTCCAGGGTACATGCTCTCAGCATATCCTCCAACGTTTGAATTGTTCGTTCGCTCTGACCATCGGTTTGCGGATGGTAAGTTGTACTTAAACACAACTGGGTACCCAATTCCTCTTGTAGACTTCTCTAAAACCTTGAGGTAAAACGGCTGTCACGATCTGATACAATCGTTAACGGAACACCGTGAAGCCTCACAATTTCCTTCACGTAAGAATTCACAAGTTTATCCATAGACCATTTCTCGTTGGCTGCTATGAAATACACACTCTTAGTGAAGCGATCAACGACCACCCAAATCATGTCGTGACCGTTCCTTGTTCTGGGCAGTTTAGTCACAAAATCCATGGTGATGTCTTCCCATTTACCCATGGGTACAGGTAAAGGTTCTTGATGGGTTTTGCGCATTCTAACACTCCTAAGTGTACATGCAACCCTAAATACCTTGGATCTATGTTTTCTCTATTATACATGCAATTATGAACTTTCCAAGGTATTACCCTATCTAGCATACAATACTTGATACTTGGGTAATCAAATGGATAGAATACATACCTTTGTTTGATGTAGCTTGTCTCCATGAAGCTTGAGTGCCTAGTGCCCCAAGTGTGACACCTCAAATGGTTCACACAACACCAAATGCACATGGAATGACTTGAGAGAAATGGAACACTCCTTGAAATCGTCTAGCCCTCATATTCACACATAAGTCACGATTTCTTGAGCCATGGGATTCTTTTATATGGTAGCTATTAGGGTTACACCATGTAACTCATAACTTTACCCATTCCTTATGCTCCATGGATTTTAACCTCCATGGAGTATCCATGGGTCACCCCATGGACTTAGTCCAACATAAGAAATCTTGGATCACAAGCCCACATATATAAGAATGAATGATTTACACAATCAACCCATATATTTAATTAGTCTCCTTTTGATCACTTAATTAATTCCAAATTAATTCTTGATCAATACTAATTAAATAACCTTATTAATATATTAGAACTTATAATATATTAACCAACCTTAAGTGTTATTTCTCTCATTATAGTCTATCCAAATGCATGATGCCATGCAACCCAAATGGACCATGCCGGGTCGGGTCAAGTCTTACCAATTATAGTTATGGACTTAGACATTAATCCAACAGTCTCCCACTTGGATAAGTCTAAAACTATTATTGCGTATGACTTCAGGAACCGATCAACAGCTCTCAAAAGCTTCTGTCGAACTCTGACCTTGTCGATGAACTCTGACCTTTGTCAATGACTTGTCCATTAGATAAGGGATCATATATTCCTCCATTCTAGATATCATATGGACTGAGACATGGATTATCAATCATTCTCTCTGTCCATTTGTTGTTTCCCGATTTCCGATTCATGATGACTGACTGATTGAACAAATCAAATCAGTCCTGGCTTGGCCAAGCACTCACATGTGTCATCGCTAAATCATCGAGGGGCCCACATATATCGCTTTTATCCCGAAGGTAAAAGGAATGGATAAACTTCGACTCATATGGCTTGTTCTACTACTTGTTGAATCATACACAAAGGCACGTTTTATAACATCGAGTTACCAAATGCGTTTTCGTGCAATCAATGTACAACCAACTCATAGTAACAACTCATATCTCTAGGTTTGAAGAATATAATATATTATCGTCTCATGATCACTCGTGATAAAATCCATGAAGTGATTCAAATGAGCGCGGGTTGGATCCAATACTCAGAACTTATGAGCACTCATGAGTGTTGTAGCACCACTTTGTCCACCAACTTGGACCTCTACAAACCAACCCATGACAGTCTTGATTCATATCTACTTCCAACATATGACCGACTGTGGATGGTTTGAATAACTTAATCATTCAGGAAGAGCGACTTAGTTATTCTGGAAGTCAAAACATGCAAAGTGAAACACAAGAATAAATGAATCAAATATGGTATCAAACCCTATGAATATAAATAAACACTTTTATTTATCACCATACTGATTACTCATTATTCATTGTTTCGGTTTTATCAACTTTATACTTGAATTAAAAACACTAGTTGTCCCATGCTCCAAGCATATACACTATGTTTTTCTTAAACAATAGCTTTGCCATACACCAAGTATGCACTCTATG
Organism: Lactuca virosa; assembly: GCF_052849685.1. Lineage (NCBI taxonomy): Eukaryota > Viridiplantae > Streptophyta > Magnoliopsida > Asterales > Asteraceae > Lactuca > Lactuca virosa. Next base: position 255,063,583 of record NC_136427.1, on the reverse strand, counting down.
TTTGTCTATGATCCTTACTTTGTGAAATAAACCAATTGAACATAATTTCAATGATTCTAATTTCACACTCCCAAATCCTTATCGAAAAATGTGAGAATTTCAAATTCCTATCATTTATCGAAATCTGTTTAGATTTTAAACTTATATGCACTGACCCTCCTGTAATGAATATGTACAAAGTCACAAATACTTGTCAACAGTCATTATAAGGTATTCCAATGGAGATCAACTCCATGGAAACTAAGTCTCATATTCAAAGTACATTGCTTTGGACATGCTTCTTGCATTAAGTTTTCTAATCTTACACATATAACTTCCACCTATAGAGACAACTCCATATTTTCATTTTGACTATCACTTCTGAACAAAAGATGCCTCTTTTCAGAATATGTCAATATGGTCCTTCCAAAATTAGCACTATACTTCCAACTGTCCCTGAGCAACCAATCTTTGGTAAACCTCAGATTGTCCTCGACAATTGCTTAATCATTTTAGTCATATCCAATTCTAGACCTTTTCCCTTCTTAATGCCTCTGGGCATTTGGAAAAATTTAGAAATGACAAATATTATAGCACATGCAATCGATCCTGTACCCACGATTCATGATGTCTCACATAAAGACATGATTCTAGACCAGTCTTTTGCTACAATATTTTTATTTGCCATGTTTTCAAAATTTGACTATGAAGAGGGATGCCGTAATCATAATCGAATTTTGAGAATGCAATATATAGAATTTCCTTAAGTTGAACCAATCCAACATGAAATTCATATATATATTCTTGACTAAAGATGATTAAGGTCTCAATCTAAGCCTTTAGAACTGAAATGAAGTATATCCTCTCCCTTAATTATAGCAAAACAACTTTTTCAATCCCTGCAGCCTCACGAATTGAAAGTTTTGTTTTCTATAACTAACATTGCTAACTTGCAACAGTAACAATAATTATCATGCTCTCACTAACATGATGATTATTAGCATAACACTTATGCTCCCACTAGCTTTGACATGTACTCAGAAATCAGCTGGACTTCTAGAAATCAATACTTTATTGATTTCCTTACCAAAGTTCAGATTTCTGATACGAGATGCTTTAATAAAACTTTATCAAAATCATACACCTTTCCTTAGATAGCATGCATGTGTGTCTAAACAATTTCAGAACTATGAAAAGGGATGCCGTAATCATAGTCTCAGTTGTTTAGACCTTTTGCCATCTGCTTCAAATCTACTTGGTGGAAGTGTTTCCTCACCATCATTTTCATGAATCGGAGAGAAACCTTATGACCCTTAGATTTTATGGTGTATGTGTTCTTATCCATGTGAATCGTCAAAACCATAGTCACAAGACAAGGATAATGACAAATCCAAACTCATATGGACTGAACTTATGCAATCTTAACTTCTTGCCACCTGGCAGTACAGGGCCTGCCATTGCTTCCAAGTTGTTATGCAACCAATTGAGAACTTTCAGAACTCCTATGCAAAGCCAACTTTTAACTGGAATGGGCATAGAATATGTCAACATGATAGATTATAAACCTCAAGTCGTGTGCTAGTGAAGAACCTCAGGTTTTATTCTTGATTAGTTCTTGAAATTCTTTTTAGGATCTTTAAGACTCCCACTGTCCTCTTGACATATAAGACTATCTTGCCAAATATTCAAGAGATAGTGCGGATTCTTTATCAAGACAAACACTTCACACAATTGGCCTTAGTTGGTCTTTGTTTAATCCAAAACATCACAACCTACCAACTTCAAATGTACAAGAGTAGGACACTTTTACTCTTACATTTGACAAGTGTTATAAACATTTCTTTAAGATATGTCACTCAACTTATAGTCTTGGAGTATGACTCTAAGACTTGTTTTGAAACGAATTATGACTCATCTTCTTGATTTAACCATTTCAACAATTCATGACTCCTCTTCTTAGTCATAAGAATGCACTAAGATGTCCTTAGAAGACCAATTGTGATGTGGTTCTTTAATCATTAAGATGATCACAAAACATGATACTAAAGTACTCTCCCATCTTTTCAGATTTGAGAAACTTTTATCTGTCTGCCTAATTTGATTCTTCCCATTCGTTCTGCCATACATTGAAACTTTTCAAATGTTTCAGAATTATACTTAAACTTGTAAGTATAACCATATTTACTAAAATTTAGTAAATCATGACGAATAGTCTTAACGAGCTTTGTGGTGGACTTGACCAGTGCACAAGAATGTGTACTCGATCCCTTTAGTCCTTAACTTGACTCACACATCCATGTGAACAAGTCTTAATTTTCCAATGCTTGAAAGTTCTCATTCATCATACTATTCAACTTGCATGATTCCAAGTTTCTATCCAACTGAAGCCTTGGGAATGAGAATCTTTCCTTATTTGGTAAATTATGACACTACCACAAACGAAAGAATCAAGTCCATTTTTTTTTCAAATATTGCTATCAATGGAATCATATAAACAACCATTTTTCACAAATGCCACTTGTAAGGATATTTAAAATAAATATAAAATTAAAAACTTTTATTTTATTTCAAAACTTTGCGGAAAAAACTTATCCTTATAGTGCAAATGCATACGGAAAAACTTGTTGTTATCTATTCCTAAGCAATATATCATAACTTGGCAGAGTTAGATAATGGGCTCTACCTGAAGTAGAGTCAGACTTATTGACTTTAACATCCTTAGGTAAACTTGGCAGCTTTGCAATCAACGCCCCTTCCTTTGGCAAAATAAACATATGGACCCTTTGGTAATGAGACTATCTCAGACTTAGCCTTTCTCCTTACCATTTGGTCAACCGGGTTGACTATGGCCAATCCCTTTCCATTGGGAAGAGAATGCTTTTTCTGGATTTCCAGTGTCACCATTGTCACTGTCCATAAAGTTTTTGGGAAGTTGATCTTCTAATCAAATTTGCTTTACTATCGTTCCAAATCATTGCTGATTCAGCAGCACCAAGCAAATAGATATGATCATTAAAGTTCATGTCATAGTCTGTTTCATAGTAGTCCCAAAGGAACTCAGTATGTGACTTAGAAAGTGATTGAACATCCAACTTTCTCAAGACTTTGACACCCAACTCTCCCAGCTTGTCAATATGTGACTTCATCTCTAAGATGTGATCACACGTAGACCTTGCTTGCCATTAGGGCTTGAGTGACCTTGAACTTGTGGGTTAGGGAGAATAATTGGAGGAGGTGGAGGAAGTAAAGTTCCAAGAGATTTGGGAAGATCATAGATGTCTGAACTAGACATCTTTTGGGAGATATTCAAGATAGTTGATCTAAAGTCCTTAATATAACACCCAATATGAAATATTAAGGCTAGGATCCAACAACCTATTTATAACTGGAAGAGGGATGCTGTAACATCCGAAAAATACCAACTAAAAATTTCATTTTTAAATTAGGTTAATACATAAAAACATCGTTACAAAACATTCATAATATTAATTTATGTCTGAAAACCGGTAACATCATAGTAAAATATTCAGAGTACATCCCAGAAAATCCATAGTGCGGAAACAAGAGTGTGTGTGATATGCCGCTACCGCGCCAGCTCCTTTTCCCTAGCTGAAGAGATACCTGAAACAAAACTATAAAACGTAAGCACGAAGCTTAGTGAGTTCCCCCATAATGCCACATACCATGCAATCATATAATGAGTAACTAAGGGATACGGGCCTCGCCCACACCCATAGAGATACGGGCCTCGCCCACACTCTGCTATCCATGGAGATACGGGCCTCGCCCACACTCCACTACTAACCCATAACATACAAGTATCACACAGACAACAAGTATAAGCAATTCTATCATACTGGCATGTAACACAATCAAACTCGGCTATGAGATACGGGCTCCGCCCACACTCTGATACTAACATATCGTCTATACGGGCCGGCCTTGGTGCCTTAGACCCGTCCCTACTGGAAAGAAACTCACCTCGAGAGTAGCTGCCGAAAACCTGCTCAGACTACGCCTGGCTGCCGCACCGGTAATCCCTCCGACTATAAATCCGTAAACATGGATTAGGTACTCATAAATACCCCTATGGTCAAATGACTGGTCAAAGTCAACTCCTTGGTCAAAGTCAACCTTCTGATTGACTGGACTCGCCGAGTCCATATGGCGACTCGCCGAGTCCTTCTGTGTCTAGCCCGACTCTGGCTCATCGGGTCCTTGTTCCCACTCACTGAGTCAGCCCGACTCGCTAGACGGGGACAACTAACAACCCGCGACTGGACTCGCCGAGTCCGAGGGGGAGCTCGCCGAGTCCGACGAACAGATCTCACAAATCGCTCCAATCTTCCATCCGATCATCAACCTTGGAGGTTTGGAGATTTTGGGACTATAGCTACACGTTAAATTGCTAATTCCACGTGCGACTACGGAGGGTTGGACCTCCTACACTTAAACCCTTCTTATCCTAGTGACTGATCATATGACTCGCCGAGTTGGAAGAACAACTCGTCGAGTTCAAGGCTATATTCACGGGACTCGCCGAGTTTGAAGAACGACTCGCCGAGTACCAGACAATCTTCATAGGACTCGCCGAGTTGTTTATCCAACTCGCCGAGTCTAAGGCCATCTTCATGGAACTCGTCGAGTGCACTTTGGCACTCGCCGAGTACCCTTTGACTCTTCACCCATTCTGGCCAATTCTGAGACATGCAATGGTTCCAAACCATAAATCTAAGCTCCTAGGGCATAAACACATGGAGTTTGGGAGGTTTAAGGGCTTGCAATCCTCATATAAGGGACAAAAAGGAAATCTATTATACTAAAGATCAAGAAGGAGCTTTCTTACCTGGTTAGGAGCTTCTCCCAGGGTAGATTTCGGATCTACCACACTTCCTTGCACCCTCCAACTTCCTCCTTCTTCTCTTAAGCTTCAAACTTCCTTCACCAAGCCAAAATCACTCACAAGGATCAAAATGGGCTAGGGTTTCGCTCTACAGTTCTTCTGGAAGAGAATGGGACGAAATGGGTGTTTTAGAATGGGTAAAATAGGGTGCAATGTCTGAAAATAGAGTTTCATCCAGACAGGTGGACTCGCCGAGTCCATGCATCGACTCGCCGAGTTCACCGCTCAAATCTCGTGTCCACCCTGCTGCTACTCGGCGAGTCGGGACGCAGACTTGCCGAGTTCGTGGAAAAAATAAGAATAAAACTTAAATAAAATCATACCATGAACCCGGTGTTACAAATCTCCCCCACTTATTTTAGACTTCGTCCTCGAAGTCTGCCGCTCCCTTTCAGAACAGCTCCGGATAATGCTCCATCATCTCATCCGCGGGCTCCCAAGTCCATTCCGAGCCCTTCCGATGCTGCCATTGCACCTTCACCAGCTCCACCCTTTTGTTCCTCAGTTCCTTCGACTTCCGGTCTAGGATAGCCACAGGCCGCTCGATATAATTCAGGCTGTCATCAATCTGGATGTCCTCCAAAGGTACCACTGCTGAATCGTCCACCAGGCACTTCCGCAGCTGGGAGACGTGGAAAGTGTTGTGGATCTGACTGAGTTCGGCTGGCAGGTCCAGCCGATATGCCACCTTGCCCACTCGGGCTGCAACCCTAAACGGTCCAATATACCTGGGACCTAGCTTGCCCCGTTTCCTGAATCGGATGACGCCCTTCCACGGCGACACTTTCAGGAGAACCATATCCCCGACCTGGAACTCCAGGTCTGATCGGCGCTTATCGGCATAACTCTTCTGCCGACTCTGAGCAGTCTGAAGCCTGCTCCGGACCTGCTGAATCTTCTCTGTCGTCTTGAGCACTACTTCGGTGCTCCCCATAACTCTCTGTCCAACCTCGCCCCAACATATCGGGGTCCTGCACTTCCTCCCGTACAACATCTCGAAGGGAGAGCGGTCAATACTCGCGTGATAGCTGTTGTTATATGAAAACTCGGCTAAAGGAAGATAGGTATCCCAGCTACCACCGAAGTCTAAAACACACGCCCGCAGCATATCCTCCAGAGTCTGGATGGTCCGCTCGCTCTGGCCATCCGTCTGCGGGTGAAAGGCTGTACTAAAATGCAGACGAGTACCCAACTCGTCATGAAACTTCTTCCAGAACCTGGAAGTGAACCGCACATCCCTATCCGAAACCACTGAAACTGGCACCCCGTGCCGTGCCACCACCTCTCTGACATAGATATCGGCCAATTTCTCGGCCGAGATGCTCTCCTGAATTGGGATAAAGTGGGCGCTCTTGGTCAATCGATCGACGATGACCCATATCGAATCCACTCCCCGCGCGGTCCTGGGAAGTTTGGTGATGAAATCCATCGCGATGTCTTCCCATTTCCACAGCGGGATATCCCACGACTACATCTTGCCGTGCGGTCTTTGGTGTTCGGCCTTGACCTTCCTGCAGGTCAGACACCGCTCAACGTACCATGCTACATCCCGCTTCATGCAGGGCCACCAATAGTCCAGACGAAGATCCCTATACATCTTCGTTGCCCCTGGATGAATGGAGAATCGGGATTTGTGCGCCTCCTCCATCAGAACCTGGCGCACGCCTCCGAGATATGGAACCCACACCCTGCGGTGTAATGTCAATAATCCTCTGCTGTCATAGTCGAAGGAGGAAACCTGTCCCACATTCCGCTCACTCTTCCTATGTTCCTCCTTCATAGCCTCCTGCTGAGCCTCCCGGATCCGCTCCAAAAGCGGAGTCACCACTGTCATCTGCATGCAAATATCCCTGATCGGCGCCGCCTGGCGGCTAAGCGCATCGGCCACCACTTTGGCCTTCCCCGGGTGATAAAGGATTTCACAATCATAATCCTTTACCACATCAAGCCACCGACGCTGCCTCATATTCAGATTTGGCTGGTCCATGAGGTACCTCAAACTCTTATGGTCCGTGTAAATCGTACAGCGAACCCCATAGAGGTAATGACGCCAAATCTTGAGGGCGAACACAACAGCCCCCAACTCCAAATCATGCGTCGGGTAGTTCGCCTCGTGAGGCTTCAGCTGCCTCGACGCGTAGGCGATGACATGCCCTTTCTACATCAATACCGCGCCCAAACCTGAGATGGACGCATCGCAATATACAACAAAATCCTCCATGCCCCTTGGCAAGGCTAAGATTGGCGCCTCGCACAATCTCTGTCTCAGTGTCTCGAATGCTGCCTGCTGCTCAGGCCCCCAACGAAAGACCACAGCCTTCCTCGTTAACCTGGTCAGGGGTAATGCTATCTTGGAGAAATCCTGGATGAATCTCTGATAGTAGCCAGCTAATCCCAGGAAACTCCGAATCTCAGATGGAGATTTCGGAACCTCCCATCTCATCACGGCCTCCACCTTGGCCGGATCCACCGAAATCTCGTTCTGGTTGACAAGGTGCCCAAGAAACTGCACCTCGCGCAACCAGAACTCACACTTGGAGAACTTAGCATACAAGTTCTCCCTTCTCAAGGTCTCCAAAACCTCCCGCAAATGCTCCTCATGCTGCTCTCGCGTCTTGGAGTAAACCAAGATATCATCAATAAATACTATCACCGACCGGTCTAACATCGGTCTACACATGCGGTTCATGAGGTCCATGAACGCGGCAGGAGCATTGGTGAGCCCGAAAGGCATCACCACGAACTCATAGTGGCCATAACGTGTCCGAAATGCCATCTTCTGCACATCCTCCTCTCTGACCCTCACCTGGTGATACCCTGAACGCAAATCTATCTTGGAGAACCAAGATGCTCCCTGAAGCTGGTCAAAGAGGTCGTCAATCCTCGGGAGTGGGTAGCGGTTCTTCACCGTTACCTTATTCAGCTCCCTATAATCGATACACATCCGATGCGACCCGTCCTTTTTCTTCACAAACAGAATCGGGGCTCCCCAGGGTGAACTGCTCGGTCTAATGAAACCCTTGTCTAACAGCTCCTGAAGCTGTGTAGACAACTCCTGCATCTCAGGAGGAGCCAACCGATACGGTGCCTTGGCTATCGGAGCCGCACCAGGGACTAGGTCGATCCTGAACTCCACCTGTCGCTCTGGAGGTATCCCCGGCAGCTCCTCGGGGAATACATCCACGAACTCTCGTACTACGGGCACATCGCCCACCGTCGCCTTACCCGCCTCCCGGGTGTCCATGACATATGCGACATATCCTGCGCAACCCTGTTGAAGGTAACGCCTTGCCCTCGCTGCCGAACAGAAGGCTGGCCCTCGCTGTGATCTCTCACCCTGAATTACTAACTCTCCCCCACTTGGGGCTCTGACTCGTACTAACTGTTGCGTGCAATCTATCACTGCGCCATTGGGACTCAGCCAATCCATACCAATAATGACCTTGTTTCCCCGCAATGGAATGGGAACTAGATCAACCAAATACCGCTCTTCGAACAACCTTAACACATAATCTCGGAAGACCTCTGATGCTCGCACCGACCGGTCGTCCGCAATCTCGACCTCTAAAGGGCAATCCAAAATTCCCGAGGACTCAGGAAACTTCTTGCTAAGTGCAAGAGAAACAAAGGATCGGGTAGCCCCCGAATCAAACAACACCTGGACTGGAATACCGTTCACATGGAACGATCCCGTCACCACATCGGGTGTAGCGCGTGCCTCCTCAGCTGTCAGCTGAAATGCCCGACTCCTCACCACCGGAGCCTCTGCCTTGCCCTGCCGGCCATCTGTAATCCGCAGGGTCGCTGGAGCTGGCGCCTGTACTGGCGCTGCCGCTGTCAACTGGGGGCAGTTGGCCCTCTTGTGGCCCCTCTGGTTGCAGTGGAAACACAGCAACTCAGATGTCTGAATAACCGGAGCAGGGGCAGTACAATCCCTGCTGAAGTGTCCCGTCTTGCCGCACCTGTAGCAGCCTGTCGATCCTAATCTACACGCTCCCTCGTGCGACCTGCCGCACTTCCTGCAGCGGCCCAGTCCTGAATGGCCTTTCGGCCTACCATCTGATCCCTTGGGCTTCTTTCCCGAAGCCCCTATCGTCTGTCCCTCCTCTGCCTTCCTCTTCCGGATGTGCTCCAGATCTATCTCCCTCTCCCTCGCCCTAGCAATCATAGAATCCAGGGTAGGGCAAGCTGAAAAACTGACATGCTCCCGAATGTCGGCTCGCAGCATGTCATGGTAGCGGGTCCTCCTCATATCCTCATCACCTGCATACTGGGGCACCAGTAACGCCCTCTCCCGGAACTTGGCAGTGATCTCCGCCACTGTCTCTGTCGTCTGCCTCATATCCAAGAACTCCCGTGCCAACTGCTGGAGCTCCACCGCAGGCGCGAACTCCGCCCTGAATCGTGTCACAAAGTCCGGTCATGTCATAGCCTCAATGGCCACGGCTCCCAAAGAGTCACAAACCGACTCCCACCAATCTCTAGCTCTGTCACGTAGACACCCTGCTGCAAATCGTACCTTCGACCCCTCGGGGCAGAAGCTGATCAGCTGTGCAGACTCAAGGTCTGCAATCCATCGTCTGGAAGCAATGGGGTCCTTCGCCCCATGGAAATCTGATGCACCACTGCCCCTGAAGTCCTTAAAGGACAGTGTGCGTGGTCCTGACTGGCTAGCCGCCATATCACTCCTGAACGCCCTGAGACGATCCTCCATCAACTCTACAATACCCTCCTTGATCGACCCGAATATGATGGGAGTCGACTCAAGGATGCCCCTGGTAATCTCTGACGCAATGAACTCGCGTAGACCCTCATCAACTGGTTCGGACCCTGAACCCGAACCCGATCCTGATCCTGAGCCTCCCGCTCCCTGTCGTGTGGTCACCATACTGCAAAACATAGCATAACCACCATCATACTATATTCCACTAACGAGGCTCACATTCATATCACAAGTCCTCGGTCTCGTCTCGGCCCTTTTTGAATCGAGTACGGATCCTCCGCTTTCAGTAGTACGGGCCCATACTACCTTCCACGTCTATCCGTACTTTCCTCAAGAATTGCCTCAACTCAACCAAGACCTTTCTACTAATACTGCGGTTCTCGTGCTACTCTCGCCCTAGGCTTGCCCTAAGTAATCGCCATCCCACTCTCTGCCATCAGCTGCACAAGAAGTCCCTGCTTTCTTTCCCTAACTAGCTCGCGAATACTATTACATATTACTCAGACTAGATAATTCTTCGAATGAGAGGTCCTACCCTACAACGGTTGGACTCAAACAAGAGCTGTGAAATAGGGCTAGACCCAACCTTCTGAAATTATTTAATCCTTGCAATATGTAACTTAGCATATTCGTTCACTAGTTAGTGAAAGACGACTAGAACTCCTAATAGCACAAAACAAGCAGCATTCGGGCATTGAGTACACATAATCAAGTATATACTACTCTGGCTATCATACTGACTGATCTGTACTAGCATGCAATTCTCAAAAAGCCGAAACACATAAAGCAGGCACATAAGGCATCATTCCTAGATCCTTAGTCCTATCCTAGCATGCTGTTCTACTGGAACTGAAATTGATAATCATAACGTAAACTTGTATGGGTACTTTGGGGAAAACTTACATGAGCTCGGCCGGTCGCGCACATCACACACCTTTTTCTTTTTAGAAACCCATTTTACTTAGTCTTTAGAAAATCATTTCTTTATAAAAATCTTTTAATCCCTTGATTTGAGTCCAGACACCCCCGAAGGTGTGTCCGAATCCCTCAAACCAGGGCTCTGATACCAACTTGTAACATCCGAAAAATACCAACTAAAAATTTCATTTTTAAATTAGGTTAATACATAAAAACATCGTTACAAAACATTCATAATATTAATTTATGTCTGAAAACCGGTAACATCATAGTAAAATATTCAGAGTACATCCCAGAAAATCCATAGTGCGGAAACAAGAGTGTGTGTGATATGCCGCTACCGCGCCAGCTCCTTTTCCCTAGCTGAAGAGATACCTGAAACAAAACTATAAAACGTAAGCACGAAGCTTAGTGAGTTCCCCCATAATGCCACATACCATGCAATCATATAATGAGTAACTAAGGGATACGGGCCTCGCCCACACCCATAGAGATACGGGCCTCGCCCACACTCTGCTATCCATGGAGATACGGGCCTCGCCCACACTTCGCTACTAACCCATAACATACAAGTATCACACAGACAACAAGTATAAGCAATTCTATCATACAGGCATGTAACACAATCAAACTCGGCTATGAGATACGGGCTCCGCCCACACTCTGATACTAACATATCGTCTATACGGGCCGACCTTGGTGCCTTAGACCCGTCCCTACTGGAAAGAAACTCACCTCGAGAGTAGCTGCTGAAAACCTGCTCAGACTACGCCTGGCTGCCGCACCGGTAATCCCTCCGGCTATAAATCCGTAAACATGGATTAGGTACTCATAAATACCCCTAAGGTCAAATGACTGGTCAAAGTCAACTCCTTGGTCAAAGTCAACCTTTTGATTGACTGGACTCGCCGAGTCCATATGGCGACTCGCCGAGTCCTTCTGTGTCTAGCCCGACTCTGGCTCATCGGGTCCCTGTTCCCACTCACTGAGTCAGCCCGACTCGCTAGACGGGGACAACTAACAACCCGCGACTGGACTCGCCGAGTCCGAGGGGGAGCTCGCCGAGTCCGACGAACAGATCTCACAAATCGCTCCAATCTTCCATCCGATCATCAACCTTGGAGGTTTGGAGATTTTGGGACTATAGCTACACGTTAAATTGCTAATTCCACGTGCGACTACGGAGGGTTGGACCTCCTACACTTAAACCCTTCTTATCCTAGTGACTGATCATATGACTCGCCGAGTTGGAAGAACAACTCGTCGAGTTCAAGGCTATATTCACGGGACTCGCCGAGTTTGAAGAACGACTCGCCGAGTACCAGACAATCTTCATAGGACTCGCCGAGTTGTTTATCCAACTCGCCGAGTCTAAGGCCATCTTCATGGAACTCGTCGAGTGCACTTTGGCACTCGCCAAGTACCCTTTGACTCTTCACCCATTCTGGCCAATTCTGAGACATGCAATGGTTCCAAACCATAAATCTAAGCTCCTAGGGCATAAACACACAGAGTTTGGGAGGTTTAAGGGCTTGCAATCCTCATATAAGGGACAAAAAGGAAATCTATTATACTAAAGATCAAGAAGGAGCTTTCTTACCTGGTTAGGAGCTTCTCCCAGGGTAGATTTCGGATCTACCACACTTCCTTGCACCCTCCAACTTCCTCCTTCTTCTCTTAAGCTTCAAACTTCCTTCACCAAGCCAAAATCACTCACAAGGATCAAAATGGGCTAGGGTTTCGCTCTACAGTTCTTCTGGAAGAGAATGGGACGAAATGGGTGTTTTAGAATGGGTAAAATAGGGTGCAATGTCTGAAAATAGAGTTTCATCCAGATAGGTGGACTCGCCGAGTCCATGCATCGACTCACCGAGTTCACCGCTCAAATCCCGTGTCCACCCTGCTGCTACTCGGCGAGTCGGGACGCAGACTCGCCGAGTTCGTGGCAAAAATAAGAATAAAACTTAAATAAAATCATACCATGAACCCGGTGTTACAGATGCCGTAATCCGAGTTATAAAATAGTTGAAGGTAGGTAAATGACGATTTACCAATTTCCACCATGAAAAACGAAATAATGTAATTAGGTTTTTAATTGGATTTGAAACTCCTAGATCTTTTGAGATTCATTGAACTTTTCAATGGCATGTTTCAATCTCGAGTGTGCCCTTCAGGTTTTGTGACTGGGATGCCGAGGATCACAAAACAAGGTGTGAAGTAACCATGCAAATATACTTGGTACCCTTAATATTTACCCCTCAATCGATGTGCCGGTTAACCACACGAGCTCCACCGATACTATGATAAATATTAAGTTACCCTTTGCCTACTTTGTTAAATCCAGGTTAGTGTGCCGGTTAACCACACACGCTCCACTAACGGTTTAAACAAAGTGCAAAGTGTAATTTCATGGATTAGCACCTTATTCACATTTTCCTAAGTAACTAAGATTGGGAATTTATAAAAAGTTTAGTTACTTAGTATTTATCATTAATACTTTTAATGAAGGGAGAATTATAGTCCTTGTCCTACCCGTTCGGCTAACGACCCTCCACCAGTCAAGGAAGCGGTGGGTGAGAGTGGACACCCATTAAACTGCCATTTTATAGGCAGTAACCTTATACCCCCCTTATAGACCGGCTTCGTGAATGAGGCCTACTAACGGTAAGACTGACTTGCTCTTATACATATATTTATTATTAACTTATAATACTATAAAGTATAAGGGTTGAATTTTAACTTTTAAAATTCTAAGGGCTAACTTGGAATTAAAGTATTCATGGGGAAAACTTTACAAATTCCAAAACTTGAGGGCAAGTTTTGAAAATATTCAAAACTAATTAATTCCATAACTTATGTGTTTAAAGTAGTTTTAATTAAAAAAAAACTCTTCAAGTTCCATAACTTGAGGACAAGTTATGGAAGACTTTAAACTAATAAAAGAATGTAACTTTTCTTTATTTTTGTAACTTATGGAACTAATTAAGGTTACATATTTTATCATTTAATGAAGTGACTCTTGAACCTCCATAACTTGAGGACAAGTTATGGAGTCATAAAACCATTTAATGAGGACAAGACTCTTCATTTTTGTAACCATTGCCAACTTTTTATGAGTTTTATGAAACTTAAATTTGACTTTTCATATAACTTGAGGACAAGTTACAAAAACACATTTTAGAATCAACTCTTAGATTAAAATGGATTGAAAACGCATAATCAATTAACTTTTCTATTAATCTAATAAACTCATATGAACAAAGATAATTCACATCAAATTTTTTTTCAAGTGATTAGCATAACTTTTAAACTAATACAATTCGATTTTTCAGCTAATTTTGCAAGTATAACAAGAAAACAAGCCTTGGCTCTGATACCACTGATGGGTTTTACGCATTCTAACACTCCTAAGTGTACATGCAACCCTAAATACCTTGGATCTATGTTTTCTCTATTATACATGCAATTATGAACTTTCCAAGGTATTACCCTATCTAGCATACAATACTTGATACTTGGGTAATCAAATGGATAGAATACATACCTTTGTTTGATGTAGCTTGTCTCCATGAAGCTTGAGTGCCTAGTGCCCCAAGTGTGACACCTCAAATGGTTCACACAACACCAAATGCACATGGAATGACTTGAGAGAAATGGAACACTCCTTGAAATCGTCTAGCCCTCATATTCACACATAAGTCACGATTTCTTGAGCCATGGGATTCTTTTATATGGTGGCTATTAGGGTTACACCATGTAACTCATAACTTTACCCATTCCTTATGCTCCATGGATTTTAACCTCCATGGAGTATCCATGGGTCACCCCATGGACTTAGTCCAACATAAGAAATCTTGGATCACAAGCCCACATATATAAGAATGAATGATTTACACAATCAACCCATATATTTAATTAGTCTCCTTTTGATCACTTAATTAATTCCAAATTAATTCTTGATCAATACTAATTAAATAACCTTATTAATATATTAGAACTTATAATATATTAACCAACCTTAAGTGTTATTTCTCTCATTATAGTTTATCCAAATGCATGATGCCATGCAACCCAAATGGACCATGCCGGGTCGGGTCAAGTCTTACCAATTATAGTTATGGACTTAGACATTAATCCAACAGTTCTAAACTCCCATACGATTTCTGATGTTGTGCCTTAACCCTAGCACATGTTACACACTCGGCCACATACTTAGCAACATCGAGCTTCATCGTCGGCTACCAGTAATAGGGTTTTAGATCCCTATACATTTTTGTACTGCCGGGATGAATCGAGTACATGGTCTTGTGAGCTTCTTCCATCAGAAGATCTCTTATTCCTCCCGTCTTAGGTACCCAAATCCAATCTTTGAATACCTTCAGTCCTTGACCGTTTGTATCAAACACTAACGTTTTTTCCAAACGTTCTTCCTTTCGGTCATTTTTCTCTAAAGCTTCCTCTTGAGCTTTCTTTATACTTTCCACAATTGTCGAGACAACTTCAATTCTCAACGCTCTTGGCCTTTTCTTTTCAAGGTTTACCTTCCGACTGAGAGCATCGGCAACAACATTTGCTTTACCAGGGTGGTAAAGTATCTCACAGTCGTAGTCCTTGAGTAACTCTAGCCAACGTCGTTGCCTCATGTTCAATTCCTTTTGATTAAAGAGATATTGAAGATTCTTATGATTAGTGAAAAGTTTGCACTTTGTGCCATAAAGATAATGCCTCCATATCTTTAAGGCGAATACTACCGCTGCCAACTCCAGATCATGAGTGGGGTAGTTGTTTTCATGCTCTTTCAATTGCCTCGATGTATACACTATCACTTTATCCCTTTGGGTCAGAACACAACCTAACCCAACTCCAGAGGCATCACTATAAACTGCGAAGTCATCAACTCCTTCAGGCAAAGAAATAATCGGTGCTTCACATAACTTCTTTAACAACGAGCGTGATACTTCTATTGATCGCTTTGATCATCTTTCACTTCAATCTTCTGGCTTAAGTCAAATGCTACATCAAACTTGGTTCTCTGAACCACGTGACATACTCATCTTAGTCGAAATCGATTCGATATGACCTCTAGGGTCGGAATAACAATCATCTTCTTAGTCATTAACGAAACGATGGTAACGACATACTTGAACAAAAACGAAACCAATTACTAACTTCTTGGTAACCTTGTGACTTTCCCTGATCCAAGTGTGAGTCTTGTGCTTCCAGTAGTATAGATCTCTACTACTATTCACATCTACTCATACTCGTCCCAAGTATTGTCTCGCAGTCCCCAAGTCCTAAAATCACAAAACAATTAAACACATACGAATGTGTCCAATTAATCATAAAATTTTCCTAGACTCTACTAGGACTTCTTCCATGCGTATCTTCAATCATCAATTCTACTTCAACTTGGTTGGTGATGGAAATTCAAGACGATGGGACAACTTCAAGAATTACACCAATCGTTCCATCATCCTGCCAATCGAAGGTGTACTTCAGACGTATCGTACCCCTCTAAACGTTCCATTATTTTATCAGACATATTCTAAAGGCAAGATACCACTCTTACGATATCTTCTGATAGGTATCATTCACTATCATAAGCTTTTCCTTTCCTCCATCTACTCAATTCTCTATGAGTCTTCACCATAACGTTTTGTACACCCAAGCAGACGTTCGGTGTACTGGGCGAGAATTTAAGATATGAAAGCTTTATTTACGATAGACGAATAAATCTCCTCGTCACTCCGAAACATTTACATGCTAGTTCTAATATCGTAGTCATACGCTTAGAATCCTAAACACATAAAGTTTCCAGATCCGGTCGGCAACAAACCATAGATCCGAAGAAATAATAGCATATAAGACATATTTATAGCTATAACATAAAATATTTAACACATAAAACATTTTAGGCATCTTTCCTAAAATAAGCGTGTGCTCGTGTCTAAAATATAGCAGACACTCATCTCACAATCATCGCTTAGTATTCTAAGTTTAAGTCTAGAAATCCTACAAATTCCTAGTTCGCTTAAATTAATGCTCTGATACCAACAGTGACATCCCCAATTTCACGGCCAGAAAAGACCGATTTCGTTTATGCTTTTTAAAATAAAACCAGAGTAATCATTTGATTGAAAGTGTTGCGGAATTTGTTCCCATAAAAACATGATAAATATGTTATCAAATCATTTATGAAGAAATGTATTTTATTCATTTAAACCACTGGGATGTCATTGTCAATACAAAAACATAAGCATAAACAAAACTTACATTCATTTACACTAGTGATCTACTTCTCTTTTTAATCTCTCAGTGTAAAGCAACATCGTATCGATACCTGTGATACAAATAAACTGAGTGGGTCAGGCTTGGGAGCCTGGTGAGCATATAGGGTTTTCAACCCACAATAAATAAATTTATTATGTTTAAACATCAAACAATCAACCCAATTACCCAACCCCATTATCTTCTTTATTTCTTAAGGAGTTACCCTAAGAATCATCTATCACTCATTCCTAAGGAATTTTCCTAAGAAATAGGCACGAAGTCCATCGTTGCCAGAGGTTTATACCACAAGCACTAACAAACGTCGATCCCCACATACTGATCCTATACAGTGATCTTACTAGATCTACCCTAAAGGATCGATATGAACAACCAACTGACGAAACTGCTTCGGAAATTCCC
Source organism: Lactuca virosa (assembly GCF_052849685.1). Classification (NCBI taxonomy): domain Eukaryota; kingdom Viridiplantae; phylum Streptophyta; class Magnoliopsida; order Asterales; family Asteraceae; genus Lactuca; species Lactuca virosa. Next base: position 255,046,370 of record NC_136427.1, on the reverse strand, counting down.
TAGCAGCAAACGAGGATCGATAAAGACATCAAATGAGAGGAATGGAATAAGTTTCACCACGAACCTTCGTTCGTAAAAGAAAGAACCACAAGACAATTAAGTCAGGGGTAGTTATCTGGATAACAATGCCTAGCCGTGGTCCGAATATCGTGAGGTGTTTTACCCCCAGACTCACCCTATCCAACATCGAACTTTGCTTAGCAGTGATCTGAATATCGTGAGGTATTTTTTACCCCCAGACTCACCCCTATCCAGCATCGAACTTTGCCTAGCAGTGATCTGAATATCGTGAGGTATTTTACCCCCAGACTCACCCTATCCAACATCATAACACCAGACATACCTAGTGGTGGTCTATTACCGACACACTTCATTAGGCAGCCTACGAAATTTCCACACTTACTTCGTGAAAGGAAACGCTGACACATGAAGTTCGTCCAATCACTTCATAAAAGAAACGAAGATCCTAAAGCTCTTCGAAATAAAAAGTATAGGGAAAATACTAATAAAGTACTCCCGTACGCTCCCGTAACCCGACACGTATTAGTGTTAAAAAGAAGAACTATCGGATGAACACATAGTTCAAAAACACCTAATGAACATATAGTTCGAGAACACCTTATGAACATATAGTTCAAACATACCCACCGGTTACGAGTCTGCTAACGTTCCACTGGACTATCTAAAGTAGTCTGTGGTCGTTGTTTATACTCTGCTAGATGACCAGATCATCTTAAACATCGATACCTCTCATCAATTTTTATTTCATCAAACATCATCTAATTCATCTACCCATTTTTACCCAACATATTTGTCGATAAAAATACATATACAGTTTAAAACTTGTATAAAACATCTATTCAACAGTCACCTTAAATAAACAATTAATATAATTACACATAGCACGTATTTTAAAGAAAATACTTCATATATATGTGTAAGGTGAAAGTGACTATACACTCACTTGATTTAATGATAATCGGGCAGCACTTCGTTTCCTAAAACGATCGTTTCTAATAAAACCGGAAGTTTTATTGAGAAACCGGGCTCTGCGAGGGTTGGGCTTCAAAACCGAAAAGATAAATTTCTAAAATTCCTCGGTTTTAGCATTTTTTTCTCGATTTTTGTGCTAAAACTTCTAAAATCTATAACTTTCGCATACGAGCTTCGTTTTTGACGTTCTTTATATGCACGGGTAGGTAAAATTACGCTCTACAACTTTCGTTTAGACTTCGCCGGCTAATTTTGAATTTATTTTTTATATTATTATTTTTAACAGACCGGGACAGAAAATCCGTTAAAAATTCATAACTTCTTCATCCGACGTTTGTTTTCGTCTGTCTTTTTACCGTTGTACTACTATTGACGAGATATTTGATTCTCGTTTAGGTCGTGTCGGCTAAAAATCACTCGATCTAAAATTCGAGTTTTTAGCTGTCTACTGCTAAGCTGAAACTTAGAAAAATCATAACTTCTTCATACGGAGTCAGATTTGGGCGTTCTTTTTATACATACTATCAGTTTAACAAACACTACGACGTTTGTTTAGATCACTAAGGCTAAAAAGTAGTTTATCAAAAACTCACTTTTTACGTCATTCGGCACCGTGCCGGTTTTGTCGCGAAACTTCGACAGGTCATAACTTCTTCGTTATAACTCGGATTTCGGTATTCTTTATATATCCGTAATCCTTGTCACGACCACTACAACTTTCTTAATAGATATCGGCTTTATCTAATATTTATTTTCGACGCTTATTTTTATTCTTAATTAATTAAATCTTAATAATTAAGCATAAAACACATAATTCACATATATTCACATAATTCATTTTCATTTCTTCAAAATGAGTTACAAAGGTTAACCTAGACTATCACGTCAATATTAATGTCTAGCCTAGAAACACGGACGTTACATCATAAATTTGGTACTAAATAAAATGACTAATGTATGAATGGTAAACAACTTCACTTAGTTTTATACTTTTATTATAAACAAAACTACAACAATGTAATAAAACTACAACAATGTAATAAACTACAACAAAGTATTTTTACAAACAACTGGTGTTACCATGGAATTACAAATAACAGAGCCTTTATCCATATACATGTGCATCATACTATTTTGAGATACAAAAACACCTCTGCAGAAAATATAGGATTTTCTAAAGAAACACATCACGTTTTACAAACAATAAGGAACCTGTTTTCTAAAATAAACACTTATGAACTCACCAGCTTTAATGCTGATACTATTTCAAAACCTACTTGTATTCTCAGGACAGTAGTAGACAGGTACACGCACCGGATTCTAGAAGATGGAGCATATTATCTTCAGGTCTTTACTTGTTATTTACTTTTGGAGTCAGTTATATATGATTCAAATACAATGTAAACATTTATACTATTAATACAATGTTTGTTGTTGCTTTGATTACTATTATTCAATTGTTGTGATACTATACATGACGTCCTCCGCCCCCAAATGTTTCCGCCGTTCCGGTTTGGGGGTGTGACAGTTTTAATATAAACAAATTACATTTTTTCGGAAATGCTTTGATAACATATTTATCATGTTTTCTGGGAACAAATTCCGCAACATATTTCTTTAAGAGATACTCTGATTTTCAAAATAAAGTATAAACAAATCGGTCTTTTATGGTCGTGAAAAATGGGGATGTCACAATGTTGATCTTGGTGGTGATAAATTATCTTCCGGTTTCTGATATATTCCCTATTTATTATTTCAAATTTGGTGAACTCCTTTGATTAATGCCTTAAACTACACTATCTAGGTGTGTAGAGATTAGAATGTAGAATTGATGTAAATACAAAAAATTAAAGCATTTATTCTTCTTGCACACCTCCTTGGTTTCTCATTTTGGTATCTTAACTTATTTTTCATTGCAATCAAGAAATTGACATATATTTTCATCTCATATTTTATCCATATCTATTTTTATGAAAATTATGTCCTAATGTTTGCAATCTTGTGTTATGCTTCAACTTAGCCACCAATGAGGCTGGAAATGAATCAGGTTTTGAATTTTTTGGGCTCCTTTATTGTTATATGTTACATGACCATCATTATTCTTTCCATGAACTTCAGATAAGAAAAGAAAAATTGAACTTAATCTCCCTTTTATTTACATGGGTTTAATCAATTGGGGAGTTTTCTATGTTGTTTGGATCTTGACATTAGTTATCATGTGTTCCTTTCTCATTACAAAATATAAAAGACCCCTGAAATCAAGAAATGGAGAAAGAGAAGATGATTATATAGTGATGTTAAACTAACTTTCATTATCCCAAGGTAAGATATTTTTTTTGTTCTTATATTGCTTTGTGGGGGTTTAATAAAATAGACAGTTTTCTATATTCATAGTTGAATGTCTTAGCTTTTTATGTGTATTTCTTATCCTTTTTATACTTTTTTTCAAAATGCAGGTCTACATGGAGTTTAGGTAAAAGTGGTTTGATAGATCTATTAAGGTTGCAAAGCGTTTTGATGCAATAAGGATTTTTAGAATATTATAGTTTAGATAGAGAAATGTACTTTGAACATCTATCACTTGCAACATCCTACTTTCATTTTAGTTCATATAAGCATTGTACTTTAAAAATGTACAAATTAATTTATGTCATTTTAAAGCACTATACTTTGAAAATCTACCAATTATAACATCCTACTTTCATTGTAGTTTATTTTAAAGCAATGTATTTTGAAAATTTACCAATTCCAGCATCCTACTTTCATTTTAGTTCATATTACAACATCCTACTTTGAGTTTATATACATTTAACCGAAAAACTTATTGTACTATATTTTATTGTCAAGGCTTTACTTTTGATTTTTTAATTACTTACAGAGATTTTGGATAAATAAAATTTTCTGTCACGTTAGTTTAGACCGGTCACTGCAAAAAGAAATCGAATCGCCGAAAAGGAAATATTCACCAAAAGAAACTATTCTCCTCCCGTCGCATTGCGCGGGTAGGTGGCTAGTATATATATATATATATATATATATATATATATATATATATATATATATATATATATATATATATATATATAGGTTTACGTTCTATGAAAAACAAAAAACCCTAAAAATTATAAAAATGCATAAAAAAAAAATACTTAGAGATCACAGAACTTTTTTTTGAATTTTTTTTATAAAAAATCGCAGCTTTTTATTAAAATTCGTTGAAAAAAAAAAAAAAAAAAACCAGTTTTTTTTTTTATAAATTTTTTTTTTCAAAATTTTTTTCAGCGAATTTCTTTAAAAACCTGCGATTTTTTCATAAAAAATGTCAAAAAAAAGTTTTGTGATCTCTAGGTATTTTTTTTATGCATTTTTATGATTTTTAGGGTTTTTTTTGTTTTCCAAATAACCCTTCCCTATATATATATATATATATATATATATATATATATATATATATATATATATATATATATATATATATATATACACACACACACAACATAATTAATAAAAAAAATACTAGAACAACAACAATAACAATAAATAATAATAATAATAATAATAATAATAATAAATAAATAAATAAATAAATAAGAGATAAAAAATAGAAAATATAAGATAAAAAAAACAAATAAGAAAGGGGTTATGAACTAACAAACACCTAAAAAGAACAAAAAATGACATGAGAAATAAGGGATAACTATAGTAAAGTCCCTATATTTTGGCAAAAGTTTCAAAAAAGTCCTAAATTTTTTTTTTGAATGAAAAAGCCCAATAAACCGGATAAACCGGACAATTTAGTCCTTATCATCCGGTGACCCTCATTTTCCCGGTTAAAGAAGTCTACGTGGACTGGGCATGCTTAGGTGGACTTAACGAAACTTAAATATATACATCATTCATTCCTTTCGTTCCCTAAAATCGGACCAGGCAAAAATCGAAGCAGGAGGAGGAGCCACCAATGTCGTCTTCATCTTCTGTAGGAAGCAGAAGTTCAAATCGAAGAGTGATGAATCGACTGAGAAGCAGGTGCTATTGCGGTGATCCCGTTGGAAAATGGACTTCGTGGACTCCGTTTAACCCAGGAAGAAGGTTTATAGGTTGCCCAAATTACCAGGATGCACTTAAAGACTGCAATTTCTTCCAATGGGTGGATCCTCCTCTACCAAATCAGTGGTATGCAAATCTTTTACTAGAATTTCACAACAATGTTAATTTGGAGAACAATGCAATTTTCGGGGACTATGGACAACAACAAGTTGAAGGGAACTTTTTTGAGGACGTTGTGGAACAACCAGTGGCACAAACACCAGTGGCAAATCAACCCGTGGAAGGAGTGGCCATTCAAGTCCAGAATGGAGAAGAAGGTGGAAAATGGAAATCTTTTTTTTATGTGTTCATGGTTTCTTTTGTTTTTGTGTTGGTGATGTTGAAGGATTTGTAGGATAAACAGAAGATGTATGGAAAATAGTGTTTTGGTGTCTTTTATGTGTTTTGATTGTGTTTTGGTGTCTTTTAGGATAGACAGAAGATGTATGGAAATCATGTTGTGCCCTTTTGTCAAGTGAAATGAATTAACAAGTTTATGTTTATGTATGAGTCATAAGTGCTTCGAATGTAATCATGAGTGAATAGAGTGGAATGAAAGAATGAATGGAATGAAACAATGAATGGAATGAAACATGAATGGAATAATTAATTAATTGAATCAATAAACAATGGAATGAATATAGAATAGAATCAAACATGTTTAATAAACAATGGAATCAATAATGATTGGAATCATTTATGACTGGAATCATGCATGACCGGAATCAAGTATGGTTGGAATCATGCATGACCGGAATCAAGTATGGTTGGAATCATGCATGACCTGATTCATGCCCTCTTGATCCATACCTTCTTGATCCAACCCTTGTGCACCCATTCCATCCTGATTCATGCCCTCTTGATCCATACCTTCTTGTTCCATGCCCTCCTCATCTATGCCCTCTATACCCATATCCTCTTCAATGATTCCCTCTGGAACCATACCATCCTGATTCATAATATCCATACCTTCTTGTTCCTCGCCTAGTCCCTCCTGATCCATACCTTCTTGTTCCAAATCCTCTTCATTCTCAGTCAAAGTTTCTACAGTCAATTGGCTAGGAAATTCAAAACCCTGCAACAAGCATATCAATATATGGTTAGGCATACTAAACACAATAAACTAAAATTCTCTTGCTAAACCATACCTGTGATATATTAAGATCCACAGGTACATGTTTTAGACCCTCAAATTCATATAATTCTTCCTCATTGATTCCAAGACAGTCCAAAATATCTTGTGTAGTGTAATTCGACTGTCTCATGAAATCAATATCACTCTTTACATCCACTCTTATTTCATCATCAACTTCAGGACTCTCCACATCTCTTGCCTTTTCATTATCACTCTCAACAGTAGGAGTCACCACATTTTCTTCATCAAGATTAGAAGTTCCCTCACCAAATTTTGTATTCCCTCTACCTCTTTTGCCTCTTCCTCCAGATCCCCTACCACCACCTCTCTTCCCTCTTCTACCAGATCCAGTACCCCCACCTCTATCACCTCTTCTAGATCTTGTCCAGTTAGTCAAATCAGGATCCAATTTGGGTCTGCCCATTTTCTTTTTAGGTTTTGGCTCAGGTACAACCTTTGGATTTTTGCAAGAAGCTTTATTATGTCCCCTTTGAAGACAATTCTTGCATTGTACAGTTCTTCCCTTGTTAGACACTTGGGGGTACTTGTCTTCATGCTCAGATACATGTCTCCTTCTTTTGACACTGGGTCGTCCTGGCATCCTCCTAGCTGTAGGTGGAAGGGGCTTGGTATAGCCAGTTTCTTCCCACAAGTTACTTCCATTGACTGGAAGTATGTTAGACTGATATGTAGCCATGTAATTACTCTTGCTGAACCAAGTGCTAATGAATTCCTTTGGATCTTGGTTGGTGTATAAGATTGCTACTTGTGCATGCACACAAGGTATCCCTGCTATATCCCACAGTCTGCAGCTACAGTAATGGTGTTCCAAATCAACTCCATAACTTTGAAAGCCATTTCTAATTTCATATGAATTAACACCACTTGGCACTGCATACCAAGTCCTGCAAATATAAACATTTATCTTATTATAAATGTAATAACAGTTAATTAAAAAGCTACATGTATATATGAAATATAAAATATACCTTATATCCTCAGCAAATTCCTCCATCTTTAGAAGTGCTGCTTCACACACATCACCTTCTAATTTCTGTGCTTCCTCTCTTAAGTTGTAGAACCTTTCCATCATGTAGAGTCTTATTTCTTCAAGCATAGCCAAAAGAGGCTTCTTTCTAGCATCTACAATGACTGCATTAAAACACTCAGCTATCCCATTCTCTACAGACTCACATGCCAAACCACTACTAAAAAATGCCCTGCACCATGTATGAGGTTCTCTAGCCATAAGATGATCATATGCACCTTCACTTAAAGTCTTGATCCTATCCATGTTTATCTTGAAATCACCTTCTGTTGTAGATTTTGCAGCAGCCCAAAACATGTTTCTGAATTGTATCCCACTATACACTTTCCTAAAATTGGCATAAATATGCCTAGCACATTGTCTGTGCTCTACATGGGGTAGAATATCCTTTGTTGCTTCAACAAGACCCTAGGAAATGAAAAAATATATTAGTAACTGTTATTAAAAACTATAATAGATGATATAAATTAAATGAACCTGTCATTACCTTGTGTTGATCACTAATGACACATAATCCCTTGCCAACATCCAATGAAAGATCTTCACTAACTAGTTCCAAGAACCATGTCCAATTAACCTTGTTTTCAACCTCCACAACATCCCATGCTATAGGGTAAATTTGATTATTTGCATCTCTACCTATTGCAGTTAGTAACTCACCCTTGCATTGTCCCTTCAAAAAACACCCATCCAACCCTATAACCCTACGACATCCTATCTTCCACCCATCTTTGATTGCTTTAAAGCACACATAGATTCTATGAAAAGTTGTAGTCTGATCAGGGTTAATATTAACAGAAATCCTAACTGTGCTACCTGGATTGGACCTCATCAGTTCATGTCCATAATCCCACACTCTTGCATAATGGTCACTCAAATTGCCATCAATTAAGGACAGTGCCCTACACCTTGATCTATAACATTTTGACCATGACACCTTGCAATGAAATTTACTTTGAATTATTGCCTGCATTTCCTTGCATTTTAACTTTGGTTTCCTTACTAGTTCTTTCACAAACTGCTTTGCTAACCAAGTTGGATTCATAAGCCTTGAACTACTAAAATTCCTAACACATGTATGCCTATCATTCATCTTTTTCACCTGGAATGATTTTTCAGTACTCATCCATGAAGCACGAACCATAAAAGGGCATTTTTTTGGATCACTAGCACACACAGCCACTAGTCTAACACTGTCACACTTCTTGAAACGAATTTTATAGCCCTTATAGATGGAATAATTTGTTAAACATAATTTCAGTTCGTGTCTAGATTCATACCTTTCTCCAATAACCGGTTTCATCACATTCCATTTGACCTTCGGATTATGGATGGAGTATATGATTTCATCTTCATCACTAGATTCGTCAGTGTTTTCCTCATCATCTAGTTCTACTCGAGCATTTTCTCCTTCACCTTCCACTAGTTCGTCATCACTGTCTTCACAAAGAACATTAAGGAATTCATCTTTGCATCTTGAAACTGATTTGGTTTTTACAAAATCATAAACTTGAACGTCGATTGTGTCAGGCTCAAATACTTCATCCATCGCCAAAGGACACGAGCAGAATCGAGATCGATTTGTCGGGAATAAAGGAGACGAGAAAAAAGGGTTTTCAAAGAAAACCCTAAATTAATGAGGTCAACGATATAGTCACCATTAAGATGCCATGTAGACTTCTTTAACCGGGAAAATGAGGGTCACCGGATGATAAGGACTAAATTGTCCAGTTTATTGGGCTTTTTCATTTAAAATTTTTTTTAGGACTTTTTTGAAACTTTTGCCAGGAGTTCCTAAGAAATAACAAAAAGGGAGGTTACATATAAAGTGAATTCAGTCCGCTTAATTCAACTGCCGAACTGGTCACATTGGAAGAACAATGCGACAACGACAGAGATGAGGTCGGCTTTCTCGAAACTTAGGAAAACTTCAAACATGCCATTGATTCGGCCGGCAACATAACCTCATTCTTAAAAACTTTCATCACTCTTGCTCTGTCTTCTTCCATTTGTCTCACTCTCTGTTACCTCCCTGTCTCCATCTCCATTTGTCTTAATCATGCTACCGTTTCTTATATCTGATAGCCAATGGCCTTCACTCACTCGTTTCTTCAAAAATTTCGCCAATATTCCATTTTTTTCTTGTTACCCTTTCTCAATTTTGCAGTTTCCTCTCCGATCATCGGAAGTGCTCCGCTGGAAACCATTTTATGTTCCTGTGGTACGTGCGTTTCGAGTATATACCGAGAAGATCAAAGTTAAGGGTACGAGTATTCAATTTTTTTTACTAGTTATAAAGTGCACATCATGTGTTTGACAAAATGCATAAATGACTAAAATGGTGTGGCATACAATATATGGCCGGTTGGTGGCTATCTACAAAGATTAAATATATCGTGTGAAAGGTTATAGGGGGTCATTTGTTTCGATTAGTATTAGTAGTTTTACACCTAAATTTTGATACTAGTACTTCTGTAAGAGATCATGAGTATTTTAATACAAACTATACAACCTTTCACTGAATATTTTGTGGCAACATGGTCACGGAAGTGGATTGTATAAGCAGTTATCTAAGAACCCTTTGAATATTTTGTAGTTCCCCAAGCTTTTATACCATATTATCTGCCTGTGTTGAATTGCATATATGATTTGAGATGCATATTAGTGGATTTTATCATTTGATTTAATGACACGGGTCTTCTTGGTTAAAACAGGATTTCATACCAAAAAGCTTCAACCTTTCTAAATGGCAATGTCACTGGAGGATCTTCTTACAGAGGAGGGTTTCAAAAGCAATAGCTCAAAGAGAATGACTAGAGCTTCCTCTGGACCCGTAACATCAATCCCAACCCACCCGCTTCGTGGTCCTTCAATTCGTTTGAGAAAAACAGAGAGGGCATATTCAGATACCCGTAGATATGATATGCGTGTTGAATCTCCCTTTTCTGATAAACTCAAGAGTAGGAGATCAGTAGATGTTCTGAAAAGGGAAAAATCGGATAGAGGGTCAAGGAATGAAACTAGGGAAAGACATATTAGAAGAGGTTCTCAAGACACACGTGATGTTCCTCGATACAGTATCGATTCATCACAACCATTTTCTCTTGATGAGATAGTTGAGGTCAAAGAAGGCAAGCAGAAAGTCAATGACAGAAGACCAGATAAAGGAAAGTACAAAGATATTTATCTAAATGGAGTGTTTAGCCCTCCAATGAGCAAGAAAGAAGAGAAGTATGATAACATGGACATCTCAGGGAAGGATGTTCAGGTTGATAATGGCTATGTTAATAATCATCAGAAAGATGTGAATCAACCTGGTTCATCATCTACCAGATCAAACAGAAGCACACAAAACAAGGACACTAAGGTTCGAAGACCAGTTGATATTGAATCTGTACCCGAAGTAGCTCTTGATGACATTGCAATCAAAGCAATGATATCTATTTTGAGTGGTTACATTAAAAGTTTTCTCAAAGATCAAGATTTCAGGACATCAATGTACCACAACTGCTTTGCTGCTATTAATTTTTCTAAGTTAGAAGAAGAAATAGTTGCTGAAAGCAAAGTTATATCGAATCTCGACCAAGCCATAGAAACAGTTGAAAAAGCTGCAGATAATCGCGCCACTACAAAAGAGCTCAAAAAAGCTTCTTTACAGCTTAGTGTGATCACAGGTCTAAATGCAAATGATCTAAAGGATGGAATTACCTCCGGAATTCCTAATTCCATTCTTTCAGCTTGTGGCCACTTGTACTTAAGTGTGGTATATCAGTTACAAAAGAAAGAAAGGATAGCAGCTAAGCATCTTTTGCAGATTTTCTGTGATTCACCATCTGCAGCTCGATCTGTTTTGGTACCTGAGTTATGGGAAACTGTATTTCACCCTCATTTATCACATTTAGAAGAGTGGTATAACCAAGAAGTTGAATCTTTATCTGATGACCCACAGAATACAAGGAAGCTAAAGCAACTTAAGAAAGTGTATAATGAGATTTTGGATACGGGTACTTACCAATTTGCATTGTACTATAAAGATTGGCTCACAGATGGTGTTGAAGCTCCCTCAATTCCTTCCATCCATGTTCCATCTGTTTCTGTTCAGGGGAGTCAGCATGAGGTCAGCCCACCATTTTCATCACAGTCTATGGTCAGCAAGAAGTTATATGATTCTGTATTTGGGCGGATGAATAAGCCAGTAATTGCTGAAGTGGAAGACTATCAATATTCACAAAGATCAGATGATGATATATGTAGCTTTGATGAGTCTGTAGTGGAAGATAAAAGGACATTGACATACCCTCTGGAAGAAGATATATACAAAGATTTAGATGTTAAAGGGGATGTGGTACCTTATCAGGTAAGTTTAGTCCTAAATTTTGATTTAGCATGTCATTAGTCGTTTCACATTAATATTCTCCATTGTAGCAGGATGTAATAATAGCAAAAGAAGAAGGTTTGGAGAGCACTAAAATGTTAGAATCACTTCCAGTTGCAAAAGTCAATGAACTTACTCTCAAGAGGCTAGCAACATATGTCTTTGCACTGCAACAATCCGAGAAATCTGCTGATTTAGATGATGCAAAATATCCTGATTTTTTGGTAATTATATTGAAACAAACATTGATCCTAAGTGCAAAACTTTATAGTTTTATACAATAGTACAATACCCTTTGTTTTTATTCACCCTAAAAGTACATTTCTCTTTTTTTATGCAGCCAATGAAAACAAGGCCATATGGTGATGGAGGAGGGTGCTTTTACTTGAATACCCCTGAGGATTATGTATGCCCTTTAACCGGACTTCTTTTTGAAGATCCTGTGACTATAGAGACTGGTCAAACCTATGAGCGTGAAGCTATTGTACAATGGTTTAATAAAGGCAACACAACATGTCCTGTAACTGGGAAAAATCTTGAATGCCATTTTGTCCCATTCACAAACTCTATCTTGAAGCGAATGATTGATGGCTGGAAATCAAAGCACTCCAGGGAGATATTAGCTTCTGCTTCTCAGCCCACAGGAAGCCATGGGGAACAGAAATATAAAGCTGAAGCAACTGTTTTCATATTAGAGCAGCTTCTTACTGATTTTGGCACAGAGGAAAATACAGATAATGCCAAACAGTTACTTGCTCTTGGGGGCTTACAGTTTCTCATTCAAAGATTTGAGTATGGAAATTTGGATGAGAAGACTCGTGTAGCTGCATTGCTGTCCCACTGTATTAAAGTAGACCCTAGTTGCAGAAATCATGTGGCTAGACACATTGAGAAGCAATGTCTGCTTGAGTTGCTTCACTGTAAGGGAGTAAAATCAAGAGCAAATGCTGTGTTTCTGCTGTTTGATCTCATTTGTCTCAACAGGTATTTCAGTTTCAACTTTCAAACCTCTATGTTCTTCTTCTTTCTGTTAAATTAATAACATTTGTCCATGTGTGCGACTCAAGGAGAAAAGATGTCCAGTTTTTCTTAAATCGCTTGCACAAGGAAGGTATAGTGAGCTCGATGCACATTTTGTTACTCTTTCTTCAGAGCTGTTCACCAGAGCAAAAACCCTTGGTTGCTGTGCTCCTTTTACACCTGGACCTAATGGTATGTTTTGTTTGTTGTTTAACCTGTTTGCTTCTTTTGAGAGGATACTAAAATTAGTTAAACATATGTGCAAACTGACAGGTAGATCAACAACAGAAGTACAGTATATACAGAGAGGAAGCTGTTGATACCATTTCATCTGCTATGGATGCCAGCCTTTGTAATGAAAAGGTGCGAGAAGCTTGTTGCAAGGCACTCCTTATCTTGGGAGGGCGTATCTCTTTCTGTGGGAAGGTCATGACAGAGGATTGGATCTTAAAGAAAGCTGGTTTCTTTGATAGACCTGATTCATCAGACAATAAAATCACAATCAAAGATAACGTATTGATGGTAATTTGATTTCTCTTTCTGCAAGTGTTACAGTATATGCTTTGGGACGATTGTGAAATTGGTTATGAATGTAGGATACTGAGGAGGAAGAGGCTGTTGAAGATTGGTTAATGAAATTGTCGGAATCTCTAATTGGTGATGGAAAGAAGTTGTTTTTGGAATCACTTTCTCAGGGTTTGAGTTGTGGACACAGGGAGATGATGAAGGTGGGGTTGACAACGGTGGTGTGGTTAAGTTCTTCACTTGCTTCATTACTTGATTCTGAAGCTAAATTGTCTGCTTTTTCGGTTCTTATCTCTAAACTGAAAGAAACCATTGAAAATAGTGAATGGGTAGAGCACAAGGTTCTTGCTGCAGCGTCTCTGCTAAATTTTAGCAAAATCCCAGGTTAGTATTTTGCAAACACTTCATTGGCATTGATTTTTTGTATAGGCATAAAAATGGAGAAATTTTGCTAACACTTGAGCTATTAAACATAAAGGATAAACCCAAAGAAAGTGCGAGTATGATAATCCCCAAGATCTTAAAGTTAGGAGCGACATTTGATGCACTTTTTTATAGACCCTCCATAATCTGATATGAAGTAACAGATTTAAAAGACACAATCACTCAAGAAGGATAGTAATAAGCAACAATTAAACACCAAATAATTGCTTAGTATTCAAGATAGTAAGTATCACACATTCGAGAGGGGGAGCTCGCTAGGTTCACAAAGAAGTTTGTACAAAATATTTCCCTACCTTTCTCTACCTTCTAACAACTATATATACTACTAGGAACACCAGACCACAAACCATTAACATAGTACTATAACTGCTGAAAAAGCCTGGAAATTATCCCCCAGCTCCCTTCTTGTGGGAAAACAGAAGTAGTGGACAAGCGGTTTTTGAGCTAATTCTTAGGATCAGTTAATTAACTGTGTTTAGCTAACTAGTTTTCAGAGGGCTTTGCAGTTTGTTTTCGTTCGTTCTCAGACTCAGTTCTGTAATTGGAGACTCAACCCCTCTCGAATCGGGGCTTATCATTTTCAATTTAAGTATTAATTGCTTGCTATTTCCTTGGATTCTGTGAGAAGGATGTGTTGTAATTTTAGAGAGAAGAGAGGAGTAATTGTTTTAGTTTTGATACCATGTAATTGTGATATTTTGTTTTCCTCTAATAGTCTCATAGAATAACATAGGGTTAGCCTAGGTTAATAAAAGATCTAAGACTAGGCTGAGATACATAGGGCCGGACAGTAAATATAATGCAAATATACAATATTATCTACACTAGGCCTACCTAACAAGAAGAAAATGTGATACCACTGGAAATGATATGAAGGAACTGTTTTTTTTGTTGTCAATTTGTAATGAATAGAAAGACTGACCGTGACTGACAAATGAGTTGCAGATTGCATGGAGCTATTGATGGCAATTGGCGATGAGATTGCAGCTCCTCTCAGAAACCTTTCAGAAGCAAGCTTTACTGCAAAACAATTGTATGCCTTCATCTCTCACTCTCAGTCAGGAAGATAGATCTGGTTTATGCAGTTGACCTTTCTAATTTTCTGCTTGAGATCATACAGGCTACAGCCATCCATGTTTTTTTGCTGATTTTAATCTGTAAATGTGTATATAGCTAAGCTACTACGCTCTCTCCCTTTTTTTTTTGACTGGATTCATATTGTTTCTACTCTACCATTACTCTTTTATGTGTACATTAATTAAGTTGCGTGCGCCCTTTGTTTTGTTCCTAGTAAAATACTAATAAATTAAGTAGCCACAGAATTTTTATATTTGTTCTAATTATATTGGTTTTAAATCAAATTAACTAATAACCACACGTAATTAATATGAGCAACAAACACTAGGAAAATATAATTTTACTAGAAGCCAATTTTAATATGATGACTTCATCGATAAATCTTTTCGTTTTGAAAATATAAATTCGTAACTTTTAAGCTAGTACAAGGTACCATTAACATCAAGAACATATCATTATCGCTATGTGACAAAATGGCACCATCTAAATACTATCAGTACAATTACGGAATGTAATTGCATCCCACAAGAATTCATGGATAATACGGATTTAGTTGAGAGACCTTTTCAATGATGGACCAAAAGTTCTTTGGTAGTTGTTTCACACTTGTCTTAAAAGAAGGAACTACTCCATGTTCATTAAACTAACAAAATACCAAACACTCAAACACTACATTTAAACCACAACCACACAAACAAAAACACAACCTAACCTTAATTCCTTAATCTTTAATTACTTAATTCACATCTTATTCTTATACCAAAACACTCCTCCTCCCTCTCCCTCCGCTTCCACAAACAAACACTCCTTAGCCTCCCTCCACATGGCAACATAAAACGGCGTCTCATCCAACTGATAATACTCCCCAAGCACCGGTCTCGCAGCTTTCGTCGCCTCCATCGCATTATAATGAGGCATCGTTGAAAACAAATGGTGCACCACATGTGTATCTGTAATATTATGAAACAACTTATTCAACACACCGTAATCCCTATCCACCGTCGCCAACGCCCCCCTCAGCCAATCCCATTCCGACCCGTCATAATGTGGCAACGACGGGTGTGTATGTTGAAGGTAAGTAATCAAAACCAGGAATCCATTCACAATCAGCAACGGAATCCCGTAGACACAAATCACCCAACTCACGCCTTTCAATACAGCAACACGGTAGAGGAACAAAGACATGGTGATGATTCCGACGTCGGAGAGCCAGATCTGGAGGCGTTCGCGGTCGTTGTAGATAGGGCTGTTGGGGGAGTAGTGGCAGGCGAAACGGTCGTAGGGTCTGCCGGAGACGTTGAAAGCTAGGTATAACGGCCAGCCTAGAGTGAGGGTGGCGAACAGGCTCATCATTCGGCCCGGTGGGTTGTTTAGGTATTTTGAATACCATGGGATTTTGGATCTGGGCTTTGGGACGAACACTTCGTCGCGTTCGAGTGACCCGGTGTTGGAGTGGTGGCGCCGGTGGCTGTATTTCCATGAGAAGTAAGGTACGAGGAGGGCGGAGTGGAGGAGAAAGCCCACGGTGTCGTCAACCCATTGGTAATCGCTAAATGCGTGGTGACCGCATTCGTGGGCTAAGACCCAAACGCCGGTGAGAACACAACCTTGAACAACCCAGTAAGCTAACCATGCGAGGGAGGAGAGAGGCGTTGGGAGGCGGTGGAAGTAGGTGGTGGCGATGTGGTAGAGGAGGAAGCTGATAACAAGGTCGTAAATGACGTAGGAGAAGGAACGGGTGAGGGAACGGTTGAAACAGTGGGGAGGGATGGCTTTTTTGATATCACTGATTGTGAAAGGAGGTTTTGCACAAGGGACTCGCTTCAAAGGATTCTTCTTTTCTTCGGGTTTTGTTTCAGAAACAGACATACATCCTCCTGCTCCCATTTTACCTCTTCACCAGATCCTTCAACCTGCAAGATGTTTAATATGAAGCATCAATTATGGAAATTACTTATCGAAACTTGAAAGCAATATACAGGTGTTTATATCTTTGAGCAATTGCCATTTGTCGATGATATCAATGATTATGTAAGCTTAAGAACCTCAACAACAAAATATGAAATAAACGAATTGAAAGCTTAGGACTGTAATTCACAGATCTATTCGTCGATTGAAATAAACAATTCATCGTTTTACAGATATAACAGTAGGTATTTAATAACATCACTGCCGAAGAACTATTTCAACAGTTGTCATCCGTCTGTGACTATATTAAGGAAAGCAGAGAAAATCTAAAAAGTTCTCCCAAAGCATTTATCGCAAAAATTATGAGCAAGGTAAGAACACAAACATACGATAGATTCCATCCTCAATGCTTAATAGAATTAAGAACTCAAATCCAAGCAACAGCAAAAATTATGGATTTTCATTCAATAAGTAAAAAAAACAAAATTTCATGCAACATAGATAAATGCTCAAATTTTAAGGAAAAACCGAATCAAATGAACCGAATTGAAAGCGCAGAAGACTGTAATCCACAGATCTATACATCATTCTATAATGCAGCTATATCTAAAATCAAAATGAAACCGCGATAATCATTGATTTTTTTCGAGGACAATAATCGAAACATAATCTATACGCACATGCATTGATTAGATCAAAAGGAGAAAGATATAGATTATAGACCTGAATCGATCAGGTTAAACAGCCCTAGGCTTTTCACTTGAAACAAGCGTTTACTCTCTCAATCTCCTCCCTGCGTGCGATGGACTGTTTCTTCAATTCCCTTCACAGAATACATAGGTGATAGGTGGTTTAAATAAAAGAAATGTTTCAGAAGACACCCTTGAGGTTTTATCAGTTTGACGAAAGAGCCTTGATAAATGAACATTGGTCCAACAAACACGTATATTGTTTAAAAACGGCAAATTTAACATTTGCTTGGATTTCGGAAAAACTAGGAGTGATTTTTTTTTTTTTTTTTTCATCAATGCGATTTCAGATTTAGAAAATTTCTAATCAATTCAAATTGATGGTAATGATGACTTTTCTCAGGTGAACAGATGACAGAAAAAACCGATGATATCACTTTGCAGAAAAAACCGTTAATATGACTTTCATTTTAAGGGGTTTATTCAGTACTTGTTGTGAATTGGACTTCTATTTACTATCATCATCGTTTGTTATGATTAGACAAAACTGCGAAGATGATCCTGTGTTATGTATTTTTTCTGAGATTTGTTCCAAACCTCGATTTTTTTGGATTGAGGTCCTTTTGAGCTAGTTTTTTTTTTTTTTTTTTTTTTTTTTATTTTTTATTATTTGGTTCCTCAGAAAACTAAAAAAAAACTAAAATGGCCTTTTATTTTTATTTTTATATTTTTTAATACTTATTTTTATATTTTATTAATTAAAATACAAGAGAGGACCCACCTCTCTCTCTCTCTCTCTCTCTCTCTCTCTCTCCATTGCTTCGAGACTTGTACAATACATATTCTTGTAGCTTCATCTTCTCCAAAAAGCCAAACCCACTTTGACCTTGAATAATCATCATCTCCATCAGAGTGGACAAGGAATTGACGAGCGAAAGGCAGATCGACGGGAACTGCGGTGCAGATGGGAAATCGCGAGGAGGGGCAAGGGGTCTGTCGAGACCGACTACCCTTTGTGGGTTTACTCTTCGCCTTCAGTGATCGGGAAGGGGAAGAAAGAACACGAATTCTAGCAGTCAAAATGGTGATCTGGTGGTCAAACAGATCACGAGAAGGAGTCGATCTCCGACAAACTTCCTTAGGCTTTTCGCTCGTCGTCGGCGGCCACAAATCAAGGGGGGAAGGGAACCGATTGGATCGAAGGGAGAAGGAAGAAGAACAGAAGCATAACAGATGTGGTTCGGTGGAGGTTTGGTCCATCACCAAAATGAAATAAGAAAACGAAGGTAACTTACGTTGTCGGGTGACTGTTACATCGAGGGGACTGCTCTGGTGGCCTCCTTGGCTGTTCTCCTTTTGTTTAATTGGCAAAACACGAGGGATGAGGGGAAAGAAACACCGAAGTAGTAACGGAGGGAAGCGGCGATCCTCGGGTGGTGTTTGGTTGTTTCCGATTAACAGGAAGGAGGGGTGAAGGAGGGCTGTCGGTTCCCTTTTTTGTAGCCGATGGACCATTTTTGCAGTTTTGTCTTATGATTATAACAAACATGAAACTCAAATTTTGTTATTGTGATAATTGGCTTAGTGTGAATGTTTTAAATAATGCTTGATCTGATAATGATGCGAAAAGTTATGTTTCACTGGAGATTACATCATAGATGCACTTGTTTATGACTATCATATTGATGATCATATTACGATATCAATGCAAAGATTTGCTAAGATTTAAGCCTGTCTCGGAAAATATGTCAAAGCTGATGGGTTTGACACAAAACAACAATCCTATGTGCTCATACAAAACCCTAATGCTTGGATCTAGGCTTCTCTATTGTACATGCAATTCATCCAAGACTTGAAACCCTAATCTAGCATACATTTAAATTGAAATCTATGATGAACTAGTTTAGATGATACCTTTCAATGGTTGCAAGAATCCTTTGATCTTCAAGAAACTTAGTGTCACAAATGTAACACCTCTAATGGCTCACAAACACCAAGAGCAAGAGAATGATGTATAGGAGAGAGGATGAGAGGAAAAAGTCGGATCCAAGCTTCCAAGGGATCAAGTGGCCGATTTTGCTAGCCGTAGGGGTCCTTATATACTTGAGCTTCTAGGGTTTCAGTCAAAACCCTAATTGGATGACTTAGGCCCTAAGTAACTTGAGAACCTTCTGGAATAAGGCCTCCTTGGACGAAACTTAAGATGGAATCCTCCTTAAATTCATCCATGCCCTAATCCATAAGGATTCTCAGCCCAATATCAACTATCACACAATTGACAGTTTCAGTCCCCTTTAATTAATTAATGTCTTTTAGCCACAGAATTAATTCTTGTCTAATATTAATTAAACTATATGATTTCTCTTTTAATATATTATTCATATAATATATTAATAAACCATAATAACCTCTCTTTCTCCATAAATCATCCTATCAAGTTGCTTTGGTGAAGGCAACCCAAAAGGACCATGCACAACCGGGTCAAATACATACCAAATATAGTTACAGGCTTAGACACTAATCCAACAAAAGCATCGTTATATATTTAGTGAAGTTTTCAAAAAGTTCTATGCTTTTAAGAGTATAAAAAGATCCAATTTCATAAAAAAAATTCTGAAAGATGTAGAAAATCTCATCTTAAATAGCTAATAAAAGGACATGTAGTTAACTTTGTCTTTTGCAACATCTTTAATCTACCATCAATATTTCATACATACAAGTGCTAATGATTTATGTTTATATTAAATTAGCTGCAAAATGTTAGAAATTTAGGGTATAGAAAGGCTTGGAAATTCCGAGAATCGTGTTGAACACTTTCAGATTAAAGTATTTGGGTGGTGTAACATCCCAATTTTCAAAGCCAAAAATTTCATTTTCAATTAAGTAACTCATAAAACAATTTACCCAAAAACATTACCAATGTCAAATCAATTTATAAAACTGTAACAACGTGTCTCAAAACCATATCATTAATGGTAATAAAAATCAGAGTACAATCCCAAGAAGTCTCATAGTGCGGAATCCAGTGTGTGTGTGATGTGCCGCTACCGCGCTGACTCCTTCCCCTTCGCTGAAGAGGTACCTGAAACCAAAACTGTAAACCGTAAGCACAAAGCTTAGTGAGTTCCCCCATCATACCACATACCATACAATCACATAGCATACATACTGTCGAGCAATTCTGGGGTGCCTGACCTACCCGGTCCGGCCATTCTGGGGTGCCGACCTACCCATGTTAAGCCGTTCTGGGGTGCTGACCAACCCATGTCAAGGCATTCTGGCGTGCTGACCTACCCTTCGGTCCTAACAACCGAAATACGAGGATTGTTTCACCTCCTACTACTACTACATAATATCATATCACATAACATATTGTCAGGCATATCTGGGGTGCCCGACCTACCCTTCGGTCCTAACGACCGAACTTGGGGACTATTCTCCCCCTACTACCACCATCACATATAACATATCATGCTAGCACATAAACATATCAGGTAGTAGCAAACCTAGATTAATATCACAAAGACAATCATCTAACATACAACTCCTACTAGTGGGCCGACATTGTGGTCGTAGACCCACCGCTACTGGAAGGTAACTCACCTCAATGTCGCGTAGTATCTGCCCTGTCCTCGGCACAAAATCGACTGGTCACAACTCCCCAATCCCTACACAACAACCTTCTCCGATTACTATTGTATACTCATAACCCTTACAAGGGTCATTCCAAATCCAAGTCAAAGTCAAGGTCAAACCCTGGTCAAAGTCAACATTTGGTTGACTCGACTCGCCGAGTTGGCCCGCCAACTCGTCGAGTCCCCATAACTACCAAATGTCTTACTCTCGTCCCTATCCGTCGAGTCTAGCAAGAGCCCGACGAGTTCGCCTTCAACAACACATTGGACAAATCTTCAACTGACTCGCCGAGTTTGACCTTGAACTCGTCGAGTTCATCTCCCTCCTACGAATACATCCAGTCTATGACTCACCGAGTTGTATGAACAACTCGTCGAGTTCATCTTCAAAGGTTGGGAGATTGCCTTGAACTCGCCGAGTCTGTTCATACACTCGCCGAGTCCTATGATTCCCAGGTCCCTTTACGCGTCCAAACAACTAAGGGATTTTCCATCCTAACAACTGGTCCATCCACAGAAGGGATTTGGTGGTCAAAACACCCCTGCTCGCCGAGTCCCAAGAACGACTCGTCGAGCCCAACCTTGACCATTACTATACAGTCGATTTAAATGGGTCTTAACACCTCAAAACCATAGATTCGGCCTTCTAATGTCCATTTTGCACGTAAAGCTCCAAACTTGGTGCACATGCATGAGGTCTTTGGCTCAAAAAGCCATAAAAGGTGTTCTACAAGATGCATGGGGCTCTCATGGCCTTAAAGTTGGCACCTTTATGCCATGAGACCCCTCCAATGACTCAGATCTGAAGTCAAGATTCCATGCACACCTCTCAAATCAGAAAATGGCTTGGAAAGCCCTAAATGTACCTAAAGTCCAAGCTTCTAAGGATGAATAACACATGGAAGACCAAGACAGGGGTATTTTACCTTGATTGAGCTGGAAGTGGACCAAAATCTCTGGATCTCCAAGCCTCAACTCGAACTCTCAAGCTTCACAATTCACCAAATGCACCAAAATGGCCTTAGAACACACAAAAACAGCTAGGGTTTCGATATACAGCTCTCTGGGAGTGATAAGGACAATGGAGGCTGAGATAAAGTGTTTCAATAGGGTGCAAACCCTCAAATTTAGGGTTTCACTCAAACAACACCTACTCGCCGAGTCGGTCTCCGACTCGTCGAGTATGTCACTTAAACTTCCCGTGGATCCCGACTCTACTCGACGAGTTGGGCCACCAACTCGTCGAGTCCCAGAGAAAATACATACAATTCTTGAATAAAATACATACCAGGAATCACGTGTTACAGATGGTACTCCCAATCTTCTTTAATCGGATAAGACTCAAAGAGACAAGAACAAAGAGTGTTTTGATGATGTTTCGTATGTACCAGCAAATGAGACCAAAAGCCAATTTCATGATCTCTGTCTGAAAACTGTCATATGACAATTTCAAACTGTCACAAACCAGCCAGGGGCTCTGCCCCCGGACCCCCATTCGTTCAGGGGCTTCGCCCCTAAATGACAGTGCACTTTGAAACTTGATCAAACTTAAACTAGTGTGTCTTCACACCTTCCTTACTTGTTTAATATTTATCAAGTCACTTTTGGTCAACAAATTAATCCTATTACACTTAAATAACATTGATGATAACAAATCACCAACACCAAATAGCTATGATCTTGTATATAATAGTCTTTTGGTTATTTTCGTCTAAAATATCAAAATTCTTTTCATAAACTATTCTAATAACTAATCTTCAAGTTTTCTAAACTGAACCTTGTGTTAATTTGTCACTTTCCCACTTACTTGTTTTAATATATATATATATATATATATATATATATATATATATATATATATATATATATATATATATATATATAAGGGTATCGATTCTCATTGCCTCAAACATAAATACAAGAAAGGTATATAAACAAATACAATAGGCCATTTGGGCTGAGCCTTACAACTATACAAGAATACATGGGCCTATACATAGAAGTATACACTAACATCCCCCCACAGTTGTATCTGGAGGAGGATTCCGGACATTCAAACTGGTCTTGAAGTCGTTGAATAATTGAGTCGGGAGGCCTTCGGTGAAGATATCCGCATACTAAGCGGAAGATGGAATGTGGAGCACCCGAACCAGACCTCTGGTGACCTGATCATGCACAAAGTCAATCTCGATATGTTTGGCGCGTTGATGTTGGATCGGGTTCGCTGACATGTAAACCGAGCAGATGTTGTCACAATACACAATCATGGATTTAGCAGGCGGACATTAAAGCTCACGAAGAAGGTTATGAGCCCAGTATGTCTCGGCTACGACATTAGCAACACCGCGATACTCAACTTCGACACTAGACTGAGAAATAACACCTTGCTGCTTGGATGACCATGAAATGAGATTGTCACCTAGAAATACACAATAACCTGAGGTAGAGCGGTGAGATACGGGACATCCGCCCTAGTCGACATCAAAATATGCAACAAGGTCTGATGAGGGAGACACGTAAAGCTGAAGTCTGTGGTCTAAGGTTCCCCGAATGTAGTGTAGATTGTGATTCAGGGCATGTAGATAAGGCTCCCTAGGATCATGCATGAAAAGACAGATCTGCTGAACCGCAAAAGCAATATCCGGGCGAGTGAAAGTCAAGTACTGAAGAGCGCTGGCGAGACTATGATATAGAGATGAAAAAAATAGCCTGGCCTTGGTAATTCCATCAACAGAAGGACCCGTGCTATCCAGATTATGAGTGGTCTCAGTAAGTGTCCTAGCTGGATTACATTGGAGCATATGAGCACGAGCTAAAATCTCTGAGACATACTTTCTTTGAGAGAGAAAGAGTCCATGTGAGGTACGAGTGGAAAAAATACCCAAAAAATAGTTAAGGGCCCCAAGATCGGTCATGGGAAACTCTCTGCTAAGTTGTGTGATGAGGGAGTTAAAAAGGAAAAAGAAAGGTACCATAGAACTTGGTCAACATCAGTCAACATGGTCAGAATTAGTCCTTCATGGACCCTACGCATCTTCAAAATGTTCCCCGCTTTAGAGCCATAAACCACATTCTCAACCACTTGATGGGCGAATAGATCACGGCTGGATGTAGTCGCGGTGTGCAAGACAAAGGAAACAGAGGATGCGCCCAGTGGGGGCACTTTAAATCACCAATGCAGATCATAATGCACGAAGGAAAGGCGCCTCTTCACACACTATGATTCCTATATTTGTCAGGCTAAAGTGTAGAGTAACGAAATAGGGTTTTGCAGTACGGCCTCCGGGCAAACATCCGGTTTCAGAGGCTTCTCCCTTGTACTGTCCTTTACAGTCTACCGTCTCATTGTCGGGGCCTTTTCTCACCAAAAATCAAAAATAAAATAAAATAATAAAAATTCTACTTAACCTAATCTAAACCTAACAGCTTAAATCTTCAATCTTGAACTTCTGTTATTTGGTCTTCGGCCTCTTTGTTGTTTGATATTCAGTCTTCTTAAATCTTTTTTTTGAACTAAAGTCTTGAACTTGGATTCTTGTGCTTCTTTTTGTGTTGCTATTTTTCTTCATTTTTCTTCTTTGTTTTTGCTGCTTTTCTTTAATCTTCTTCATTGTTTCTTTTTGTCTTCACTTTTCCAATTTCTTCATTTTTTTTGTGTTTTCTTCTTGGAGGGTTTAAGGAATTTCACCACGTAACATAGGATGGAGGCTAACATGAACACCTAATGATCATTGACAATGTGCCAAGATCAACTAAAAAGGGTGGGATATGACTCAAAAATGGGTATTACCGAAAAAACTTGGCCCCAAAAGATGTGAATTGGGGGACCCACTTCAAAGTTCATCAAGCACCTCAATGCAAGGTGTGATAAACAAAATCTATCTAACTATCTACTCTAGACTCCTAAAAAAATAACCTATCTTAAAAAGGTGGTGAGAATCTAACTAAGTAAGGCTCGGACGAGACTCGGGAGTACTAAGGGGTACTCCCCCTAAAACCAAGATGCGAGTCTTCAATATCTTCAATGTCTTCAAAATACCTTACCGGGCTAATCTTTGCTCGCACACATTGGCATGACCAACCACATCCCTCCGCACCTAGACCCAATCAAGCTACCTGCATCTGACCCCCACACAAGCGGTCTCAAAGTGGTCTGTGAGGCTCAAAACGTGTCCCATTTATCCAATACAATGAATTCCATATTAAGACCCGAAACCAATCTATGATTCAATACTTATGACTCGGCGCTATGGTACCTGTAGGGACGAGAAGACAAGAGAGAACAAAAATGCATGAAGTTAAACTAGGATGCATCTAAAAAGCATGAAAATTAGAAAAGAAAGAAATAAAATATGCAATATTTTTGAATTTTTTATGAATGACCTAAATGAGTCACTCTAAATGCAACTATATACAACCTAAATGCAATAAAAATAAAAATATAAGAATACCTAACCCCAAGCTTAAAATTTAGCATTGTCCTCAATGCTTAGGATGAGAGTAAGGAATGATCATACCGAGATCAAGGTGGAGGAGGCCCGCGAGGACGGTACGAAAGCAACACATGGGTCGTACAATGATGTGTAAGTGGAGTTCTTGGCCGCCTAAATACACATGGATGAAAGCTTGGTCGCGCAAAGGAAGCATATGAAATGGCTCCAAATTTTATTATGAAGTGACATATTTGAGCGGGTACCCTTGCAAACTTTGCGCGGGTGGTGGTTGGGTCGCGCAAATAAAGAATTAGCATCATTGGTCTGGCAAAGAAAGGGAAAGATTTGGTCTTGGCCACGCAACAATCTGTGAGGGTGGAAGGCAGCCGCGCAATTAGTTGCGAGGGTGGCAGTCGGCCGCGCAGAACTTGCGCGGGTGGGGGAGCCGGTCGCGCGAACTAATCAGATGCAACCCCATGTTGGGGTAATTTGGAACTCGGAACCTGCGCGACTAGGGGTCGGTCGCGCAACGTTTGCGCGGGCACCCGCGCAAGTTGCAGATTTTTGACACTTTTTTGCATACTTTACCAAGATCATTGCTAAACCTCAAGATGCTTATTTTTAACCAACTTCAAGCTTAGAAACACCAAAACTTCAAGCAAGATTATTTATTTACAATGCATTTATTTAACGTCTTTGCCAAGACATAGCCCCACTTCCGTCAATCTTCATAAATCGGGATTTCCAATGTTACGTTGTCGAATTCTCCCGTGTCAAAGCCTTCATAAAATGGTTTCAAACATTTTCCATTCACTTTGAAGATTTGATTCGTTTCCAAACTCTTGATTTCAACCGCACCATGATCAAACACTTTTAAAACAATGAAAGTTTCGTGCCATCGAGATCGCAATTTTCCCGAGAAAAACTTTAAACGCGAATGATAAAGAAGAAATTTTTGACCCGAAACAAAGTGCCTTTGGGTTATGTGCTTGTCATGAAACGCTTTTGTCTTCTCTTTGCACCTTTTAAACCTTTTAATTATATTCTTCTTGACCACTTCTATCATTGGAGGATTCAATCTTCTTTGAGCCTCTCTCCTAGGCTTGCAATAATCTTCCATAAGAATCTTGTGTGTGCATACATTAGGGCTTATCCCGTTTATTGGCTCAATCACATCACCCGGTACAATGGAGAAATGTTGCTAGGGTACCTCGTTGACTCAAAGATGTTGAAGTGAATGATCTCTCCATCAAACTCTATAGTAATTTTCCCTTTATGGACATCAATGATCGTGTGAGCGGTATTCATGAAAGGTCTTCCAAGGAGGATCATAGATGATGTGGAAGGAGTCTTCTCTTCAAGATCAATGACATAAAAATCCGCAGGAAAAACAAGGTGATTAACTTGTACTAACACGTCCTCCAACACTCCTCTTGGAGACACACTTGACTTGTCCGCTAATTGAATGATTACTCCGGTTTCTTCTAAAGGTCCAACATTGAAAGATTTAAAAACCGAATATGGCATCACATTAATCGAGGCTCCAAGATCTAACATGGCACTTTCGACATGTAAATCACCAATTGTACAAGGGATAACAAATATTCCCGGATCCTTGCATTTGGGAGGTAGCTTCTTTTGGATAACTGTAGACATGTTTGCATTGACTTGAA
This sequence comes from Lactuca virosa, assembly GCF_052849685.1. Lineage (NCBI taxonomy): Eukaryota > Viridiplantae > Streptophyta > Magnoliopsida > Asterales > Asteraceae > Lactuca > Lactuca virosa. The sequence goes on along the minus strand of NC_136427.1, from coordinate 255,019,329 downwards.
TATTTTCATTTGCCTTGAATTTACTCTTCTTGGTGCACAAATCCTTGAGAAATTTTGCATAACTTGGAATTTGCTTAATACCATTCAATAGTGGAATGTTGATTTGGACCTTGCGGAAAGTTTCAAATAATTCATTTTCTTCCTCTATTTTCTTGGAAAAGGCTAACCGGGAAGGGAAAGGTGGTGGTATGACCAATGGCTTGATAGGCTTGTTGGAATACTCGGGTTGCTCAATGTTTGGAACAACCAGTTCCTTTGGAGGAACTACAACCTTTGAAGGCTCAACAACAATAACCTCATCTTCTTCTTCTCTTGAAACTCTTTTGGAGTTGCTTTCTCCAAGGGTTTTCCCACTTCTTAAGGTTATTGCACTCACATTGGGGTTCTTCTCGGTTTGAGATGGAAGTTTACCCCTTTGTTCCATCTTGTTGAGAGCGGTGGCCAAGTCTCCAATTTGTGCTTGAATGTTGGAGAAAGTGTTGTTGGTCTCTTGTTGAAATTGGGTTTGGCTTTGAGCAAGAGAAGTTACGAGTTCTTGAAGGCTCATTTGATGTTTACCACTTGATTGGCCTTGTTGTGGAGGTTGTTGGTAATTTGGAGGGTTATAAGAAGTTTGTAGATATGGAGATTTTTGGGATGGATATTGCGGATGTTGGGGTCTCATCAAAATGTTTGGTGGATTTTGCTTTGGTGGATATGGGTTGTTTGGGTCATTTCTACAATTTGGGTTGAAATTGTTTTGAAATCCCATGGGTCTTGGTTGACCTTGATATCCGCCCATTGCATTCACATCCTCTGGTTCACTTCCAAGTGTGGGACACTTATCCGTATAATGCCCCGTCATTGCACAAATACCGCATACCATCAATTGTTGACCACTTCCCACCACCATTTGACTTAATACATTAGTCAAATCTAAGAGCTTTGATTCCAAGTGTTGAGTGTTGCTAACTTCACCAACCACTTGTGGAGAATTTCTCTTCATTTCATTTCGAGTCCCAAAGTTCCTTTGATTTTGAGAAATGGTTCCAAAAAGTGATCTTATCTCTTGAGGTGTCTTGTTGAAGATGTCACCACCACTTGAAGCATCAATCATCCTTCGATCCTTTTCATTCATACCCTCATAAAATTGTTGAAGAAGTAGTTGTTCGGGTATATTGTGTTGAGGACAACTTGTACATAAGTTGTTGAATCGCTCCCAAAATCATGAAAAGTCTCATTCTCCCCTTGACGAATCCCCAAAATGTTACTTCTTTGGCTTGAAATTCGGGAGGTGGGATAGAACTTGCTATTGAAGGCTTTGAGTAACTCTTCCCATGTGTGAATAGATCCCGGTGGTAAGTTGAATAACCACTCTCTAGCTTTATCTTCCAAGGTGAGCGGGAAGGCAGTTAGCTTGAAATCATCCAATGTCACATTTTCGGGCAACATGCTAACACATATCATATGAAAAGACTTCAAATGCTTTTGAGGATCTTCTCTATCCAATCCATGGAACTTGGTAAGTTGATGTATGAAACTTGACTTCAATTCAATTCCTCGGCGGTTTGCGGGATAAACAATAGCAAGAGGTGTATGAGTAACATCCGTCTCCATCATTTGTCTAAGTGTCAACTCTTGAGGGGGATTGGGTGGATTGGGGTTATTGGGATATTGTTGCATGTAATTGGGTGGTTGTTGGTAAGGTGTATATGGGTATGGTTGGTGATTTTAGATTGGTGGTGGATAAGGTTGGTAATTAGGGTATTGGTTGTAGGAAGGTTGTTGTGGTGGGTACATCGGGTTTTGGTACATTGGAGGGTGTTGGTAATTGGGTTGATTTGGGTAATGTACTTGTTGTTGAACTTGAAAAGCATTGGTTTGAGGTTGGTTGTTTTGGTGGAATTGTTGGTGTTGTGGTTGTGGTGGTTGATAATTGGGTTGGTTTTGAGGAGGGGCTTGATTCCAAGGTGGCATATCAATGAGGGGTTCTTGTTGTTGTTGTCTTGGTTGTTGGGGTGGTGTATTGGCATCTTGGTTGTTTGGGTTTGGGTTGGGATTGTGAGGCGGGGTGTGATTCATGGCTATGTAGTTTCCAAATGGAATATCTTCAAAGGATTGACCAACAATTGGAGAATTCGGCTCGGTTTCGGTATCACTTGAAGTATGAACTTGGTCTTCTATGTTGATTAGTGGAGAAGAGGAAGAAGCTTGAACTAGTTGTTGTTGCTTTGCTTGTTTGGCTAACTTTTTCAACCTTTTTGCTTCTTTTTCAATTTCCGGATTGTAGAGTAGTTCACCGGTTCTTGTAGACCTAGGCATAAACAATCAAATAACAATAACCAATTTCCCCGGCAACGGCGCCAAAACTTGATGGGATGTTAAGTCCACCAAGCAAATTACACCCTTTGTTTGCAAATAAAACGTAATATAATGGTAAAAAGGGGTATCGATCCTCGGGGAAATGGTTGTATTCAATCACCAATGCAATCTAAAAGAACTATTGTAAATAAACTAACTAACTACTATTAAACTAAAAGGGGGGGGGGGTGTTATGATTGCTTGAAAACTAAAAGACTTGAATAACTAAAAACTTGCAATTAAGCAAGATAGTGAGATGCTAAAATGTTGGGAACAATTGGTTAACCAAGGCAATTCAACACAATGAACATTTGTGTGTTTATCATTAGGATTAAACATGAAGCTTATCATTCATCCCAAATTGGTTATAGCAATCATGAAGCATGATATGCCAAGATTCCTCTTAGGTAGTATGGAGGTTGGGGAAGCCCACAACACACCTTCTTAATCAAGATCAAGGGTTTAATTGAAGCAATTGAACCCAAGAAGTTAATTAGCCTTAAGAAAGAAGGAATCCCCAATTCCTAGAGGATGTCAATGCTTACACATCTATAAAGGAGCTATGATTCATAAACTAGAGATGATTTTTACCATCATAAAGCCCTTGTTCTAAGTTAATTCAATGATTCAATGCAAAACCAAATAAATAAACTAACAATAGCTCATTCAAGTGCCAAGCTCATGATCAAAGCATTAAACAAGCATAAGAAATATGATCTAGAACCATAAACATAAGATAATCGATAATCTAGCATGAATCCTTCAAAAACCCACAAACATTCAAAGGTTTTAACCAAAGTTAACTAATATAAGGAAATTAGCCACTCATGGCAACAAAATAACAATAACAAAAGTCTAATTGCATAAAGAAACTACCAATGACTTGGAAAGATGAAAAGAAATGACTCTTGAGCTTCAAAATCGCCTCCTTCAGCTCTCCAATGGTGTAAAATCGAAAGTATGGCTGCTAGATCTGATCCCCCAAGGTTATGGTGTGCCAAATGACCAAAATACCCAAACTGGGCAGTTGCGCGGGTACCCGCGCGACGAAAATTCCACCCGTGAAAATGTTGCTGTAATGCTATTGGTCCTTCATTCCTCCACTCCACCCTTCCACTACCAAAGATTCCTTTGGTCCCCTCCATATCCCTGTGATTTAAACCAACCAATCATCTTTTAGCTTTAAGGAATGGATGCTCCAAGCCCAAATTAAATGTTTATGACCCATCTTTACAAGCCCAAAATATCCAAGCCTTTATCTTTTTAAGCCCAAATCTTCTTTGGTGGATCCGCCAAGCCTAATAATGCATCGGAAAACCCACTAAGCCCAACTCCAGTCAAACCACAAGCGCAATGAGCTCCAAAACCCTGCAAAATTCCTCATGCAAAATAAAAAGTCCCCGATACAATCCATGATAAAGAAAATAAAGAATATACAATGCAATACTAATAAAAAGAGCTAAAAATCTAAAATAAACTAATAAAAATAAGGAAATAAAATAAGCTATCAGGAGTGAAGAAGCGTCGTGGAGGAGGCTGTAAGGACAATGTCGTCAACATACAAGAGAAGATATGTGGTGTCAGATCCATGGAGGCAGGTAAACAACGAAGAATCAATGATGTTATGCTGAAAACCCATATGAGTAGCGTGTTGAGCAAATCGATGATACCATGCCTGGGGGGCCTGCTTGAGGCCATAAAGAGAACGCTGGATGTGACATACGAAGTTTGGATGTTGTTGGTCCCGGAAACCTGGTGGTTGGTGCATATAGACGGTCTCCTAAAGATGACCGTGAATAGAAGCATTCTTCACATCTAACTGATGGGTGGGCCAATGCTATGAAATAGCCAAACTAAGAACTATGCGTAATTGAGGTGTTGTTTAGGTTTAACAATGCCACTCTGAGAGCGAGTGTGCATACAAGAGGAAAGAGGAGGAGGAGGATACAGAATATAAGAGGGTTCATCTGGAATAGGTGTATTATCAGGAGTACGAGGAGCTGAAAGTGGATTGTTAGTGGATGGTGGAGGTACAGGAGGTTGGAGAATTTGACGATGATGGGAGATATATATGTGTCAGAGATAAAGTCATAGTAGGGTGGTTCGGTTTGAGTGACCGAGTCATAAGGAAACATGGACTCGTCAAAAGTGACGTGACGAGATATGATGATCTTGCGGGTGGAAAGATCATAGCAACAGAGATGGTGAGTGGGATAACCAAGAAAGATACAAGGGGTAGAGCGGGTTTGGAGTTTTTGTGAAGTATGAAGGCGAGGATAATAGAGATAGCAAAAAACACGGAAGTGGTCATAGGTTGGGTGTTGGCGAAAGAGGCAAAAGTGGGGTGTGTCGTTAGCAATAGATACGGATGGGAGGATGTTGAGAAGATGAGAAGCAATATGCAGAGCTTCTGGCCAAAAAGTTGGTGGCAGGAGTATTTATGAAGTGTGAAGGCGAGGATAACAGAGTCAACAAAAAAACTCAGATGCATACTTTTGTTGAGACAAGAATAACCCATCAGCCGATTGGGTAGTTGTAATACCCAGAAAGTAGTGAAGATCCCCAAGGTATGACATAGAAAACTTTGCGCTCAATAGTGAGATAATACTAGTCAGTAACTCATAGGAAGAGCCAATGAGGACAATATCATCCACATATAGTAATAGGTATGTCGTATGAAAGCCCTGTTTGTATATTGATGACACATGGTTTATACGACTGAGTCCAGTCCATTGTCATTGTCATTGGCCGCATACCAATAACATCGAACTGGGGGGGGGGGGGACTTGTTGATATATGGTCCATTAGCGTGGCCTAGACAGCTCTGGCGCGCCAGCCTTGTCTGGCGCTCCCTTTCCAGCTGTGCTGGGGACTTTCCTGCCGTCCCGGCCCGACGCTCCCTCGCCTGGCACTCCCCTGCTAGCCTTTCCTGGTGCGCGCCCGTCAGCCATGCCTGGGGCGCGCCAGCCAGCCCTGCCCGTCGCCTCCGGGCAGCCTCGCCCAACTCCTTGCTAGCTGGGCCTGAATTGGGCTGACCCAAGGCCTGACCTAATTCCCCTTGAGTCCATAAAAAGATCTCTAAAGTAGACAAACAAAATATGGGTGAGTAGGATCTATAAAGTCCGGTGGTTATTGCATGTATACGGTTTCCTATAAGTACCCATGAAGAAAAGCGTTCTTCACATCAAGTTGTCTAATAGGCCACTTATGGGTGACTACAATGGTAAGAATCGTACATATGGTGACATGCTTAACAACAGGGCTAAAAGTCTCATCACAATCAATACCGGGTCTCTCACTATGTCAATTAACAACAAGACGAGCTTTGTAGCGAGATAATGTCCCATCTGCATTACGTTTCTTTTTTAAAAACCAAATACATTTAATAACATTAGCAGCAGGTGGTCTCAGAACAAGTACCCAAGTTTTGTTAGATATAAGATCAATATATTATTCAGTCATTGCATTAAGCCAGCTTGGATATTGAAAAGCTGCAAGTAATTTTTAGGAACGGGAGAGGATGTGTCAATACAAAGATTGAGTTTGCGAATTGGTTTATAAATAGCTTGTTTTGCATGAGTAACCATTGGATGTTGAGATTGAGTGACATTGGAGGGGATATTAGACGACTGAGGTGAAGAAGTAAAGACTGGAGAATTGAAAGGCACAAAGGAATAAGAGTTGATGAAGGGTTGAGGGTTCGGCGAAGTTGAAGGTTGAAGATGAGAGCTAAGAGGATGATTGTTTGGGCGAATGGAGGTGTAAGACCCAAAGAGGGCTCGTGAGGAGCACCATCCATGAATAAGGGAGTTGGAACCGGAGTAGATGCAAGAGGATGAGAGGAGTCGAAATTGTCAAGGAAAGATTAAGATGAGGCTTTATTTGGAGTTATTGATCCAAAAGGGAACACGGTTTCGTCAAACACCACATGGCGATATATGATGATTTGATTTGTGTCAAGATTAAGACAACAATATCCTTTGTGATTGGTAGGATAACCGAGAAAGAATGCTTTGAGTGGATCTCGGGGAGAGTTTGTGGGGGGCATTGATGTGAGGAAAGCAAAGACATCTAAACACACGAAGATGGTAATAAGTGTGTGTTTTATTGTAAAGTTTATGAAAAGGGATGTCATTGGAAAGGGTGGTGGATGGAAAGATGTTGAGAAGATGAGCCGCCATGTGAAGAGATTTCGTCCAATATGTGGGAGGAAGACGAGCATAAAACAAAAGGGTACGAATGACATTGTTCAAAGTGTGAAGCATACGTTCAGATTTATCATTCTGTTGATAGGTGTATGGGCATGGAAAACACATTGTAATGCCATTTTGAGCAAAAAAGATGATGAAATTTGTTGTTTTCATACTCACCTCCATTGTCACATTGAAAGATTTTGATATCAGTTTCAAACTGTTTATTGACAAAAGACCGAAAATGCACAAATTTGTCAAAAACATCAGATTTGGAACGAATGGGATAGACCCACACAAAATGAGAGTAATCATCCAAAAATATGACATAATATTTAATTCCACTCAAACTTTAAATTGGAGATGTCCATACATTAGAATGAATTAATTTAAAAAGAAAATATGAAACAGAAGAAGACGAACTAAAAGGCAATTTAACATGTTTGCCCATTTGACATGCATGACATAAAGTAAAATCTTTACTAGACGAACAAGAAATAACATGATTATTAACTAGATGCTTGAGAATATGATGGCCGAGGTGACTAAGACGTTGATGCCATATAGCAGGAGTGGTGGAGATGAAAGCTTGAGTAGTTGGTGAAGTGACGGGATAGAGATTGCCAGAGCTATCACATCGGATGAGGATTTGTTTGGTGAGAAAATCCTTCACAGAAAAGCCAAACGAGTGAAATTCAATGGAACAATTGTTTTCACGAACAAAATGACGAACAAAGATTAGATTTTTTTTGTGGAAGGAGTAATTAAAACATTTTTAAGATGCAATGTACGATAATGATTAGGAAGCGAAAGGGAAGTACAACTTGTTTTAGTTATAGGAATAGTAGATCCGTCACCAACTAGTACATATGAAGAAAAATTCTATTTTTATCAAAAATAGACTTGAGTATGCATTCGAGTAAAGATGGGAGGTGACACCAGTGTCCATGTACCATTCCACATGAACCGGATCATTTAACATCATGGTGTTGAACATTTGAGGGAGTGTAGTGGGCTCATGATTTTGTTGTTGGACCTGAAAAGCTTGTTGTTGTTGAAATGGGTTGCTAATGTTGGGCTAAGGATATACAAAGAATTGATGTTGTTGATGGGGTCTGTGTTGTTGGGTTAGCTGTTGTCTAGGCCCAACAACATGAGGGCTTGGCAAAGGTGAAGATCCATTTAGGCTTGACAATAAGCCTTGCTGAACAGACTCAATTGAGGGCTGATGAACTTGAAACCATCCGTAGGCCCATGTTCCTCCTCCTAGATGTTGTTGTCCTCTAACATAAGAGGATGCGCCACCACTATTGTTGTATCTCCCACCATAGCGACCACTGCGACGACCACGACAACCCCCTCAATAACCCCCGTGATTATTTTTGCTATTTTGAGATTGAACAGTGAGAGAATTAGGAGATGATGAGTGATCCGCATGAGTGACATAAACATCCTATTGTTCATCTTGCACCATTTTTTGCTCCTCACAGATCAAAATTGATCAAGCATCCCAAAACGATGGGGTTAGATCTCAATGTCTGAGATTGATTGCACCATAACAAAATTTCTAATACAGCCCATTAATCATGTATGCCATGAGATTTGTTTTAGAAATCTTGACATCCATGTGATCCAAACGATCAACAAGATTTTTTTAATGTCCCAAAAATACCGAGTAAATTTTTAATTTTTAAATAAGTGAAACCATTCATTCATTGACTCAAAGACAATCAGAATAGAAGTATTCTCAAAACATCAGAGTAATTCGTAAACACTCAGTGTAGAATAAATCTCCAGGGGATGCAGTGCAATCAAGTCTGGCCCTTCCTTTTGAAACCATAAGTACTTCAAAACATTTTAAACATAAACCGTAAGAACAAAGCTTATTAAGTTCCCCAAAGTACCACATACCATACAAAGCAGTGGGCCCAACCTTGGGATATATTCCAACCCAACATACAATCATGGTCCCAGCCTTGGGGTATGTTTCAACCCAATCATACATACATGGGCCCAACCCTGGGGTATGTTTCAACCCGAACGTGCAATAATGGGCCCAACCATTGGGTTTATTTCAACCGAAACATGAAATAATGGGCCCAGCCCTGGCATTTCTTTCAACCCAATCATACATGTAAGAGTCACAAAGACAGATAACATCATACATAACACAATCTAGTGGGCCGACATTGTGCCTTCGACCCATAAGTATAGTGAGAAGACCCACCTCTTAGACAATGCTCAACTGCTACTATTCCCACTGCCAGAATACCGAGGCTACACTCCACCTATACAGTCACACCAGAGAAACCCTTAGCTCTTCTTCCAAAACAAGGTGTTTGACCAAAAGTCAACTCAAACTAAAAGTCAACAGTCAAGGTTGACTCTAGTCACCCGCCATGCCGTGGCCATCCATGGCCACGCCGTGGCCCTCATACATCGAGACACCCACGATATTTCCATTCGCCACGCCGTGGGCACTAGGTTTCCAACAACGTAATGTGTTAAGCCGTTTTCTTCGATTTCAAGAGCTCCAAAGCTCATATCTGGTCCGATACATGGTATAGAAGGATAAAGTTTCCAAAGTTTCCAACTTTATCCATCAAGACCACCCAAAAGGTCAAAATCTCAAACCCTAGGTTCCAAAGAGGCTAAATAAGACATGTATTCACCCATTAATCACTTATTCCAAAAAGTCCTTATCTTATCTACTCCAGATGGTTTCTAATACCAAAACCATCATAAAAGTCGGTGCTTTATGGACATGCATGTCCAACGCATGTCTTGAAGACAAAATGAGTCAAAATAAGGGTTCTTGATAAAAATCACATGCATGGCTCAAAAACTTAACTATACTTTAGATCCAAAACCATAATCAAACCAACTGATCCAAAGATTCATAAAGTTGCAAACTTTATGAGATCTCACCACTCTAACTAACTAGAGTATGAAGATTAAGGGACAAAACTCAATATCTAGCAATCTATCATAATAAAAATTGAGTCTTGGACACTTACAAATGTCCAGAAGAGTGCTAGAACGAGAATGAAGACATGCTTGCTGAATCTTGGTCACTTCTTCTTCCTTCTTCCTTCAAAAGACTTCGAAGAACACCAAAAAGGGCTTCAATAATGGAGGAAGGAGATTAGGGTTTCTTCATATCTTTAGGAGGATGATGGAGGCTGAGGGTGAGAAAACTCTAGCCTCCTCATTCCTTTAAATAGGGTGAAAATCCCAAAAATTAGGGTTTAGTCATCAGCGGCAGCCACGTCGTGGCGGGTGAAATCAACTCACGACTAAAAAATGTCTCTCCATGCCTTGAAGACACTTAAAAGTGAAACTTTGACAAATTAAAATGTACCTCAAGTTCCGGACGTTATAATTTTTTATTTTGTTACTGTAATCAGTGATAGACAATTTACCAAGAGAGATGTTTCGAAGTTCCTTGCCGAGTTGTATGAATTTGGAGGCTTTATTATCATGAAAAACTTTCTCAAGGTTCTCCCAGACTTCAAAAGCAGTTGCTCATTTCTTCATGTTGAGAAGAGGGATGGAGCGGGTACTGTATAGCCATGATCGAACAATTGAGTTTGTACGCAACCATTTAAACATGGAATCAGCAGACTTGGCAACAACCTTGTCTTTGTCTTTGTCAACTAGAAGTGATTGAGTGGGGGTTTGAGATGGTGGTCAACACCATATCCGATACAATGAATCTCAAAAAGTTCTCGTCATATGTCATAGTTCATCTATTCCAGATCTAAGACAAATGAGACAACATGTTTTATGTTGATTGTAGATGAGGGTTTGTGTGATATGATTTTAGACATTATGTGGGTATCGATATGGAGACTAAAATATCGAATAGAAGAAAAGGAGAAGAAGACTGATAAGAGAGAAGATGATCTACAGGAATGGAGCCGTCGATTAGGGTCTTTAGAACAATCATAGAAAGCAGGAAGCTCTGATACCATGTAATCATCTATATTTTCCCATGAATATCATCCTTCATTAGATACCCACAATATATACAAAGTACAAGAATAATAAAAAAATGGACGAACATATGGGCTAAACTATAAACAATAATACAAATACACATACAAATAATATACTAACGTTTATTACCTCTATTTGTTAATATTTTTCAATAAGAATTTGCTCACTCACACGTGGACTGTAAATTTAAGTCCATTTACCCCTTTGTAAGTATATTTATGGCTTTAAATCAACTTATTAATCATATACAACTTTCCACATATAGAATTTAACTTTCACACCATTGGGTAAAATGGTTAATAGAGAGTATTAATTTTACATAAACTATCATAGACATAAACATGAGTTGGGAGAAGAAAAAGGCAATAAGAGATGTCCAATTGTTTTTTTTCTTACTTGTTAATATTGCAACTCTTCTTAACTGTTTAGTTTTCATAGAGATGGTAATGATGAAGATTTTTTCTAATTTTTTTCTTCATGAAAATAGATCGTTTGATGCCATTTTATGCATCATTTCTCTCAGCTTTTAGTGTCATTTTGCATCATATTTTATGTATTTGTGTTTTTTAGTGTAATTATCAGACAACTTATTTTTTTCACCAGAATGCTCGTACTTATCATATCTTTATTTCTATTTCATGTAATTTGAATTAGAGCAATATTGTAGATGAATTTGGACGCAACTTGGAACCTATTTAGAGCTTAAGTGGAGCTGATACACCCGAGGAAGCTGATGCACCCGAGGAAGCCGGAAGCAGGAATGAAACAACTAAAACTGAAGAAATCAAGTCTAAGTCGAGTGTTTTTTACAATTGCATGATCGTGTTTTTGTACCAAGCATGATCGTTTAACCTTCCCAAAGATTTTTTGACCCAAATTTTTATGTCGAAAAACCCACATGCAAGTTACATGATTGTGTAACGACTTACACGATTGCAAATCCTTCAATTGTTTTGAGCCTTAAAATGGAGAGTCTCGACTATATTACATGATCATATTGCACATTACACAATGTTGTTTTCCTAGTTACATGATCGTGTAACTATCATGTTGTCCGAAATAACATTATACTTCATTAGATATGCTCAAACAGTGACGGTTTGTGACATCCCGAAATTTAGGATATAGACTGCGAGCGACTAAATTATAGTAAATCTTTTTGTAAATTAACTCATTCAGTTTTAGTACATCTAATGTAATAAAAATGAGTTCATTTCAAATATTATAAGATGTCAAACGATACCTTACTTCCAAATGTGTAAACTGTCAAACGAATCAAACAGCTCAAACAACAACACTGATTAATGCGTCTGAAAAACTGAAATTCCGTATTAAGCATTTTTAAGTGAAGCAAACATAAAAACCTTATAGTACATATTCCCATGTTTCCGAAAATATAAAGAATGTCCAAAATGGAGTTCGTATGCAAAAGATACGATAGTTTTAAGAAAACATACAGTAAAACACTCGTTTTCTTTAATCACGTAAAACCGAATCGATCCGTTGAGGCCCTTACATACCTCCGATGGAAATTCTGAGAGAGTTTGGGACTAAGGCTATAGCCTAATATTTAATTTCATACTCAAAATATTTTTAGCAGAAATATTTGCAGAAATCGAAAAATCGTGTGTTACGGGTTATTTAGATCCGAAACTTTAAATTTTCCGAAGTTCGGTAACTCGAAAAATTAATCCGTTTGGGTTTTTGGAAATCCTTGAATTAAACTCTATGTATCAGCACGTTCGAAAAAATTTCTCGACATCGGGACCCCGATGCACCCAATTATGTGTGTTTTTGGGCATTTAATGAGAGTGTAACCTCATGTGGGGCCCACATGGCTTTGCTAGTAGAGAAAAATCAGCTCTTTTTCCCCATCCCTCTTGCCCACGTATGATAACCCCTAACACCTTCTATGGATTACTTGCACACCTCCATTGCAACATACAAAGTATGGGCATTGGGAGGTATGGATCAAGTGTGTGTGTGTGTGTGTGTGATTTCACTATAAATAAGAAGGCACCCTCTTCCCTAATCCTCACTCAAAAACTCAGCATCTCTAGAACTCCATCCCTCCCTCTCTCTCTCTCTCTCTCCCTCTCTCTCTCTCTCGGTAGTTAAACACACACCACCACCATTAATCAACTTGTAACCCTTGGTTATAATTGAAAACCATCCTCCAACCTCACCTCAACTGTCTCCTCTCCTTCCCCTCCCCCCGTCTTCACCAAACAACAGTATAAACCAGCAGTAGGAGGCTGCCGGACTTCCCCGTGACCACACTGCCACCTCCCTTTTTCCACCAGTAAACCACCATCACCACCTGCTACTACTGTGTTGCTTCTTTGCAACAGTTTTCTCCACCATCCCTCCATCCCCTCTGTCTTCGTCTTCACCAGAAAACAGCAAAAACCGGCAGCAGGAGGCTGTAGGACTTCTTCCATCATCACCAAAGAACTCCAAGTGCCACCCTTTTTCCACCGAGCACCACCACCTCCAGCTGCAGCCCCTTCCTACCGTAAGTCCTCCTTACCATTTCCATTTGAGATTAAATCCAGTCGAATGTAGAGTCGAAATCCCGATATATATATATATATATATATATATATATATATATATATATATATATATATATATATATATATATATACATGTGTGTGTGTGTGTGTGTGTTTCTTCCTCACATTTACGAACACAGTGGGAGGAGGAGGATAACCTCCTCCACTGTGCAAACATACATTTAAATTAATTCAAAATACCCAAAATTTTAAATTCATTTCAAAACAAGTCTCAATGTTCCAAACTTGAATTAAAAGTGTCAAAACCTAGCGTGTTATGGAAAAACTCTTTCAAATAAATCCTAAATTATAATACAAAAATATAATAAATTTATTTTTAGAAAATATTGATTAATTTTGTATTAAATAAACTTTAGATTAAATAAATTTTTAGAAATTGTTAAATAAATTTTGATTTAAATAAATTTTGGATTAGCTAAACTTTTGGAAATTATTAAATAAGTCTTATATTTAGTTAAAATACCAAATACCCTTCCAAATATTAATTTATATTGAAATTTTCTAGGGAATTAAATTAAGTCCGAAATTTCTAATTCACGACAACACGTCCCGGTGCAGACCTTCAAACCAGATTCTCCGTACCGTACGTATTCAAGAAGTAGTGTAATTAATAATAATACTTTTATTAGGAGCTTGTTGCTATAGTTTCATTTACTCTATCAAGGATACGAGTTCTCTATAGCCAAATTAGCTCTGATACCAATCTGTCACACCCCCGGCGGAGGCGGCGGAACATGTCGGGTTGTGCGACTAAGTTCATGGATCACAGGTAAACTGAATATATAGCACAAGTACAAAAATAAACAAAACAACATTTGTATTCCATCTTGATGTTTGAATACATGGTTTTTACTGATATTAGTATGATATATAAATTGCCTTAAACTGGTAGGCGGACATAACAAAAGTAGTAAACTAAATTTCCTGAGATCCACGACTATCCGTCGTCTGGATTAGCTTGATTACTGATTCCCTGAGAATACATGTAGTTTTGAGGGTCAATACAAGGTTGGTGAGAGTTACAGGTTTTCTGCTAGCAGCAGTAATGACACTTTTAAAAGCGTTCAAAAAGTATTTTCTTTATAAGTAAACCATATTTAAATGAGTTTTGAAAATTCCAAAAGGTGTCTTGGTATAAGTAAATTCATTCTTAAAACGGTTTTGAAAGAATCAAGTTTATGAGTTGTAGTAAGAGAGAGAGAGAGAGAGAGAGAGAGAGAGAGAGAGAGAGAGAATTTTTATAATGAGTTCTATAACCGAGCTATGTGAATGAATGTACCCTACTACAACGCTTCATTGGACGTCGTAGTAACATTTGTAGACACTTATCAGTTATCACCCACTTCGATTGATCGGTCGAGATTGTAGCTAAAATCCGCAGGTGGGGATGTCAACCTCGTATAGATCTATACATATGTATCTCGCTCCGAAGATTAACGGTTATAGTAGTGTGGGTATGCTAAGTGTTTAGACTTTATCTAATTAATAGTGTTTCACTATAAATCCCTTAACTAAAGTATGAATAGGTCTTAGCCCTAACTTAAAAGTGGATAAGTTCTAGGCATAATGAATCGTATAGAGTTTATAAAAGTCGAGCATTTTTTGGTATGCATGTATAGTATAAGGCACTAGATTTTATAAGCTAAGTATGTTTCTCGTATAAACTTGGTACATATGCATGTATAGTTTAAATCCTTAGAAATACAACAAAGTTTTATGACATGCATTTTATGACACACAATGTCACGTAAAAAGCATAGGGTTTTGTATTAAAAGGCATATGTTATTTTTAAAAGTTGTATTATTTTAAAAATATAACATATGAAAATATTGAAGTTTAAAACTAGTTTATGCTTTCGTAACATATAGCAGTTAAACCAATAATTTAAAACTAGTTATAGTTTTTACATAAAATAATGATACTTTATGTGTATTTTTGACATTTGTGTATTATCTAACACAAGTAGTACATGTATTCTCCCCCAAAAATATATTGAGTGTTACAACCCCTCTTTTATATATTTTCGGGGGAGAATACATGTACTACTTGTGTTAGATAATACACAAATGTCAAAAATACACATAAAGTATCATTATTTTATGTAAAAACTATAACTAGTTTTAAATTATTGGTTTAACTGCTATATGTTACGAAAGCATAAACTAGTTTTAAACTTCAATATTTTCATATGTTATATTTTTAAAATAATACAACTTTTAAAAATAACATATGCCTTTTAATACAAAACCCTATACTTTTTACGTGACATTGTGTGTCATAAAATGCATGTCATAAAACTTTGTTGTATTTCTAAGGATTTAAACTATACATGCATATGTACCAAGTTTATACGAGAAACATACTTAGCTTATAAAATCTAGTGCCTTATACTATACATGCATACCAAAAAATGCTCGACTTTTATAAACTCTATACGATTCATTATGCCTAGAACTTATCCACTTTTAAGTTAGGGCTAAGACCTATTCATACTTTAGTTAAGGGATTTATAGTGAAACACTATTAATTAGATAAAGTCTAAACACTTAGAATACCCACACTACTATAACCGTTAATCTTCGGAGCGAGATACATATGTATAGATCTATACGAGGTTGACATCCCCACCTGCGGATTTTAGCTACAATCTCGACCGATCAATCGAAGCGGGTGATAACTGATAAGTGTCTACAATTGTTACTACGACGTCTAATGAAGCGTTGTAGTAGGGTACATTCATTCACATAGCTCGGTTATAGAACTCATTATAAAAATTCTCTCTCTTTCTCTCTCTCTCTCTCTCTCTCTCTTACTACAACTCATAAACTTGATTCTTTCAAAACCGTTTTAAGAATGAATTTACTTATACCAAGACACCTTTTGGAATTTTCAAAACTCATTTAAATATGGTTTACTTATAAAGAAAATACTTTTTGAACGCTTTTAAAAGTGTCATTACTGCTGCTAGCAGAAAACCTGTAACTCTCACCAACCTTGTGTTGACCCTCAAAACTACATGTATTCTCAGGGAATCAGTAATCAAGCTAATCCAGACGACGGATAGTCATGGATCTCAGGAAATTTAGTTTACTACTTTTGTTATGTCCGCCTACGTGTTTAAGGCAATTTATATATCATACTAATATCAGTAAAAACCATGTATTCAAACATCAAGATGGAATACAAATGTTGTTTTGTTTAATTTTGTACTTGTGCTATATATTCAATTTACCTGTGATCCATGAACTTAGTCTCACAACCCGACATGTTCCGCCGCCTCCGCCGGGGGTGTGACAGATTGGTATCAGAGCTAATTTGGCTATAGAGAACTCGTATCCTCGATAGAGTAAATGAAACTATAGCAACAAGCTCCTAATAAAAGTATTATTATTAATTACACTACTTCTTGAATACGTACGGTACGGAGAATCTGGTTTGAAGGGCTGCATCGAGTTGTTGGATTTCAAAACAACTTAATTGCCAAAATGGTCCTGCCCTCCGATGTTTCCTGTCTGACCCTGGTCTGTACATATTAGCCTTGGAGTACAAAACAAAAATTTAAAAATACCAAAAACCTCACCAACACTAATATATAAGAGTTATATATATATATATATATATATATATATATATATATATATATATATATATATATATATATATATACACACACACACACTCTTTCCCGCGATGAGAACACTTAATAAAATTCTAAACACCCCTTGAACTAAAACTACTAACTCAACCCTTTAGGCCAGATGCCTCATTTAAAGGTTAGTACCGTACATAAGCGATACCACAAATAAATCTGGAACGCACGCCTATGTTATTTATGGTCGAGTCGATGCACAACCAACCTTGAGCAAGGAGTTTGACAGACTACAATGGTTGAAAGTTTTAGAGATAGAAGAATGTTCTCAAAGCTCACTGCAGATATATAGTACCTTAGAAACCTTATATAAACCCAACATAACGTATACATTCAAAAAAATACTTAAAAATCTGGGATAACGTTCAAATTTTCCTAATTCGCCTAAATCCGAAGAACTGATAGCTCTGCTACCTTCGTAGCAGAGAAACCCATAAGTTCCCAGTAAATCATTCAATAGTCTCCAAACTTCTCTCTTCAAAAAATGACAAAGAATTGAATTCTCCTTATTATTTGAAATCAGAAGGATTTCAGTTCCCTCTTTATCAAACTGGAAATCTATAGGATTTCCGAATCAATCACCTTTCCCTATTGTTTGGAAATCGGTAGGATTTCAGGAATCAATCTCACTCTATAATTTGGAAATCTATGGGATTCTAGGAACAAATAATACTAATACACTTGCATACAATACAACTCCTACATACTTGTTTATGATTAAGTAGTATAAACAACTTAAATGTGTCTTTTCTAAATGTTTAGGATAAAGGCCCCTCGAGGGAATCCGCGAGTTCTCCCACCACCATCATTTCAAATGGACTCAACACTAATGCAAACCTTATGGTGGTTGTCGAGGCCAACAAAATAAATACCCTAAATATTACACACTAAAATAGTGTATAGTGGTAAAGGGGTCGAATCCACAGAGATTAGCTCAATTTTATAACTCTATGAAAGATCTCTTTGTAAAAATACTTGTAAAATAACAATAAAAATAAAAATGGGGGGTTTTGGTCTTTTTAAATACTTGAAATAAAACTAGGATTAAACTAAGATTAAAATGGACAATTCAACAAAAATAAGGGTTTGATGTAAAATCAATAAAAGAAAGATGGTTGACTTAATGTTTCCTCATTTTGACTTTTGATGAACATATCATTAGAATCCAATGGTGCAATACTTGTTTTAAATCCTTAATTTGACTATAGTAATCCAAGAAGCTTGAGATTACCTAAACTTTTCTTAGTTTTTAAAATGGTTAGAGAAGCTCATAACAGTTTCCTTAGTCAAAGTCACAATTTCCATTAAGCATGTAATTAGTGAAAGTCAACTAGCATTAAGAACCAAAAAGTCACAAAATCCAAGAGGAGTCAAATACTTTCACTACCATATTAGAGAAAATGTTTTTATGATTGCGTGAAGCAAAACTAACACAAAAATCATTTGTTGCTTGCTAATTTGAGGATCTTTTACTTAATCAAGAAATTAGCCAACTAATCACCACAAGCATATTTAAACTCATGAACAAAAACATACAAGTAGTAATAAGATGTTAAAACACAAAACATTCACATAAATATTCAAGAACTAGTTCATGGAGTCTTCAACATTCAACATAAGTCAAAGGATTTCACGAAAGCCAACCAAGTTTTGTTTAGGCAAGCATGACTAAACTCATGAAAACAAAGTAAGTAAAGATTGTACCAAACATTTTACAAGATTCAAGAGAAAAATGATGAAGTTATTCAAGATTTTTGGTCTTCAAAATACTCCAAATTCTCCAGAGAATATCTCAAGTTCGGATGTGCAAAAGTTAAGAAAAGTGGCACACCAACCTTCCCCATATAGAGCTCCAATAAAAATCCCGAAAATGCCCGTGCAGGAATCCACGCGGGCTGCGTGGAAACCTTACGTGGGCCGTGTAAGAGTGACGGGGGTGGATCTTCTTCATTTGTTGGGCCTCCACAGCTTAACCCATTTGGCCTACTTCGAGTCTCATTAGCTTCTAGCCCATTTTTTGCAAGATTTCTTCATTTTAAGCCCAATTAGCCTTTTCTAAACAATCCATAGCTCTCGTAATCGCCCGATCGTCAATCTCCGCACACTCGAGAATTCTCCCGCATCTTGCAAATTTAAAGTTTAATTCTTCCAAGCCTTCAAATAATTAACAAGCCCACTCCATGCATCATCTCCATAGCCATTAAACCCAAAATCCTTGTTGTCCTCTAGGTCCAATTGCTTCCCAAAGATACCGCTCCGCTAGTCTCCTTAAATAATGCAATTATACTCACGAAACTAGAAAGTACCCGAAAGTGGTCATAAAATAACAAAAAGGAAAATATGCATGGAAATGAACTAAAATATGAATGAAATATGCTAAAATAAACTATAAAAAGAAGTAAATAAAATGAAACTATCAAATCACCCCAAGCTTAAACCTTACTTGTCCTCAAGTAAGACAAGACTAAAATGAACCCGGGATGAACTATCCTAAGAAAAATAAAAAGAATGGATAGAACTGCAGAACCTGATCAACGTTAGTCAACATGGTCAGAATTGATCTTGCTATTATCTCATGAATTTTTGATCCGATGACAATGGAACCATAAACCACAGCCATAACAACTCCTCTATGTGAGTAAGGATGGATGGTAAGTCGCAGCCCCAATGGAAAATTACGTAACTACTTCAAATGCAACCAACCGGGACACTTCAGAAGGATTGCCCTAAGCCGAAGAATTAGGGTGGCGAAGGAAGCACATAACGATGGGTGCAAGAGATGCTCGCCAGGAACCAACTGTGGTTACTGGTACGTTTCATTTCAACAATATTTATGCTTCCGTATGATTTGATATTGATAACGATATAAGCTTTATTGATCATAGTTTTAGAAACACGATAAAACATAAATTCTGCAAACTTAATAAACTTACAGAATAGAAATGACAATCAAACCAATTAGACAACACTTTAGAAATACTCACCAATTGCCTTCTCACCTTGAATAACCTAATCTTTCATGTCGACCTAATGCTTATGACCATTGGAAGTTCGATGTGATCATCAAAATGGATTGTTCATGACCTCATCGAACGGATGTTCAATGATATGAAAAAGCCGTCTGACTACCTTTACCAAACAAGGAGGCTCTCGTCATTGACAGAGATAAATCAGGGAAGAACTTAAGAGTCATCACTTGCATGAAGGCAATGAAGTATTTGCAGAAGAGATGCTTCTCTTTCTTGGACCACGTGGTGGATATGCAAGACAAGGGTAAGGAAATCAAAAATACACCGCAAGTGTGCGATTACCCGGACGTATTTCTAGAAGATATACCTGGAGTCCCTCCAGTCAGATAGGTCGAATTTCGAATCGACATAATTCTGGGTGCAACACCAGTGGCACGATCTCCTTATCGTCTGGCACCATCGGAAATGCAAGAACTATCCAGTCAACTTCAAGAACTTCTTGACAAAGGTTTTATTCGGCCAAGCTTCTCCCCATGGGGAGCCCCGATATTATTAGTCAAAAAGAAGGATGTGTCGTTTAGGATGTGCATCGACTATCGATAATTGAACAAGCTCATCATCAAAAACCGGTATCCACTCCCGAGGATCGATGACTTGTTCGAACAACTACAAGGATCCTGCTAGTACTCGAAGATAGACCTAAGATTCGGCTACCATCAACTTAGAGTTCAAGAAGTAGATATTCCAAAGACGACATTCCAGACTCGATATGGTCATTACGAGTTTTTGGTTATGCCATTTGGACTGACCAACACACCAGCCGTATTCATGGACCTTATGAATCGGGTTTGTAAACCTTACTTGGTTAAATTCGTGATCGTCTTCATCGACGACATATTGATATATTCACGAACCAAGGAAGAACATGGCCAAAACTTGTGTTTAATTCTGGAACTATTAAGAAAAGAGAAAATTTATGTAAAGTTTTCTAAATGTGCGTTCAGGATTAACAAAGTGCATTTCCTCGGCCATATGGTCAGCAGTAAAGGGATTCATATCGATCCCGCAAAGATCGAAGTGGTTAAGGATTGGAAAGCACCAATGACGCCAACCGAAATACACAAATTCTTAAGGCTTGAAGGGTACTATCAGAGATTCATTGAGAACTTTTTCAAAATAGCCAAGCCTCTCACCACCCTAACCTAGAAAGACAAAAATTACGATTGGGGAGACAGCCAAGACTATGCCTTCCGGAAATTGAAGCAATTGTTGTGCAGTGCACCAATTTTGTATCTCCCAGAGGGAACAGAAGACTTTGAAGTATTTTGCGACACCACTTGTAACACCCATAAAATTGAGCCAAATTAAAACATTTTAAATCATTCAAAAACCATTACGTTCATACAACTCGTTTTCAAAATAGTTTAAACATCAGAGTATCCCCCAGAACCATATCATATAAATCATTCAAAAACCAAAACGTGATGCCTATTACCCTCCGAGTCTAGCCATGTACGTCGAGTCTACAGTGTGATTGGTCCGCCCGCACATGATATGGTTCTGGGGGATACTCTGATGTTTAAACTATTTTGAAAACGAGTTGTATGAACGTAATGGTTTTTGAATTATTTAAAATGTTTTAATTTGGCTCAAATTTTATGGGTGTTACAAGTTGGTATCAGAGCCTTGGTTTGAGTGAATTGGAGGAACATTCGTGTGAATCCAGTCTCAAATCAAGGAGGGATTTTCAAAAGGTTTTCGAAATAAGTAAAGGAGGATGCAGAGGGTACGATCATCCAGAGCCAGTAAGTAGACCCCAAAATACCATACAAGTTATTTGATTATGTGATATGTTAGAACAGCATGCTAGTACTAGGCTAGGGATCTTCAGGAATTGCATGATAGAATTGCCTGATTACGTGATGCCTATTAGCCTAGGGTTTTCCTTATTTGAGATATGCAACTTTTCCTCTAGGAGTGAGGATTGAGCAGGTGTGTGTATATGGTTAGAGTGTTGTGGTGATACTTGAGACAAATATGGGTAGGTGTGGAAGGTAGTATGGGCCCGTACTACTGAAAGCACAGGAGCCATACGCGTATCAAGGAAGTCACAACTCTCTAGGGTATCGGTTATGAGATAGTCCCTGGGTGAATATGTGATGTGTCTAAGGGTCTCGTTGGTGTATTGCAGTATGGCGATTACGAGGCGTTTCGGGGCAGGATCCGGTTCGGGATCAGGATCGGGAGAGGGTGGTCAGGATGGGTCAGTACCACCCGAGGTCATTAGTCAGATGAGTACGGACGAGTTGGATGCCAGGATTCGCGAGATCCTACATGATGAGGTTGCTGCTATGTTCCGGGCCAAGTTGCCGGAAATGTTTGGGTCGATCAAGACTGCCATGGTTGAGTACTTTGATGAGCGCTATGCAGCTCTTGCGGAGGCGGCTGCCGCGGCAGCTACATCGGCTGTAGCAGTGGCAGGGGGAGGAAGCGTTCGAGGTTTTCAGTATCGGGACTTCGATAATACGAAGCCCCCTACTTTCGATGGAGTTCAGGATCCGATCGTTGCTATGAGGTGGTTGTCATACGTGGAGGGATGTTTCTTCACGTGTTCATTCCCTGCTAATCAGAGGGTGAGGTGTGCTCTGAACCTTTTGAGGCTCGGAGCGAAGGATTGGTGGAGGTTGACTACGGGATCTTATTCTGACGCGCAGCGGGCTGCGGTTACGTGGGATCAGTTACGAGAAATGTTCAGTACCCGTTATGTTCCACGGGTTGAGAGAGAGAGGTTGGCTCAGGAGTTCCTGGAGCTGAAGCAGGATTCAGAGTCGGTGACGGAGATCACCAGGATGTTTACTGAGAGGGCGATGTTTTGCCCAGAGTTTGCTTCAGAGCAGGCTCAGATGTCCTGATATCTGAGTATGCTCAAGAGGGACATCAGGCAGTTTGTGTCCACGCAAAGGTGTGATACCTTGTTAGAGATGCAGGAGGCCGCCAGGCGGCGGGAGTTAGAGATTGAGTTGCAGTTGCGAGAACAGAGGCAGGCCCCAGTGCAGTCGCAGCCGGCGCCGAAACGGTTCAAAAACCGTTGACTCCAGGATTGGGAGTCAGAGCAGCCACACTTGCGAAAAGTGTGGGAAGGGTCATACCGGAGTTTGTAGGTCCGGTGGTGCGTGTCGCAAGTGCGGAAGAGAGGGGCATTATGCGAGGGATTGCCGTCAGTCAGCCCCGGTGCAGGATATGAGGATTTGTTATCATTGCCATCAGGTTGGACACTTGAGGGCCAACTGCCCACATTTTGCTGCAGGATCGGTGCAGGCTCCAGCACCGGCCACTTTGAGGATTACTGGCAGGGGTCAGGGTGGAGCGGAGCCTCCGAGGGCTCAGGGACGCGCATTTCAGCTTACAACAGAGGAGGTCAGGGCAGAGCTAGATGCAGCTACGGGTATGTTTCCATTGTGATATCTTGTTACCTTGTTGATTGTGTAGTATGGTAAATCTGTCTGCCTTGTTCCGCATGTTTCATAGTATGATTGAGGATCTTAGTAGTTAGGAGTGGTAGTTAGTGTTCAGGAGGATTCTTGGTCGAAAGATAAGGTATATGATCTCGTTGCTTGGAATAGCGACTGCGTTGCGAGGAGTGTTCAGTTGAGATTCGAACTTCCTTGGAGTTCAGGTGTGCGATGGCGGAAGGGTTATACGGTGAAGGTTACTCACTCCCGAGGGAGTCAGTTCATGGATAAGAGGGAATATATGGAGTAAGTGGTATTTTGGGGACCATTAATATGTGCACATAAAACAATCAATCACATAACAATAAAATACTTTAAACACTTATAGTTGGTATCCGATCTATTGTATGGACTGCATAAGTATGATATGTGCACATAAAACAATCAATCACATAACAATCCACAACCAAACAAACAGTCTAACAGATCACATAGCATACCAACATCCTAACCAGGATTCCGACCTAACCGGTCACTAGCATAACATTACCCTATATCCCGGGTACCGACCTTAACCAGGTCACTAACATAACACCATCCTAAATACTAGGATGCAGATCTAGCAAAACAATAACATAACAAACAATACCCGGATTTCCATCCGATAAAGGTCTGGCCTTGGTGCCGTAGATCCTGTCGATATAGTGAGGATAACTCACCTCGCAATTGCCGACTGAAAGGATAAGATCAGCTGCTCCGATCACCGACACGAACTCCACCACCGAACACTACCAAAGAACCAATTCCATAAATACCAAAATCACCAAAATACCCTTGGAAGTCAAACTGGTCAACTCTTGGTCAAAGTCAAAGTCCTCAGTCAAAGTCAACCTCCCTGACTGACTCTACTCGCCGAGTCGACCCGTCGACTCGTCGAGTCCCTATACTCAGAAATTCCCATAACCCGAGTCTACTCGCCGAGTCACCCCAAGACTCGTCGAGTCCAACGATCTCCGAGTCCCATCCTGTCCAACTCACTGAGTCACCCCTCGACTTACTGATCTGCGTCTTAACCAAAAGAGGTTAGGGGTTCTGCGACTAGACTCGCCGAGTCCAAGAACAGACTCGTCGAGTCCAAGAACAGACTCGTCGAGTCCACGACAATCTTCAATAGACTCGCCGAGTTGTTCTTCCAACTCGTCGAGTCCAAGCTCATCATCATAAGACTCGCCGAGTTACTATGTGACTCAAAGTCTGATCTCTAGCCCGACTCGCCGGGTCATCTCCCAGACTCGTCGAGTCCATACGTGCATTCCCAAAATCTTGAGACACAAAGCTACTCCTTTGCTCCAAACAATAGAGCGGGGTCTCTAGGGTCCATTAGCAACATAAAGTTGCTACCTTTACGTGCATCAGTGAGGAGGATAGTGGTTCCAGACTGGGCCCACAACACTCATTAAGTCCATTATCCTCTTATTGGGCCAAGACCCAAAACCAAATCCTCATGCAAAGCCCAATATTGGCCCAATTTACTAAATTGGGCCCAACTTTCCAAACAGGCCTAGATCCAAGGTCCATAATAATTATTGGGTCCAATTTACTCCATCCATACAATTCAGTCACGGCCCAAGCCCAGCTAGCCCATAAACAGCCCAATTACTCAAGGCCCAAAATTAAAAACCCAACAGAGGGCGTACGCGGGGCGTACTCCTCTGATACGCGGGGCGTACGCACGTCTGCACCAAAAATCCTTCCATATGCTTAATGGCTTAAGCACTTAAGCCCATATGCCAGATCTAGTGACAAAAAGGGCCTAGGACTCATAAAGTCTCAATCTTTATCCTTTTGGACGTCCATAAAGCTCTTAACTCAAGGTCTTAACCCATTAAGACCTTCCTACTTCTTACATGGGACAACCAAAGCCATTGGGACCTCATTTTTCTTACTCAAGACCTCTCCAATGGTCTGAAAGGACAGCTCATCTTAACCAAAACACATCATGCATCATAATGGGGGGTTTTTGGGACAAGAATGGTGTCAAAACTTCACCACACTTAGATCTACACAAAATAGATGTCAAGCAAGAAGCTTTATACCTTTAGGAGCTCTTGAACCACCAGAAAACTTCAGATCTACACGATGGCCTTTTTCCTCTACTCACTAGATGCAACACCTTCTTCTCAAAACTCTCCAAATTCACTTCCAAAGTTCACACACTCAAGAAGTTGGCTAGGGTTTGGGGAAAACGACTCTAAACAGTGGATGCTAGGGTAAGGGAGGGTTATGAGCTCTTAAAGTTGTTTAAATAGCCTCCATACCCGAAATATTAGGGTTTCTGGATGATAGACGTACGCTGGGCGTACATCCAGTACGTTGGGCGTACGTCGAGGGACTCCCGCGTTCATTTACTCCATTACGCTGGGCGTACATCCAACTTACGCTGGGCGTACCCAGCCAAACACGTGCATGCATGCTTAGCATGCATGGGACCCCTTTGCCAAACTTCCCCCCCTAAGGGACCATTGATGCCAATATCTTTAATTTACAATATCTCCTCTATCCTAAGTCCGTTCCCGACGAACTTTATATCCACGTAAAGGTGGCGAAAAGCCCCACGCTTCTAGCAACACACCCCGGTTCGAAACCTTCTCGAATGAAACCCATTGCCCATAAAAGACCGAAACGCCCTTACTCTTGATCTCGGAAATTCATAAATAAATACTTTTAGAACGAGGCGTTACAATTCTCCCCCACTTAAATTAGGCTTTGTCCTCGAAGCCTGCGGCAACACGAACTTCCGGATGATACCCCCACAATGCATCCACTGATCTCAAACCGGCCCCGATTCCTTCAATCACTGCTATCGAATCCCTAAAATCCATCTCTTCCCTTGCAGGGTCCTGATCAACTGCTTCAAGCCGGCCATCGGCTTCTTTTCTCTGATGACAACACTCATCAACTAAGTGCCACCTGAAGACACTACATTACTTCCGTCCTACGCATACATTCGCAACCTGCGAAAACTGGATACCACAACACCCACTGAGCTCCGCCAAGACGCTAATTCATCTTCCTTCACCAAGATTGGCGATAACCCTGACAACTAGCAACCTGGAACGAATCCTCATGATGGAATACCCCAGGTTGGAATACCTCCACATATATAACCCAAGCCTACAACCATACTCAGAACTAAGGACCTTGTCCTTGCGTCACCCTCTAACCCTTCGGTTCGACACAACGGAGTGCAATCCACCCACACTTCCCTATCGCGATCTCTAGGTCCTTGACCTCCGACTGTAATATCCTTATGCAGTCCTCAGCACCGGTCTAGACATGCTGAAGGTTCTGAGAGTGGTCCAGATAGGCTGAAGGCCTGGAAGTGCGGTCCAGTCATGCTGAAGACTCTATATGTGTTAGTGGATCGGTAGAAAATTGTAACATTATGAGTCGGCTGGACTCGACGAGTCAGTGCTTGTCGAGGAAAAAACCCTAATCTTTGGGGTTGCACCCTATTTAAAGGACTTAATGTCCTCCCCTCAGCTCCCTTAGCCCCCTTTGAGAACCAGAAACCCTAGAATCGTGAGTGAGATCCATTGGAAGCAAATTGGAGCATTGTTATGTGTTTTGTGAAGAGATCTTGAAGATCAAGATGCTTGGATCAAGGAGATTTGTGGACATTCAGATTACTCTTCAGCATGAGGTCGTTTTGGAGGTAATGAATCGTTATCCTTGGCTTTCCCCTTTCTAGATCCATTTTCATGGAAGTTTTAGGGTTTGTTTGGAGATGATATTGTTGGATATAGTGTCTAAGTCCATAACTATATTTGGTATGTACTTGACCCGACCCGGCATGGTCCATTTGGGTTGCACTTCACCCGAACAATTTATGGATAATCGTTTGAGAATAGTATAAGTTATGATTTATTAATATATTATAAGTCCTAATATATTAATATAAAATCATATTATTTAATTAGTATTGATCTATAATTAATTTAGAATTAATTTAGAGATCAAAAGTATGACTAATTAAATATGGGCTCTTGTATTTATATAGTGTGGGCTAATGCTTATTTGGAATGGGCTAGGCTTGCATGGAAAGTCCATGGATACTCCATGGAGTTTTAACCCATGTATATCATGGAAATGAAAAGACATGGGTATTAGGGTTTACATGGATGTAACCCTAATCCACCACACTATATAAAGGAGGCTTTGGTTCTTGAAATTGCACTAGTTGACGTGTGTAAACTAAGAGGGCCGATTTCAAGAAGTTTGTGACTATTCTCTCAAGTTTCCAAGTTTGTGGTGATTTGTGACTTCCATTGGAGGCATCCACATTATTGGTGCTAGGCTCTCAAACTCCAAGCAATCAACTACTACTACAAGGTAAGTAATTCTACTAGTTTTATTTGATTCAAGTACCCTATGCCATGCTAGTTAGGATAAGAACCTTGGAAAAATAATTATTTGCATGTATCTTAGTCAAACATAGATCCAAGGTTTCTAGGGTTTCATGTACACCATAGGAGTGTTAGAATGCTCAAAACCCATCAGTGGTATCAGAGCCAGGTTTGTTTATTTGATACTTAATGCAAAAAAAAAAACTTGAAAATCGAAGTTTTGTTTAAAAGCTCGTATCAAAATTTCAAGTTTTGTATATGTACTTACGATTCTTGAAATTTTTGATATGAACATTCATAAACATATGAGTTTAGAAGATCATAGAAATTATGTGCTAATAATTGATTAGATTAATTCTTGATCTTTATGTGTTTTAATGGAGTCCATAACTAGTTCTTAAGTTATGGATAACCAAAATTCACATTTATAAATAACTATTAAAAGAACACATAGGTTACAAAAAATGAAGAGTCTTCATTTTTAATAACCATTAACTCATAAGTTATGAGAAATGAAAAGTTTTGAAAGTTTACAAAACTTGCCCTGAAGTTTTGGAACATGTAAAGTCATATTAAAAACTTTAGTTCCAACCCCTAGAATTTTAAAAGTTAAAATTCAACCCTTATACTTTATAATATTATAAGTTTAATAATATTTATATATGTATAAGATCAAGTCGTCTTACCGCTAGTACGCCTCATTCACGAAGCCGGTCTATAAGGGGGGTATAAGGTTGTTGCCTATAAAATGACAACTTAATGGGTGTCCACTCTCACCCACCGCTTCCTTGATCGGTGGAGGGTCGTTAGCCGAACGGGTAGGACAAGGACTTATAAATTCTCATTAAAAGTATAATGATAATACTAAAGTAACTAAACTTTATTGAATTCCCAATCTTAGTTATTTTAGGAAAATGTGAATAAGGTGCTAATCCATGAAATTACACTTTACACTTTGTTTAAGTCGTTAGTGGAGCGTGTGTGGTTAACCGACACATTAACTTGAACTTAACAAGGTAGGTAAAGGGTGACTTAATGTTTATCATAGTATCGATGGAGCGTGTGTGGTTAACCGGCACATCGATTGAGGGGTAATACATTAAGGGTACCAAGTAATTTGCATGGTTACTTCACACCTTGTTTTGTGATCCTCGGCATCCCAGTCACAAAACTTGAAGGGCACACTCGAGATTGAAACATGTCATTGAAGAAAGTTCAATGAATCTCAAAGAATCTAGGAGTTTCTAAACCAATTAAAACCTAATTAAATATTTCGTTTTTCATGGTGGAAATTGGTGAATCTTCATTCACCTGCCTTCAAATATCTTATAGCTTAGATTACGGCATCCCTCTTCTAAGTTATAAAATATTGTGTTGGGTCCTAGCCTTAATATTACATTTGGGTGTTTTGTTAAGGACTATCTCTATATCTAATCTAATCTATTCCCTCTTCTTTTCAGATGTCTTCCAATAACAATGCTTCTGGCTCAAACCCTACTAGCTCCTTCTCTCTCATGAATCTTTGTGGGAGAGTCATCTTTGATGGGTCCAACTTTACAGATTGGATTGGAAACATCAGGATGGTCACTCGGTATGAGAACAAAGAATATGTTCTCGACAAGGAGCTGAAGGTACCCGAGCCAACTGCTACTCCTGAAGAGCTTGCTGAATATGAGGTACATGAAAGAGATGCTACAAAAGTGGCATGCATCATGATGGCCACCATGACAGCCGAGCCTATGAGGACTATTATCCTTTTGAGATGCACCAGGACTTGATGGACCGCTACCATCAAAGTGCTCGTCAAGAGCGATATGAAATAATCTCCTCCATGATAACAACCCGAATGAAGGATGGTGAACCCATCACGGGCCACATGCAGAAAATGCAAAGGTATGTGGACCATTAACTGAAGCTGAATGTGAACTTCCCTGAGGAGTTAGCAATAGACATCATTTTGCACTCCTTGCCATCGTGTTATGATCAATTCCGCATGACATATCACATGAACAAGGAAGAAGTCACCCTCAGCAAACTTCAAGGACTCTTGAAGACCGCCGAAAGTGGTCTAAAGGGTAAGTCGGTTGTTACTACTCCTACTCCTACTCCAATTGTGGCCAATGTCTTGGCAATCGGGCATGGCAAAGGGTAGAAGAGAAAGAACCCTTCTAAGGGTACCAAGGGTAAGACCCTTGAAGGCTCCTCTTCAAGCAAAACCAAGAAAGGTTTTGTCACTCCTTCTGCTAACCCTAATGAGGCTGAATGCTTCTATTTCCATGAAAAGTCGCACTGGAAGCAAAACTGCTCAAAGTACCAGCAAGATTTGAAGGATGGGAAAGTAAAACCCAACCATGCAGGTATATACACTATATTGTCTAATAACTCACCTCATTCTAAGTCTTGGGTCCTTGATACAGGTTGTGGTATTCACATATGTTGTGATTTGCAGGGACTAAAAAGAAGTGAGAATGTGGAGCAGGGAAAGATAAACTTGATCATGGGAAACAGGAAAGCTTCACCTGTCACCAAGATAGGAGTTTATTCCTTAGTGCTAAATAGTGGGTTTACATTAGATTTGAATAAATGTTATTATTCGCCAGAAATGGCAAGAAATGTTATTTCCTTTCATGCATTGTATAAACAAGGTTTTACCTTTTATTTTGATAATAATAATGGTAGTATTGATGCTTTCTTTAATAATGTTCTTTATTTTAAAGCATTACCTTGTGATGGCGTGTATAAAACTGTATCTGTTGTAGATAATCTAGGAAATAATGTATTGTGTATTAACTCTTCCACTAGCTTAGATAAAGCATCCTTATGGCATTGTCATCTTGGACATGTAAGCAAGAAACGCATAGGCCAACTCCAAAAGGATGGAGTCTTGGAGTCATTTGACCTAAAGTCAGATGATAGTTGTGAATCTTGTTTGCTTGGTAAAATGACAAAGTCACCTTTTACTGGCACTTGTGCTAGGGGTGAAGGTTTGTTGGACCTCATACACACGGATGTGTGTGGACCCTTCAGAACCGCCACAAGAGATGCTAATCGGTTCTATGTGACTTTTACTGATGATTTTAGTAGATATGGATATGTCTACCTAATCAAGCATAAGTCAGAAACCTTTGAGAAATTCAAAGAGTTTAAGCAAGAAGTGGAGAATCAGTTGGGCAGGAACATTAAGATGCTTCGATCCGATCGTGGTGGTGAGTATCTTAGTACTGAGTTCCTTGACTATCTTAAGGAATGTGGGATTGTCTCACAATTGACATCTCGTACGACACCACAGTTGAATGGTGTAGCTGAGAGGCGCAATCGGACCTTGTTGGACATGGTTCGTTCCATGATGAGTCGAGCTTCGCTACCAATCTCATTTTGGGGGTATGCCTTAGAGACTGTCGCCCATATCCTTAATCTAGTCCCTACAAAGAAGGTTGCCAAAACACCTCACGAGGTGTGGACTGGAAAAGTTCCCAATCTAGACCACATCAAGATTTGGGGTTGCGAGGCTTTCGTGAGATGCGAGACTCACGATAAGCTCGAACCCCGAAGCGAAAGGTGTATTTTCATCGGCTACCCACAGAAATCCTTTGGTTACATCTTCTACAGACCCAGTGATAATGTGGTCTTTGTAGCAAGAAGATGATTCTTTCGAGAGAGAGAATTCATGAGCCAAGGAGACAGTGGGAGGCAAATTGACCTTGAGGAAATTCAAGAGTCAAGTGGTGAAGGAACCTCAAACCCTAGCCCTCAACCTGAGGAGGAAACTGAGCCGACTGAAGAATCTATACCTCTGAGGCGTTCCACCAGAGTTAGGAATGCACCTGAGCATTATTATGGTTTTCATATTACTGCAGAAGGTGAGACACTTATCAGTGATAACACACTGGTAAATCTGGATGAGCCTAACAGCTACACGGAAACCATGGCGGGCCCTGAGGCTGCTAAATGGAAATAGGCTATGGATAGCGAGATACAGTCCATGTATGACAATCAAGTTTGGAACTTGGTTGACAATGTACCTGATCGTAAGATAGTTGGGTGCAAATGGATCTTCAAGAAGAAGACCGACATGGATGGTAATGTACACACTTATAAGGCACGACTGGTTGCAAAGGGTTATTCTCAAACTCTGGGAGTTGATTATGATGAGACCTTTTCACCAATGGCCAAGATTAAGTCTATTAGGGTTCTGTTAGCCATTGCTTCATTTCATGATTATGAAATATGGCAAATGGATGTCAAAACCGCTTTCCTTAATGGATACTTGGTTGAAGATGTTTACATGGTTCAGCCAGAGGGTTTTGTCAGTACAGAGTACCCCAGTAGAGTGTGTAAGCTCGAGAAATCCATTTATGGATTAAAACAGGCACCTCGCAGATGGAATCTTTGCTTTGATGAGAAAGTCAAAGAATTTGGCTTTTCAAGGAGTGAAGATGAATCTTGTGTCTATATCAAGGCTAGTGGGAGTATAGTCAGCATTTTGGTACTGTATGTGGATGACATACTACTCATAGGAAATGACATCCCAACCCTGCAGGAAGTAAAGTCCTGGCTTGGGAAGTGTTTCGCTATGAAGGACCTTGGAGAAGCTGCCTATATCCTAGGGATAAGGATTTGAGAAACATGAGTAAAAGACTAATTGGACTTAGTCAAAGCACCTATGTGGACAAAGTGTTGAAAAGGTTCAACATGCATAACTCCAAGAAAGGAGAGTTACCCATCCAGAGTAACGCCAGATTGAGTAAGACACAAAGCCCTAGTCCTGAGGCTGAGATAGCAGAAATGAGTCGAATACCTTATGCTTCAACTGTAGGATCGATCATGTATGCTATGACGTGTACTCGACCTGATGTAGCCTTTGCTTTGAGCATGGTTAGCAGGTATCATGGGAACCCTGGCAAGGCACACTGGACTGCGGTAAATAATATCCTCAAGTACCTACGGAGGACTAAGGACTGGGTCCTTACCCTCGGTGGCAGTGAGGACTTGAGAGTTGTAGGGTACAGTGATGCTAGCTTTCAGACTGACAGGGATAATTTCGGCTCTCAGTCGGGCTGGGTCTTTACTCTAAACGGAGGGGCAATTACTTGGAAAAGTTCCAAGCAGGAGACAGTGGCTGATTCCACTTGTGAATCAGAGTATATAGCAGCAAGCGAGGCAGTAAAGGAGGCTATATGGCTAAAGAACTTCATCGGAGACCTTGGAGTTGTACCAGCTATAAAGGAGCCAATGGAGATTTTCTGTGACAGCAATAGTGCGGTTGCCTTAGCCAAGGAACCAAGAGATCATGGGAGATCCAGACACATTGACAGAAAATATCACTTCATCAGACATCGAATAGAAGAAGGAATCCTCGTGGCAAAGAGGGTATCATCGGATGAGAACCCAGCAGATCCCCTCACGAAGGGACTGACTCAGGCTAAGCATCTCCAGCATGCTCGGAGCATAGGGTTGAAGGATGATATTAGTTTTAGTAGTTAGATAATCTTGAAATTTGTAAAATGTAAGTGACATTTGATGATAAATAAAAGCTGTTATTTATGAGTAAAGTGTTGCTATCTCTTGTCAATCGTTTACTATTATTTCTTTTTGCATGTTTTGAATTCCAGAATAATTATGTTATGGTTTATATCATATTATTCAAACTCTCCACAGTCGGTCATATGTTGGAAGTAGATATGAATCAAGACTGTCATGGGTTGGCTTGTAGAGGTCTAAGATGTTAGACAAAGCGGGGCTACAACACTCATGAGTGCTCATAAGTTCTGAGTATTGGATTCAACCCACGCTCACTTGTATCACTTCATGGAATTTATCTCGAGTGATCGTGAGACGGTAATATCATATAAGTCTTCAAACCTAGAGATATGATTTGTTGCCTATGAGTTGGTTATGCATTGATTGCACGAAAACGCATTGGTAACTCGATGTTATAAACTGTGCCTTTGTGTGTAGTTCAACAAGTAGTAGAGCAAACATATGATTCGAAGTTTATCTGTTCCTTCTAGGATTAGAAGCGATATCTGGGCCCCTCGATGATTTTGTTTTGACCTATGTACCGGGCCCGGTCAGAACTAAATTGATGTGTTCAGTTAAGTTCTATGTCAAACAAATCGGAAATCGGGAAACAAATGTTGGACAATAAGAAGGACCATGTTCCATGTATTTGTCCGACTGATATCTAGAACAGAGGATTATATGATCACTTATCTAAAATGGCGCTTCATAGTTCAACAGAGTTTAAATAGCTACGATTGCTGATCGGTTCCTGAAGTCATACTTGCAACTATAGTTATTAGACTTATCCAAGTGGGAGACTGTTGGATATAGTGTCTAAGTCCATAACTATATTTGGTATGTACTTGACCCGACCCGGAATGGTCCATTTGGGTTGCACTTCACCCGAACAATTTATGGATAATCGTTTGAGAATAGTATAAGTTATGATTTATTAATATATTATAAGTCCTAATATATTAATATAAAATCATATTATTTAATTAGTATTGATCTATAATTAATTTAGAATTAATTTAGAGATCAAAAGTATGACTAGTTAAATATGGGCTCTTGTATTTATATAGTGTGGGCTAATGCTTATTTGGTATGGGCTAGGCTTGCATGGAAAGTCCATGGATACTCCATGTAGTTTTAACCCATGGATCTCATGGAAATGAAAAGACATGGGTATTAGGGTTTACATGGATGTAACCCTAATCCACCACACTATATAAAGGAGGCTTTGGTTCTTGAAATTGCACTAGTTGATGTGTGTAAACTAAGAGGGCCGATTTCAAGAAGTTTATGACTATTCTCTCAAGTTTCCAAGTTTGTGGTGATTTGTGACTTACATTTGAGGCATCCACATTATTGGTGCTAGGCTCTCAAACTCCAAGCAATCAACTACTACTACAAGGTAAGTAATTCTACTAGTTTTATTTGATTCAAGTACCTCATGCCATGCTAGTTAGGATAAGAACCTTCGAAAAATAATTATTTGCATGTATCTTAGTCAAACATAGATCCAAGGTTTCTAGGGTTGCATGTACACCATAGGAGTGTTATAATGCTCAAAACCCATCAGATATGATGAGATATTGGTGTATAAGTTAGATCTGGAGTTGAAACTCCAGATCTGAGCTCTATTTGGATCAAAGATGCAGAAAGCCCTTTTGGTTGCTATGCAAAAGCCTTTCCCCAAGAGTTAAGTTCCTTTCTAGCTTGGTTTTTGGTATTATGGGGCAAGAAGTACGTAAAGGTAGCAACTTTATGTTGCTAATGGACTCTAGAGACCCCGATCTATTATTTGGAGCAAAGGAGTAGCTCTGTGTCTCGAGATTTTGGGAATGCACGTATGGACTCGACGAGTCTGGGAGATGACTCGGCGAGTCGGGCTAGAGATCAAACTTTGAGTCAAGTAGTAACTCGGAGAGTCGCATGGGTGACTCGGCGAGTCTTATGATGATGAGCTTGGACTCGACGAGTTGGAAGAACAACTCGGCGAGTCTATTGAAGATTGTCGTGGACTCGACGAGTCTGTTCTTGGACTCGGCGAGTCTGGTCGCAGAACCCCTAACCTCTTTTGGTTAAGACGCAGATCAGTGAGTCGAGGGGTGACTCAGTGAGTTGGACAGGATGGGACTCGGAGATCGTTGGACTCGACGAGTCTTGGTGTGACTCGGCGAGTAGACTCGGGTTATGGGAATTTCTGAGTATAGGGACTCGACGAGTCGACGGGTCGACTCGACGAGTAGAGTCATTCAGGGAGGTTGACTTTGACTGAGGACTTTGACTTTAACCAAGAGTTGACCAGTTTGACTTCCAAGGGTATTTTGGTGATTTTGGTATTTATAAAATTGGTTCTTTGGTAGTGTTCGGTGGTGGAGTTCGTGTCGGTGATCGGAGCAGCTGATTTTATCCTTTCAGTTGGCAATTGCGAGGTGAGTTATCCTCACTATATCGACAGGGTCTACGGCACCAAGGCTGGCCCTTTATCGGATGGAAATCCGGGTATTGTTTGTTATGTTATTGTTTTGCTAGATCTGCATCCTGGTATTTAGGATGATGTTATGTTAGTGACCTGGTTAAGGTCGGTACCCGGGATATAGGGTAATGTTATGCGAGTGACCGGTTAGGTCGGAATCCTGGTTAGGATGTTGATATGCTATGTGATCTGTTAGACTGTTTGTCTGGTTTAGGATTGTTATGTGATTGATTGTTTTATGTGCACATGGTTGTTTGACGGGGGTTGGGTTGAGGCGGGTCCTGCTTTGTGCTGAAGGCCAACATACCCAAGGCGGACCGGATATTCCGAAGGCCCAGCGAGCGGTTCAGATAGGCTGAAGGCCCCAAGAGGGCGGACCAGACGTGCCGAGGCTCGGGGAGTGGACCAGGCCGACTGAAGGCCCGGTGCGGGCGGACCAGTCATACTGTAGACTCAGAGAGTGGACTAGGTGGATTGAAGGCCCGGTGCGGGCGGACCAATCACACTGTAGACTCGACGTACATGGCTAGACTCGGAGGGTGGACCAGGTGGACTGAAGGCCCGGTGCGGGCGGACCAGTTACACAGTAGACCCGATGTGCATGGCTGTTCTATTTATGATATGTTATGAGTATGATATATGTGGTTGGTATTTTGGGGGTAACTCACTAAGCTTTCGGGCTTACAGTTTCAGTGTATTGTTACAGGTACTTCAGGAGATCGTGGCAAGGCGAAGGCGTGATCGTACCGCTCCTCATGTTTTATAATTTATATGATATGGTTCTGGGGGATACTCTGATGTTTAAACTATTTTGAAAACGAGTTGTATGCACGTAATGGTTTTTGAATGACTTAAAATGTTTTAATTTGGCTCAAATTTTATGGATGTTACAAGTTGGTATCAGAGCCTTGGTTTGAGTGAATTGGAGGAACATTCGTGTGAATCCAGTCTCAAATCAAGGAGGGATTTTCAAAAGGTTTTCGAAATAAGTAAAGGAGGATGCAGAGGGTACGATCAGCCAGAGCCAGTAAGTAGACCCCAAAATACCATACAAGTTATTTGATTATGTGATATGTTAGAACATCATGCTAGTACTAGGCTAGGGATCTTCAGGAATTGCATGATAGAATTGTCTGATTACGTGATGCCTATTAGCCTAGGGTTTTCCTTATTTGAGATATGCAACTTTTCCTCTAGGAGTGAGGATTGAGCGGGTGTGTGTATATGGTTAGAGTGTTGTGGTGATACTTGAGACAAATATGGGTAGGTGTGGAAGGTAGTATGGGCCCGTACTACTGAAAATATAGGACCCATACGCGTATCAAGGAAGTCACAACTCTCTAGGGTATCGGTTATGAGATAGTCCCTGGGTGAATATGTGATGTGTCTAAGGGTCTTGTTGGTGTATTGCAGTATGGCGATTACGAGGCGTTTCGGGGCAGGATCCGGTTCGGGATCAGGATCGGGAGAGGGTGGTCAGGATGGGTCAGTACCACCCGAGGTCATTAGTCAGATGAGTACGGACGAGTTGGATGCCAGGATTCGCGAGATCCTACATGATGAGGTTGCTGCTATGTTCCGGGCCAAGTTGCCGGAAATGTTTGGGTCGATCAAGACTGCCATGGTTGAGTACTTTGATGAGCGCTATGCAGCTCTTGCGGAGGCGGCTGCCGCGGCAGCTACATCGGCTGTAGCAGTGGCAGGGGGAGGAAGCGTTCGAGGTTTTCAGTATCGGGACTTCGATAATACGAAGCCCCCTACTTTCGATGGAGTTCAGGATCCGATCGTTGCTATGAGGTGGTTGTCATACGTGGAGGGATGTTTCTTCACGTGTTCATGCCCTGCTGATCAGAGGGTGAGGTGTGCTCTGAACCTTTTGAGGCTCGGAGCGAAGGATTGGTGGAGGTTGACTACGGGATCTTATTCTGACGCGCAGCGGGCTGCGGTTACGTGGGATCAGTTACGAGAAATGTTCAGTACCCGTTATGTTCCACGGGTTGAGAGAGAGAGGTTGGCTCAGGAGTTCCTGGAGCTGAAGCAGGATTCAGAGTCGGTGACGGAGATCACCAGGATGTTTACTGAGAGGGCGATGTTTTGCCCAGAGTTTGCTTCAGAGCAGGCTCAGATGTCCTGATATTTGAGTATGCTCAAGAGGGACATCAGGCAGTTTGTGTCCACGCAAAGGTGTGATACCTTGTTAGAGCTGCAGGAGGCCGCCAGGCGGCGGGAGTTAGAGATTGAGTTGCAGTTGCGAGAGCAGAGGCAGGCCCCAGTGCAGTCGCAGCCGGCGCCGAAACGGTTCAAAACCGTTAACTCCAGGATTGGGAGTCAGAGCAGCCACACTTGCGAAAAGTGTGGGAAGGGTCATACCGGAGTTTGTAGGTCCGATGGTGCGTGTCGCAAGCACGAAAGAAAGGGGCATTATGCGAGGGATTGCCGTCAGTCAGCCCCGGTGCAGGATATGAGGATTTGTTATCATTGCCATCAGGTTGGACACTTGAGGGCCAACTGCCCACAGTTTGCTGCAGGATCGGTGCAGGCTCCAGCACCGGCCACTTTGAGGATTACTGATAGGGGTCAGGGTGGAGCGGAGCCTCCGAGGGCTCAGGGACGCGCATTTCAGCTTACAACAGAGGAGGTCAGGGCAGAGCCAGATGCAGCTGCGGGTATGTTTCCATTGTGATATCTTGTTACCTTGTTGATTGTGTAGTATGGTAAATTTGTCTGTCTTGTTCCGCATGTTTCATAGTATGATTGAGGATCTTAGTAGTTAGGAGTGGTAGTTAGTGTTCAGGAGGATTCTTGGTCGAAAGATAAGGTATATGATCTCGTTGCTTGGAATAGCGACCGCGTTGCGAGGAGTGTTCAGTTGAGATTCGAACTTCCTTGGAGTTCAGGTGTGCGATGGCGGAAGGGTTATACGGTGAAGGTTACTCACTCCCGAGGGAGTCAGTTCATGGATAAGAGGGAATATATGGAGTAAGTGGTATTTTGGGGACCATTAATATGTGCACATAAAACAATCAATCACATAACAATAAAATAGTTTAAACACTTACAGTTGGTATCCGATCTATTGTATGGACTGCATAAGTATGATATGTGCACATAAAACAATCAATCACATAACAATCCTCAACCAGACAAACAGTCTAACAGATCACATAGCATATCAACATCCTAACCAGGATTCCGACCTAACCGGTCACTAGCATAACATTACCCTATATCCCGGGTACCGACCTTAACCAGGTCACTAACATAACACCATCCTAAATACTAGGATGCAGATCTAGCAAAACAATAACATAACAAACAATACCCGGATTTCCATCCGATAAAAGGGCCGGCCTTGGTGCCGTAGACCCTGTCGATATAGTGAGGATAACTCACCTCGCAATTGCCGACTGAAAGGATAAGATCAGCTGCTCCGATCACTGACACGAACTCCACCACCGAACACTACCAAAGAACCAATTCCATAAATACCAAAATCACCAAAATACCCTTGGAAGTCAAACTGGTCAACTCTTGGTCAAAGTCAAAGTCCTCAGTCAAAGTCAACCTCCCTGACTGACTCTACTCGCCGGGTCGACCCGTCGAGTCCCTATACTCAGAAATTCCCATAACCCGAGTCTACTCGTCGAGTCACCCCAAGACTCGTCGAGTCCAACGATCTCCGAGTCCCATCCTGTCCAACTCACTGAGTCACCCCTCGACTCACTGATCTGCGTCTTAACCAAAAGAGGTTAGGGGTTCTGCGACCAGACTCGCCGAGTCCAAGAACAGACTCGTCGAGTCCTCGCCAATCTTCAATAGACTCGCCGAGTTGTTCTTCCAACTCGTCGAGTCCAAGCTCATCATCATAAGACTCGCCGAGTCACCCATGCGACTCGCCGAGTTACTATGTGACTCAAAGTCTGATCTCTAGCCCGACTCGCCGAGTCATCTCCCAGACTCGTCGAGTCCATACGTGCATTCCCAAAATCTTGAGACACAAAGCTACTCCTTTGCTCCAAACAATAGAGCGGGGTCTCTAGGGTCCATTAGCAACATAAAGTTGCTACCTTTACGTGCATCAATGAGGAGGATAGTGGTTCCAGACTGGGCCCACAACACTCATTAAGTCCATTATCCTCTTATTGGGCCAAGACCCAAAACCAAATCCTCATGCAAAGCCCAATATTGGCCCAATTTACTAAATTGGGCCCAACTTTCCAAACGGGCCTAGATCCAAGGTCCATAATAATTATTGGGTCCAATTTACTCCATCCATACTATTCAGTCACGGCCCAAGCCCAGCTAGCCCATAAACAACCCAATTACTCAAGGCCCAAAATTAAAAACCCAACAGAGGGCGTACGCGGGGCGTACTCCTCTGGTACGCGGGGCGTACGCACATCTGCACCAAAAATCCTTCCATGTGCTTAATGACTTAAGCACTTAAGCCCATATACCAGATCTAGTGACAAAAAGGGCGTAGGACTCATAAAGTCTCAATCTTTATCCTTTTGGACGTCCATAAAGCTCTTAACTCAAGGTCTTAACCCATTAAGACCTTCCTACTTCTTACATGGGACAACCAAAGCCATTGGGACCTCATTTTTCTTACTCAAGACCTCTCCAATGGTCTGAAAGGACAGCTCAT
This sequence comes from Lactuca virosa, assembly GCF_052849685.1. Taxonomy (NCBI): domain Eukaryota; kingdom Viridiplantae; phylum Streptophyta; class Magnoliopsida; order Asterales; family Asteraceae; genus Lactuca; species Lactuca virosa. Next base: position 254,979,112 of record NC_136427.1, on the reverse strand, counting down.
CTTAACCAAAACACATCATGCATCATAATGGGGGTTTTTGGGACAAGAATGGTGTCAAAACTTCACCACACTTAGATCTACACAAAATAGATGTCAAGCAAGAAGCTTTATACCTTTAGGAGCTCTTGAACCACCAGAAAACTTTAGATCTACACGTTGGCCTTCTTCCTCTACTCACTAGATGCAACACCTTCTTCTCAAAACTCTCCAAATTCACTTCCAAAGTTCACACACTCAAGAAGTTGGCTAGGGTTTGGGGAAAACGGCTCTAAACAGGCTCAGATGTCCCGATATCTGAGTATGCTCAAGAGGGACATCAGGCAGTTTGTGTCCACGCAAAGGTGTGATACCTTGTTAGAGCTGCAGGAGGCCGCCAGGCAGCGGGAGTTAGAGATTGAGTTGCAGTTGCGAGAGCAGAGGCAGGCCCCAGTGCAGTCGCAGCCGGCGCCGAAACGGTTCAAAACCGTTGACTCCAGGATTGGGAGTCAGAGCAGCCACACTTGCGAAAAGTGTGGGAAGGGTCATACCGGAGTTTGTAGGTCCGGTGGTGCGTGCCGCAAGTGCAGAAGAGAGGGGCATTATGTGAGGGATTGCCGTCAGTCAGCCCCGGTGCAGGATATGAGGATTTGTTATCATTGCCATCAGGTTGGACACTTGAGGGCCAACTGCCCACAGTTTGCTGCAGGAACGGTGCAGGCTCCAGCACCGGCCAATTTGAGGATTACTGGCAGGGGTCAGGGTAGAGCGGAGCCTCCGAGGGCTCAGGGACGCGCTTTTCAGCTTACAGCAGAGGAGGTCAGGGCAGAGCCGGATGCAGCTGCGGGTATGTTTCCTTTTTGATATCTTGTTATCTTGTTGATTGTGTAGTATTGTAAATATGTCTGCCTTGTTCCGCATGTTTCATAGTATGATTGAGGATCTTAGTAGTTAGGAGTGGTAGTTAGTGTTCAGGAGGATTCTTGGTCGAAAGATAAGGTATATGATCTCATTACTTGGAATAGCGACTGCGTTGCGAGGAGTGTTCAGTTGAGATTCGAACTTCCTTGGAGTTCAGGTGTGCGATGGCGGAAGGGTTATACGGTGAAGGTTACTCACTCCCGAGGGAGTCAGTTCATGGATAAGAGGGAATATATGGAGTAAGGGCGATTGAGCCATGCTGGTTTTGGGAACGGTGGTTAGTAGTCGATGAACTAAGTGGGGGAGAATTGGAAAATTCTCCGGTGGAACAACATGCATCCAGGGATGGTTAGCTGTTGGATTTCAGCGTTGTGCTGGCCGAGAATGTGGAGATAGACACGTGGGGCAGGGAACAGACCATGGTTTTCAGAGAAAGTGATTGGTTGTTGAGAGGCCTGGGATCAGGCCGGGGTAAAAGATTCATAGAACGGATGTGGAGTTCGGAACCCCTAGAGGGCTAGAACAGACTGCATGGGAGGGATTCCCGGAAGGAATGGTTCAGGGTGATGTGCGACGGCATTTGAGCGGTCCGGATAGACTAGGCTGGGAGGCGTACCAGTCAGGCCGAAGGCTCGGGGAACGGTCCAGACAGGCTGAAGGCCCAGGAGGGCGGTACAGACATGCTGAAGGTTCTGAGAGTGGTCCAGATAGGCTGAAGGCCTGGGAAGGCGGTCCAGTCATGCTGAAGACTCTGTATGTGTTCATGGATCGATAGGAGGAGAATGAGTGAATAAGTCACCATGCAATAGTAATCGATATGGTCTGGCCCCAAGTATTGATCATGATGATGGAGTCGGCCTGAGGTTCAGGGAACGGTCCAGACAGGCTGAAGGCCCAGGAGGGCGGTCCAGACATGTTGAAGGTTCTGAGAGTGGTCCAGATAGGCTGAAGGCCTGGAAGGGCGGTCCAGTCATGCTGAAGACTTTGTATGTGTTAGTGGATCGGTAGAGTGGAGTTTAGCTCAGTGGCACTTATAAGTGCGGTTATGATTGTGGAGTAGACTTCCTGGAAAGGAAACGTATGTAACTCCGGAAGGAGTGTGGGTCCTCTGAAAGGGAGGCAGTGGAGTAAATGGATGATCGAAAGTGCTTCAGTTATTGGTAGTAAGCACTAGGAGTGTACCAGATATATGGAAGCACATACGGGTTGGATTCCCGTTGAGGTTGTGGAAATGTTGGATGATGCGCAGGCATGTTTTCGGTCTCCTTGGAAGAGGATGAGGATAGTGGTTCCAGATCGGGGAATGGGACAGAGGAAGGTGATTCAGCAGGATAACAGACTCGGGAGCAGTCTGGACCGGTGCTGAGGATTGCATAAGGATATTACAGTCGGAGGTCAAGGACCTAGAGATCGCGATAGGGAAGTGTGGGTGGATTGCACTCCGTTGTGTCGGACCGAAGGGTTCGAGGGTGACGCAAGGACAAGGTCCTTAGTTTCGAGTATGGTTGTAGGCTTGGTTTATGTATGTGGAGGTATTCCAACCTGGGGTATTCCATCATGAGGATTCGTTCCAGGTTGCTAGTTGTCAGGGTTATCGCCAATCTTGGGCGAAGGAAGATGAATTAGTGTCTTGGCGGAGCTCAGTGGGTGTTGTGGTATCCAGTTTTCACAGGTTGCGAATGAATGCGTAAGACGGAAGTAAGGTAGTGTCTTCAGGTGGCACTTAGTTGATGAGTGTTGTCATCAGAGAAAAGAAGCCGATGGCCGGCTTGAAGCAGTTGATTAGGACCCTGCAAGGGAAGAGATGGATTTTAGGGATTCGATAGCAGTGATTGAAGGAATCTGGGCCGGTTTGAGATCAGTGGATGCATTGTGGGAGTATCATCCGGAAGTTCGTGTTGTCGCAGGCTTCGAGGACGAAGCCTAATTTAAGTGGGGGAGGATTGTAACATCCCAAGTTCGGAAGCAAGAAGTTGAAGGGTGCTAAGTGAAAATAAAGGAAGGGACTCGGCGAGTAGGTCTCTTGACTCGCCGAGTCGAAGCGGGTGCGTGGCACGGGGTTAAGTGGCCTGACTCGGCGAGTCGGCGGCTGGACTCGACGAGTCAGTGCTGGTCGAGGAAAAACCCTAATCTTCGGGGTTGCACCCTATTTAAAGGACTTAATGTCCTCCCCTCAGCTCCCTTAGCCCCCTTTGAGACCCAGAAACCCTAGAATCATGAGTGAGAGCCATTGGAAGCAAATTGGAGCATTGTTAAGTGTTTTGTGAAGAGATCTTGAAGATCGAGAAGCTTGGATCAAGGAGATTTGTGGAGATTCAGATTACTCTTCAGCAGGAGGTCGTTTTGGAGGTAATGAATCGTTATCCTTGGCTTTCCCCTTTCTAGATCCATTTTCATGGAAGTTTTAGGGCTTGTTTGGAGATGATATGATGAGATCTTGGTGTATAAGTTAGATATGGAGTTGAAACTCCAGATCTGAGCTCTATTTGGATCAAAGATGCAGAAAGCCCTTTTGGTTGTTATGCAAAAGCCTTTCCCCAAGAGTTAAGTCCCTTTCTAGCTTGGTTTTTGGTATTATGGGGCAAGAAGCACGTAAAGGTAGCAACTTTATGTTGCTAATGGACTCTAGAGACCCCGATCTATTGTTTGGAGCAAAGGAGTAGCTCTGTGTCTCGAGATTTTGGGAATGCACGTATGGACTCGACGAGTCTGGGAGATGACTCGGCGAGTCGGGCTAGAGATCAGACTTTGAGTCACGTAGTAACTCGGCGAGTCGCATGGGTGACTCGGCGAGTCTTATGATGATGAGCTTGGACTCAACGAGTTGGAAGAACAACTCGGCGAGTCTATTGAAGATTCGCGTGGAGGTCGTGTCGGTGATCGGAGCAGCTGATCTTATCCTTTCAGTCGGCAATTGCGAGGTGAGTTATCCTCACTATATCGACAGGGTCTACGGCACCAAGGCCGGCCCTTTATCGGATGGAAATTCGGGTATTGTTTGTTATGTTATTGTTTTGCTAGATCTACATCCTGGCATTTAGGATGGTGTTATGTTAGTGACCTGGTTAAGGTCGGTACCCGGGATATAGGGTAATGTTATGCTAGTGACCGGTTAGGTCGGAATCCTGGTTAGGATGTTGATATGCTATGTGATCTGTTAGACTGTTTGTCTGGTTGAGGATTGTTATGTGATTGATTGTTTTATGTGCACATATCATACTTATGCAGTCCATACAATAGATCAGATACCAACTATAAGTGTTTAAACTATTTTATTGTTATGTGATTGATTGTTTTATGTGCACATATTAATGGTCTCCAAAATACCACTTACTCCATATATTCCCTCTTATCCATGAACTGAGGTCCCATAGGCTTTGATTGTCTCATGTGTGATGTAGGTGGATCTTAATGGATTAAGACCTTGAGTTAAGAGCTTTATGGACGTCCCAAGTAATAAAGTTTGAGACTTTATGAATCCTAGGCATGTTTGGTCGATGGATCTGAAGTTTGGGCTTAAGAGCTTAAGCCATTAAGAACTTATGTGGAATTTTAGTTCAGCGAGATTACGCCCCGCACAAGCTGATATACGCCCAGCGTAGTGGGTCAGTGTCCCGTTCCCAGTCCGCGAGAATCGAAGTACGCCCAGCGTACCAAGAGGGGTACGCCCAGCATACTCCCTCTGTTGGGTTTTTGATTTTGGGCCTTAAGTGATTGGGCTGTTTATGGGCTAGTAGGGCTTGGGCCGTGACTGAACATTATGGATGGAGTAATTTAGACCCAATAATTATTATGGACCTTGGATCTAGGCCCATTTGGTGAGGTGGGCCCAATTTAGTAAATTGGGCCAATATTGGGCTTTGCATGAGGATTTGGTTTTGGGTCTTGGCCCAATAAGAGGATAATGGACTTAATGAGTGTTGTGGGCCCTTGGCCTAGAAAGTCATGTTGGATTCTAACTTGGTGATTATCATGTGATAGTTGGGAGTCCCGGTGAGTCAGCGGTCAGAGATTTGCAGGATTTCGGCAGTTGCAAGGTGAGTTATCCTCACTATATCGACAGGGTCTACGACACCAAGGCCGACCCTTTATCGGATGGAAATCCGGGTATTGTTTGTTATGTTATTGTTTTGCTAGATGTGCATCCTGGTATTTAGGATGGTGTTATGTTAGTGACCTGGTTAAGGTCGATACCCGGGATATAGGGTAATGTTATGCTAGTGACCGGTTAGGTCGGAATCCTGGTTAGGATGTTGATATGCTATGTGATCTGTTAGACTGTTTGTCTGGTTGAGGATTGTTATGTGATTAATTGTTGTATGTGCACATGGTTGTTTGACGGGGGTTGGGTTGAGGCGGGTCCTGCTTTGTGCTGTAGGCCAACATACCCAGGGCAGACCGGATGTTCCGAAGGCCCAGCGAGCGGTCCGGATAGGCTGAAGGCCCCAAGAGGGCGGACCAGACGTGTCGAGGCTCGGAGAGTGGACCAGGCCGACTGAAGGCCCGATGCGGGCGGACCAGTCATATTGTAGACTCATAGAGTGGACCAGGTGGATTGAAGGCCCGGTGCAGGCGGACCAATCACACTGTAGACTCGACGTACATGGCTAGACTCGGAGGGTGGACCAGGTGGACTGAAGGCCCGGTGTGGGCGGACCAGTTACACAGTAGACCCGATGTGCATGGCTGTTCTATTTATGATATGTTATGAGTACGACATATGTGGTTGATATTTTGGGGGTAACTCACTAAGCTTTCGGGCTTACAGTTTCAGTGTATTGTTTTAGGTACTTCAGGAGATCGTGGCAAGGTGAAGGCGTGATCGTACCGCTCCTCATGTTTTATGATTTATATGATATGGTTCTGGGGGATACTCTGATGTTTAAACTATTTTGAAAACGAGTTGTATGAACGTAATGGTTTTTGAATGATTTAAAATGTTTTAATTTGGCTCAAATTTTATGGGTGTTACATCTCACCAAGGGTTAGGATGCGTATTGATGCAATGAAATAAAGTCATTGCATATGCATCAAAGCCAAATAGGACAAACTACACCACCCTATAAACCAAACTAGACATGGGTACTTCATATCACCTTCAAACGGATGAACAAAGTGAAAGGACAATACAAACCCTAGAAAACATGATCCGCACCTGTGTGATAGACTTCGGTAATGCATGTGATACTCACTTTTCGTTAGTCGATTTTTCATATAATTATCACACTAGCATAAAGGCCGCTCCATTTGGGGCCTTGTACGGGCGCAAATTTCGTTCTCCAATATGCTGGGCAGAAGTTGGAGATACTCAACTAGCTAAATAACATGTTGGAGACACTCTACTCACTGGTCCCGAGATCATTCATGAAACAACAGAGAAGATCGATCAAATAAAGGAACGATTAAAAGACGCACGTAGTCGACAGAAGAGCTATGCTGACATCACACGCAAACCATTAGAATTCAAAGTAGGAGAATGTGTCCTGCTAAAAGTTGCTCCACGGAAGGGTGTAATCAGATTTGGATAAGGAGGTAAGCTAAACCCCCGTTACATTGGACCTTTCTAAATCCTAGCAAGGGTTGGTTCGGTGCCTTACAAGCTACCTAAAGAACTCAGCAAAGTCCAAGATACCTTCCACGTATTTAATCTTAAAAAGTGCCTCTCTGATGAGAACCTTGTCATTCCACTCAATGAGATCCATGTCAACAGTAACCTTCACTTCATGGAGCAACCGGTGGAGATCATGGATCGAGACATCAAAAGACTCAAGCAAATTCGCATACATATAGTAAAAGTCTGATGGAACTCTCGTAGAGGGTCGTAGTCTAACATGGGAACGAGAGGATCAAATGAAACAAATGTATCCGCAATTGTTCAACGATTCTCCCCCACTAGTGGAACAACATAATGATAGTACAAGTAACCTAGAACTTAATAATTTCAGGATGAAATTCGCTTAACGGGGAGGTAATGTGACATCCCGAAATTTAGGTCATAGACTGCGAACGACTAAATTACAATAAATCTTTTTGTAAATTAACCCATTCAGTTTTAGTACATCTAATGTAAAATAAATGATTTCATTACAGATATTATAAGATGTCAAACGATACCTTACTTCCAAATGTGTAAACTGTCAAACGAATCAAACTGCAACACTGATTAATGCGTCTGGAAAACTGAAATTTCGTATTAAACAGTTTTAAGCGAAGCAAACATTAAAACCTTATAGTACATGTTCCCCTGTTTCCGAAAATAGAAAGAACGTCCAAAACGGAGTTCCTATGCAAAAGATATGACAGTTTTAAGAAAACAGACAGTAAAACACTGGTTTTCTTTAATCGCTTAAAACCGAATCGATCTGTTGAGGCACTTACATACCTCTGATGGAAATTCCGAGAGAGTTTTTGGACTAAAGCTATAGCATAATATTTAATTTCATACTCAAAATATTTTTAGCAAAAATATTTGCACAAATCGAAAAATCGAGTGTTACGGGTTATTTAGACGCGAAACTTTAAACGCAATTTCTCGAAGTTCCGTAACTCGAAAAATTAATCCGTTTGAGTTTTTGGAATCCTTGAATTAAACTTTATCTATCGGCACGTTCGAAAAAAATTTCTCGACATCGGGACCCCGATGCACCCAATTATGTGTGGTTTTGGGCATTTAATGAGTGTAACCTCATGTGGGGCCCACATGGCTTTGCTAGTAGAGAAAAACAACTCTTTTTGCCCCACCTCTCTTGCCCATGTGTGATAACCCCTAACACATTTTATGGATTACTTGCACGCCTCCATTTCAAGGTACAAAGTATAGGCATTGGGAGGTATGGATCAAGTGTGTATGTGTGTGTGTGTGTGTTTTTCACTATAAATAAGAAGGCGCCCTCTTCTCCAATCCTCACTCAAAAACTCAGCATCTCTAAAACGCCCCCTCTCTCTCTCTCTCTAGGTAGTTAAACCACACACCACCACCATACAACACCACCATTAATCACCTTGTAACCCTTGGTTGTAACTGAACACCATCCTCCAACATCACCTCAACTGTCTCCTCTCCCTCTCCTCCCTTCGTCTTCACCAAGCAGCAGCAGAAACTGGCAGTAGGAGTCTGTCGGACTTCCCCAACACCACACTGCCACCTCCCTTTTTCCACCAGTAAACCACCATCACCACCTGCTGCTGTTGTGCTACTGCTTTGCAAAAGTTTTCTCCACCATCCCTCCATCCCCCTCCGTCTTCGTCTTCACCAGAAAACAACAAAAACCGGCAGCAGGAGGCTGCCAGACTTTTTCCATCATCACCGAAGACCTTCAACTGCCACCGTTTTTCCACCAAACACCACCACCTCCAAAAACCTGCAAAAAGTTACATTTGATTCAGGCGATTTGTTCTTTCGCTTCCAATAAGAAAGAATACTTTTGAAGTACTATGTTCTTTACAAAATAAAGTCTAATATTTAGATTTTGATTAGGTATCAATAGTGTTATTTTAAGGTCCGGAATCAAGTTTAAAGTGTTTATAGTCATACAACTCTAGTTATTCATTTGGATTTTTTTGGATTTTCCAAAATTTATTTCTAATTAGAACTACTTATCACTACGCATAGATTATCGATATTAGTTTTCATCATATTTCACTTTTAGATACATGTAAAATCATGTGGTGATCAATGTTTAAAGAGTTTATAGGGGTTGTATGAATCAATTTTTGCTTTTGTGGCCATTTAGCATTTCTAAAAAAATATTTCACCCATTTACTAAACCATCATTGGTTATTTACATCAAAAACCAAAAAACATACAAATGAATAGAAAGAAAATGATTTGATTACCTGCAAGCAAATGAGTGAGCTGAAACACATCATGTCCAACACCTCTCGTGATGTTAAATATGAATGCTTGATCAATGCAGCTTTTGTAGCTGGTTTCCTTTACTTCCAACATATTAGACATGTGTTTGTCCTATACAGAATCTAGAAAAGTGAAAACAAATTGGATGTGATTTAGAGAAAAAGGAGAAAAAGAGATGTATTGCTTGACGATATGCTATATGAATGATCTAGATCTGAATAAGGATCAAAATAAAAAAAAATCAAATAAATTTGAGAACAAAATATTTTGCTAAAAGAAGCAAAGAGAAAATTGAAACATATAGGTAGAAGATTCAAGAGTTTTATAGGGATTAATGATAATAACTATGTATGTAGAGTTTATGAGAATTCTCCTGGTATAAAATGATACCTCATATATAAAAAAGTTTATTGCAAAGATTGTTATTGGGTAATTAATTGAATGTGATGGGAGATAATTAATTTGAACATTACTTTGAAGGGTAAGACCATTTTACTGATTTTCCATAGAGCTTCAACCAAAGCCAATTCTCGATTTTGAAAAAGGTAAGGAACAATCCTCCGTAACAAGCCTTCATGAAAATGAAAGTTGGATGCTTTTTTTCTAGACCTATTACATTCAAAATGTTGTTTCCGGACCAGGTACTTAAAGAAAATAAAGGTTATTGCTTTTTAAATAATATATGATATGACCTATATAATTAACACCAAATTATGGTTAAATAGTATGTAAATCAGAGTTGACTCACAATTAAACCCCACACCATCCCCAAGCCATAACTATATATCAACAAATAACTCCATACACTAACCCACCCTCGATTTTCAGAAACTAACCTGATAAAATTCAAACAATAAAAAACAGAATAGTCCAGATTTATGTATTATGAATCGGAAATCGAGTTCCATACAAAAATAAGAACAAATTAGAACTCCTTCATAAGGAAGATACAAATGAGAGGGGGAAAAAAAGACAAAGTTGATACAAAGAGAGAGAGAGAGAGAGAGGAGATGAGAAAAAGATACCACTAAAATAAAATGATCATTCATCACATCTAAATTTCAAACTCATAAAATTATAAACCAAAAAAGACATACCTATGTGCAACGTGTGTGATGATAATCAACTGATAAGAAAGAACAACCCATCCACCTTTAGAGCTGAACAAAGAATCAAGGAAAGTTATCCATCGACCTTCACAACATCAACAAATAATCAAAATAAATGAAGAAGAATACACTAACCTTGAAACAGAGAAGAACACATCCGCTCGGATCGGCGTCTAGGATTTTCTAGATAAGAGAGACGTATACTACCATGGTTGTGTCTTTCTTCTATCAGTGAAAGAAAGAAAGAATGAGAGTGAGAGTGAGAGAATATGTTTCCGATTTGTGTAATTTGTTTCTGATTCATCCAAATACTTTCACCAGCTCTAGATCGTCCTACCACTGTAAATGAAAGGAATAGATGAAAGAAAGTGAGCGACAAATGAAACTAAAAATCAAATCTTATCTTACATGAAACCGACATCATAAGACAAGTGGGAAAGCGCCGTCGGAGGTGTTGGCACATTGGAACCAATTGGTGGCGAATGTGTGGTCAGTGTTGATGAGTGGTGGTAGGGTTGGATAGCGAGTTAGGGTAGAGAGAGAGAGAGAGAGAGACGGGTCGTGGTGGGTTCTCATTGCCAAAAAAGTGTTGTGAGAGCAAACAATAGGTGGGGACGACAATTAGATATGGCGGGTGGTGCAAGGTTGGAGAGTGGGTGGTGGTTCCATGTCGATGGTGGTGAGGACGATGACTCGGGCGGATGTGGTGCGATGTCGACTCTTCTAATTAGGGTTTTGCTGTTTGAGAAAAAATGTTAGTTTAAAGGTACAGAGAAGAAAAATAAAAACTATTGTTTAATTTTTTTTATTTTATTTATAAAACATTAATGTTTAATGTGATTTAATTTCTAAGATGGAAATGTAATATGTGTATTGAATGGTAAGCATAAGTTGATTGTACATGATGTAGTTTGTGTGGTACCTCTTAAATTTCAAGAAATGTTTAAAATGTTTTATATAATACTAAAGACTAGGTGTAAAACACGTGTATTACACGGGTTGATTAAAGAAAATAAAATATTAAAATGTAAATAGTAAGTATTTTTTAAAATAAAATTTTGAAATAAGGAATGAAACATATTAATTGCAATTTATTATAATATTTATTACATTTGATATTTTACATATATAAGTATAAGATTACGTGACTTTTTAATTTAAAAAAAAAACATAAATTGACATGTGATATTATTTATTTAAAAAATATCACAAAATGACAAATGTCAAAACTCATTAGAGATTGACATGTGAGAGGATTATCTTCATTTATTATAGTAGATAAAGATAAAGATAAAGATAAATATTTTAAGATTTATAAAACATTATACAAAGTATTTTACAAAATTCAAATTCTTACAAATCATATAAATGAAGTTCGTAAATGCAATTTTAATGAACAATTCGCTTCTTAAACGCTAAAGCCCAAACAATAAACACTAAGGTGCTGTTTGTTTTTTTAAAAAAACCTCTTCAAACCACTTATTGCTGCACGACGCAGCACACGCGCAACACTTTCCCTCTCGCAGCAGTTTGTTTTTTGGAAGGCTTCAGACTACAAAACCTTTGCGCGTGTGCTGCGTGGCGCAACACATGACTTGCCTCTTCTAACCTCTTCAGCTTTCATTTTTTTCAAGTGTTTTTTTAAGAATTTTTGTATTACTTATTTTTTTAAACTTTTTTTTTAAACTTTTATTTTCTTAAATTTTTATTTACGGATGTGATACAATTTATTTTTATAGTTTCCACTATTTTTTTAACTTGATTTTTAAATTTTTTTTACCGTTTCTATTAATAATATTTTCAATTTCAGTTGCATTTTTTTTAACGTGTGTAATTTTTTACGAACTTTGTAGACATCGTTTGCAATACTTTTTTAACTTTTTTTATTATTTTATTTTTTAATGTATTTTAAATATAGTTTTTTTTTCTAGAATAAAACTATTAGCTTCTTTTATATTTTTTTAAGTTTTTTTTTTTAAAGTTTTATATTTTCGTTTTTTTACATGTTTTTTTATTATTATTTCAATGTTTTAAGACTAGAATTATTAAATTTCGGTGTTGAAAACTATTTTCAGTTTATAAAATTAGTTTATTTAAATTTCAGTTTACTGCAGATGTTAAAAAACAAACATGCTTCTTATTATAGGCTGCAGCCGTTTGTTCCACCTCTTCTGCTACAGAGGATTGCAGAGGTGGTCCGTAGACATCATGAATTTTCGCTTTCAAAAAACAAACAACACCTAATCCGTAAGCCTCGAACCCAAATCTCAAACTCCAAACACCAAAAGAAATTACTAATATATTTAAATACATATCAAGTAATTTTCTCCTAGTGTTTTTTAATTATTTTTTAGTTTATATTTATTACAAAAACATTAAATATGTCGTTACTAAGTTCTAACAAGGAGATTAAGAAAAAAAAAAGTGTATTTATAGGACTTAAAAATATAACCTAATTTCAAATTAATGTATAGTTTTGTTCAGAAGTGTCTATCAGCTATTACTTTTGGGTTCAAATCATAAACAAAAAATATAGTCTATGAGTAGAATAGAATATACATGTATTTATTGTTTAAAAAAATAAATTTGAAAATAAAAATGAATTTTTTTTTGAGCGTATGTATACTAGGAAGTAGGAACATTTTACATGGCTATATGGATTGTTTTGAAATGATGTAATAAAGATAAAAGGTAGTTTTTTGAAGAAATATATTTGTTGAAGGGCCTTTTCGTAAGTCCTGAAAAGTTTAAGGGTTTTGTGGAGCATAAGAACAAGAAAAATTCCTCAGAACATCTGAACATGCATGGACCTCCACGGACCACGCCACGCCTGCAGGTTAATGGTTTGATCTTGACACGTCACCATCTGTGGCCAAGAGTCAATTGCCAGATTAGGGTTCAATTGGGCGGTTGTCGTGGCTTTTAGTATATAGGAAAGAACCGATGGTTAATGTAATAATGTCCCGGAATAACCAGGTCAATCCAATCACTGAATTAACCGGAAAAAAGAAAGATCGCGTATTCAATGTATTTTGTTTGTATCTTGCTTTTTTTTTTTTTTTTTTTAACCGTCAAATATATATATTATAATCTACTCCTAAAGTAACAGCTAATTCCACCTATGTCCATCACGAGACTTGAACCCTCAACTTCAAAGAAGTAGGACACCACCTGATACCGCTGGGCTAGAAGCCCTTTGGTGTTTGTATCTTACTACCATTTAGACTATTGAATTTTTGGGTATAATACTATTTATTATTTAAATTATTGTGTATTATATTTATGTAATAATTTATAATTTAGTTTTTCATTATGTAATATTTGAAATTTATTTAAGATAGTAAATATTATAAGTAAATGATAACTGTTCAAAAATTATGATTCATTAAATTCTACTAGAATTAATGATCTAGAAGTTATAAAACAAAGTTAAATTAATAATAAAATATTCTTGTTATTTAACATAAACTTGATATTCTTGTTATTTAACACATTTATTGTATTATGTGAGATTATATTTTACAAAAATATTTTTTATAGAAATAACATTATACTTCAGTGGACAAATATGGTCTATGAAATATGTTATAGAAATAACATTATAAGAAGTGACTCATAGAGAATTTATCACGAACAATTTGTGATATAACAGAAACCTTGATCAGTTCTACAAATTCTAGAAAACTAAATACGAGTATTATAAAAGAAATTAAGTTTTAAGAACTTAATCTAAAGTCTTATAAATCTAACTAGGAAAATCAAACCATACTTTAACAAAAATGATTTACACTTTTTGTTTTAGTTAAAATATTTCTAAACAAGGAAAGTTAAAAAGAACTTATACAGATTTGCTGTATAACTTTTTTCAAAATGATTTACACTTTTGTTTTAGTTAAAATATTTCTAAGTCTTATAAATCTAACTAGGAAAATCAAACCATACTTTAACAAAAATGATTTACACTTTTTGTTTTAGTTAAAATATTTCTAAACAAGGAAAGTTAAAAAGAACTTATACAGATTTGCTGTATAACTTTTTTCAAAATGATTTACACTTTTGTTTTAGTTAAAATATTTCTAAACAAGGAAAGTTAAAAAAGAACTTACACAAACTTGCTATAACTTTTTCCATTTTGATAAAAGCGAATCTAAAACTAGAAAAAGTCGAGTGAAACTCTATTTGACGTGCTATTACAACTTTTCTTCTTTGGGTAATTATCCAAAGTGACAAAACCATGCGTGTTGCATGTAAGAAGTTTATTGGACATAATTTTGAACAACAATGTGGAATGTGTGAAGACTAAGTGAGACTAACATGTGAGAAATAAAGAGAAGGAATATAGTGGTGTTTATTGCAGCCCTCATATATTACGTACTAATATGGTAGGATTTGTTAGCATTAATAACTAATAAGATTGAGAATTCGAATTCTTTTGGTTTTGCGGATTTTAGTGATTGAAGCTGATAAAACATCATTGTTGAAGGTAGCATGTGATTTTAAGTTCTTTTTTCTTTTTTGTGGTTTTTTTAGTTGTTATACAACAACATATAACTTGTCGATGTTTTCTTTTGCAAAATCACGCCGGAAGAAAAATAAAAGCATTTTGTAAGTGTGCACATTTTTGCACTTTGCAAATTTTAAAGTTTATTCGAGTTTACTGGTGGATTTTTATGATATTTTTGTTGGATTATGTGTCTAAACCAATAACTAATTGGTATAGGTATATATTTGAATTAAAAGCAAAGTCCTTTTGGGTTGTCCTTAAATCTAATAATTGACTAGAATGATTTTTGGAGAGAGATGTTGATTTATTGCTTTATTATATGATTAATAAATAGCAATAAATAATTTATTAATATATTATGAGATTAATATATTAACTAAAAATAATATTATTTAATTAAGACAAAACTTCAAAAATGGTCCATGTGGTTTCAAAAAATTTGAAGTTTGGTCCCTAATTTACAAAAACCTCACAGATGATCCCTGTGGTTTCAAAACTTTTAACAAATGGTCATTTTCGCTAACCCCGTTAGCTTTTGGCCATTAAGTGAACGGCATTTCTGCCATTTCACTATCACAGGGACCATTTATGAAGTTTTGCCTTATTTAAAAAAAAAGAAAAAAATATAATTATTTAATATTAAAGGGTCTCACCCTCTCTCTCTCATCAACGATCCTAGCTCCTCTCTAAATTGCAAAAAAAAACCTTTGATTGCTGCCCTCCGCCCTCCTCCATCCATAATCACCACCGCTACCGCTGTTCACCCACACTGATCTAGGGGATAAGGGTCTTTGATTCCAAACTTGCAGTCGCAATTTCACATACATTTTGATCTTCTTCTTCATTCTTTGACTGTAACCCCCATCCTTGTCGATTACAAGTTCAGTTTCTACCAGATGGTTGATTCTTGTTCATTTTCATCTGACGCCTTCAAAAGGAACAAATTTGTACAACACACAAACAGACTCATCGATTCATTTAACAATATCCAAAAAGAACAAATCACTCACAACATTGAAGAACAACAACTATGTTTAAATTCAAACGTACCAGGATCTAAATGGATCATCAATTGAAGTTGTAAGTTGCTAGAAATGAAGAATCGCTATTAACAACCAAAAGCAAACCTCCATCCACCGCCTCTTGTTCAACGAAAAACAAGTCATCTTGGCTTCTAACAACAAAATTGGGAAACGATTACCAAATCGCTAGCGATAGTCGTGGTCTAGGTTAGGGCTTTCGTGCTCATCCGATCGAGAAAGAAAAACAAAAGCATCAATGGGAAGCACCTTCCGTGCTTGATTGGACGGAAGAAGGAAAGAAGAACGGAAGCAGTGGGGTTGTTGTCGGTCTCTGTGGGTGCAACGAGGGGCTACTCAAGCAGCTTTTGGGCTGCTTGCTTCTACTTAAGTAGTGAATCACGAAGGGAATAAGGGAAGGAGCAGCTAAACATCGTATGTGAGGGGTGTTTGGCAACGGGTGTCTGACAGAAAGAATGAGAGGAACAAAAAAAAAGACGAGGTTGTTGCCTCCTTGTTCATTGGAAGAAAACAACACCTCCAGTGAGGTGTTTTTGGCAGAAATCAAAGAAGAAAACAGAACATCAACAATAGAGATATTCAGAGGGTGTTTGGCTTGTTGTTGCTCAATAATCAAAAGGATGTTTGGCAGTTTCGTTTGACATGAAGCAAGGAAGAAGAAAGGTTGTTGCCTCATTGATCTCGACGGAAACACAACACACATCCAGTGTGTTTTCTTGGAATTCGATCGAAGAAGAAGAAAAAAATAAGTTAGGAGGTGTTTTTGGGTGGTTTATTAAGTCCGGAGAAGGCGAAGGGGGCGTTTACAGCCGGTATGGGGGTTGCCGGCAGCCCTCAACTTCGTCTGAAATATAGAAAATGAGAGTGAGAGAGAGAGAGAGAATTATATTAAATAATTATATTTTTTCTTTTTTTTAAATAAGGCAAAACTTCATAAATGGTCAATGTGGTAGTGAAATGACAGAAATACCCTTCACTTAACGGCCAAAAGCTAACGGAGTTAGCGAAAAGGACCATTTGTTAAAAGTTTTGAAACCATAGGGACCATCTGTGAGGTTTTTGTAAATTAGGGACTAAACTTCATATTTTCGAAAACCACATGGACCATTTTTGAAGTTTTGTCTTTAATTAATAATTAATCAGAAGTTAATTGGAATTAATTTTGGGATTAATTAAAATTGCAAGGACCTAAGCTATAATTGTTTAATAGTTGAACAAGAGAAGGGTTCAGGAATATTCTAGGGTTGGCCGGAAATTTGAAGGCTCCTTAGGGTTTCTAGATTATTTCATATAGATAATATGGATAATAAGGAAACTAAATAAAGTCAAGATTTGAAATAATATTATTTTATTTCAAATTAGGGTTATCTAGGGTTTTTCTATCAGCTATAAATAAGGCCTTTAGCATACAATTTTTAGCCACTCTTATTCTAAGAAGGAATTATTGAAAATCCACTCCCCTCTCCTCTCTCCTGAAGTGTTATAATTGCTAGGGATTGGGTACAAACCATCAAAGGCATTAGATTTCTAGTGCTTGCTTTCTAAGAGCCTTTTGAAGAAGGATTTGGTTAATTATTTACAATGATAATCAAAAGGTATGTAGGCCCTTTTCCCTTGTTAATTTCGCTTATAATAGGGTTTCCCTAGGGTTCTTGATGTTCATAGATTGTTGCTATCAATAGAGAAAATTTAGATCCAAATAGGTTGCATGTGAACTTAAGGGTTAAGTTTTTCCGCAACAATTTTTTAATTACAACCTATAAAACCTATCAATTTTCATTTTTGGAGCGGTTCGCAAACTTAATGGAGAAGCAAGGATCATATGTCAAGCAAAACGAATGGGAGATAGAAGATATTGCAAAAAAATATGGATCTTGATAGGAGCCAAGACCTGCTCGGGCCTAATTATGAAGGATTCCAAGCCTGTTCAGTCCCATATCATGACCGAACAAGACAGTTCAACGCACAGGCCTGATGAAAATTAGAAGTGGAATCAAAGAAATTGAGTTGATCCCGCTCGGGCCTAATTATGGGGGATGTGTGTGTGATTGTAGGGATGGACTGGTGGTAGTTTGAACCTCAAGTGGGGGAGAACTGGTTATTTATGGCGATGGTACCAGGGTTGGTTCAACCTTTTGTTCAGCCACAATGATCCGACAGTATCTTCATCATGGATGTTCGGGTTATCTCGCTTATGTGGTTGACATTCAGGTTGAGGAGAGAGTTTTGGTTTCTGATGTCTCGTGGTTAGGTAGTTTCCAGATGTATTCCCATATGATTTACCTGGTGTGCCTTCCGAGAGGCAGGTGGATTTTAGGATCGATCTGATCCTCGGTGCGGTGTTGATTGCTAAGGCGTTGTATCATCTTGCACCACTTATAATGCAGGAGTTGTCCTCTCGGCTTCAGGAGCTGTTGGGCAAGATGTTTATCAGGCCGAGCAGTTCACCCTCGGGAGCATCTATTTTTTTCGTAAAGAAGAAGGATAGATCGCATCTCATGTGCATAGATTATCGATAGTTGAACGAAGTTGACAGTAAAGAATCGCTACCCACTCCCTAGGATTAATGATCTCTTCGATCAACTTCAGGGCGCATCTTGGTTCTCCAAGATTGATCTAAGATCGGGTTACCACCATATGAGATTTCGGTAGGAGGACGTGGAGAAAACAACATTCCAGACTCGTTATGGTCATTACGATCTCGTGGTGATGCCGTTTAGGCTCACCAACGCACCAACAACGTTCATGGATTTGATGAACCGAGTTTGTAGACCAATGCTCGATCGGTCAATTATTGTGTTCATTGACGATATCCTGGTCTACTCCACGACCAGGGAGCAGCATGAGGAGCATCTTAGAGAGCTACTTGGAATACTGAGGCAGGAGAGGCTTTATGCCAAGTTCTCCAAGTGTGAGTTCTGGTTACGAGAGGTCCAATTTTTTGGACATCTCGTCAATCAGAATGGGATTCTGGTCGATCCGGATAAGATCGAGGCAGTGATGCAGTGGGAGGTCCTGAAGTCTCCGTCTAAGATTAGAAGCTTCCTAGGATTGGCTGGTTATTATCAGAGATTCATTCAGGATTTCTCCAAGATTGTTGTTCCTCTGACCCGCCTGACGAAGAAGGGTGTAGATTTATGTTGGGGGGCTGAGCAGCAGGCTCCATTTGAGACTTTAAGGAGAAAGTTATGTGAGGTCCCAGTATTGACCCTCCATAAGGGTGTTGAGGATTTTATGGTATTTTGTTATGCATCGATCACAGGTTTAGGGGCAGTTCTCATGCAGAGGGGTAGATTCATTGCTTATGCATCTAGGCAGTTGAAGCCTCATGAGGTTATATATCCGACTCATGATTTGGAGTTGGGGGCAGTGGTTTTTTACCTAAAGATTTGGCGGCATTATCTCTATGGGGTCCGTTGTACCATCTACACGGATCACAAGAGTCTGATATATCTTATGGATCAGCCGAATCTGAACATGAGGCAACGCAGATGGCTTGACGTAGTCAAGGATTATGATTGTGAGATTCTCTACCATCCGGGGAAGTCCAATATCGTCGATGACACGTTGAGCTGCAAGGCAGTTAGTACTCCTACTAGAGGGCACTGTTTGATGATGACCATTGACTCCCCACTACTAGATTTGATCAAGGAGGCTCAAGTCGAGGGAGTAAAGAAAGAAAACTGGAAGCAGGAGAGGATGAGGGGTGAGATTGACAGGTTTTCTACCAACAGTCGCAGACTTTTGACCCGGTGCGGTCGAGTATGGGTGCTATTTTTCGGCAGGTTCCGACATATAGTTTTGGAGGAGGCTCATAATTCTAGGTTCTCGATTCACCCTGGAGCCACGAAGATGTATCGGGACTTGAGACTCAGCTATTGGTGGCCATGCAGCTATTGGTGGCCATGCATGAAACGGGAGATCGCATGGTATGTAGAGAGATGTTTGACCTGTCGGATGGTCAAGGCTGAGCACCAGAGGTTTGATGGAAAGTTGCAGCCTTGGAGGTTCCCATGTGAAAATGAGAACAGATCACTATGGATTTCATCACCAAGATACCGAGGACGGCCAAGGGATTTGATGCGATTTGGGTTATTATGGATCGTTTAACCAGGTGTGCCTATTTTTTCGCCATCCAAGAGAGCTCTTCTGCCGAGAAGTTAGTCGATGTGTATGTGCGCGAGATTGTCTCTCGCTCTTCGGCCAAGGGTGTTCCAGTCTCTATTGTATCTGACCGTGATGTACGGTTTACTTCAGGATTTAGGTAGGAATTTCATGAGGAGTTGAATACGAGACTATATTTCAGCACTGCTTATCACCCTCAGACTGATGGACAGAGTGAGCGGACCATTCAGACACTCAAGGTTATGCTGAGGGCTTGTGTCATCGATTTTGGTGGGAGTTGGCATTCCTACCTCCTCTTGGCAGAGTTTTCCTACAATAACAGTTATCATTTCAGTATTGGTGCACCGTCTTTTGAGCTTCTCTATGGAAGGAAATGGCGTATACCAGTTTATTGGGAAGAGGTCACTTACAAGGTCAAGGGTAGGACCGAGATGGTCCTCCATACGACAAATCACATCCAGTAGATCAGACAGAGGTTGCAGACAGCTCAAAGCCGACATAAGAGTTACGTTGATAAACGGCGATCCGAGTTGGAGTTCCAGGTAAGGGATATGGTATAGCTGAAGGTATCACCTTGGAAGGGTGTTATTCGGTTCAGGAAGAGGGGCAAGTTGGGGCCTCGATTTATTAGACCATTCTGAGTGGTGGATAGGGTAGGCAAGGTGGCCTATCAATTGGATCTACCTAAGGAGCTTCATCGGATTCATGGCACCTTTCACGTTTTCGAGCTCCGAAAATGTGTAGCCGACGATTCGGCGATGATCCCTTTGGATGACATTTAGGTGGATGAGTGCCTAAATTATGTGGAGAGGACGGTAGTAATCTTAGACAAGAAAATGAAGGCCTTGCGCAACAAGGTGGTACCTTTGGTCAAGGTTCAGTCACAGTACCGAAAGGGTACCGAGTGGACTTGGGAACCCGAGGCAAAAATATGGGAGCACTACCTAGAGCTATTTGCAATTGAGGACTTCGAGGACGAAGTCTGATTCAAGTACGGGATAACTGTAACGCCAAGTTTCGGGTATATTCCTTTTAAGTAATTTTAATATTTTGGATGTTGGATCTCTGGTGGCCACGACGTGATGATGGAGACCCACGGCGTGGACAAGGCCAGAGTTTTCGTGGACTCTAAGTTAGCGCCAAGGCATGTCATATATTGCCACATCGTGACCGCTTTTTAATTACAAACACTAATCCAAGGTTTGAGCCCCTATTTAAGGGAATATGATGGATAGGTTTGCCCACCCTCAACCTCATAAGAGGAAATCATAGCCTCCATTTCTAATTTTTTTTTAGCCTTTATGTGTTTTGGTGGTATTTTGAAGAAGAAAAGGGAATATTTGAGCTTGGTTTCAGCAAGCAAATCTTCCCATCTACCTTGAGCATGTTTCTGGACTTTTGTAAGTCCCCAAGATCTAATATTTATGTTATTCATCTCTAGATCTAGTTCTTTTGTCCCTAAATCTTCATTATGTGAGAAATTGGAAGGTTGGATCTCATAAAGTTGGCAACTTTATGGATCCATGTGACCATTCTAGTGTTATATTTTCCAGATATGAGGATCTATGTAGTTTTTGGTTCCATGCTCAAGTTTAAGTCCTTATTGCCATGTTTTTGACCTAAAAATGGAAGGGATGTGCATTGGATATGCATGTCCATAAAGTTATGATTTTTAGGGCTTATTAGGAGTAAGAAACCCTTCCGGAAACTTTGGGTGAGCAACTATGGAGATTTGGTGCTTAATGAGTGTCTTTATGCACTTGGTCACCCTTAAGGAGTTAGGGTTTGGGATCTTGACTTGTTGAGGAGTCTTAATGGATAAAGTTGGAAACTTTATCCACCAAGACCATGGGAAGGACCAGATCTGGGATTTGGAGCTCTTGAAGTTGTGGGGAAATGGCTTAATGGATTAAGTTGTCCATACTAGTCCTTATGGCATGGCCTTAGGTTGCCACGATGTGGCGACTGGGTAGAAACTCGTCTGCCTTGTCGTTTAGCAGCCACAACGTGGCGACCAACTGGAGTTTGACTTTTGACCGTTGACCGTTGACTTTGATCAAGTTTGACTTTAGGTCATTTGGGGTATTTTAAGTAATAGTTTGAGGCTTGGTCCCTGTGTGTTGTACATGTGACCCGTAAAGCCGGTACTTGGAGCAGCATTCAGTTCAGTTATCTTTCGGACATTGAGGTGAGTTTTCCTCACTGTACTTGTGGGTCGAAGGCACTAATATCGGCCCACTAGGTTATGTATCCTTATATATAGGATGATGTTATGTTGATTATATGATAGACTAGTAGATCTGTATGATTACATGTGCTTGCTGGTTATATGTTAGACTGGTAGATCTATATGATTACCTGTAATTGTCGGTTATTGTTTATTATTGCATATGTGGACATGTTATTGTTTTGATGGGTTGAGGCGGTCATGCTTTGTGCTAAAGGCCAAGATACCCGGGCGGTCCAGTTGATAATGTAGGCCCAAAAGAGCGGTCCAACTTATGTTGTAGGCTCGGGAGCGGTCCAGCTTATAGCTGAAGGCTCGGTGGTGGTCCAACCTAGTGTTGTAGGCCTGATTTGCGTGCATTGTATTATGATGTTGTGTGGGTACCTTGGTGGGAACTCACTAAGCTTTGGCTTACAATTTGATGTTTTGGTTTCAATTACTTTAGAGGACAGGGGAAAGGCGAAGGATTGATTGTGCACATCATCATGGATTTTATATGACTTATGATTTTGGGATACTCTGATTCATGTTATGGTTTTGAGAAACTATGTTTTTATGTAACTTATGGATTTTGGAATTGTTTGAAAAATAAAAAAGGTTGTCATGAATTTGGGATGTTACACTATCTAGATGGATCGTTAGATTGTTCCTTACGAGGTCGTGTGTGTGGCTGTGATTCTCACTTTCTCATTCAGTGAGTTATCTCACTATACTATATGTTAAAGTATGTATCCTTTGTATGATAGGATGTAAATGTATTATAGTTTGTTGATGATACAAGTAGGTTGGTATTGTCTGTTGCATGTTGATTGTATAATATGTCAACATATTATGTTTGAGGAGTTGATGGGGGATCGATACTTGACCCAAGAGCCTAAAATACTCGTGTCTATGGTTAGACATGCACTAGAGTCGTTAACTGTAGTTGATGACTAGACATGTACTAGAGTTGTTAGCCGTCATCGATGACTAGACGTGCACTAAAGTCATTAGTCGTCATTGATCATGTGGATCAGTTGTAACATCCGAGCTTTTGGTATGCATTTAATTGTCAAGTTTCTAAATTAAGAAATGGGAAGTTGTGCTGAGGAGCACGGTACACCTCTTTATGGATCGATGTGCATGGTCAATTGGGCTAAGCCCTTGAAGCATCGAGATTTATGCCTATTTAATAGTATAAACTTATAAGGTTTCGTCATTTTCACAGCCTCCATCACTTCAGATCTTTAGACTTTGGTCACAATATTTTCAAATGTTGGCAGGTTTGGTCCATATATAGAAAATAAATTACAAAAACTCTCCTTGTAATTTTATAGAAAAGGCCCCTGCGTATTGTTTTTTATAGAAATGGTCAATGTGTTTAATTAATATACTTTTTAGTCCACGTGTTTAAAAAATTTAGAAAACGGTCATTGCCGAATAAAAAAATTTACAGATTATGTCACCCACGAAACGAACGTAAGTAGATTCCTGACCTGCGTCCCCGCGAAACAGGAAGGGAGCAATTTGTAGTTATAAATAATTAAAAAATTATGTTTATTATAAATGCATAATATGTATAATCTTAGATTTTATATTATTTTTATCTATACTATAAATGATAATTTGAAAACTATTTATTTGGTATTTTTTCTAATTTGATTATTATGCTTTTTTTTTCAAATGCAAGTCATTATTTTAAATACCATTATTTTTAGTTTACGTAACTTTTACAATGTTAAATGTAGTTTTTAATATTATTATTAAATGTTGTAAGTCTTACATTACTAAAAAAACACTTATTTAGTAGAAAAAAAATTAAAAATAAAGAAGATACTTGTAGTACCCACTGAGAGTGTTAATGAAGCTGCAAACATACCATTTTGAACCCGCTCAAGGACGGAGTTGTGGCCTTGGAAGTACCAGCGATACTTGTAGTACCCACTCGATCTTTTGGCCCCACTCCGTCGAGCTTACAATTGAAATTGAAAAATAACAATGCAAATAGTTTTTATAATTATTCAATATGAAATTATATACAATTCTATTTATGTGCGAATTTTAGGTGGGATCATTAAGGGTATATTGATCGGGATAAATTTTTATCGTAAATCATATTAACTTTAAGCAATTTAAAAAAATATTAATTTGATTTAGATTTTGTAAATTGTATTTAATAATTATAACTAATAGATATCTATCTTACCATATGATTCAAGAAAAACCCAAAAAAAAAAAAAATTATTTTTTGATTTGTGGTGAATTTATTATTTTACACTTGATTTTATCGCGTTAGTTATTTTTAAAATCATATTTTTTATATTTTAATTATATAATTTCTTTTTTTGCATACCATGCAGATATTAGTTTATTAATAATAAAACATACACATTCTTAAAAAATGATTTAAAAAACTACTTAATTAGCCTTTTTGTCAACAATGAAAATACACATGATTAAGAACTATCAAGTTGGTCAAGTGATAATCATTGTGATTTTAAACATTCTACAATAGACTAATCTACAATAGACTAAGTTTTAAATTCAAATCTCAGAAGTTTCAACTTTATGATAACATTTCTTTCGGAACAAAAAAAATGATTAAGAAAATCCTACATAAAAGTTATAATATAAAATGAAATATTTTATAGCTATTTTTAATAATAAATAAACTTTTAAAAAACATTGATTTTTTCAGAGATAATATTACTAAGAAGGCATATTAAATTATAAGAGCATCTTCCAAATGGAGATTTTTTTATAATTTATTACTATTGACTTTTTATAAATGAACATTTATTTCCATTGGAGCACACCATTTTTCTGCTTATTTTTATTGACCACTCAATATATATTGAGTGGTCATTATAGTTTAATCTTTTGTATACTTTACCCCTCATCTTCTAATTATATTTTAATTTACCCCTTTATTATATTTTAGTTTTCAATTTATTTATTTAGTTAGTAGTTAATTTGATTTGTCATTTTATTTAATTTATCTATCAAATATTTTGTGACATCTTACGAACTTTTAGAAGTATTATAAAAATGTGTTTAATACAATGTATGTTTAAAAATGACTAACTAAATGGAGGGTGTTATATAGAACATTTTAAATAGATAATGATAGATTAGTTAAATTTAAAGAAAAGCTAGTGGAAGAGGTTAACCATTGGAGAGACAATTTATTTAGAGGTTAAAGTTAATGGAATAATGGGGTGACACTAATTTTAAACTATAGCATAGGTCAACCATTGGAAATGCTCTAATATTTAATTTTTTCAGATGAAAGAATGACAAGTGTATTGATTTAAGAAATTAAATCAATCAAATAGCAAATAATAATTTCTTAAAAAATCTTTCATATTTATACATGGTAAACATACATATGTTTTCATTACATCAAAAATGGTTCATTCAATTCCACCTTAGAAATTTAGAAAACCCTTAAAAATGTTTGATGTAATGATAAATGCATCTTTGAATGAAAATATTTTTTTGGAAAATGAAAAAATATTTTAAAAAAATAGAGTTGAGCTTTCAATTTTTAGTTTTCAATGAAAAATTTAAAAAACATGTTTAATTGGAACCGATGAAGTTTTCATTTTCCATCTTAGAAATTTAGAAAATTTTAAAAAACCGTAAAAATCACCTTTCTAACTTACATACAATTTGGAAAAATGAAAATTTTTCATTTTCTTAGAAAACTTTGGAAAACCAAACAAACCAAACGCGTTTTCAAAAAATTTCCATTTTTCTAAGAAATTTTTTTGCAAAACTGGAAAATTTCTACACAACCTAAAACTTTGAAATAAACGAATATGCTTTTTCATTGCCTTGTGATGGTTCAATCCATTCTTGCATAACAAAGTGGAAAGATGATAACTATTGGTAGACCAAATCGTCCATTTTCAGCAAATAGAATATCAATGTAACACAATGTGTACAGTAATAGTTTTTTAGCTTTTTATGTGTCACTCTAATTTATTTTTAGCTTTAATAAAAACTAAAACTTAGTGCAAGTTTATGTCGACTAAAAGTAAAGAAAATCTACATAGAAACAATTAAACAAGAACCTCCAGGATCCGCAAAACCCAACCAAACCTAGATTTTAAGAGAGCCCTAGGTAGCCTACTAAGACCTTAAGGACCATTCATTTCATGTGGATAAAATAAGATGTTTAAAAAAATATTTGAAAAAAAAAATAAGGTAAACTTTGTAAAAAAGTTGGTACTTATAAAAAAGTTCACTTTCATAATCATAAGTTTCTTTATTAACTTTTACTGTCTACATTAAGTCAAAAAGAAATATTACCTAGAGTTATGGTCTATTGGTCTATTTGATAACTTCACTGTCTTTGATACAAAAGCCTCTTGATTATTAAGTAACCATACATTGTCTTAAGCATTAAGAGGTCAAAATCATTTAGGACTAAATAATTCAGTTTTGCCAAAAGGAAACAAGAGAATTACAGCAATAAGTAGATCAGGCAAAAGCAATGTAATACAGTTAAGTGGGCTAATATATAAACATCTGCCTATCTGTATAACCCAAAACATTTAGATTAGTGTTTCATAATTCACACCTTAACATTTACTACCAAAACACATATACCCCTATACAAAAAGTGCCCACAAAAACACAATCTTCCAACAAATTAAACACTCCACTTACTTCCAATTTCAGGAGACCCTTCTTGATTTCTTGATACCTTTTGTGTGGTGATAATTGTAGTTGGGTGATTGTTTCTTTTCAGATCTGGTTCTGATTCACAACCACCACAACAATCAACCTTGGTCCTATGTGGCATCAACTCAGAACCTCCAGCTACTAAATCCTTCATCAACTGCATTTGCCACGTCATAATATGTTTTTTTTTTTAAATTTTCTTCATCTTGCATTAAGTATTTATTACATGGTATCTACAATTAATATGTGTACCTTCCAGTCGTTAAAGTCAAACTTAAAAACAAAGTGAGAGTATGCCACTTTCCCTGAAGACATCATGCCAGCAGAAGGAGCATTTCGTGGTGCTGAATATATATAGAAATATAAGTTGATACGTTACAAAAGTGGAGAAAAAATAAGAGATAATAAAATAGTTTATGAAGTGTGACATACAAACATAATGAGAGCCTTTCTCATTCACTGTAATCATAACTCTCCCATCTTTCACCAAGAAAGACAAGGCAAACAAGTTCTCCACAGTCTGTGCAAATGAGACTCTGTTTAGGATAATGTTTTCAAGACAAACATTAGTGTTGGTTTTGAGGATGTCAAATATTGATGCAATGATTTTCTCAGTGTTTGTCTTCTCTTTAGAGACTGTCTCCTCAATCTGTGGACAATGGAAATAATACAAACACATTCAAATGATTAAACAAATAAGTAAAACCATCATATTGACATACACTAATACATACCTCTTCTGGTTTCACCTTCTCTTCCTTCACAGATGACCTTGATCGTTTTCGTTTCACTAGAATATTTGGTGGTTTAACATCTTGCTTCATGGGCCCAATCCTTCAAGGAGATTTACAAATGATTAGGAAGAAAAAAAAAAGAGTAATACGAAATTGGGAATAGATCAAGGTAAAGAACTCACATGGTGCAGGAACCCTGAAAAGTCATGAAAAGTGGATGAGAAGCATGCAACCCGATATCTTTCCACTGAATTTGAGCAGTTTCAGTAATTTCTGTACTTTCCTTCTTCCCAAATTGACTGATCAAGCTTGAAACAAATAGTGACGGGGTTACACTTCCTGTGCTATGCACCCTAATGGAAGCCACCAGTGTGTTGGCTAGGTCTCGTAGTGCCTCCGCATCTGACACTTGCTCTCTCGGTTTATTGACTACAAGAGACAAATATGTATTTTGTATGTTTGTATTAGAAAACAAATTTCTAAGATCCAAAAATCAATCACCGATGGAATAACACTTTATCAAAGTTTCTAGTAAATAGTGTAACTTATATGTTTCAATTTTGTATTTACAGAAAATTGATTGCAATTTGCAACTTGGAAAAATGGAAACGAAGAGGCAGAACGTCTTCCACTAAGTAAGTTTAAGAAGAAATTGAAATTTGATACCGGTGATCTCGTAAAATTTAGGATCAACAACGTCAGAATCACAAAACGGCAGAGCATTACCTAGATGGTGCATTTCGTCTACTTCGTCAATAATGGAGATGAATTTATTTGAACTAGCAGCTGCTATCTCATCGCTCCTATCTGAGAAATTACATCCATAATTAAGAGAACATACGAATAAACGAGATCAACAGAAAGTGTTATTTGTTAAAAGATGTTTTTGTACAATAAACTACTGAAAAGTACCACGAATGTAACTCTGGATAGAGAGATATCCGGAACGAAGAACTCTGCGCTGGATATGGTTTTGATCGTTGGACTGATCTGGATGAGTATCATCTGTATACTCCATTTTAGGCCGCTTCTTTCGATCATCCTTTAACGACATTATTCAGGTCTTTAGTTGGAATTCAAAAAAAAAAAAAAAAAACCCTAACTAAGAGAGAGAGAGAGAGAGTTGAAAGTTCAAGCTTTCAAGAGAAGCAGATCAATTGGCGTACCCAGTACGATTTCATATTGTACGTGCGATGACGTAGTGTGTCAGTTCCCGCGTTTATGAGAAAAAACTGAATTTGAATGAAATGCTTTCAAAAGGAAAGTTCGAAGTTCAAACGGTTTTTTTTTCTTTTCAAATGTAGCAATCCACCCCATTAGTAAAATAACACGTAAATTCAGTTGATGATGGGAGCGGGAATATGGATCAAAAATTCGATAGGGGAGGCTTAGAGAATGCCACGTGGCAAAAATCTACTAATGAAATGCCTCCCCCATCGAATTTTTCCCGCTCTCATCATCTAACTGAATTTCCGAAATTGCCACTCATAATTTTGAAATCTAATTCGTCTGGTAACTGATAAGAATTTCCAATTTGTGGCCGAGATATCAACTACTGATCACCAGAATTTGAGACCGCCATCCTCCCTCACCATAAACCCTATTCTCTCCACCCTCTTTAAAAACTTCATCAATCTCAGGACCTGGTTCTCAATTTTCACACATATATTAATCTTGAAGGAAATCCAATTTGATTTTCATCCATATTCGTCGTCACTCACCCTTCAACATGCTAGAAAACATAACCTTGTCATCAGCATTTTCATCTTAGTTTTTTCTAATAAGCAATGTACCGTCAAAGAAAACCCTAGACATCGTCGCCGCTACTCTCTTTGAAAACCATAGATCCCCAACTGTCGTTATCACCCAAGCTTCACCATGAAAAAAAATCATAAGCCCACACTGTAGGTATATTTGCTCTTCTTTGATTGAAATACTTGATTTGCTTTTGGCATTCGAACCATCTTTTGCTTCTTTTGGTTTCTTGAAGACGAGATTGAAGTTATTAGTCATTGGGTTTAATTATTTCAGGTACAATCATCTTGCTATGATCAATCCGAGAATTCACTCTCTCAGTCAAAAGGTAATATAAATTCTTCAAATATCCATATGTGTAGGTTTTGCTGTTTTTTTTTCGTTTTGACACACAGTCACAATCACTTACTGTTAGTCTCTTATGCTTATAAAATTGTTTTAGATATTTAGTTTATTGGTGTGACCCTTCTACATGAACTCTTGCATCCATTCAGAATCAGAATGGTATATTCATTTGGGTATATCTCGGTGTTGAAATATTGACATGTTTGTTGTTCTTATGATATGCACTCTAAAGTAGCCTTTAATTAATCATTTTCTGCTTAAGTTTGCTAAATTTGGCGTCACACATCTCTTTCTAATATGCAGGGTCCATATAAGGTTAAACACATAATCATTGGTGGTCCATACAAGGTTAGTAATTTTGTTCAATTTTATTATATCTTTACATGTTCTTGCATTATTCATTTTTCCCTTTTTCTTTACCGTTAATGAAATTATAACATGTTTATGTTTATAGAATCGATTGCTTATTCGTGCATGTATTTTGTTGTATCTGTGTAGGTGATTTTCAATTATAGCATCTTAGATTCAAAGTACAATGATATTACTTTGAAAGTAGAATGTTATAATCCTCATGATATGTACTCAAGTGTTTTTTGGAGGAATTACAATTACGTTATTACCCCTCCTGTTACTCCATTTTTGCATACGTTACAATTACATTATTACCCCTCCTCTTAATCCATTTTGCATATGTTACAGGATGATTGAAGTGTAATTTTTAATGAGGATGCTGCATTTGTTTTTTTTTTTTTTTAATTTAAACAGGGACCATCCTTCAAATATTTTTATTTATGAGAGGGAGCATTCCAGTAATTTGTATAACAGGGAATGAATGAATGAGATTTTTTCCAAAAAAATGACAGTTATGACACTTTTTTTGTCAATTTAGTCATTTTGATGCTTTTTTTTAATAAATTTGACAGTTATATTTTAATTTTTTTTATTGTTATTACGGAATTACATGCTTGAAACCTACCTAATTGTACCATTTTACTTTATTCTTGTTTTCCAAATTATTATGGTGTTCTTTTTTTTTATGGCATCCTACATTGTAATAAACGGCAAAGTATTATTATTGCATTGTACTTTATTTTTTTCTCCAAATTATTATGGCATTCTACTTTTTTATGGTAAAAAATGGTTGTTTTGGCATAAAGTGACAATGGAAAAAAAAAGTTGATTTTACATGCAAAAAGAGCATTTTAAAGCAATTTATAGCATTTTAAACGAACATTTTTATATCAAGTACAATTGACTAAAACGAGCAATTCTTGTCAAAATGGGACAATTTGACAAAGTGAAATTGGTAAAAATATGGCTTGTGTTGGCATTTGGTAAAAATTGTGTAAACCGAACATATTTCGGTCAAAATGGGATTGTTTTAGTAAGGTGAAAATGTTGCAAAAATTGCATTTTCAAAGCATTTTATAGCAATGTACTTCTGATAGAAATGGTATTTTAATATAAAGTAAAAATGGATTAAAACAACCATGATATAGTTACAGATAACATTCAATGTTGTATAAAATAAACTTTTTGCAAAGTTATGATTAATTATTATGATTTTTAGTCTTTATTTTTATTTTGTCAACCGTGTATTACATAGGTTATAACCTAGTATATATATATATATATATATATATATATATATATATATATATATATATATATATATATATATATAGGTAGATGTTCATTTGAGACCATATTAATTTTGTGAGATAGGGGGACATGATCTTAGCCTTTGACTAAAACTGATCTTGTGGCTCATAAAAAAACATTATTAACACTAATTAATCTAACTGATTAGTTAATTAGGGGCAAATTAGTCATTAAGATAAATTTAAGATCACCAGATCTGATACATACATATTAGCTTCATCTTCACATCATCAAGAAAACAATCTAGTTCGATTCTTCAACCAAGATCCTTGCTTGGATGAATTAGTTTTCAATTAACGCTAATCGACTTCTATCTCCTTAAATCGTAATTCTTTCAAATGATCATCGATTTGAGGTCAACACTCAATGATCGAACAATGATCATATTCTATCTAAATCATAGCTTTGATTTGATATTATTACTGTGTTTAATGTTATATCAATCGGAGGCTTTGATTTCAGATTGACGTTCAGATATATTATCAATTGGAGGCTTTGATTTAAGCTATTGGTAATTAGTTTCAAGATAAAAAAAAATTATGCGCATTCGAGCACATATTATGTAAGGAGTAGCAAGCAACAACACCGAATCTTTGAGTCATTATGCGTTCTTTCTATTAAATTAATGAGGTATGTACAAAACAATTATTGTTCTTGAGAAAAATCTCTTAAACTATTGTGCATTCTACCTGTTTGATGAAAGTCCTGAATGAACAACAAGTCTGATGTATCACTCCCTCATTCCCACAACATAAGTCCTCTTTAAGAATACGTGTATACTTCCAAAATATTAGTAAAATGATATAATGTTTATTGCTCTTATTAGCTACACCACAGTTTTGTTTAAATCTGATTTTTTTTTTCAAACATAAAGGTTGGAGATGGATCTTTAGCATAAGTTAGTTTAAATAAGGATATTATTGTATATTTTTATGATTAGAATAATAGCATGCTTATGTTTTATGTTAAGTATCATGATGTATGTTTTAGGCTTGTTTGCAAGATTGGTGTTAACATCATAGGTAAATGCCTGACCATGTTGATTCTTGGATCTTACAACATTAATTATCATTGGTTTTTTATTTTGACTATCTTAGTGAAAGGTTCATGTATTCATAGTCCTTGTCAATTGCATGTTAAGTAAAAGATGTATTGGTTAGTTTTGCATGAAGTAGAAGAGATTCAGGTTAGTCATAATCCTTCTTGTCACTTGGATTTTACTTTATTCATTAAAAACTTGACTGAAACTATAATGTTAAGATTATACCATATGTTAAATATATCATTAACAATACCAATCATAAGTAGAATATTATACTACAAAATAAAACATTACACCACGAACTAGAATTTAGGATTTTGTTCTAATAATAAATGACATGATACTGTGTTTGATGTTATACATTTGTCTTTTATCTAAGTTTCTATAGAAACCAACTCTTTAATACAATAACATGGTTTTGTTTAAAAAAAAAAATCAAACACAAAAAGTTGGAGATGTTTTTTTTAGCATAAATCTGTTTAAATCTAGATAGCATTACATATTTTTATAATTAGATAAATAATATTTTTACTGTTTTATGTTAAGCATTGGTGATTCAAATACTCTCTGTAATGAGGAAAATCAATCACGAACCCAAGTAATTTTGTTACTGATATCAATTATTCTTATAGAATATTGATCATAAATTTATTAATACCAATTATTAACAGCAAGTTGTTGATAAGTTCATGTTACTGCATATTGTTCTTGTAGAATATTGAACATACATTTATGATTAAAGTCATATGAATACACGTTATTTTGATTATATGTTAGTGTGGTGGTATATTTTTTTGTAGTTCAAAGTGACAATGTTGCAGCACAATATATCTCTTGCAAATAATTTATTAGACCTGATGGTTATTTCTTTTGGATTCCAGAGGTTGAAAGGAACTTGAAATTTCAAGCTAGAAGTTTTCAACTATAAGTGTCAAGAAACGAATATGTAATAGATTTTATATCTCACAAACATGTAACAGATTTTTATGGTTTTTGGTGCATTATTATCTGATTATAACTTTGTAAGAGCCTTTTGAGATTTATATTCATCTCTTTATCTAACAAGGTAATCCTATGACCGAGTTTTATGATACTAACTTGAAATATTGTTTTCAAATTATCAATGCTTTTCTAATAACATGGATTCGTTATTTTAGTTTCATCAACTTTTGGCTTTTGATTTTCCATTTTATTCAATTCATGTGCATAAATAAAATTAATGTAGATAATCAAACTACAACAATATTATGAATAATATACCTACATAAACAACACATTAATCATTAAACTAACAAATATCTTGTAACATTAATTTATAACTATTGAATATTACATATTTTAAAATTAGAATATGACACATAATCTTAGAATATGATATATAATTTTAGAATATGACATATAATTTTAGAATATTTCCATTACTTCATTGTTAATCAAGTAGTATCACAATACTTCACAAAGAGGTTCAAAACAGGTTGTCTAAAAAAAAGCAAAATGTCTAAAATCATATATTATATATTATTTAACAAAAATGTTCGAAGCAAGTTGTTTCCAACAAAATCAGAATGTCTAAAATGATAATATGACACATAATTTCAGAATATTTCATGTTACTTCATGGTATGTCAAATAACATATAAAATAACAAAAAAACAACATATGACTCGTCAAATCAAAATATGTATAATATCAAGTTATAAAATACAAATTTATAATATTAGAATCTTACAAAATATAATTTCATTTTACACATTACAAAATATTAGAATATTAGACTTTAATATCAGAATATTACACACAACTTCAGAATATTACATATTAACAACACAATATTAAATATTTAATATTTAGAATAGCCAGAATAATAACATATCAATAAGTTTTAAACAAGCCTAAATTTAATTAGGCATTATTCTATCAGAATATTCTACATATAACTTAGATAATACAACAACATTATTCTAATAGTATATTATGAATATTACTTTTGTAAAGAGATAACATATAACATTATTCTAGTAGAATATTCTATATACATATTATTTTCTAGTATTATATTAACTTATTCAATTGAAAACCTAAAACATTATTATGTTAGAATATTCTAAATGTACACTTATGAAAACAGACAACATATAATATTATTCTATTAAAATATTATACATTTACTTAATATAACATAAAATATAGAATATTACTCTAAAAGAATATCATACACACAAAGTTTAATTTTAAACTTCTATGATATTACTAACATTACATTACATAAACTATAACATTACATGTATCATTCTTTAAAATACATAACACAAATTGAATATCAACATTATACATTTTATTTTATAAAATTACAACTATATTGTCATATATACTTGTTTTATATTCTGTTGGCGTGTCTTCGATCAGTTGATGAGTTATCTGACGAGGTACCATGAACTACGTTTTTTTTGCCTTTATCTATCTTTGATGATAGACCTTGTTGTGCATGCTTTCCTTTAGGATCAAAATTCATTTTCCCTTTATTTGATAATTTCCTCATTTCACTTGCATAAAAAAAATAAACCATACTTTTGTTAAAACAATAAAACTAGAATATAAACAAGAAATAAAAAAAATGTTCAAAACGTGTTGTTTCCAACAAAATCAAAATGTCTAAAATCATATATTAAACATTACTTAAGAAAGTGTACAAAACAAGTTTTTTCGAACAAAATCAGAATGTCTAAAACAGTATATTATGTATTACTTAACAAAAAGGTTGAAAGCAAGTTGTTTCGAACAAAATTAGAATATGACACATAATTTTACAATATTTCACATAACTTCATAGTATATCAAATACTCTTATAATATTACACATTACTTCACCGGAAGGTTCAAATCAAGTAGTTTAGACAAAATAAGAATTTAGATAGCAAAACCTAAAACATTCTATTTGTATTGTATCGTCTAATTAAGTAATGCAATGACATTTGAACTTAGAATATATTATTTAACAAAAATGTTCGAAGCAAGTTGTTTCCAACAAAATCAGAATGTCTAAAATGATAATATGACACATAATTTCAGAATATTTCATGTTACTTCATGGTATGTCAAATAACATATAAAATAACAAAAAAACAACATATGACTCGTCAAATCAAAATATGTATAATATCAAGTTATAAAATACAAATTTATAATATTAGAATCTTACAAAATATAATTTCATTTTACACATTACAAAATATTAGAATATTAGACTTTAATATCAGAATATTACACACAACTTCAGAATATTACATATTAACAACACAATATTAAATATTTAATATTTAGAATAGTCAGAATAATAACATATCAATAAGTTTTAAACAAGCCTAAATTTAATTAGGCATTATTCTATCAGAATATTCTACATATAACTTAGATAATACAACAACATTATTCTAATAGTATATTATGAATATTACTTTTGTAAAGAGATAACATATAACATTATTCTAGTAGAATATTCTATATACATATTATTTTCTAGTATTATATTAACTTATTCAATTGAAAACCTAAAACATTATTATGTTAGAGTATTCTAAATGTACACTTATGAAAACAGACAACATATAATATTATTCTATTAAAATATTATACATTTACTTAATATAACATAAAATATAGAATATTACTCTAAAAGAATATCATACACACAAAGTTTAATTTTAAACTTCTATGATATTACTAACATTACATTACATAAACTATAACATTACATGTATCATTCTTTAAAATACATAACACAAATTGAATATCAACATTATACATCTTATTTTATAAAATTACAACTATATTGTCATATATACTTGTTTTATATTCTGTTGGCGTGTCTTCGATCAGTTGATGAGTTATCTGACGAGGTACCATGAACTACGTTTTTTTTGCCTTTATCTATCTTTGATGATAGACCTTGTTGTGCATGCTTTCCTTTAGGATCAAAATTCATTTTCCCTTTATTTGATAATTTCCTCATTTCACTTGCATAAAAAAAAATAAACCATACTTTTGTTAAAACAATAAAACTAGAATATAAACAAGAAATAAAAAAAAATGTTCAAAACGTGTTGTTTCCAACAAAATCAAAATGTCTAAAATCATATATTAAACATTACTTAAGAAAGTGTACAAAACAAGTTTTTTCGAACAAAATCAGAATGTCTAAAACAGTATATTATGTATTACTTAACAAAAAGGTTGAAAGCAAGTTGTTTCGAACAAAATTAGAATATGACACATAATTTTACAATATTTCACATAACTTCATAGTATATCAAATACTCTTATAATATTACACATTACTTCACCGGAAGGTTCAAATCAAGTAGTTTAGACAAAATAAGAATTTAGATAGCAAAACCTAAAACATTCTATTTGTATTGTATCGTCTAATTAAGTAATGCAATGACATTTGAACTTAGAATATATTATTTAACAAAAATGTTCGAAGCAAGTTGTTTCCAACAAAATCAGAATGTCTAAAATGATAATATGACACATAATTTCAGAATATTTCATGTTACTTCATGGTATGTCAAATAACATATAAAATAACAAAAAAACAACATATGACTCGTCAAATCAAAATATGTATAATATCAAGTTATAAAATACAAATTTATAATATTAGAATCTTACAAAATATAATTTCATTTTACACATTACAAAATATTAGAATATTAGACTTTAATATCAGAATATTACACACAACTTCAGAATATTACATATTAACAACACAATATTAAATATTTAATATTTAGAATAGCCAGAATAATAACATATCAATAAGTTTTAAACAAGCCTAAATTTAATTAGGCATTATTCTATCAGAATATTCTACATATAACTTAGATAATACAACAACATTATTCTAATAGTATATTATGAATATTACTTTTGTAAAGAGATAACATATAACATTATTCTAGTAGAATATTCTATATACATATTATTTTCTAGTATTATATTAACTTATTCAATTGAAAACCTAAAACATTATTATGTTAGAATATTCTAAATGTACACTTATGAAAACAGACAACATATAATATTATTCTATTAAAATATTATACATTTACTTAATATAACATAAAATATAGAATATTACTCTAAAAGAATATCATACACACAAAGTTTAATTTTAAACTTCTATGATATTACTAACATTACATTACATAAACTATAACATTACATGTATCATTCTTTAAAATACATAACACAAATTGAATATCAACATTATACATCTTATTTTATAAAATTACAACTATATTGTCATATATACTTGTTTTATATTCTGTTGGCGTGTCTTCGATCAGTTGATGAGTTATCTGACGAGGTACCATGAACTACGTTTTTTTTGCCTTTATCTATCTTTGATGATAGACCTTGTTGTGCATGCTTTCCTTTAGGATCAAAATTCATTTTCCCTTTATTTGATAATTTCCTCATTTCACTTGCATAAAAAAAATAAACCATACTTTTGTTAAAACAATAAAACTAGAATATAAACAAGAAATAAAAAAAAATGTTCAAAACGTGTTGTTTCCAACAAAATCAAAATGTCTAAAATCATATATTAAACATTACTTAAGAAAGTGTACAAAACAAGTTTTTTCGAACAAAATCAGAATGTCTAAAACAGTATATTATGTATTACTTAACAAAAAGGTTGAAAGCAAGTTGTTTCGAACAAAATTAGAATATGACACATAATTTTACAATATTTCACATAACTTCATAGTATATCAAATACTCTTATAATATTACACATTACTTCACCGGAAGGTTCAAATCAAGTAGTTTAGACAAAATAAGAATTTAGATAGCAAAACCTAAAACATTCTATTTGTATTGTATCGTCTAATTAAGTAATGCAATGACATTTGAACTTAGGTTATACTAATAAGAATACATAGAATATCGAAATTGAAAAAACTTTTTACTAAATTTATGCCAGAAGTTAATCAATCCACACAAGACCTTAAATAACTCATATATTGTCTTCATTGGAATCACAATGTTACTTTGTTTGAGAACTTTTTTTTGAATCATTTATCCTTGACTCGGTTACTTCTTTAAATCAGAGTTGATAAGGCTGACTATTGTTGTTTTGAATCAAAATCATAATTAAAATTGCTAGATGAAATCATAATAATTAGAATCAAAATCAAGGTGTAACAACGTGAATTTTCAAAACATTTTTTTTCATTTTAAATCACATAATTCTCATAATGTATTTCACAAAAATCTCTTTTATTAAGTTTACAAATCAAAACTTCTTAATTACTCGGTTAAAATCCAGGATCCTCAAAACGTAACTCTCTCACTGGTGTGTACAATCAAGTCGGTGCCTTCCCACGATCCTGAGAACAACCTGAAACACATAACACATAACACGGTAAGCACGAAGCTTAGTGAGTTCCCCAAAATACCACATACAACAATTCGCCACTCGAGGCTATACTCTGTAAGACCCTCCGGTCTATGTGTCTCAGCGGGACCCTCCAGTCCCGTAGCTCGTTGGACACTCCGGTCCGGTCTATCTCGTTGGACCCTCCGGTCTGGTCTGATTGAGAACCCTCTGGCCTCATAGTTCGTTGGACCCTCCGGTCCGGTCTAAGCAACAAATAATATAGCATACAATACGTATCACATAATCATGCATAACTCAAGCAAGCACATAAGACCCTCTGGTCACATATAATTACCACTCTAGGTAAAGTATAGTGAGAAGACTCACCTCGCAAGTAGGTGAGCAGGTAACCCCGCGCTCGGATCTCGAACTAGCCTCTGCCTAACACAAAGGATGAATATCTCTAATTAATACTCTTTTCACGACTCAAGTAACCGAAGGCTACTCTTTCTCTCTCTAACTCTTTGAAGTGGATAAAAGACTATTTTACCCCTCCATGGTCTCTATTACTCATGTTGACCAAAACCCCAAAGTCAACAGAGGTCAACTCGATTCAACAGTCCATGTTTGACCCGACTCGTCTAGTGCACTCCTGCGACTCGTCGAGTCCTCTCGTATCCTCAGAAGTCTCAAAAGTCCAGCTCAACTCGTCGAGTTGACCCCCAACTCGCCGAGTTATCGCACAATCAATCCATCGGGACAAACCCTCGTCGACTCGTTGAGTCAGCTCATGGACTCGGCGAGTCCCTTTGATCTGATTTCTCATTCAGACGATTTAAGGCAGATCTATCACTCCAACCACTAGATCTACTATTATAAGGCTCGAATAGCACGTAAAGCTGCAAGCTTTACGTTCATGCATGGCATATAAGGCTCATTATGCCAAAACATGCTCCAATAAGGGCTAGATGTACAAGAGCTTGCTTCCAACTCAATAAAGCTCGGGTTTCTGGACTCACAAGGCCACTTATAGTCCAGATCTGAGGTCCCAACCTCAAACCATACACAAATCACTCCATGACACAAGATAAATGGAAGAAAGCCCTAAAAGTTCCCTTAAAACAAGATCTCATAAGGAAATGATCAAGATAGCATCTTTTTACCTCCAACTGAAGCATAACTCTGAAGAATCTCTGGATCCAAAGCCTTCTCTTGATCCAAGCCAAGATGCTCTCCAAATCCCCTCTCAAAATTGAACAAGAACACCCAATTTAGCCACTCTCTCTCTCTCTCTCTCTCTCACAATGGATGGAACTGGTCTAGGGTTTCCCACAGGGCTCTCTGGAGATGAGGGAGGCGGAAATAAGGGCTTAAAGTCATTTAAATAGGGCACAAATCCGGAAAATTAGGGTTTCTCTGCCCAGCGCCTACTCAGCGAGTCCCTCCTCTGACTCGTCGAGTCCACTCATTAAATCCACGCGGGCAATCTCGACTCGACTCGGCGAGTTGGACCCTTAACTCGTCGAGTCTCTTCTTCAACCTCAAGATTAACATATACAATAATATCCCTGAAAATCCGGGTGTTACACAAGGATAATTCAAGAGCATGTAGAACAAAACTTCTTGAATTGTTGTTGATTTATAAATCAAAATAACTATATCATAAACCCTAATGACGTAAATCATACAAAATTTTATGACCAAGTTATAATTTAAATATAGACAAAATCAATACCTGTTTTGTGAAGTGGGGAATGATCAGGTGTATAATTCGAATATGAATCTATATAATGAGGCATTTATGTGATCTGTTTAATTTTTTATCGTGTTGAAATCTAAAAAAAAATATAATCACGAAAAATGTGTTGATTCAGAAATAGTTGAAAATCGAGCTTGATGATTATGTATTTTAGGGTTTTGAGTTTTTACAATATCACATAATAGCAGACTTAATATATAGAATTTTATATTAAAACCCACATTTCAACTCATAGAATAACTTGAATATCATGTAATAACATTTCATAATATGTAGAATATTCTACAAGAACATACATTATATAATTAGAGTAATTAAAATATAACATAATAACAATCAAGAATATATATATATATATATATATATAATAAATATCAATACAAAATATACAGAGTGTTCAAATAAATCATACATTACAATTCAGAACATATCTAAAATTATACTAAAACATAAATTATATGAAAGAACCCCTTTCATAATTGATACATTGTTACTCCAAAACATGCTACATGCATATTTATAAAGAATATTTTACATTGATAGTTTAATTACAAAAAACTGGATACAAACCGACTAAGTTTTAGTATATTACATAACTACCCAGGAAATTATAATTTTATACATACACGATCACTAAAAACAAAAGTAATATTATTAACTATTCTAAATCTTCCAACAGTATATGTCTATACTGGATCCTTATTACCTGTAATAGTTAAACACTGAGAGGGATAACCGGTGATGCTTAGTGAGTTCAAAAATAGATACAATATAACGTTATGCCATATATATATATATATATATATATATATATATATATATATATATATATATATATATATATAGGAGTAGGATCAAATGAGAACACCTAAAAGGTTGAGAACGCGAGAACAGATCTGAACCATTTAAAAAACTAAATCTAAGGCTATTATCGATTGAGTCATTTATGTAAATTCTTAAAATTATAGGAATTTAAGTGTAACTTTAAAATTGTCATAAGGGTATAACGGTAATTGATTGTTAACCTATGTTTAGCAACTCCTACGATCTCTCTTTCTCTATCTTTCCCTCTCTCTCTCTCTACCCCCTTCTTCTGCATTTTACAGAACCCTACGGCATCCTCTCATTCCAGCCGTCGCTGTGTGTATAGTTATGATCTCCCAAGAGCTCTTAAAAATCGAGAGATAAATACGATATTTTCTACTATTCTTCATACATGTCAAGGAGAAAGATGATGAACATGGGATGGTTATGCGTGTTTCTACGCTCATTCGATCACAGGGCTAGGATGTTTCTTTCTCCTAACATTGATCTGAAAAGGACCGAGGAACAACGATTTTTGTATCCTGAAGGTGGGTGTAAGAACTGAAGAAAAGAGGGTTTTTGTAGAAAAAAATCTGAAGAACAGAGGCAAAGAAAAAAACGCAACCCTATTTTTCGTTTTTTTTTTTCAGATTTGCGATTGAAGTGTTGGATCTTTTGTGAAATATGAAGATTATGTAACGATCATTGGACTGAGGCAAGCATCAATCCTTTTTCTTTAATTTTATCTTATATTTTGTTGGTAAAACATCTAAGCTTAGATAAATTGATAACATCATGGGGTTTTTATGATTTTTACAGGTCAAGAAAGAGAATCCAGAAGCAGAGTTCAGTGAAGTCGCAAACATTTTGGGGACGAAATGGAAGACACTCACCCCCGAATATAAAAAGCCGTACGAAGAGAAGTATCAGATTGAGAAGGCTACTTATTCAAAAATTATGGATAATGAGAAAAGAGAAAGTGAAGTTATGAAGCTTTTGGAAGAAGAACAGAAACAGAAGACAGCTATGGAGTTGCTTGAACACTACATGCAGTTGAAACAAGAAGCAGAAAAAGAGGGAGATTACCAAAAGAACAAGTAATTATCTACTTATTCAAGTCCCGTGATACCCTTTACAATATTTGAACAAAAAAATCAAGTTCTTTGATACCCTTTTCAAGATTTAAAGCAAAAATCAAATTTTTTGGTAACCCTTTTCCAAGAATCGAGTTCTTGAAGATTACTATGGTTTATGGATTTATTTTCTGCGTACAGGAAGGAGAAAGATCCATTGAAGCCAAAGCGACCAGAGTCTGCGTATTTCTTGTTTATGAAAGAGAAGAGAGCTGCTCTTATTGCAGAAAGCAAGAGTATGGTGGAGGTAATTTGAGTTTGAAAATCTATTTAGTAAAAATTGTGTGTTCTTTTATAATGAACTAATTAATGAGTTTGGTTCATAAACTTGGTGGTGGTAGATTGCTAAAATATGTGGAGAAGAATGGAAGAACATGACAGACAAGCAAAAAGCAGGTTATGAAAAAGTGGCAAAGAAGAAGAACAAGCAATATACTCAAGAAATGGACGTCTACGAGCAGATTAAAGAAAAGGAAGTTGGAAATGCTAAGAAGGAAGAAGATGAGCTTTTGAAGGTTCTAAAGCAGGAAGCTTTGCAACTGCTTAAAAAGAAAGAGAAAACAGAAACCGTCATTAAGGTAGAGTTTATATTTTTTTTCAATCCTATTCAATTATAAATATGTTAAAATTCATTAATGGTTATGAAATGGAGATAAAAACTAATAGATTTTATTTCATCAATGTTAATCATTTATGATTTTCAGCTCTATTCAATTTATTCATCAGTCTTAATACATGATTATAGTTATCATCATACATGATTTTAGTTATCATCATACATGAATAAATCTTTATTCATTATAAGGTTTATGGTAAAAACTAAAAAAGTTTTTTTCATAGTCATTTTTTTTGGGAAATACCGGTCAATTGAAAACTTTATTAGTAAAATATTGCACTTTTATATATATGATTACACCAAAAATGAAAGATATAGGGTTTGTGTTTTCCTTTCTCTGCCATCAAAAGACAAACATATATTCGTTTGTGAATAATTGAAGATGCATAACGTTATTATCTGATTTTTTCATATTTATCCTTGAACATGATTTTGCAGGTATGAACCCAAGAATAACAATGATCCTTCTTTGTTTTTGTGTGTGCTGGTAGCAACAAGAAAAATCGCAGCAAACTGGATTTTTTATCTTCTTCAGTCATTTGTGATTACAACTAAACTAGATTTTTTTTAATCTTTACATTTTCCTTTATTCATTATTGATTCCAGATGTATTGGTTTTTTGAATTGGTAAATGTACTTTATATGTTTATGATTACGACTGAATTGAGTTTTTATTTTTAGTTATTTTCTTTTTATGGTGCTTTACTCATTCCATCTTTTATTGTTACATATAATCCTTCATGATTAACATAATCAAATCAATTAAAATTCTTTAAAAAAATTAATTTAATGTATTTTCTCGTTCATTTATGAATACAAAAGAAAAAAAATGTTTTTTTCAATCTTTATACATATAATATCTGATGAATGATAAATTTATAAAAAAATGACTTTTTTAACAAAAAATTAATAAAAATTATTTTTGTCATATATTAAAAAAAATCGGTTAATCTATTATTTTAAGTAACTGTAATTAATATTGCTAAAATTTAGGAGATTAAGATTTGTTATAATTTAAATTAAACACGCAATTACTAATATACCCTTGTAAAATGATTGGTGCAGAAGTGTTCTCGCGTTCTCAACCTTTTAGGTGTTCTCATTTGATCCTTTCCCTATATATATATATATATATATATATATATATATATATATATATATATATATGTGTGTGTGTGTGTGTGTGTGTGTACCAATATGACAGAAGCAAAGAGGAACAAAGAACAACAAAGACAGATGAGTATCATATGTCATGCTTTCCATATCAACAAATAATCTGATTCAAAGATTTACAATCAATG
This sequence comes from Lactuca virosa, assembly GCF_052849685.1. Classification (NCBI taxonomy): domain Eukaryota; kingdom Viridiplantae; phylum Streptophyta; class Magnoliopsida; order Asterales; family Asteraceae; genus Lactuca; species Lactuca virosa. Next base: position 254,935,151 of record NC_136427.1, on the reverse strand, counting down.
AGATACAACAATTTCAACTTGATATACATCAATAAGACTTTAGCCCAAGTGGCACAGAAAATACACGATCTATGAATTAACATTTTGCTAGAATTTACAGGCTTTCAGCCCTATCCAGCATTATGTCAGTGCCAAAGTGATGTTTACTCATTCACTTCATGGTCAAAGGCTACATACCAGTACCCAAGTGATGCTTAGTCATTCACTTCAAGTCAAAGGTATAGCTCATTTTCATTAAAACACGGGAAAGCATATTGAACATATAACACATAACATAAAATTGTTCCTATAATTTGAACTCACCGTGAAATAACCGGGGGTTAAAATAGTAATTTGGGCAGCACTTCGTTTCTATAAACAATTTTCTTCGATGAAAACCCGGAGCTTTATTGAAAATCGGGCCTTGCGAGTGTTGATTTTCAAACCGAAAAGATAAATTTCTCGGGGTCTTCGGGCACTTCGGAACGTTTTCCGGGTGTTAGGTAGGTTCCCGAGGCTTCGGGGGGTTAAAAGGGGCTTAAAATAAAGTTTAGTGTGTAAAAGTGTGTAAAAATCCAACCAAAACCGAGAGATCTCGCACCTCCCTTTATATAGGGGAGGCTTCGGACCGAGGAGAGAAGGGAGAGAAGCACGTGGCTCGCATGCGGGGGGGAGGGGGGGGGTGGGGCAGGTGGCGGTCTCGGACTGGGTCGCGCCTTCGGGTGCGAGGTTCAGCGACACGCGTCGGAACTCGGTGGCAGCTGGCTTCGGATGGCTCATCAAGTCGGACACGGGGTAGGCTCGCGAGCAAGGGCGACGTGGCCGAACCGTGTCCATGCGAAATTTCTCGGTTCTCGTGATTTCTTGGATTTTGTGTCCCGAACTTCAAAAATCTATAGCTTTCGTATACAAGCTCTGTTTTTGACGTTATTTATATGCACGCGTAGGTGAAATTATGCTCTACAACTTTTGTTTAGACTCTGTCGGCTAATTTTGACTTTATTTCTATTATTATATTTTTAACAGGCCGGGACAGGAAAAGTCCGTCAAAAATTCATAACTTCTTCATCCGACGTCCGTTTGAGTCTGTCTTTTTACCGTTGTACTAATATTGACGAGACCTCCAATTCTCGTTTAGGTTGTGTCGGCTAAAAATCACTCGATCTTTATTTTGAGTTTTTAGCTGTCTACTGTTATACCGAAACTTAGAAAAATCATAACTTCCTCATACGAAGTCAAATTTGGACGTTCTTTTTATGAAAATTCTCGGTTTAACGAGTACTACGACTGTCATTTAGATCACTTAGGCTAAAAAGTAGTTTATCAAAAACTCACTTTTTTATGCTAAATAGTGTTTGTCGGTTTTGTCGCAGATCTTCGATTGGTCATAACTTGTTCGTTATAACTCAGATTTCGATGAGGTTTTCGTCTAAATGTTTCTAACGAAATTATCTACAGCTTTCAATCATAAAATTTTACTTATTTCAAATTTTATATTTTCGTTAAATTTCAATATTGGACTTTTGATTGGAATCTCATAAGACTTCCAATACATTTCGAGTGATTCTAAACATAGTTTTACTTCAAATCTCGTAAAAACTATATTGTTAGAACTCAATGCTCAAAAACATATAATATTATTCATTTTAAGCTAATAAGCTTTACAAAACACGATAATCGAACAAGGTTATTAACGTGTATGTTACAAATACCTCTTCCTTTTGAGGATTTCGTCTCCGAAATTACAACGATTTAAATAAACGGGGATATTTCGCTCTTATCTCATTCTTATTTTCTCAAGTATAATTTGAGCCTCTATGGTGTTTCTACTTGACAAGCACCAACTCCACTTCTTTATTACGTTGATTAGTCTTTCTTTCGTTTACGATTTCTTCAGGTTCTTCTACATATCTTAACTTATTATATAGTTTCACCTTGGATAACGGAACCGTTTAATCATATATGCTTAAACATTTACGCAGATAACTCACATGAAACACATCATGAACACATGCCAAATCTTCCGGCAATTCCAAACGGTATGCTTGCTTACCAATTCTCTGGATGATTTTGAAAGGAACAACAAATGTAGGACTTAGTTTTCCTTTCTTCCCAAATCGCATAGTGCCTTTCCATGGGGATACCTTCAGCATTACGAAATCACCCACCTGGAATTCTATGGGTCGTCTCCTCTTTTCTGCATAGGACTTCTGTCGATCCTGGGCCGCTTTCATTCTTTTTCGTACAATTTGAATCTTGTCAGTGGTGTCTTGAATCATTTCAGGACCTCCAAGGATTTTCTGACTATATCACGCCAACATTATGGAGTACGGCATTTCCGACCATATAATGCTTCATATGGTGGCATTTTGATTGAAGCGTGGTAACTGTTATTATATGAAAATTCAACAAGAGGTAAGTACTTGTCCCTATTACCACCGAACTCCAAGACACATGCATGAAGCATATCTTCTACTGTTTAGATCGTTCTCTCCGTCTGACCGTCTGTCTGGGGATGATAAGTTGTACTGAGAGAAACTGGAGATCCCAGTTTACGTTGCATACTCGCCCAGAAATGAGAAGTGAAGCGAGTATCACGATCAGAAATAATATTTAGTGGCACACCATGTCTTGCAATAATTTCATCTAAGTATACTTGTGCATATTTCTCCATTGGAGTCGTTTCACGCATGGAAAGAAAATGTGCACTCTTAGTTAGTTGGTCGACAATTACCCAAATGTTATCATTCTGTCTAGCAGTCGTTGGCAATTGGAGCAGCACTAGACATAAAGTCAGTTCAAAATTTTATTTGCCTATCTAGGGGAAGTCCAGGCAAATCATCGGGAAAAACATCAGGATATTCATTAACAATGGGAACATCATTTACAATTTTCTTCTCCTCTTTTGAGATGTCAACTGTATAGGTTAGACAAGTAGAATACTCCTTCGATATAAGTTTACAGGTTTCTAGGAAAGAGATTATTATTTTTAAGATTTTAAGTCTTTGTTTACCGCAGACATAAATAGGATTCTTCCCTTCGATAGGGATGTGTACCATCTTTTCGTAACACAAGAGTTTTGTGCGGTTCTTTGACAACCAATTCATGCCGAGAATAATTTCAAAGTTGGGCAAAGAGATAGGAATCAGGTTAGCAAGAAAATTATATCCTTCTGTCTCTATGACACAATCTCTATAGACTTTATCAGCAAATAATGATATACTTCCCGTGGTATCTACATGAAATGATTGGACGAACGTATAACAAGCAATTTGAAAAGCATGCGCAAATTCATGAGACGCAAAAAAATATGAGGCACCAGAATCAAATAAGATGTGAGCGGGTCTAGAGTTGATGAGAAATGAACCAGTCACAACTTTCGGGTCCTCGTGTGCCTCCTCTATGGTAATCTGAAATGTACGACCTTTAACTAAACGATTTTCAAATTCTTCAAACTTCTTAATTGATGGCGGTGCTCAAATCTGCACTCGCTCTTCATTCTCTATTGGGCTTTCGGTCCTAATCTCCGAGTTAAAAACTCAATTCTCATTGCAGACTCTTGCTCCTTCTTGAATTTGGGTTACAGACTCAACCCAATATAAGGTCTTCACTTTTATTACAACAACAACTTGAATAGTCATATTCTAATGACCTTTGATAACGCAACAGACAGACAACGAACTATACTCTTATTTCTATTAGTCAAACACTATCATAGAAGAAACCTTCCTACATGTTCTAATTAGATATAATATTTTCATAACTAGTAGCATTTCTAGCTAATGGTTGCTTAATCCTCTAATGGATGTTGTTATACTTTTATCGACTACCTCGACCATCTCCTTCTTCAATCTTCCAATTGAAGTTTCGTCGCTACACAAGACATGGTTCTCTGAACCAATCAATTCACTTTGCAGATCTATATTAGTCGGACTCAATTCTTTACGATCACTAAGGTTTGAACGAAAAAAAATCATTTTCTTAATCATCACCGAAACGAAGGTAATGACATACTCGAACAAAAACAGAATCAATTTTTAATTTCTCTGTAACCTTGTGACTTTCCCTGATCCAAGTGTGAGTCATGTGCTTCCAGTAGTATAAGCCTCTACTACTATTCACACCTACTCATACTCGTCCCAAGTTGTAACATCCCAAAATTTAAGACCAAAAATTTCGTTTTGATTAATTAAAAACTGCTTAATAAATTTTGCTCAATCATTTAGTAGCATTCTTAATAAAACAATTATCAGAGTTTTAAATCCGAAAGATCATCTAGTGCGGAAAACATGGTGTGATGCGCTGCGATCGCCCCGAGCTCCTTCCTTGGAAAAACATTAGTACCTGGAACAAATAGTTGAAAGCCGTAAGCCTGAAGCTTAGTGAGTTCCCCTGATACCACATACCATACATATCAACTGATCCATACATATCAACTGATCCACACATGCCATACATAACCATGAGTCATACATATATCATACCAAATAAAATGCTATGTGCCAAAACATAGTCTTGCCATTCAACTATGTACTCTACCTTACTCTAACTAGTAAGTCATTCAACCTAACTAAATGACTCATTTCACCATCCTAATTAAGTATGTTAAAGTCGGCTTAACACATTATGAAACTTTCATAAGGATGTGATAGAAGTCAATTGTCACTTGGTATTATTAAATAATAAGTCTGAGCGTTACATATCAGCTCTTACCATATTACTCGAACTGCATACTACATCACAATGTTAGGCAAGGTCTTGGCTTATTGAGTCTGAAAACTTTGTTAGCCTTTCCTTTGGTCTTCATTGAATTCTTCTAAATCTTGCACAACATCAATTTCGATATCGTCAAAGTATTTATCACCATCTTCAACTCTTCTAACTCTGTAAGCAATCACTGCTTTAATCTGGTCAGCGGTGGAACAACTTCATGGATTACACCAAAACATTTATCTCGTCAGAATGTACTTTAAACACACAACTTCCTCCAAAGGTGTTACTATTTCGTCAAACATAGTTTGAATGTACAACACCACTCTATAGGTATTAATACACTATTTACGGTATCACTTGATGGATTTTATTTTACGATATCCTTTGACCGTTTATTTATGAAGTTATCGATGTCAACTATCATAAGTCTCCTTATCATCTTGAATAGTTTCATGCCGATGGAATAGAAGAAAACAGAAATAGTTCTATCGAAACGTGGATGCTTCGAAAGAGTGACACCACGTATCTCCAAGTCGTGCTCGCGCTTTCAGGTATTTTATTTATCTTCTAGCACATATTAGCATTTAAGACATTTCCCTTAAAGTATGCTAGTGCACACTATAGCAAGTGAGGCATTCAACCTAAAGTATACTAGGCATAAATCGTACCATCATTACTTAGCAATTCAAATTTAAGCCTAGAAATCCTTACCATTCCTAGTTCGCTTAAACTAATGCTCTAAAAATTTTGAAATGGATTAATACTTTAAAATATTAAGATTTATAATTATCTAATACTCCACTTAATTCTTTCCTATGGTTTGTATCCATATACTCCTAATGAATCCGTTCATATATTGAACTTCCGACGGTTTAAGTCTAAATACCAATCTGTGGTATTTAGTTCACTTAAACTACTGCTCTGATACCATGATTGAATGAACCCCTTTCATAATTGACACATTGTTACTCCAAAATATGCTACATGCATATTTATAGATAATATTTTACATTGATAGTTTAATTACAAAAGACTGGATACAAACCGACAAAGTTTTAGTATATTACATAACTACCCAGGAAATTATAATTTTATACATACACGATCACTAAAAACAAAAGTAATATTATTAACTATTCTAAATCTTCCAACAGTATATGTCTATACTGGATCCTTATTACCTGCAATAGTTAAACACTGAGAGGGATAAGCGGTGACGCTTAGTGAGTTCAAAAATAGATACAATATAACGTTATGCCATATATATATATATATATATATATATATATATATATATATATATATATATATATATATATATATATATATATATATACACACACACACACCAATATGATAGAAGCAAAGAGGAACAAAGAACAACAAAGGCAGATGAGTATCATATGTCATGCTTTCCATATCAACAAATAATCTGATTCAAAGATTTACAATCAATGAGATACAACAATTTCAACTTGATATACATCAATAAGACTTTAGCCCAAGTGGCACAGAAAATACACGATCTATGAATTAACATTTTGCTAGAATTTACAGGCTTTCAGCCCTATCCAGCATTATGTCAGTGCCAAAGTGATGCTTACTCATTCACTTCATGGTCAAAGGCTACATACCAGTACCCAAGTGATGCTTAGTCATTCACTTCAAGTCAAAGGTATAGCTCATTTTCATTAAAACACGGGAAAACATATTGAACATATAACACATAACATAAAATTGTTCCTATAATTTGAACTCACCGTGAAATAACCGGGGGTTAAAATAGTAATTTGGGCAGCACTTCGTTTCTATAAACAATTTTCTTCGATGAAAACCGGGAGCTTTATTGAAAATCGGGCCTTGCGAGTGCTGATTTTCAAACCGAAAAGATAAATTTCTCGGGGTCTTCGGGCACTTCGGAACGTTTTCCGGGTGTTAGGTAGGTTCCCGAGGCTTCGGGGGGTTAAAAGGGGCTTAAAATAAAGTTTAGTGTGTAAAAGTGTGTAAAAATCCAACCAAAACCGATAGATCTCGCACCTCCCTTTATATAGGGGAGGCTTCGGACCGAGGAGAGAAGGGAGAGAAGCACGTGGCTCACATGCGGGGGGGGGGGGGGGGGGGCAGGTGGCGGTCTCGGACTGGGTCGCGCCTTCGGGTGCGAGGTTCAGCGACACGCGTCGGAACTCGGTGGCAGCTGGCTTCGGATGGCTCATCAAGTCGGACACGGGGTAGGCTCGCGAGCAAGGGCGACGTGGCCGAACCGTGTCCATGCGAAATTTCTCGGTTCTCGTGATTTCTTGGATTTTGTGTCCCGAACTTCAAAAATCTATAGCTTTCGCATACAAGCTCTGTTTTTGACGTTATTTATATGCACGCGTAGGTGAAATTATGCTCTACAACTTTTGTTTAGACTCTGTCGGCTAATTTTGACTTTATTTCTATTATTATATTTTTAACAGGCCGGGACATGAAAAGTCCGTTAAAAATTCATAACTTCTTCATCCGACGTCCGTTTGAGTCTGTCTTTTTACCGTTGTACTAATATTGACGAGACCTCCAATTCTCGTTTAGGTTGTGTCGGCTAAAAATCACTCGATCTTTATTTTGAGTTTTTAGCTGTCTACTGTTATACCGAAACTTAGAAAAATCATAACTTCCTCATACGAAGTCAGATTTGGACGTTCTTTTTATGAAAATTCTCGGTTTAACGAGTACTACGACTGTCATTTAGATCACTTAGGCTAAAAAGTAGTTTATCGAAAACTCACTTTTTTATGCTAAATAGTGTTTGTCGGTTTTGTCGCAGATCTTCGATTGGTCATAACTTGTTTGTTATAACTCAGATTTCGATGAGGTTTTCGTCTAAATGTTTCTAACGAAATTATCTACAGCTTTCAATCATAAAATTTTACTTATTTCAAATTTTATATTTTCGTTAAATTTCAATATTTGACTTTTGATTAGAATCTCATAAGACTTCCAATACATTTCGAGTGATTCTAAACATAGTTTTACTTCAAATCTCGTAAAAACTATATTGTTAGAACTCAATGCTCAAAAACATATAATATATTCATTTTAAGCTAATAAGCTTTACAAAACACGATAATCGAACAAGGTTATTAACGTGTATGTTACATTATACTTCATAGAAGAATTAGAATATCACATAAAACATTCCAGAATATGTAGACTTTACTGGAATTATCAAGTTCATGATGGGGATCAAAATTGTTATAAAAAGGCATCACCAAAAAATTTGTAGAATGCTATATTTTGGAATTATCAAGCAACATAGTATTCTAAAAATATCAAGTTTATGATGATGATGATCAAGGTTTGTATTATTAAGCAACGCATGTTATCTATAATTATCAAGAAACATTAATTTGTTGGAATTATAAAATCCAGAATTTATATTACGAAATTATCAAGAAAAAAAAATTAGGGTTGAAAAGAAATTAGGATTTAGGAGATATTACAAGATAACAGATTAAAGGAGAAGAAAGAACCTGTCAATTTCTTTTACACGGTGAAAATGGATCAAAATTAGAATTAGAACACGAATTCGAACGAGATATATTTGAAAATTGATTGAATCGATGAAGTCTCGGTGCAATCACAATTTTATCTTGATGAAATCTGAAAATATAGGAATCATAATCAGCAATATGAAATCCGAAAAAGATGAAATTAGAATCAGTTTTCTATGGAGTTAAATGCATGATAAAAGCATGGCCTTCCTGATTGTTTAAAGCATAAATATATTTTAACCATGACTATTATTCTATGAAACATTCACTAGACATTCAAAACACCATACCAACTGTTAAAAATTAAAAAGATAACCAACACTCAAATAAACAAAACACTACCATGTCATACATAATCAAAGATTTCTAAATCTTCCAGAAATTTTATTCACGTCATTCTAATGTGTTCCTTCCATCGATCCATTCCCTCACCATTTTTAATGAGCCTCCTTATCAACCTTTCCTTATTCCTTTGATTTGTTATTTTTTTTGTTCTTGTGCTTGTTTATTGTATGTATATAATAATTTGCAGCATACATGCAACATAAAATAGGTAAGCTTCTTATTTTATAGAAAACCTTATTTACCTAAGTCAAAATTCTACATTTCCACTTACTTACATGTTACCAAAATAATTTTAGATCTGTCACATTAAAAATACACCATAATTGGTTATAAGTTCCTTGGTTTACTAAAGCAAGTTCATCCTACTTATTGTAAAGTAACTTTGCTGTAATTTATTTTAATAAAATTACATTATTTCTTATTTTCTAAGAAAAGTCATACACTAATTAAAAACCATAATATTGTCGAGATGTGGAATTTGAATTTGAATCTGATGTATTCTAACCATCCATAATCAGTTATATTTACATACATATAAACGAGAAGACTAACAAAATATATATTCTTAAAAAATATCTTAAATTAACAACAAACATTAATTATTGTAACATTCTATTAATATTCACAAGCATAAAACCCAGAATAAATATCTAGTAAAATATAATGTTGTTAAGTCAATCGAATTTGAAACAAGTTAACTCAGACTAATTGCAAACATAAAAAGTCAATAACATTCTAAAACTTTACAACAAACAAGAGATTCCATTAGTTACCAAATCAGGAAAAATAAATCAATAATCCATGGATTCATAGAAATCGAAATCATATAGAAAGAAAAATCATATAAACACTGAATTCATAGAAATCAAACTCATAAAAAATAAACTAAAGGATATATTAGTTTCATCTTACCCGATTGTTGAGATATTCATTCTTGATGATCATAATCGGAATAAAGAGATTCAAAATCAGAGGTATTCAAGCTTTGATTTGTGGTAGAATGAAATCATGGTTTTTAGAAGAACCAGAATCAGTTTCTTAGGATTTTATCGAGGGGTTTTGGAGAAAAGTATCATAATCAAAATCGCAATCGATTTAATGATGTCAGGAAGATCAATGCGAAGCAAAATCAAAATCAGAATAAGAGAAAAATATGTTCTTTCAAAATTATATGTATTTAAATTAGTTAATTATATATATATATATATATATATATATATATATATATATATATATATATATATATATATATATATATATATATGCGCGCGCGTGTGAAAAATATGTTCTTTCAAAATTATATGTATTTAAATTAGTTAATTATAAAATTAAACGATATATGATAGGTATATGATACTTTACAGGAGTCCAATGTCATTAGCCCACCTGGTACGTTTCTTGGATTAGTCAGCACTATTCACGTGTGGAGAAGACTAAGTCACACCAAGCTCTACTCAGAAGACGTTACTTTTATTTAGGAGTTCATGCTAATTACTGCTTCCATGTCTTTCTTTATTTTTAGTTCCCATTATGTTTTTGCTTTATAAATTGTAAGTTGAAGTATTGGAATAAACATGCAGAAAATTGTCTCATTTGATTGTTTTCTTCTCTGATTCTTCTTGGGAGATTTGCCTCCTCTGATTTGGCTATTATCAATTGGTGCTTTCATTTTTCTCATTATGCCTCCCAAATAGGAAGTACATCCAGAAGAACCTCTTATAGTGGAGGATCAACTTCGAGCCCTTATCCACCTATCCACAGCCACCACTAACCGCCTGGATACCATATCCTAACAACTCGCCACCCAAGCTACCAATATGACTAACCAAACCGAAGCCCTAACCAACTTGATCACCATGTTCACTGCCAACCATATCAACCAACCAGAGACCACTACCACCACCTCCACCCCCACCCCCTCCACCTCCACCCCCACCCCTCCACATCACCAACCCCGACCCCCTAAGATTTCCCTCCCTAATTGCAATGGCAACAACCCGTTAGACTGGCTATTCCAAGCGAATAATTATTTTAAATATTACTCCATTCATCCGGCTCAACGAGTGACACTATCGATTTTTTATTTCATGGGTGAGGCTCTTAGTTGGTACAAGCATCTCGCTACCAACCATCTTCTCGGTACATGGCCCAAGTTTTCCCGCTCACTTGAACTCCGGTTCGATCCCTCAACTTATGAAAATCATCAGGCTTCGCTTTTTAAATTGAAACAAACATCGACAGTCGCAACATACCAAGAAGAATTTGAGAAGATCAGTAATCGTGTTACAGGACTCGGTCTGGAAGCCTTTCTCAACTGTTTCCTTTCAGGTCTTCGCGCTGACATCCAAAACGAGTTAGCCATTCTTCATCCTACCACACTCCATCAGGCTTACGGGCTTGCCAAGTTAATTGAAGACAAATTCTCTCTGGCCAAGAGTCTCTACAACCCCTCTCGTTCATACTATATGTCCACCTACAGTAACCCAAACCCACCCCCATCATAACTAGTAACCAACCATCAACAGTCACCCCACTTAGCTCCACACCCAAAAACACCGTTGGCCTCTTACCAACCCCCAAACCACCGCTACCCTACAACCGCTTGTCGGCTGAAGCCTTGCAAAAAAAGCAGAGTTGAAGGTCTCTGTTTCAAGTGCCTAGAAAAATACTCACCAGGCTACAAATGCAACCCGCCCCAATTTCTTCTGATTGCCGATAATGAAGATGACATTGACTCAACTACCGACGACGACATCACAACCGCCCTTACTGGGTCAACATCGTTCCCAACCCCTTATCAACATCAACTATTCGCTCTCTCTTCAGTTGCATTGTTACGAGAGTCCAATGCCATTAGCCCACCTAGTACCGGTCCAACTGGTAACAAAGATGAGAGGCCCATAAGGGAGAGGAAGAAGCATGCATGCTTCTTGGATTAGACAACACTATTCACGTGTGGAGAAGACTAAGTCACACCAAGATCTAGTCAAAAGACGTTACTTTTATTTAGGAGTTCATGCTAATTACTGCTTCCATGTATTTCCTTATTTTTAGTTCCCATTATGCAGGCCTGGCCCACACGTTGGGCAACCCGGGCGGTCGCCCAAGGCCCACGTCCCTAAAGGGCCCAAAATGCCATAATATATATAGGCTAAGAGAAATATATATATATTTTTTAAATTAATTGTTTTTGTAATGTTGTTGTCATATTTGTGTTTTTTAATATTAATAGTGAATTTTATAACGGTATATCTATTTTTGATTTATTTTTTATTATATTTATGATTTTGGGTACTCTTTTTTTCTTTTCGTCATGGGCCTACTGTATCTTGGACCGGCCCTGCCATTATGTTTTTGCTTTATAAATTGTAAGTTGAAGTATTGAAATAAACATGCAGAAAATTGTCCCATTTGATTGTTTTCTTCTCTGATTCTTCTTGGGAGATTTGCCTCTGATTGGCTATTATCAATGTACATATCATCTTATAATTTTTTTATGTAATAGTTTCATTTAATCATTATTTTAAATGTTTAAAACTAAAATTGACTTATGATATATATATATATATATATATATATATATATATATATATAGAGAGAGAGAGAGAGAGAGAGAGACTAGATGCTTTCCATATTCTTTAGGGTCGGATTTGAAGTCCTATAAAAAAAAGACTTTGTAGACTTATAATTCAATGTTAAATGTCACAAGTCACGAAACCACGTTGAAAATTGTTGAATTTGTTGACGTTGTACATTTAAGTTCATACGGAAGAAACTACAAAGTGTAATGATTGAATGCATCATGACACGACTGAATGCATCATCACGTTGTACATCATCGTTTAAAAAATAAACTTTAGTTTATATAATTTATTAATTTCTTTCGTTACATGTTAGGGCCCAATGGTCTTTTTTCCGGCTCGTCCTGGTCATTTGAATCCTAAGGACTGGCTCCGATACTATTGCTCGTGTCCTATTTCATACGTTTAGATAACTTATTTTGTACATTTTTGCTTTTTGCATATTTGTTTCGTACATTTAGATCACTTATTGTACACATTTTTGCACTTTGCAAAATTTTGAAGTTTATTGGGGTTTACCGGTGGATTTTTGTGATATTTTTAGTTTTGGAGTGGTTCGCGAACTTAATGGAGAAGCAAGGAGCATACGTCGAGCAAAACGAATAGGAGACAAAAAATATTGCAAAAAATATGGATCTTGACAGGAGCCAAAACCCGATCGTGCCTAATTATGAAGGATTCCAAGCATGTTCAGGCCCACATCACGACCGAACACGATAGTTCAACGCACAGTCCCGATAAAAATCAGAGTGTAATCAAAGAAATTGAGTTGATCCCGTCATGGCCTCTTCTTAGGCCATTATGGTGTGTTGGGGCAACCAACCCTATAGTTCCCTTTTACACAACAAATCCAAATCGATCAAGCTCTATGTTTTTCGAGTCGGTTACATGATTTCTATCGTCGACCTATATACGATTGAAGAAATGAACTTTTTTGGCGTATCAGACTTGAATTATGAAGAGGAGAACCAAAGAATAACATAGGGGGGCATAAAAGTACATCTTTTTACTATATTTTTTTTTTATTTCTAATCGCGAATAATAGGTATTATTATGTTATTTATCGACTTTTGTTTATCGTTTTAACTATGATGTGCGGCTAAAACTCTTTTTTTTTTAATTTAAATTGTTTTTACAATTAGTTCTATGTGATATAGACGTGGACGATAGTTGGATTTTGATTCCAGATTTGTAATACATGTTTGATCTTTTCATTCAATACTTGTTTATGTACATAACTTGAATCGACCAATCAGAGGTTGTTATAAATAATTGTTAGTAAAATTTATGCAATACATAATAGTTTTGGAGGTTTTATCAAGTAATAACCGGTTTTTGTGAACTTCAACTTACATCATAACATGTATCACACGTTAAAAACTTTCCGAACTTGTGATAAATGGAGCTTTATAGTGTAGGTTTTAGTGCGAAAGGTTATTTAATGTAGGTGTTAATGTTGGATTGAAGATGCTCTTATAAACAACAATCAACCTCATAAGCATCTTATAATAATTGTTGACTAAAAGCTATAAAAATTAATAAACATGTATAAAAGTTTAACATGCTAAAATAGCATGTGTGATAAAAGATATGAGACTTTATTATATGATGTGTTAAACAAATCTTCCAATATCCTTTAGATATGAGACTTTATTATATGATGTGTTAAACAAATCTTCCAATATCCTTTAGAAACCATGTAATTGAAACTACGACATTCAAACTAAATCTAGTACAAACACCATCCACATAAGACATTTGTCGTACAAGGATATATTAATATTTCAAGGATCGATCGAGTGTTTCTACTTTCTAGTGAAAAACAAAATAAGGCATAAATCTATTTGTTACCATTTTACTTACAAATGCCAAATATGGAGATCAAATGTGTGTATCGGATGTTAGAACACATGTTAATAAACAATATATATATATATATATATATATATATATATATATATATATATAATATAAATGTTATAGAAATTGAATTGAGATGAAATCAAGAAAACATAAACACAAAACTTACAAAATGAAATTTGTAGTAGGCTTGCAGATGCAATGTCCCAAGACAGAAATTGGTCCCTATTCGTGCAATAATTTATGGACTTGTGAATTTAGCATTAAACTATATATAATTAAGTTCTTATTCGATAACTTAATTTATGGCGAATCTACAGTATGCATTCATGGAATTTTGAGAGAGAGTTTGAGAAAGTATGTGGTGTATGCTCATCCAAGAGCTCCAAAAAATCAGATTTGACGTTTTTAAATAAGATCAGTATGAAACTATCAAAATACAATTTCCTATAACTTCCCAAACCAATTGATAAAACTGAAGTTAATTATAAAATAAAAGAAAATAAATAAATAAAACTGATTTTCGGATTATCTCTTGAGACCCCAAGGCCATATTTTGACCATTAATATGTATTTAAATCATTAGTAGTCCACTACCAATTCAAAGCTCACAAACCCACACTAGTCCACTGCTCTTAGTCCATTATGACAAGAATTAGAGAGCAAGTATTTTAAACATAAGTTGGATAAACACCAACATCAGATACTTCCATATTTATAGTGTTTTCTTGGCATGTTCCCTGGTAAGTTGGTTGCATTTTAAGTTGTTAAACATGATATCGTTGTTCCATATCTGCTAGATCAAAAACATAAAACAACGAAATGAGTGAAAGAATACCAAAAGTTTCAACTTCTGAGATGCCTTCAAGCTTTGCAATGGTATCAACTAGGGGTTGTTTGTGCTCCTAAAACAACCAATAATTTAGTGTAATTAAAAGAAATAAATCCTTGTTCGCAAATTCAAAAAAAAAAAAAAAGCATCATTCTTACTTTAAGTAATTTTCTAGCCTTCTCAATATCCATTGGAGGTCTCAGGGAGTTCACATGGTGTATTTGAACATGGCCCAGAATTTTAAGATTTTCTGTAATAGTGTACTAAGGGATCACATTTAGGAATCAAGAATGAGTATCATGGATCACAAGTGAACATCAAGAATCACAAGTGAGCATCATGGATGCTCATATGTTGAAGATGCTCAAGGAGGATGCTCGTCAGTTGAAGATTCGAAAGGAGGATGATCATCAGTTTCGATGATGATCGGTGATGCTCATGGACAATGCTCATGAGGTTGAAGGTTCAAAAAACCGCCCACATGGCATTCCATGATTGGTTGGAAATTAGGGCATCCCCTTCATGGGATAATTATGGTTGGCTCTGGCCCATCAAAATTCAAAATTCAGGTTTTCCCATGTTTGCTTATTGTTAACACGTTGTCGCGGGCTACTTAAGCAAATAATATTTTCACTGCTTGGTTGCACTAATTGGTAGCACAAGGAAGCAGGGTCGAATCCACATGGAAACGGCCTAAAAGTCAATGTCTCTTTGCGTAAGGCACATACTAGTCAAATACATAAAATATAAAAATGGGGTTTTGATTATTAATTAAAAACTAAAAATTGCAGTGAAATAAACTAAATGAAATTCAATAATAAAAAGCGAATTCAATTCTGATGTAACTTTCTTAATCATTCAATCAACACAAACCTGGTTATTTAAGATGTTTCTATCTAAGCTGGTACTAAAAACTAGTAACAAGCTCTAGTAAGTTCTCATTTATCTAACTGGTTAACCAAAACAAGCTCTTCAATTAACCGTAACTTTTTACTAATCTAATTAAACAAGCTCTTAATTAAATTCAGAAAAGCAACATCATGATCTGTGTAAAATTCTCAGCAAAATTCAATATCAACTCTTTCAGGTTCTCCCAACCTATAGAGTTAGCCACTGGTAGGGTCAGTAACTTAACATGGCCATTCCACCATGTCAGGGCCCTGTCGGAGAAGGTGCAAGCAGCAAACTTCACTTTGCTCCCTTCTGGGCACAGACAGATTTCGAAGACCGAATCTGTTTTCTCGAACCATCGCATCAGAGCAATGACTCCCCCATTTCCATTAAAGGATTTGGGTTTGCAGTTCATGAAGTCCTTGTACGAACACTCACGTGAGTGTCCGTGGGTAACTATGAGTTAGTTAGGTGGGTACCGCTACCAAATCCACTGGTACCACTTGCGCGAATGTGAGTTATAGTAGTTGTTACTGCGGCTGTTACCGCTGCTTGGAGAGCAGCAGTATCGAATTGTGGTGGTGGAGGCGGTGGTGGATTCTCTGTTGTGGTATTGACTACGCGCCTTACAGGTCTACCGCGAGGCATCTTTTGCTAGAATGAATACAAAGATGAAATGGAGATAAGTCTATAGCAGTGGTTATAAGCCGAAAGCTGAATGACAAAGTGATCCTAGTTCTGAGTGTATCTGGTTCTGACTTTCATAGGGTTTTGGAAAACAATTCATAATGGGAGTCTATAAAAATAAACTTTATGAATCAGAAGTGGCTATCCTCGAATGAATTTATGTGAATTGAATAACTGTTACTAGTTGCACGAAAAAATAATAATCCTAACACATAATGTGAGCAGTGTATTCACTAGCTCACTAAGTCAATCAAGGTTATTATTTATTAGTGTGACGCATAAGACGTTTTGGTTTCTTCGGCTGATCCCTCCTTGGAAAAACTCCTCATGAACCTCTTCTTGTTCCTCCTTGACTCCTCTGCTGACTGCTATGATGGAGTGGTTACATCTATCTGGGTTTGTCGTGTGAGAATGGAAGTGTCTAAAGAATCTATGAGATTTAGTGAAACATTATAGGGTGATCCTTACCGGGTCCTCCTATAATTGCGCAGTGTACACAAGTTGTATATAATTTAAGATTAAATAGACCTTCGAATAAGTGATCCTACTCTAAAACCACAACCAAACAAGGAACAGGAAGTAGAGCATAGATCACAAATTCTAAGTCTATAAAATCTCAATTATGTAAAACCTTGGGAGTTTAAATTTTCACATAAGTTATTTATAGTGCCTAAAATACTCCTATAGTATTTTAATGTAATGAATTTGGTATGTTTTAAACTTGTTGTTGTATTATAGTATCATAAAATACTCCTATAATATTTTAACTTTATGTTTTGATCTAGAAATCCCTTGAATAGAGTTAGGTAAGTTTTAAGACTGTTGCAACACCACATCATTCCCAAACACATGTTGGTCATATCTCAAATGAATATAGTTGATCAGGCTATATTGATACCAGATATGATTACATAACGGTCCAGGTTTGACCGTAGTGTCCAACCTTTAAATACTTCTGTTTTTGTTCTTCTTGTGATACTTGTTCTAGTATGTATATATGTATAAGCATGTGTGTATACTTTTATAAAATATGGTTATATCTTTAAAATATACTTTTAGTCAGAGCACTTCGGCCCCATTGTATTTATAGTTGTATATCTTTTATAGGTTGATATACTTAGTTCACTATAAACAATGCTCTGATACCAATCTGTCACACCCCCAAACCGGAACGGCAGAAACGTTCGGGGGCGGAGGACGTCATATGTAGTATCAAAACACATGCATCATAGTAATCAAAGTAACAAACAACCATTGCATTAACATTAAAGTGTTTACAATGTATTAGATTCACAAAAAATTGACTCCAAAGTAAATAACAAAACAAGACATGAAGCTACTATGCTCCATCTTCTTAATCGCTGAGTGCGTACCTGTCTACTAGTTTCCTGAGAATACAAGTTATTTTGAAAGCGTAGATCAGCATTTAAGCTGGTGAGTTCATAAGTATTTTAGTGATGAAAAGTAAGTTCTTTAGAAAAAGTTTGTCTGTTCCTCCAGAAAATCCTATATTTTCTGACGTGATGAATGATAAGTAAAAATGACTCTACAATTCCTTCTATGAGTACTAAATGGATACAAGTTATATATAACTTAGAGTAAACAGACAATCGGTTGTGTGAATCTGCCCTAAGCCCACAACCAAACAAGGAACAAGAAATGAGGCGGAAGTCACACATCCCATTGTTTGTTAGATCTTCATTGTATATAACCCTGACGTATTCATTTGGTACTTACGGAGTTAACTGTAATATTTCCTTTATATTTGATGAAAATATTCTTTAAGAAAAACCTATATTTCCTTTAGTAAAAATGGTAACCACAATAGTTCCTTCTATAATCACTTAGTTCATACTAGCTATATATAATCTAATATCGAACGGATAGTTAATTGTGTGAATCTGCCCTAAGCCCACAACCAAATAAGGAACAGGAAGTAAGGCGGAAAACACTCATTCAACTGCCTATCGGATATTAATTATATATAACCCTGATGTATAAACTAATGTATTATAGAATTAATCATTAAAGGTCCTTTAAGTTATATTGGTTTAACTGTAACATACACGTTCAGTTATCGTGTTATGTAATTTTAAAAGTGAAAAATATAATGAAATATTATATAAATTTGAGCGTTGAGTTCTAACAGATAGTTTTTACTAGAAATGAAGTAAAACTATGTTTAGAATCACTCGGAAAATATTAGAAGTCTTATGAGATTCCAATCAAAAGTCAGATATTGAAATTTAACGAAAATATAAAATTTGAAAATAAGTAAAATTATATTAATGAAAGTTGTAAAGAATCTCGTTAGAAACATTTAGGCGAAAACCTCATCGAAATCCAAGTTATAACGAAGAAGTTATGACTATTTGAAGTTTCGCGACAGAACCGGCACGACGCCGTATGACGTAAAAAGTGAGTTTTCGATAAACTACTTTTTATCTTTAGTAATCTAAACGAAAGTCGTAGTATTCGTTAAACCGAGAATTTCCATAAAAAAAAGGTCCAAATCTGACTTCGTATGAGGTAGTTATGAATTTTCTAGGTTTCGGAATAGCAGTAGACAGCTAAAAACTCGAAATAAAGATCGAGTGATTTTTAGCCGACACAACCTAAACGAGAATCGAAGGTCTCGTCAATAGTAGTACAACGGTAAAAATACAGACGAAAACGGACGTCAGATGAAGAAGTTATGAAATTTTAACGGACTTTTCCTGTCTCGGCCCGTTAAAAATATAATATTAATATAATATTAAAAATAAAGTCAAAATTAGCCGACGGAGTCTAAATGAAAGATGTAGAGCATAATCTCACATACGCGTGGATATAAAGAACGTAAAAAACGGAGCTCGTATGCGAAAGATATGGATTTTTGAAGTTCGGAGCACAAACTTCGAGAATTTGACTGCATTCACGACGTGAACACAGTGTTCACGACGTGAACTCAGTGAACGACGCGTTTTGAGCCTAGAAGACACACGGAAAGCCTAGGGGATGACCGAGATCAAACCTCACGACGTGAACAAGCATGGTTCACGTCGTGAATCTCGAAATTCAGCCTATAAATAGGAATCGAAGCCCTCCGATTTTAGGTTACAATTTCTCACTCTCTCTCACTTTTTACTCTCTTCCAAGCTACTTTTAACCCCCCCCCCTAAAGTCCCGGTATCATCCCTAAAACCCGAAGCAAGTCCCGACGCCCCGAAGTTCCTGAGAAAATCATCTTTCCAGTCGAAACTCTGCCCGCGTAAAGGCCGGTTTTCAACTAAAATCCCCGGTTTCATCGCAGAAAGTCATATTTATAGCCGAAGTGCTGCCCAAATTAATCCCCAGTTATTTCACGGTATGTTCAATATATAGGAACAATTGTATGTTATGTGTTATATGTGATATGTGCTTTTCTGTGTTATTATTTCCACTATTTTGATAGCAAAGCTGTACCTTTGGCCATGTGATCAGTGAAAAGACTTAGATTCACATTGGTACTGGTATGTAGCCTCTGGCCATGTAGAGCATGTCTCCGTAAGAGAATGACTTCTATTCTATGGCATTGGCAGAAGGTTAGACAGGGCTATAAGCCTGAAATCTACCAAAATGTTAATAAGAAGTTGTATGTCTTCTGTGCCATTTGGGCCAAAGCTTTATTGATGTATATCAAGTAGTTGAAATTGTTATTTCTCATTGATTGTATATCTTTGAATCAAATCATTGATTGATATGGAAAGCTTGTTACATGATTCACATATGCCTTTGTTGTTCCCTGTTCCTCTTTGCTTCTGCCATATTGAAGTATATATATGGCATAACGTTATATTGTATCTATTATTGAACTCACTAAGCGTCACCGCTTACCCCTCTCAATATTTAACAATTACAGGAGATAAGTAACCAGTATAGTCGTATACTGTTGGAAGATTTAGAATAGTTATAATATTACTTTTGTATTTAGGGATCATATATGTATAAAAGTATAGTATCCTGGGTAGTTGTGTAATATATAACACTTTGTAATAGTCGGTTTGTATCCAGTAGTTTGTAATCACTTTATCAATGTAAAATATTGTTTTTATGAATATGCATGTAGCATGTTTTGGAGTGACAATGTGTTTAGTACGAAAGTTAGGGTTTTTCATTAACAAAATGATTTAAACCTTTTATAGATAAGTTTCTAGTTTAGCCAACTTAATGTTCTATCTAAAAAGTATGTTTTTGTACTAGAAAACGGTTGACTGAATTTGTATGATATGACCTGACCCATACCTGTTACTCCCTATGATTACTAGGTGTATACAGGATATATATACATCAAGATCGAATAGATAGTAGACTATGTGTATCTGCTCTAAGCACACAACCAAACAAGGAACATGAAATGAAGCGGAAAGCACACACCCTACAGCCTGTCGGATTTGATTAATATATACCCCTAATGTATCCATCAAGGAATCATAAAGTTAGCATTATAGGCCCCCTTCTAACTGAATGTACTATGACCCGACTGTTCTGTTTGTTTGTTCTTTTGTAAGAATGTATGTCTTCCCAAGTTTTATGACTATCTTTACTAGAAAATAGCTTGCATTACCATTTATGTGAGAATATCACTATATGAATGTAATGGGAAAATGAAAGTACACGGTAGTATTGTATAAAATAACTACTGAAGTACTAACTACCTTAAAACCAATAAGTTTAATTAAGGTTAAAATGTGATGTGGTTATAACCATGCTGATTGACTAGTATTTAACACGACGACCTGCTGGCGTCGAAACTAATGTGACATTTGTCACCCCTTGGCCTGCCGGCCAAACTGTAGCGAACAGTCAGGATGCGGGATTGTCAGTCCTGTCTAGATCTATACACACAATGCCCGCTCTCCCTCCAGGAGACTCTGGTTACAAAACGCGACATAACAAGTGTATTGCTATGCCGTGAAGTAGTGGTTTCACATTATTGTTATCTTGTTCTTGTTATAGTATGTTCCTCCATGTTCTAGTTATAGTATGTTCCTCCCTGTACTAGTTATAGTATGTTCCTCCATGTACTAGTTATAGTATGTTTCTCTCTGTACTAGTTATAGTATGTTCCTCCATGTACTAGTTATAATATGATCTGAACCCCTAAACTATACCTATTATAGTTTACTAGTATGTTTGTTTAAACTGCTACTGACTTGAAGAAAAGACTCAACTATCTATTGAGTTAAGCATGTACTTTAAGAATGAAGTTTTACAAACAACAAATTAATATCTTTAAAAAGAGTTTTTGAATCGTTCTGATCACTTACAAGAGCATAAGAAATCTTTTAATGTGATGGTTATCACAGGTAAATATTTACACAATATCATTGTGTTCAACTTGTATTCCCCCCCCCCCCCCCCCTTAAAAGCATTTAAAACATTTAAAAGATTGATTATATGGGTATGAACTCACCTTATGTGGGTGATTCAATTGAAGATTCGAGTAAGGATGAGAAGTTCCACGAATGAAGTCTCGAGGCACAAATGAGTCCTAAATGACATATATTGATACATATATGTATATAATTAGTGTATATAACAACTAATATGTAAGGGAAACAACCTTAGGGACTAGGAAACACTTGCAATGAAGTGCTACAATCATATGTGATTGATTGAAGGGAGTTCACGACCACACAAGGAAGTGTTTACGGCCAAGAAGTGTTCACGGTCAAGGATTCTTGAAGTGTTTACGGCCCAAGCTTGGCCTCAAGAAGGGTTTACGGCCATAGATGAAGGGTTCACGACCATATCATGATCCTATGAAGGGTTTACGACCCTTATGAAGGGTTTACGGCCCTTATGAAGGGTTTACGGCCATACACCCTTGAAGATCTTGAAGATGATGATGATCAATGATGAACAATGATGAATCAAGGCTAGAACAAAGTGGTTTCTAAGTATGAACAAGAATAGGGATGAGATACTTATGTTTTGGTAGCTTTTGGGGTGTTCACGGTTGAAGTGAGAGAGAATGGGATGTTCACGGCTGGAGCTTGGAGAAATGAAGAGAAAATGAAGAAATCTCTTATTTAAGGAGGGTGGTTTACGGCCAGAAGAGTGTTCACGACCATGAACAGGGTTTACGGTCGTGAACCTCATGTGTTGGGTTTTCTAGTTCGGGTGCAACCTTCTGATCTCGAGCTAATACTTCAAAACACTCAATCCTTAAGTGTACTAGGCTTAGAACTCATCAGAATGACCCCTAACAAGGCTAAAAGGCAATAGAAATGAGTCTGACTTTTGGATGATTGGATTGACTTACAAGATAGAAATCTACGGGTTGTTACACCAGTTGATTAGAACAGTTACAAATTATATTAACTGATTAACTAGATTGATTAAACCCTGATTAGGTGATCAGGATAAAAAAAATCAAAATTAAACATTCATTAGGTGCAAAACTGAAATTACTAGACAGAATCACAAATCAAAAACCAAATCTAATGATTGATTACATGAAAAGTACTAATATGTGTAGAACTAAAATCTAGGGTTTAGCCAAACATGGCTAAAATCCGATCAAAACTAATAAAAAAGACATTAAACTATTAAACCTTACTAAACTAAATGAATGAGATGATCCACAACCTTCAGATCTTCATAAATTGATGAAAATGGAGAGAATTCGCCTAAAAAATCGTCTGAAAATGGTTTTTCGTCGTCTGGGAACGTTTAGGCTTCAAACTGATTAGAGATGTCAAATGTATATGCAAGCATGTAACTTCTAGAGCAAGAAACAAGAAAACACGATCGTGTAAAGGGAAAAACACGATCTTGTTTTTGCCTAAAATCTCCTGAAATCCCGTTTAATGAAGTACGATGCTATTTCTGACATGCAACTCAAAAACATGATCGTGTTTTATGGAGAGACACGATCGTGTAAGTCCTTCGACATCTCGAAACTTGATTTCTGGCTTGGAAAAGTTGCGAAGGAGAAGCACGATCAAAATCATGATCGCATTGTGAAAAACACGATTGTGAAAACTCAAAAATGCACGTTTCGGACGCGAACTCTTCAGCTTCAGTAAATCTGACCCAACTTCCAGCTTCCTCATGTGTTTTAGCTCCATTAAGCTCCTATAGTTCATCCAAGCTGCTTTCAAATCCCTGCTCCACTCGAAATACCTGAAAAAGACATAAGAATGCGAGCAATACATGAATTCTGACAGTAAACATGAGTTGAACATTATTTAAACTAACGCAGACACAAATGCATAAAATACGATGCTAAATGTTAATAAAAACTACCCTAAAAGATGCATAAAATAGCATCTATCACCTATAAATAGGTTCATATCTCCATTCATTATTCTTTGCGAGTGCGTGTTTGTGTGTGTGCGCAATAATTTCAAGAGAACAATCATTGTGAGGTTGAACGCATATCATTTGGATCAGTTAGTAAGCAAGAGAGATTCTTTTGTTTTGAGAGCTCAAGTGAGGTGTTTTGTGTGTGATTGTAGTTGTTCTTAGAAGTTTAATAAAATACTCTCTCTCTCTCTCTCTCTCTCTCTCTCTCTCTCTCTCTCTCGTGGATGTAGGTCATCTTAATCGAACCACGTTAAATATTATGTTCAATTTTGATTTAAGTTTTTTCAAAAGTTTTATTCTGCAAGTTTCACCGAAGTTTGTTTGACAATTTTTTTTGAAGTGCTTAACTTGTTTTGTTGTTATCCCAACAAACAAAAAATGGAACCTCATTGTTCTTCTATGTTGAGCATAGTTGGGCTAATAACGATCCTTACAAATGGTATTAGAGTTATGGCCATAGCTCGGATGATGTAGTCAACGTAGGTGGCAATCCCCAGTAATTCTCAGTCCAACAAAGTTGATCCTAAAACCTTTTATCAAAAGTCTTCCTGATGACCCAGGTCTGAGCGTGTCTCGAGAGTATTGACGGTCTGAAAAATGATTGGATCTTATGAACAATCGTTGAAGGGGGGCCAAGGGCAGAACTTGGGTTTGAGGGGAGGATTGTTGTGGTGCAAACTCAATCCCACGTCGGTAAAAGAGAAACTAGAAGCTAGCATATAAGGCAATAGGTAATCTCTTCTATCACCGATTGGTTTTAGAAAATAGAACTTCATTGTTCTTCTATGTTGAGCATGGTTGGGCTAATAGCGATCCTTACAGAAAAATGAGAGTCAAGTTGATTCGGATCCCACTACATGAGTGCTATCGGCAACAGTTACCAGCAAGGGTCTCAAGAACAAGACTTCATCCTTCATAAATTAGAATTCTCAATTCATTATTTAACCCAAAATACCAAGAGTTTGATTGTTTGAACTAAATTCAGACTTTTGTTGATTTTTCCTAAATATTTTCTTATTCTCTCTATAGATTTTTTTTTCTCATGTAATGTTTTTATGTTAAGAATTTGATAAATGAAATCTAGAATTTTGTAATTGATGTTTTAATGAACTTTGGATATGCCCCTTATTTGCACTAGTAACTGCTTTGTTACAGAAATATGAAACTTACTGTTATTTGTTAATGAAATCAGAGTGTGCCCTTAATTTTCTGATTTTGCTTTTCAGATTGACAAGTTGTGAATTTACTAAATTATGGCCAAAATGTACTAAATTACATAAGGCCGCCAAAATGTTATGGTGGGGCCTTGTCCACTGGATCAACATGGCTTGAGCCAGAAATTGTCAACCTGTTAAAAAATTAGTGATACTAGTTTAAGGCAGTGCATATTAAAAAATGAAAAAGAAAAAATTAACATAATATAATTAAACTGGTTAGAAGAATAGTGTCCATTTTGGCAGAAATGAGTTAGTGTTGATCCATATGACACATAATTATACTTGTCGTGTCCGGGTCACGTTTTCTAAGCCACAAACCAAACACGACACGAATGTCACCCTACATGGCTGCTTTTTTAAAGATAAAGCGGATGAATGGGTTTAAAGGTTGGGTGGGGCGGGAGTAAATTTTATTTATTTTCTTTTTTAATATATCAATAGGTATATCAATCTAGATTCATGCAAAATATATGTTCAAAGATAAAAGATAAACCTGAAGCAAACAATAATACTAGTAGTGGCAGCTACTATATTGATAAGCTTCAAATTAGTGGGAATTTTCTTTATATGTAACTCGCAAATAGGATATAGATTCAAGATAACAATATAGATTAATCAAAGGTTTTTCCCACATTCAAGAGGTGAGTTCTCAAGAGAACTTTACAAAATAACTCATACCCTCTATGAACCTAAGACAAAAGATTAAGCACCAAAGCATCAGCTAGCTGCCACTACAAAGAACTGTCCCCACTAAAACAAAAGTAAAACTAACTGAATTTTAATTAGTAAAAACTAACTTTTCTTCACTCCACCATTCCAGAAACAGTTAAGTCATGGGTTTCCTTCTTTCTCTCCTGCTGTAGACTAACAAGGTTTGGGGTTTATATATTCTTCTTCCTCTCCTTCTGTAGACTAGCAAGGTTTCGGGTTTATCATATATAAACATCTGCTCATCTGTATAACCCAAAACATGCATTTAAATTTAGTATTTTATACCTTAACAATTACTTCCAAAACATATTATACAAAAACAAAAGTGCCCAACAAATTAAACACAAATAGATCTCCACTTACTGCCAGTTTCATGAGACCCTTCTTGATTTCTTGATTCCGTTTTTATGGTGGTTATTGTAGCCCCGTGGCTGTTTCCTTCTTTAAGATCTGGTTTTAATTCACAGCCTCCACAAGAATCCACCTTCATCCTATGTGGCATCAACTCGCAACCTCCACCCACTGAATCCTTCATCAACTGCATTTTTCACATCATCATATCATATGTTTATATCCTTTTCTACAACAAACTTGCATTAACTATATCTACAATTAATATTTGTAATTTACCTTCCAATCAACGAACCCAAACTTAAACATAAATTGAGAATATGCCACTTTCCCAGAAGTTATCATACGAGCATAAGGAGCGTTTGTTGGTGCTGAATACAGAAATACTATAAGTTAGTAAGTTACAAAAGTAAAGGTAACAAAATAGTAATTTTATAGAATAGTTTATCAAGTGTGACATACAAACAAAATGAGAGCCTTTTTCATCTACTGTTATCAAAACTCTCCCATCTTTCACCAAGAATGACAAGGCAAACAAGTTCTCCACAGTTTGTGCAAATGAGATTCTGTTTAAAACAATGTTTCCAAGACAAACTTTTTTGTTGGTTTTAAGGATATCAAACATTGTTGCAACGATTTTCTCAGTGTCTGTCTTCTCTTTAGAGACTGTATCCTTAATCTGGACAATGGAAATAATATAAACAACACTTTCATATAAAGAAAACCACAATATTGACATTTTGATATACAACATACCTCTTTTGGTTTCACGTTCACCTTCTTTTCCTTCAGAGATGACCTTGAACGTTTTCGTTTTTTTGGTGGTTGGGTATCATGATTCATGTGTCCAAGCCTTCAAGGAGAATTGTAAATGCTTAAAAAAAAATCAATACTAGATTAGTAGGAATAGATCAAGTTAAAGAACTCACATGCTGCAGGGACCCTGGAAAGTCATGAACAGAGGAGAAGCATGCAAACCGATATCTTTCCAGAGAATCTGGTCACTTTCAGTGATTCTTCTTCTTTTCTTCTTCTTCCCAAATCGACTGATCAAACTTGAAACAAATAGTGATGGAGTTACACTTCCGATGTTATGCACCTTGATGGAAGTCACCAATGTGCTAGCTAGATCTCGTAGTGCTCCTGCATCTGATACTTGCTCTCTTGGTTTATTGACTACAAGAGCCGAAAAGGTATTAGAAAACTCATACATGTCATACATGATTGCATAGTATAGTGTTTAGCTTTTTTTTTTTTTTGGAAATTTTGTATTAGAAACCAAATTGGTATAATCCAAAATAGCAAAAATCAATCACCACGTTTCTGCAGTCTGCAGATTCCTAGAAGATAATACAACTTTTATGTTTGATCGATTATGTATCTATAGCATTCGAGTATATAATAAATACACAATACCAAGCAAACCTTAAAGGTGACTAACTTGCAAGATAGGAGACGAAGATGCAGAACATAATACCGGTGATCTTGTAAACTTTAAGAACAACAACGTCATGATCACAAAATAGCATAGCAGTGAGTATTACCTAGATGATGCATTCCGTCGACTTCATCTATAATGGAGATGAATTCCTTCGAATTAGCAGCTGCTATCTCATCTCTTCTACCTGAAAATTTACATCCAGAACTAAGAGAGCATATGAATAAACGAAGCCAGCAGAAGATGTTATTTGTTAAAACTAGGTACACGTTCTTGTAAAATAAACAATGAAAAGTACCACGAATGTAACTCTGAATTGAAAGATATCCGGAACGAAGATCTCTACGCTGGGTATACTTTTGGTCGTTGGACTGACTAGCATTTGCATATTCCCTTTTAGGCCGCTTCTCCCGATCATCGTTTATCGGCATTGTTGGTTCTACTGACTGAGTAGCATCTGCATACTCCCTTTTAGGCCGTTTCTTCCGATCATCGTTTATCGGCATCGTTGGTTCTACTAACAGGCAGTTCTTTAGTTGGAATTCAGGGAAACCCTTAACCCTAGGATGGAGAGAGATTTCGAATCAAAAGTTCAAGATTTCAAAAGAAGCAGAGGAGTCGGCGTAGCCGGTACGATTTCCATTGCGATGACTTAGCTAGGGGTGTCAGTTCCCGCGTGTTATGTAAAAAATAAATAAATAAAATGAATCAAGTAATCTAAATTTTTTGTCCGTCTTGTTTGCTCCGTTATGCAGTTTTAGTTGAGACCTGACAAACGTGTCGTGTCGTGTCAGATTCGTGTCGAGTCAAGACATTAAACGGGTTGAAAGGACTTGACTCTAATCCGACCAGTTTAATTATCGTGTCGTGTCGTGTGAACCTGTTTATTTTTGTGTCGGGTTTTGGGTTAAGTTTTAAACCTTGTAAATATATTGTGTCATGTCGGGTTGAAATATTTTAAAGGCTAGAAAGTAGGAGTTGTGGAGGCAAAAAAGAAAAAGTGAAACAGTGGAGTTATGAGATGGAATGACAAAATTTATAGTAAGTTTAGAAGGAAAAATGAAAAGAGTTAAAGTTGGGGAGCAAAAGTGACAGGTGGTGAGGATGACTAAAATTAAGTAACTTTGAAATTTTGAATATTACTTCTAATTCTTGAGTTTGGCCCACTACAAGTCTATAACATATAATATATTTATAAAAATATGAAATTTATTATAAATAATATATAATTAAACGGGTCATATTCGAGTCATCTTCAAGTTGAAAGTCTTGACCCTAACCCTACCCGTTTAATTATCGTGTCGTGTCGTGCCAACCCGTTTACATAAACGTGTCGAAATCTCTGACCCTAACCCGCTAATTTCGTGTCGGGTCATGTTTTGTCAGGTCTACTTTTAGTCTAACTTTTGATTTTTTGACATTTCTTTGAAGTACATTTTTGGTCCACGAGGCAAACTCCGTTATATATTAGCCGTTAAGTTAGACTTAAAAGACCAATATGTAACGACCCAAAAATCAAGGGTAAAAATTTCATTTTTGATATAGCTAAAACATTGATACCATTTATTTTAAACATTTCAAATCATCGTTAAGTAAAACATTTATCAGAGTTCATCCCAAAATCATTCATTGCGAAAATCATGGGTGTGTGCACTGCGAATAATCTGAGCCCTTCTTTTCCAAATCGATGATACCTGAAACCAAAACTGTAAACCGTAAGCACAAAGCTTAGTGAGTCCCCCAGAGCATACCCCACACACAATCCACATAACACATATCATATTAGTTGTAAAAGCTATCTCTACCTCATAAGCCCTTCACATAATCATATAAGGAAGCCATGGAAACCCTCCAGGGTCTTACACCTAGTGCCACGGGAACCCCCACGTGGTCTTATCTGCCATGGGAACCCTCACATGGTCTTCCTGCCTTGGGAACCCCCACAAGGTCTTCCTGCCAAAGAAGACATAATGCAAACTATAGATACAAACATATGAGCTAAACATACAAACTTATAAGGATGCCCTGGAAACCCTCCAGGGTCTTACACTGGGTGCCACTCGAACCCCTACGTGGTCTTAGCCCACTGTCATGGGAACCCCCACATGGTCTTAGCTTGGAAAGCCATGGGAACCCCCACATGTTTTTATATTCGACTGCCTCGGGAACCCCCCGGGGTCTTCCATGCAAGTATCACAAAGACAACTAGCATACCAAATACCATACAATCAACTAGCATACTGCATATATATAATTATTTGCCATGGGAACCCCCACATGGTCTTCACATAAATACATAATGTATCAATAGCACATTCGCAGCAATCATCACAACTAAATAAATGGGCCAGCCTTGGTGCCTTAGACCCATTGGTATGGTGAGAAGACTCGCCTCGCACTGTAGAAGCTTCCCGCATGAATTCCTTAGCTGCTGCCCCGCCAGCTTCCCGAGTTGTCACTACCAATCAATATACCCAATTAGCAATTGGCTCCAATACCATAATCCTTAATCCATGCATGGGGTAAAATGACCATTCTACCCCTGGCCTAGTATGATCCACAACTAAAGCCCAAGCCCAAAACTAAACAAGCCCAAAACTCCAACACTCATAAAAGTCCACCAATGGCCCATTTTTCCAAATTGGGCTCAACCATAGCATGGGCCTTACCCTAAAGTCCAATAACTTATTCCCAATCAAAACATCCCTCCTTAACTGGTCAAACGACCCACAACTCGAATAATAGTCCAAACCCGAAATGGCCCATAAAGCCCAATAAGGCCCAATCCAAAAAGGTCTGAAATATCGAATGGTCAATCCTAGTCAACTCCTGGTCCGAGGTTAAGGTCACCGGTCAAGGTCAACAGTCCATGTTGACCTCAACTCGTCGAGTGCACCCAACAACTCGTCGAGTTTCTGAGTAATTCACTACTCGCCGAGTTACCTGTGTAACTCGCCGAGTCCCTCCTTGTCCACAACCGAAAACTCATGTCAACCGAAAACTCATGACAACCGAAACTCTTGACAACCGAAAACACTCTGGAGACCCGAAAACGGGTAAACCGTACTCGACTCGTCGAGTCAGCTAAGGGACTCGACGAGTTCCTTCAGCCTTCTTCAAGCTCAGCCCTTTTTAGTGGGATCTAGGGTCCCAAACTCCAGATCCAAGCTCTCCTAATGCATATACCACATAAAGTTGCAAACTTTACGTGCAAGCAAGGCATCCAAGTCGGAAAACACTTAATCAAAGCTTGTCAAAGGACTTGGAGCATGAATGAGGGCAAGGACTTGATAAAGTTAGCAGCTTTAAGTCCCCAAAGGCTCTAATATGTCCAGATCTGAAACCATAACTTCATAACATGCTCAAATCCCAAAATAGTCCCAAACTAGGCTAAGACTACAAGAAATGAGATCTACTAATCAACATGTCAAGGTTGTGACTTTATACCTCCAAGATGTAACCTTTGGTGTAGACTCTCTGGATCCAAGGTCACTCCTCCAAGCTTGGTACTTCTCTCTTCAAGACTTCCTTCAAGAATCACTCTCAAGCTCTCAAAATTCCATGAACAAGTGTCGAAAACGATCTAGGGTTTCTTCTGAACAGGGGAGGCTGGTAAGGAGGCCAGCCCTAGGAGTTAATGTTCTTATATAGGGTGAAAACCCTGAAGATTAGGGTTTTCTGTTCCAGCTCCTACTCGCCGAGTCGGGGCCTTCCGACTCGTCGAGTAGGTCCCGATCCCACGTCCATAAAAATGTCCCTACTCGACGAGTTGGACTCCCAACTCGCCGAGTCAATGCCCAATAGTCTAAAAATTAAATAAACTAAGTAATACCTGGAACAGGTGTTAGACAATATGACCCTCATTTGTCTTTTTCGTTATTTGATCAGTTTTCTAAACTACAATGACCAATTTAGTAAATAATCATCACCATCACCACTAGGGATGAAAGTGGGTCCAAACCCGGACCGGATGGACCCGGACCCGGAAAACCCGGAACCGGTTAACGGGATTTTGTAGAACCGGAAACCGGACCGGTATATAAGAACCGGTTCCGGTTCGGTTCCGGGTAAAGTGGGTCTAGAACCGAAAATTCCAGAAACATCAAAGTGGGTAGGTTGGAACCGAATAAAGTGGGTTTAGAACCGGAAAACCCGGAAAAACCGGAATTTTTTGGTAATTACTTACTACTTAGTGGGTTGAACTTTGAAAATTTTCATATTGATATCCCGACTTTGGGGGACTATAACTCATTGAATATGAAACCAAAATTAACAAAATTATAGTGTAAAATTATGTACAAACTCTAAAATACACTCTGGAAAAACCACCGCATGTTAATTCGACTTTAAACGAATGAGATATGCATGTGTTAACATTTTCACATAATACACGGTACAAAAACAAATAGCTGAAAATTTGAAAATCTTCAGTTTTGATATCCCGACTTCGCAGGACTGTAAATCATTGAATGTTAAACCAAAAATGACAAAATTATAGTCTAAACTCATGTACAAACTGTAAACTACAAGTTGGAAAAAATCACATGTCAATCCGACTTCAAACGAATTAGATATGCATGTTTTAAAACTTTCACCGAATACAAAAAAACTGAAAAACTAAAAATTTCCAGCTTTGATATTTCGACTTTTGGGGACTGTAAGTCAATGAATATAAAACTAAAAATAGCAAATTTATAGTCTAAAATCATGTACATACTCTAAACTACATGTTGGAAAAAACCGCATGTCAATCGGAGTTGAAACGAATGAGATACACATCTTTTAAACGTTTCACGAAAACCGGTTCTGGTCCTAAAAGTGGTTCCGGTTCCAAACACCGGTTCCGGTATTTAGACCCGGTTTACCCGGACCCGATGGACCCAAACCCGGAACCCGGATAAAGCCATTTTTTAAACCCGGAACCGAAACCGGTTCTATATATTCTGGTTCTAACGGTTCCGGTTCCGGTCCGATTCCGGTTCCGGTCCGGTTTTTCGGTTCTAAATCTCATCCCTAATCACCACCAACAACAACACTAATCACCACCATAACCATTGTCAACGATCACCATCCATCAAAAACCTAGTTGAGAGATAGTGGGAGGTAGAGGTGAGGGTGGAGCAGGCGGATGTCTTGGTCTGTCAGGAACCGACATAACAAGGTCACAAGGATGGCGGTGGACGCGGTGGTGGCTTGGTGGGTGTCTCCTTATGGCGACAGTGTCTTTTAGTGATAGCCTTAGTGACTTACGAGTAGCTAATGATGTGATCGAGGTAGAGAGAGGTGAAAGAATCAGGAGGTGGGTGTTAAATAAACGATAAGGGTATTTAGTTTGGGAGTTTATTTCATTTTTTTGATCATTTATAAAACCGGACCTTGTAGTTTAGAAAAATGATCAAATAACGAAAAGACAAATAAGGGGTATATTGGTCTTTTAACTCTAGCTTGAAGGGTAATATACAATGGAGTTACCCTCATTAACCACTCATACATTTTTTTGAAACCACGTGGATAAGCCATGTCAAAAATAAGAAGTTAGACTAAAAGTGAAGATTGCGGCAAACTACAAAGACCAAAACTGTAATTTAATCAAATGAATTTGATTTTTTTTCTTTCAAATTTATGTATTTTTTTACCAATAGTGTAGATTGCTAATTTAAACATGATATTTTTTTTTTATAAAAATGTTTATCAGTTTATATATTAATAAAATGTAGTTTAAATTTTGGTTGAGTTAGTCTTACAAAAATTGTTTGAGCTTTCTAATGTGATACCAAAACGTGAAAAAATAATAAGTTTATACAAACAAATCTTTCATTATAGATGTATATATATAAATTTAAAACTAAATGGATATGATAAGTGTATATATTATCTTTATAAAAAATATGAGAAATTAAATATCCTTTTACTTTTTTCTTCTTACACACTTAAGAATGTAACACTTATCATATTTAATAAAATTAATAAATTTTTATTACATCATCTAAAAATAATAGGAAAATAAATAGAAAGAATAAGTAGGAGAATATTTAATTTTTAGTTTAAATAGTAACCAGCCCTATTTTAAATACATTTGTAATAACTTAAAGAATTAATGTTAGAACAACGCTAAAAAAAAATTCTAGAGAAAAATGTCATTATAAATATTAATGACAATAGATAGAAATCAAATATATTTCAAAGAAATTATCGAAATAGAAAGGCCATAGGTTATCCACTCTCATTAAGTTTGGGACCTATTATTTCTCATCCTTCAAATCCCCAAAAAATATTATTAACTCGCTTGAAAGATTATTGACCATTACTAATTCATTTTCTCTTCCAATAAAAAAAAAACACTAAATCCAGTACAACCCACCATGCATATAAGAAGATATATTAGATTACAAGGATCGATCTACTTTCTAGTGAACAACAAAAGAAGAACTAAATCTAGCAGTTACCACCACTCTACTTACAAATGTCAGATACGGAGATCAAATACTTCCATGCACAGTTACAGTTATGGCGTTTTCTTGACATGTTTCCTTGTAAGTTGCTTGCCTTTGCAGTTGTCAGAACTGATACCGCTGTTCCCTATCTGCTTAATCACATTACATCAAAAACATGAAACAAAACACCAAAAGTTTTTAATTCAAGACTACAGTTACATTTGTAAAATAAATAAAGAGTGTGTTTATATATCTGCAATAAGTTATTACCACTTTCAAAGTCTGAGATGCTTTCAAGCTTTGCAATGGCATCAACGAGGGCTTGTTCATGCTCCTAAAACAACCAACAATTTAGTGTAATTAAAAGAAATAAATCCTGTGTGCACAAATAAAATTAAAAAAAAAAAAGCATCCTTACTTTAAGCAACTTTCTGGCATTTTCAATATCCATCGGATCAGCATTGCTTGAGCTAAAAACCCTGTCAACCTGTTAAAAAGTTAGTGGATATGAGTTTTTAGAAGATTTGAGAAGGGGGGGGGGGGGGGGGGGGGGGGTTATAGGGTATACCTCTTTAACAAGGGTATCAGTGTGAAGTATTTGAATATCACTCAAAGCCTTCTTTGCAATGCCATTTTGTGATGGAGGTAACTCTTTCTTGGATTGACCTTTCATGATTCCATTCCGTCTTTCAGGACCATCAGTCATTCCATTTCCACCACGTGCCATGGACTTCTTCCTCCCGTGACCCAATCTGCTTCCGCCACCTGTACGAGAAATCCCAACATCTTCTTGTTTCCAGCTAATATCATTCGCAGATATCTACCAATGGAAGAAGTCAGGAATTCATTGTTTTAGTGAAAATCAAAATCACTATTAACATCCCATGAAGATGGAACTCAATCCTTACCTCTCTAAGATTAACCCATTCCCAAGCTTCATTTGGTGTACCCGCATCATACACCAGAGCATGATTCCCCTGTATGTAAATAATTAAAATTAATCTCATACATTCACTAGTAGATAAAATAATTCATACCTCAATGGGATTGAAGTCACTTATAACAGCCTCATAGAAGCTATTGTCTTCAGGCCAACGTGTCCAGACTTTCCTCCCAATCAGAGGATCAGAGCTATTTTCAAGACCCTGTTGTGTAGGAGCTTCACCCCTGCCATTGAAACCATACTGCATAAAAAATATGGTTTTGTTAAAGCAAATAAGTTATTGGTTTGCTTTAAAAGTCAAAAGTTAAAACTCATCAACTTACTGATAAAGATGGTTTCTGTTTCTTATACGATGCAGAAGCAGTAGGGCAATTGGGCATTCCAGGTTGAAGCACATTCACTTTCCTCCATTCCCTGTAGATGACAAAAAGTAATCCAATTTATGAAACTAAATGAAGTTATTTATTAATACATTATGAGTAAATAAATACCTTATCCTCCCAATCAAATCATCAGAGTTAACTCTAGACAGAAGCTTTCTGTGTTCATCATCTGTCACTCTCAATTCTTTCCTGAGTTCTGTTATTAAACTTTCCATCTCCTATAGAATGATACAATATAAAAGCCTTAAAGTCAGCAAAAAGAAATATGAATATGTGAAGGAAAGTAATCACAAGGCTTGCTTACCCATGAAATAGCATCAGACTGAGCTTTAAAGGCACGAAGGACTGAACAATATGCTTCTTGCTCTATCTGGTGGATCTGTACTTCCATGTCGTTTTGCATTTGGAGGAATGGAGTGCTATTAACAATTGCAGTTCTTGTGTTCTCAATAACTGGCCTCTGAGTTCTGAATTTGTTCTGATGTGAAGGAGGGAGGTTATCATCTGTTCCTGCAGTTATGATAAAAAGAACTTTATCTTTTATAAAGATTGTGATTCAAAGGAGAAGTAATAAAAGCTAATTTGCCAAAATCAAACCAAAGTGTATCATTTCCCAGAAACTATAAAGGTAATTTGAGTCTGATCGTGTTGATGATTATAGTAGCTCATCTATGATGACTAACATGGTGCTAGTTACTTTACATCTCATGATCCCACAAGCCTTTAAACTATCCAAGAAACCCCTCATGAGAAAAGACCAAATGAAACGCTTTTCAAGCCCTAGGGTTTTCTAACACATGTAGAACAAGTGTGAGATACCAAGAAAGAAATATGTCCATCTTTGAAAATAAAATTAACTCAACAAGTCTAAACTTCCATACTTCTAAATCGCGAATGCGAATCATACTTTGCGATTCGAGACTTTACACAGATAAATCACAAGATATACCAATTTAAGGGGAAATGTTTATCAGGTCATCGCATAACATTTTAAAAGGAGGAAACGGATTTTGCTCTTAGATGAAAATGTATATAATAGCATAATTTGGCGTATGCTTGTATGTGTAATGTACATGAACGATCTACAGAAATAGGACTCACCGCTGCTATCTGAACGCTCGAAGTCCATGGTAGACCGAAAATCTCATGAAGTAATTGGCGCACAGAAGATGACACGATTCTATGAATCGTACCATAAGAAGACACATAAACAGTAAGTGGGCGTTACATAGGGTTGCTAAAACAAAACTCTGGAGTGTATGTTCAAGAAGTTTATCATACCTTTGGTCCGACGATGAAAATGACGAAATGAATGGTATGAAACTATGAATGGGAGAAGAAGAAAAAAAAAAGAGCGAGTATGGAGGATAACGATGGCAGGTACGGTGGATAGCAGTGTCAGTGACCGGCGGTTCTTCGGAGGAGAGAGACCCTTGGGACCTGCGACTACGA
Organism: Lactuca virosa; assembly: GCF_052849685.1. Lineage (NCBI taxonomy): Eukaryota > Viridiplantae > Streptophyta > Magnoliopsida > Asterales > Asteraceae > Lactuca > Lactuca virosa. The sequence goes on along the minus strand of NC_136427.1, from coordinate 254,898,469 downwards.
GAGTGAGAGGTGTGGGAAGAGGCGGAGGCAACCGAACGTTGTCGTTTTGCAATTGGGTGTGGGGGAGGAGGGGGTGCCTTTTGACCCTATAATTTTTAAGACGACTATTTATGGTTGCCGTTTTTCCGATGAGGCGACCTAATAATGCCGGTATAACGGGAGGAACACCGTTTCCGGTCCCCATTTTTTAGAGTTACGTTACTGCTCGTTATTGTAGCAACGGGAGGAAACGCTAAGGGGGTGTTTGGTCAGGGAAAAAATAAGCTGTTTATTGCTTAATCCCACCGTAATAAGCAAATTTAAGTGTTTGGATAAGAGTCTTTAAAAATCAGCTTATTGCGGTAGGAATAAGCCAAATAAGCTGATTTTAATAAGGAAGGAGTGGAATGCTTATTGCTTATTGCTTATTGCTTATTGATCATTTTACTTATATAAGCTGTTTTGTTTGTCAAACACTTAAATATTTATTGCTTATTGTTTATGCTCACCGCAATAAGCTAATCCAAACACATTTTAAACAAGTGCTTATTCCCACCACAATAAGCAAATAAGCTAAAAACTTTTTATCCAAACACCCCCTAAATTTTTCGGTAACGGTCAAAAAAAGATCCGTTGAAAAACAGTCGGAAAAAAACATTTTTTTTTCAATTTTTACTCACCATATATATACATTTTCACTTCATTATTTTACATATCTTCATTTCTCACTTCATTAATTACATACAACACAATATGGATCAAAACCCCAACACTTCTCCTCCAAACACAAACACATCACCTCCTCTCGGTTTTGCACAATATGAGGTGTACACAAACATCCTCAACTCCCAAAGCACAACACAACTTCCATTTTCCGGCAACTTTTTCAATCTCATCTCACCCCACCACATTTCCCTACAACAAAGGGAAAGCGTTCGCGGTGGAGCAATCGGAAGAAAAACCTTCAACATGGTGGATTGCGGAGGAAGAATAGGTATTGGTGGTGTCATGGTGCGGGACATCAAAAAACCCAACTCAGGGAAACGATATGAGAAAAGTCGTTTTTTGGGAAGTCGTGATCGGCAAATTTCGGACTATTTTGAAAAATGATGAAAACTATCGCAATCACAATATGTTGAGTAGCAAGTTGATTCAAATAAACAGGAAATGCACCAAGTTCAATTCCATCTACAACAAATTTTTCTCGCACAAGCAAAGTGGTGCGACCGATTCTGATGTTTTTAGATAGGCGAGAGACCAATATCATGTCGAGACGAGTCACATTTTCGAGCACGAAAAGATTTGGGAGTTTGTTAAGGAAACCCCAAAATGGAATAAAACAGACACATTTTCGAAACAACAATCCAAGAGGTCTCCCGGCTCGGGTTTGATCGACTTTTCGGACGCACACACGAACATCGACCTCAAGGCGGACACGGATGAGCTATCGGGCGACCTCAACGACATTGAAGAAATCTCCCTGCCTCAACAATCGATAGGGCGCGACAAAGCGAGGCGGGCTCAACGACATGCGGAGGAAAGCGAAAGTAGACTTCGAGAGCAAGCGGAAATGAAACAGAAATTTGACACATGCAACAAAATCACACTTAAAATATATGAGTTGCAACGTGCGCATTTGGAGTTCCTTCGTCAATAAGCCGATGAAGATCGCATGACGAAGGGTTTGGTAATTCTTCAAACTACCGAGGATAATATGCCACCGAGATGGGCGGGAGTACTCCGAAAAATGAATGTGAAGATCGAGCGGAAATATTTAGGCGAAGAATTGTGTATCGGTTTTATGTTTTTAAAATTATTAGGAATATCGTATGTTTTTTGTCAATGTTTTTTTTTCTTTCTTTGTAATGTCCTTTTTTTAAATGGTATGTTTAATTAAGTATTTAATTTAATTATGTTTTATTAATTTGTATGTTTTTTTTTAATATTATGACATAAATTAAAAAAATAAAACAAATTAGAAAAATAGAAATTAAAAACATTAAAAACAAATTTGTAGGTGTTATCTTATGTTATTTGGTGTTGCTCATTTTCACATTGGGTGTTATAACACCAAAAGTGTGACTAGGATGATGATGTGTACATTTTAGGTGTGATAATATGTAATAACATGTTGCACACGCCCAATAGCCTAAAATCCTCAGAAAAAAAACTACGGTTTCACAAATGGGGAAGTAAAAGTATTGTTTTGCAAACGACATTGTGCAATTATTGATTGTGGCCTCCAAGAATTAAATATGGATCTCCGGAGAAGTTGTGATGTTTGTTTTTTTCGAAGGGAAAACACCTGAAATTTGTGGATCACATCTGAACCCTCTACAGCTGAACAGGTAGACCAAACGGTTGAAGTCTATAATAAGAAGCATGTTTGCTTTCTAACGTCTGTAGGTTGCTGCAAAAAACTGAAATTAACCATACACTAGTTAAAAATAATTTTAAATCAAAATTTTATTAAGTTTAATCATATGAAAACCAAATATAAAGATCATTGTGATGATATGATTTTTAGATACGTTTATATAAAATAATTAAACATAATATCTGCTAAACAACAATAAATATAATTGTTACTTTAGCGACAATATGTTCATTTTATTAAATTTTCGAAGACGGTGATTATTTTTGTGATTAGCTTCAATAAATTTTGTAGTTTTAGTGATAAACTTTATACTTTATTAATATTTGGTTATACACAATGTAACATAAAAAAAATATTTATATAAAATTTAATGAATGGTTTTGAAATTATGTAAAATATACTCGGATTGTTTATAATATAATTTATAATATTATTAAATAATAAACATGTTGTTGGGAAATATTAAAATAAATCTATGTTGAATAATATAATTTAAAGTAAGGTGGAAAGTGGTTTAAATAGAAGAGTCCAAATCTGCTCCATGCAGTACACACGCAACAATTTTTAAGTCAGAATTATTCTAAAAAACAAACAACTACAAAAGGTTAAGTGTTGCGCAACGCAGTCAAAAGTGGCCAGCAATGTTTTTTCTTAAAAAACAAACAACCCCTAAGTGTTACTAAACAAATGATGATTACACGGTATATTGAGAGTTGTAAATCAACTTTAATAACTATGGTTCGTTGAATTGACTAGCGTCTTTACTGAGCCCCATGCTTAGTAGGATTGAGCATACGACGTTTTAAGTCAACTTTGGGGTAAAATCAAACCCAAACAAATAAGTTCACTTTTTGGGTTGAAACTCATTGGGTTCGATTTTTGGTTTCATGGTTTGATTTTTTCGAGTTCCCATGGGTTTGGGGTTTTAAATCGTGTGTTTTGGGTTTTAACCTATTTTCTTGCAATTCTAAATGAAACGAAACAAATTCAACCAAGCAAAAACACTAAAACCAACCAATTAGTTTAAAAAACTAAGAAAAATTAAAAGTTAAAACAACGTTCAACACCAACTTTATTTTCTTCAACATCAACAACTTGTGAAAATTGGATTAGGCTGCTTACTTATATTTTCAACATTATTTCCCGTCTATAGTGAGAAAAACATTTTTAGCTTTCAACAAACTCATATTAAACAACCTTAAACACTTGGTTAAACCAAATGAAGCAAACATAACATATGTCATATGATAAGCAAGTAGCAGATTTCAGTATTTCAATAATAGAATATATTTCAAGTATTTACTTACATTATGATTTAGCTATGGTACATCACACAGACGAACGATAAATTCATATATAGATATAACCATATCCTTTAACATAAGCTCAAAAATGCAAATGGAGAAATAAGAACAAACTATGTGTACATAACTACAACAATAATTAAAATTTTCAAATGTGAGAAACTAAATAAAGTTTTGTACTATATAGATAATGGACACTGAAACATTAACATAAAACCAACTATTTCAAAAAGCTACTATAAGTTATAAGTCAATTGCAGGTCTCAATAAAAGGTCTCAATAAAAAGTTCTCAACACAACCAATCCATGAAAATAAAAGAATTATTCAAGTTTTCATGCAATTGAAAAAGAAAAAGCAAATTTAGTCCACACTTTACTATGTTACATAAGCTACACCAGTAAACAACCACAATATGTTAAGTGAAAATTAAACCCTAATGTTAGGACCAGGATCCTCAAAGCATTCAGGATCCTCAAACCTCATCACATATTCAGGATTCTCAACTACTCAGGATCCCGACTATTACCGTTATTATTATTTACTAACATTTATAACAGTTATATTTCGTTCTTAATTAACACATGTGCAGAAATAGTCATGAGAATACTTATTTTTAACAGAGAGTCGTCTCAACTATGCTAAAGACCCAGAATACCAAGTCAAACAACGTTCACAAAGCTGGTCATAGAGGATCCCGGGAATATCGGACATCTTGTTAGCTAGTTTAGACTATAAATTGACACATGTATATCGCACACGACACACTCTACCTACTATTAGCTTACTCTACGAACCTTTTCATTTGTTCTTACTGAAATACACTTTGTAATCATCATTTTATATTAATAAAATCATCAAGACAGGTGATCATTATCATCTCCCAAGGTTTTGTGCCGGAGATCCTAGCAAGGATCAAGGGCTTTCTTTGTAAACAATCGTGTCATTCTCTTTACCTTTCTCCATTGCACAATTTGAACATCACATGCTCTCATTCAATTTGGTTGATCTATACTTGTGTAATTTTTTACCAAAACAATGTGGCGCCCACCGTGGGGTCGTGGTGTTCAAAATCCTCGAAAGATCATGTCTACACAACCGATCATTTCTTCATCCTCCGCTCCTTCCATTCCAACCAAAACCCTACCACCTCCTCGGAGTGGACCCCCTGGTCAGAGGAAAGCGCCTGATACTTCCAAGAGAAACACCCTTTCGGTCACTAATCAAGGAAGTTTGGGATCTTCAGGACTCCAGGATCCGACTGCTCCGGTCACTACTGTTGAACTCTTCGCTATGATGAGGAAAATGATGCAACATATGACTCAACAACAAGACGACGATAGAACACTACTTAGAGAAGTGGAGAGGATGAAGGCGGAATTTCAGAGATCCTAGGAAACGATGTCCGCAGTTGTACAACCAAGGATCCTGAACTTCGACAATGCAGGATCCTGAGGAAATCAACAGGGGAACACAACTCCTACTACTGTTGCATCACCATGAGGGACGACTATGAACAAGCATCTATGATCAATGATCTCGATGAGCCTTTCAATACTCCTAGAAACCTTGATTCTAGTAACTTCTTAAACAGCAATACTATCAATACTAACTCTATGAATGTTGATGCAGGAATAAGTCCAAACATGGCTAGGGAACTTCAGCAGTTGAGACAGATGATCTCAAGCGTACCCGAGGTAGTTCAACCATTACCAGAAGAATCTCCCATAAGTCGCATGATCTCGAGATTTTCACCTGCGATAGTCGATACCGAAGTTCCTACGCGCTTTCAGACTCCTAGAATGAAGCCTTACGATGGAACTACGGATCATGAAGAGCACGTAGCACAATACTGAGAAAAGATGGAGATCATTCCCATCGCAGTGCACTTGAAGGAAGCTTGCCTATATAAAGTATTTGGTTCAACCCTCATGGGATCAGCTCTTAAATGGCTAATAAACGTTCTTCCCTATTCTATTACTTCATTTGCACATTTAGTCAATATTTTCAATAACTAGTTTTCTTGTAGCAGAACCTTCGAGAAGATCACTAGTGATCTCTATCGGGTGGTTCATGATCCTAAGGAAGGACTTAGGGATTTTGTTAACAGGTTTGGCAGGAAGCTCTGAGCATCCCCAACATTGACATGACAACTGCTGTGGAGGCCTTCAAGATGGTTCTAAGGAAGGATTCACCTTTCTATAAAGATCTCGTGATGACTGCATGCAAGATATTGGATGAAGTTAGGTGTCGAGCATTGAGGTTCATAAGGCTTGAAGAGGATAAAGAAGTCCAAAATAGGAGCAACCCTTCAAGTCAATACGAGAATCCCAATAGGAAGGCCAAATCCTCGGCTCCAAGATCCTACAAATCGAAGCCTCATTCCAAACCAGATCATCACAAGGTTAATGCCATCGAAGATGAAGGAGAGGAAGAGGAACCTCCTAAGATCACTGACTATTGTTTTTCTATGGATGTTTCAGGTTTAATCTACGCTATGCAGAATCTCAGAGACAAATCAAGGTGGCCAAAAAGGATAAAAAGTCCACCAGTTGGAAAGAGAAGTCTAAATGGTGTGCTTACCACAAAGATTTCGGTCACATAACGGAGGATCCTCGGTCAACATCATACTCCTGGACGCACTGAAAAGGGTGAACATCCCGGAATCGGAGATAATCAAAAGATCCTCGGTCCTCATAGGATTTAGCGGAGAAACGAAACACACCATCGGGGAGATAATTTTAGTAGGTAGTATAGTTGCCATAGAGAGCGTCAAGTAGTCGATGAATATAACAGACTTAGGAACTTGATTCCAACCATAGAAAATGATTTAGCTAACCCAAGCTAAAGGATTATAGCAGTGGGATAAATGTCAGGGTTAAAATATTTTTCTAAGTATGTTGAGAGAATCATAGGAGGAAACCATTTAAAAAGGACTATTCCCATTAAGGATATGTTAATACCTTGATTTAACTTCAGGCATCAGGATAGACTACATGTTTAGTTTAGTTATCCCTTTAGTCAATAAGCCTAAGAATTAATATAGAACTAAGACTTAATCTTAACTTTCATAGGTCGACATAGGACGACAGATGAGCTTTAGCACCCATGCAGTATATGTTAAGAACCCTTAAATTAATTGTAGTATCAAAATTTAGAAAATAGAGATTCATTGGTGATAAGTAGATATTAAGTAAGGATGATGACTAGGGAAGTCAGATAATGGTTGTGAGTCTTTAGGACCACCGATAGGTTGATAATGAGTCTGCAGGCCCCGGGGGAGGGGGGTGACGAAAAGAGCGATCTGGCATCAAAATCCCAGCAGTTGGATAAGCGTCATGATGAATCATGAATGAATTACTTAGTTGCATCTCGATATAGGTAATGTGGTTAGAGCCTCGCAGGAGGGCTAGTGTCCATTCTAATGTCGTAGATAAGCAAGCCTTATTATGAGTCTGTCGCCAATATTAAAGTATTGGTTCTAATATTTTCAAGCCAGTAAACCCATTGTAGTAGTTATGGTTAAAATTCTGGATGTTAGAACACCTGAACTAGGAAGAAATAACATTTGTAGTCTAGATTCGTGTATATTTTAAGGATATTTCGTAAGCCTTTTAGAGGCATGTTCCTAAAAGTGAATTCCTTTAGGATGTCTTAGATAAAATTCCATAGTTAAGCACTTTATATCAAGTTGATTGTGTCGGCATCTCACATCTGAAGGCGACCATCAATCGTAACATGTAAATTCTGGAAGTCAAAACCGATGAATTCCCGGTTTTGGAAGACTTTGCAAGGAGTTTGAGAGTACGTCTACAATATAAAATGAAGTTATACGACCAAATAAGTATAGATGGACGAAGCTGTTGCGACAATGCAAGTTATATATTAGGTTAATCTCATGAAACACCAATAAGATTATATAGAAATTTTCTTAAGGTGTGGTAGGAGTAGGATTTTAAGGACGAAATCTTTACAAGTGGGGCAGAGTTGTAACACCCCATTTTCGCCTTATAGTATAATTGACCAGTCACGGAAATAGAAGTTTTTTTATAGAAGCCTATTTAGGATAAATAGTCTTGACAAAAGTCGTAGTAATCCCAAAATCGAGAGCGTGCGTATAGAGAACGTCATAATCTAACTTCATAAGAGGATGTTATGATTTTTAGAAGTTTCAGTGTAGCAGTGTACGACACAAAAATCGAAATACAAAATCAATTTATTGTTAGGGAAAACAATCTAAACGAGATTCGAAGATCTCGTCCACATGATTCCGTCGATATAAAGACAGTCGATAACAGAATTCATATGAGAGAGTTATGATTTTTTATATGGGCTTTAACAGTCTAAGCCTATTAAAAATATAGCTTTAAAATTAAAGTAAGATTTATCCGATGGAGTCTAAACGGAAGTTGTAGATCTCGTCGATAGCTATGCGTGGATATAAGGAACGTCGAAAATGGAGCTCGTATGAAGAAGATATGAAATTTACAAAATCCACGTTTTGCACGATGTGCACAAAGCGAGCGGCGCACACCTTCTAGAAGGTGCAGCGTGGACCACATGGATTTTGACACGTGGCAGGCAGCGGATGGATCGACATTACCCTAGTGCATGACGCGCACCTATGATGTACGAAGCGCATCCTTACTATAAATAGAGTTCTCCGACTTCAATTGTTTCTCACTCCTCTTTTCACTCAAACTCTCTCTAGAAACCCCACCCCTCAAGTCCGACCTTTCTGGGTTTTTGGAATGCTTTAGCGAAGCTCTAAGGCAGTAAGTCGGACAAATATAAGTGCTCAGTATCGAGGTCCTACCCGCGACTTTTTGACTTTTCACCTAGGAATCTATGTAAGTGAAGCTACGCTTATTAAACTTTTTGTAACGCCTGGTTCCTGGTATGCACTTAATTCAGTTATTTATTCATTTTAGAAGGGCTACTCGACAATTTGGTGGCCCTAACTCGTCGAGTAGAAGGCAGTATATGTTGGATTAGTGTCTAAGTCCATAACTATTTTGGTATGTACTTGACCCGATTATGAGCATGGTCCTTTTGGGTTGCCTTCACCATAACAATATGTAGGATGAATTAAGGAGAGAAAGGTTTAATTATGATTTATTAATATATTATAAGAATAATATATTAAAGGAGAAATCATATAGTTTAATTAATATTAGTCAAGAATTAATTAAGAATTAATTTTGTGGCTAAAAGAGATTAATTAAACTTAGGGGACTGGATTTGTAATTATAAGATAATTACGATTGGGCTATGGATCACCTAATAATATATAGGTTGGACGAATTCAATGGAAAGCCCATTAGAAATCGTCCAAGGGATATGTTAAAGGAGTCCATGGGCTGCTTAGGGCCTAAGCAGCCAGATTAGGGTTTCCTAGTTGTAAGCCCTAATAGCCTACATGTATATAAAGGACCCTTAAGCCCCAATAATGTGAACAAGTAATCCTTTAGGGTTTCCAGCCATTTTTGGTGCCTCCTCTCTCCTCCCTCTTCATCCAAGTTGCTTAGTGGTGTTTGTGACTCCATTAGAGGTGCAACATTTGAGGCACTAAGCTTTCTGAAGCCAATCAAAGCAAGGATTGATTGTTATTGCTATATAACAATCAAAGGTAATTACTAAACCCTTATTTCAGTTCTTATTTGATAGATCTAGGGTTTGTAAGTCTTGGATTCATTGCATGTACAATAGAGAAACCTAGATCCAAGCATTAGGGTTTGTATGAGCACATAGGATTGTTCTTATGCATAAAACCCATCAGTGGTATCAGAGCCTTGATTGGTTTCTGTTGTATGTGATGCAATTGTCATTTTTCTGCTGAAAATCAATTTTTTTTGCCTCTGCCCGACTCAACTCGGCGAGTCAGTATCTGGACTCGGCGAGTTGGCCCTACTCGGCGAGTTCAGGACTGACTCGGCGAGTCCGGGAGTCTGACAGAGTATATTTCGGGATTTACTTGCTGTTTTGCTGTAGGATTGATGCCAAAATCGTTTTTTGATAATAAAATCCGAATTTTATTGTATGTAAATGATTATCCTTACCAAAACAAAAAGATAATTTCAAATCTTTTGAATAATAGTTTCTTTGTATGATAAATATAGATTATTCAAATTATTTGGTAATTATCTTGTGACTAAAATTGGATTAGGTCAAATATAGATAATCACTAAATTAATTGTTTGATTTATATTATTTGTTATTTGATCCCTAGTAAGTTTGAATAGTTTCAAATTACTCCCTTTAGGTTTTATAGTTTAAATTTGAACTTAAAAGTTTTGTTTTTGAAATTTAAATAGTTAAACCCTAATGTTTTGAAAAGTTTCAAAACTTGCCCTCAAGTTTTGGAATTTAAAATTTTGATTAATAGTTTAATTATGTAATATTTAAATTCTAAAACTCTAGTATTTTGAAAAGTTCAAATTACACCCTCATAGTTTTGTTAAGTTAATTAAAAGTTTATTTAAAAGAGAAAGTTAATAAAACCACCTAGTATTTTAAAAGTGTAAAATACACCCTATACTATATATATGTAACATTAAAAGTCTAATATTATATATATGAGTAAAGATTCAGTCTTACCGTTAGTAGGCCTCATTCACGAAGCTGGTCTATAAGGGGTGTTTAAGGAAATTGCCTATAAAATGGCGATTGAATGGGTATCCACTCTTACCCACCGCACTCTTGACTAGTGGAGGGTCGTTAGCCGAACGGGTAGGATAGGACGAAACCTTCCATTATAAGTATAATGAAGTACAAAGTAACTAAATGCTTTTACAAATTCCAAATCTTAGTTACTTTAGGGAAAAATGTGAATTTGTATGCTAATCCATGGAATTACACTTCGTACCCTTGTCAAACGTTAGTGGAGCGTGTGTGGCTAACCGGCACACTAATTTAGGATTGACATTGGTGGCGAAGGGTGGCTCGATGTTTATCATAGATCAATGGAGCGTGTGTGGCTAACCGGCACATTGATTAGGTGATAGTAGCAATTGGGTGCACCACGTGATTCGTATGGTTATTCACACCTTGTTTGTGATCCTCGGCATTCCAGTCACAAATAGAAGGGCATAATCGAGATTAAACATGCCATTGAAAAGTTCAATGAATCTCAAAAGATCTAGGAGTTTCAATTCATTTAAAACTTAAATTTATTTTTCGTTTTTTCATGGTAGGAATTGGTAAATCGTCATTTACCTACCTTCAAATATTCTGCAACTAGATTACGGCATCCCTCTTCTAGGTTGTAGAATGTTGTGTTGGATCCTAGCCTTGATGTTTCATTTTGGGTGTTACATCAAGGATTCTTATCAACTAACTTGAATTTTCTCCCGTTTTGTAGATGTCTAAATCTTACAATGGTCTTCCCAAGTCCCTTGGAACAAGCTTTCCAAATGAAGATGACGTTCCACGATACGATCAAGGAAATGAGAGTCATGCTTCACTTCCTCCACCTCCTTCAATTATTCTCCCTGACCCACAAGTTCAAAGGCTTGAAAAGTTCAAGCTCACTCAAGCCCTTTTGGCAAGTAAACACGAAGATGGGAAACCTGTGTGTGCACACGTCTTAGAGATGAAGTCACACATTGATAGGTTAAGGATGATGGGTGTCGATATCTCAGAAATATTGGCTGTTGACTGGGTTCTTCAGTCACTTCCTGAATCATATAGTGAGTTCGTTAGAGAGTACTATATGATGGACCATGACGTGACCCTCATTGATTTGACCTATTTGCTTATAGCTGTTGAATCAGAAATGATTTGGCGTGCTGATCAAGCAAATTTGTCTTGCAAATCAAACTCCCAAACTTCAATGGACATTGAAAATGGTGACATTGGAAATCTGGAAAAGGTAAATTCTGAGAAAGTTCCTTGTGCCATTCCAAAAGAGTCCATCTGCTTCTACTGCCAAGAGAAGGGGCATTGGAGACGAAGCTGCCCTGTTTACCTGAGAGATCTGAGAGATGGGAGAGTCAAGACGTATGGCTCTACTTCAGGTAAAATCTATTAACTAACTCTATAAGTTCCTATTCGTTGATTCTTAATACATGATGTGATAAGATTACATTTTGATGTTTTTGCAGGATCGAAGAAAAGAGAGGAAGCTTAAGGAAGAAGCGTGCTGAATCTGATCATGAAGAAATGGATTTCGATCGCATGGACTCGAGGATCAGATTTTTGAGCTGCTACTCTAGAGTTAGGATAGAATGATAAGAAATATGAAATAGCAGAGTTTTTCAGTTGAATTGCATTGTAAGGACAAATTTTTCCGCAATAAAATAAATTTTGATTTTATCTTATTTATTTATCCTTGCAATGGTGTGTATGAAAAATTGATGTTTAACTGTTTCTATTATTAGCAATAATGGACTTGATTCTTAATTATGTTATCTGTGGAAATGTCGAGAATTTGCCAAATAAAGGAAGATTCTCATCGCCCAAGTTTCAATTGGACAGAAACTTGGAGTCATGCAACTTGGTTGCGTGATGAATGAGAAACTTCATATTTGGAAATTAGACTAATTCCTTGACAAAGTGTCAAGAGAAGGACTAGGAGATCGAGTACACTAGGTTGTGCATTGATCAAGTCCACCACAAGAGTGATAAAGATATTCGTCATGATTTACTAAAGTTTAGTAAATATGGTTATACTTATAAGATTAAGTATAATTCTGAGTTGATTGAAAGAGTTTCAATCAATAGCAGAACGAATAAGAAGAATCAAGTAGGCAGAAAGATAAAAGTTTCTCTATTCTAAGAAGAAGGGAGAGTACCTTTTATTGTGTTTTATGATAAGTCTTAATGATTAAGAACCATATCTCAATTGATCCTCCAAGTGAGTCTTAGTGCAATTGCATGTCTAAGAAGAGGAATCGAGAATTGTAGAAATGGTTAAATCAAGAAGTCAATCATACTTCGTTCCAATATCAAGTCTTAAGAGTCATACTCCAAGATTGTGACTTGAGTGACAAGTCTTTAGTAGGTTTATAACACTCAACAAATGTGGAATTGGAAAAAGTCTTCTTATTCCTACACATTTTAGATTGGTAAGGTGTGATGTCTTGGATAAGACAAAGACCAACTAGAACCAATTATGTGAAGTGATAGTCTTGATAAAAACTACACTGACTCTTGAATATTTGTTTTGTCAAGGAATGTTTCTTGACAAGAGAACCCTATATGTCAAGGAGTTAGTGGGAATCTTAATGGTCTTGAAAAGTTTCAAGAACAGATCAAAAGTAAACCTAGTTAATCATCATTAGCTCACGACTTGAGGTTTATAACCTATCGTGTTGACATTATTTGTTTCTGTGCCATTCCAATTAAGCTAAATATGTATGTGAGTTCTATGAGTTCTCATTTGAATGCATAAAGACAAAGCACCTTGATCAATGGAAAGTACATTGATATGTAAGGGTGAGTTGCTAAACCACTTGGAAGACATGGTGGGCACTCGTGTTACCATGAGGCAAGAAATCAAGATTGAACAAGTTCAGTCCATATGGTTTTGGATTTGTCGCAAACTTTCGTTTTGACAAATTCACATGGATAGGAACACATACATCATAAAATCTAAGTGTCATAAGGTTTTCCTCCTTCATGAAAATGATTGTGAGGAAATGCTTTCACTAAGAGAGATTTTAAGAAGATAGCAATTGTGAAAATTGTATTCTCAAATTCGATTATGATTACGGCATCCCTTTTCATAGTTCGAATTGTGAGATTTGGCAATTGATCTGAACATTTGGGACTTAGTAACATAAATTTTGAATTGTTTAGACACACATGTGAACTATCTAAGGCAAAGGTGTATGATCTTAAAAAGCTTAGATAAAGGCTTATCAAAGCATTAGGTATTAGAAATATGAACTTAAGGAATTCAATAAGCATTGTTTTCTAGAAGTTCAATTGTTTTCTGAATACATGTCAAAGCTAGTGGGAGCATAAGTGTTATGTTGGTAAGAAAATAATCATCATGTTAGTGGGAGCATGATTATTATGGTAAGTATTGCAAGTTAGCAATATTAATTATAGAAAACAAATATTCATTTTCCAAAGTTGCAAGGGTTGAAAAGTTGTTTTGCTATAATTAAGGGAGAGAATATTATACTTCGTTTCAAAATTCTAAAGCTTAGATCGAGAAATGTTAATAAATTTAGTCAAGGATACATAGTGCATTCTCAAAATTTGATTATGATTACGGCATCCCTCTTCATAGTTCGAATTGTGGGAACAGGGCACATAAAATATTATGGCAGAAGGATGATGAAGTATCATGTCTTTATGTGAGACATTATGCATCGTGTCCAATACGCTTCGGGTATAGGATCGATTGCATATGCTAAAATATTTGACCATTCTAAAATTTTCCAGTGCCTAGGGCATTAAGAGGGAAAAGGGAGTAGAACTGGTTTTGACTAAAATAATTAAACAACTATCAAAGGACGATCTGAGGTTCACTGAGGATTTGTCGCTTGTGAGTAGTTGGAAGTATAGTACTGGATGGACTATATTGACATTATTATGAATAGATAAGATTCTATTAAGAATGAGTTGTCATATGGCAAATATGGAAATGTTTCCATTAATGGGAGTTGGATATTAAGAAATATGTCTAGATTAGAAACTTTTATGCGAGAAGGATGTTCAAAGGAATATACTTTGAATGTGAGACTTCACGTCTATGGAATTGTCTTGTAACAATTTCCGATAGAATACCTTGTAATTTCATTAGCCGGGTCTTGGTGACTTTTGTGCTATGACATTACGAAAGAATCATTGCATAAAATGTTAGAATCTGACATATTCTAAAAGTGGCAAGAATTTGGTATTCTTATACTAATAATAAGGATTGGGGATTGTGAAATGAGTTTCATTGGAAAAGTTTTCAATTGATCTATTTCACAAAGTATGGACCATAGGAAACCAAAGTGTGTATGCTTGGAGCATGGGACAATTGTGGTTATAATTCGAGTAATAAGTTGATTTTCTGAAACAGTAAGCAATGAATAATGAGTAATCAATATGGTGTTTAAATAAAAGTGTTTTTATTTACGCTCAAAAGTTTTGGGACCATATAGGATTAACATTATTATTGTGTTTCATTTTGCATGTTTTGACTTCCAGAATAACAAGGTTATTCGAACCTCCACAGTCGGTCATACGTTGGAAGTAGGTATGAAGGAAAATTATCATGAATCTGTCTGTAGATTGTATAAAGTGTTTAGACATAGCACAAGTTTGCTGCAGAGTTCATGAGTGCTTTGATAAGATTAAAGTATTGGATTAAACCCATGCTCACTTGAATCACTTCATGGTTTTATCACGAGTGATTGGTGAGACGATAACATTGTATATTCTTGAAACCGAGACGTGCGAGTTGTTATTTGCTGGTCGGTTGCACATTGATGATAAGTAAACGCACCAGTAACTTGGTGTTATAAAACTTATTGTTGTGTGTGATTCGATTAGTAGGTACAAGCAAGCATTTGAGTCAAAGTTTATTCATTCCTTTAACCCAAGGTGGGATAAAAGCGATATCTGTGGGCCCCTCGATGATTTAGTGATGACAAAGGAAAGTGCTCGGCCGGGCCAGGACTGATTTGATTTGTTTAATTAGTCAGTCGTCATAAATCGGAAATCGGGAAACGACACATAGACTGAGAGAATGATTTCAATCCATGTCTCATGTCTATACGATATCTTGTAGAATGGAGGAATATATAATCCATTATCTAAAGGACACGCGTATCTGATAAGATCAGAGTTGACAGCGACTTTTGGAAGCTACGATTGCTGATCAGGTTCTGAAGTCATACGCAGAATAGTTATTAGACTTATCCAAGTGGGAGACTGTTGGATTAGTGTCTAGGTCCATAACTATTTTGGTATGTACTTGACCCGATTATGAGCATGGTCCTTTTGGGTTGCCTTCACCATAGCAATATGTAGGATGAATTAAGGAGAGAAAGGTTTAATTATGATTTATTAATATATTATAAGAATAATATATTAAAGGAGAAATCATATAGTTTAATTAATATTAGTCAAGAATTAATTAAGAATTAATTTTATGGCTAAAAGAGATTAATTAAACTTAGGGGACTGGATTTGTAATTATAAGATAATTACGATTGGGCTATGGATCACCTAATAATATATAGGTTGGACGAATTCAATGGGAAGCCCATTAGAAATCGTCCAAGGGATATGTTAAAGGAGTCCATGGGCTGCTTAGGGCCTAAGCAGCCAGATTAGGGTTTCCTAGTTGTAAGCCCTAATAGCCTACATGTATATAAAGGACCCTTAAGCCCCAATAATGTGAAGAAGTAATCCTTTAGGGTTTCCAGCCATTTTTGGTGCCTCCTCTCTCCTCCCTCTTCATCCAAGTTGCTTAGTGGTGTTTGTGACTCCATTGGAGGTGCAACATTTGAGGCACTAAGCTTTCTGAAGCCAATCAAAGCAAGGATTGATTGTTATTGCTATATTACAATCAAAGGTAATTACTAAACCCTTATTTCAGTTCTTATTTGATAGATCTAGGGTTTGTAAGTCTTGGATTCATTGCATGTACAATAGAGAAACCTAAATCCAAGCATTAGGGTTTGTATGAGCACATAGGATTGTTTTTATGCATAAAACCCATCAGTATATGTGCGGGTTTTAAGTGAGCTACTCGACGAGTCGAAGACCTGACTCGACGAGTAGGACAGGCTGGATGAAACCCTAATCTTTAGGGCTTGCACCCTATTTAAGCATCATATATGGCCTCCATCCCAGTCTCCATCACCTCGAAACCCTAATCAACCTTGAGTGATCTTGAGCTATTTCTTGCCATTTTTGTGATTTAAAGCTAGAAGAAGGAAGCAAAGGCTTGGAGTTGCAGAAGGAAGGTTGAAGATCCAGAGCTAAGGAATCATTTCTGTCTTGATAAAGGTATAAAGCTTATACCTTGGCTGTTATTCACTTAGATCTCCTTCTTAGCTTATATGTTGTCATTTTTGGGCCATTTCCAAGCTCATTCCGAGATTTGAACTCTTGGGGATGAAAGGACTTTAGATCTGGGCACTCTTGAGCTTTAGAAGCTCAAATTTTCCACCTTTATTCAACCATGACCCTATTTTATGACTTAGACCTTCATGTTAGCTTGTAATGGGTGTTTGAGCTTCATAACACCATGCATGCACGTAAAGTTAGCAACTTTACGTGTAATGTTAGTCTAAGGAGTCCAAATCTATGAGTTAGAAGCATTGGGATGGATTAGAATCGACTGAATGGGTTGGTCATATAGAGGACTCGACGAGTTGTTCTTGGACTCGGCGAGTCGGGTCGTGATCCCTAACCCCTTTTCTGGTTTAGAGTGAAACCATTGAGTTTAGAAGATGACTCAGTTAGTTGAACAAGAATAGGACTCAGAAGATGAAGAACTCGATGAGTCTAAGGAGGGACTCGACGAGTTAAAGTCGATATGTCCTGATGTTATAACAGGAAGAACTCGACGAGTATGGGAAGGGACTCGACGAGTTGACTTCGTTGACCACGAGTCTGAGTAGTACGTGAACTCACCGAGTTGGGAGATGACTCGACGAGTTGGGGTTGACTGGGAGTTGACCTTGACTTTGACTTTGACCAGGATGTTGACTTTGACCAGGGGTAAAATGGTCATTTTATCCTGAGAAGGATTATCCAGTAGGAACGGGTTTTGGAGCAGCTATCAGTTATTCCTCACCGCGAGTTTTGAAAACAACTTTGCAAGGTGAGTTTTCTCCAGTAGGAACGGGTCTAAGGCCACAATGTCGGCTTGTTTAGATATTAGTAGTTCCGGGTTACGGCTCGATGCCGGGAATGGCCCGATGTAGGTTGTATGCTTTCTGGATTATGATCCGATGTCGGGGTGGTCCCGAGGAATGTTTATGTATGCTTGATGTCTTTGTGATTCTTGCATGCTATGTGTTATATGTTCCGGGCTTCGGTCCGATGTTGGGGAAAGCCCGCTGTATGTTAGTCTATATGTTATGTGTTAGTTGTTTCGGACTTCGGTCCGATGTCGGGGCAAGCCCGATGAATGTTTATATTCTCATGTTATATGCTTATGTTAGTTGTTATGCTATTTTGTATGTATGTCGGGGTAAGCCCGATGCCGTCCGATGCCCTATGCGGTCGGATGTCGGGTTCGTCCCGATGTAGCTGGGCGGTGTCCCAAGGTTATGTTATATGTTATGTGTATGGTATGTGGTAGTTTGGGGAGACTCACTAAGCTTCGTACTTACGGTTTTCAGTTTTGGTTTAAGGTACTTCCACTAGCAAGGGGAAGGGCTCGGGATGATAACGTGGCACACACCATAGTTTTCTAGCCTGGGAGATTTACTCTAATATTTGATATGATATTTTGATATGTTGATAGATACTACTATATTTTGAGATACATGGTTTATGATTTTATATGATGATGATGATATTTATGGTTTCATTAATGATTTAAAAACGAAATTTTTGGACCGTATTTTTGGGATGTTTCACTTTTAGGATAACTCATATTCGTAATTATAGTTGTTATTAGGAACCTATAAATATCAGATTCGTTAATAATTCCAGTTATAATGTTGATTGATCTACTTACGGGAGAGGTGTTTAGAATGGTCATGTTGGCTTGGTTGTTGGATTTCAGAAAGGCTATATGCTGAAATGGTCTTGTCTCCCAACTGTCCGGCTTGGATGATCCTTATTTGATAGAATTATTAGTATTCATTGGGATTAGTGAAGATCTAGTTTTCATTACCAGATTGTCATAGAGGTTAATAGGATAAGTATTATAGGTTAATACTCACTCGGCGTGTTATCCGTCAGTTGGACCGTCAGTAAAATCACTCAGATAGTTATCACTCTTCCGAGTCATTGTCAAGGTGAGTTCATTTCACTATATTATATATTCAAGTATATATCCATGTATGTTAGGATATAGGAGCCAGTAGAGTAGAGCCCATAGTACAGATTCTTTGTGCCTGTATTGGTAGACTTGTTAGGATGTTACTTGTAATGTTAATTATGTATGTGATCGGTTGAGGGTTGAGGCATTCCCACTTCATGCGGAAGGCCAAGATGCGGCCAGACTAGCTTTATGCTAAAGGCCAAGGGTGACTTGATGGCAATAACAACTTAAGCGATTGTGAGCCTAAATAATGGCAATAGCAACTTAAGCGATCGTAAGCCTAAATACTCAGAAGGTGAGGTGACGACAATAACAACTTAACCGATTGTGAACCGGATAACGACAATAGAAACTTAAGCGATTGTGAGCCTATATACTCGATATTTGCATGTATATATATTGTGATATATGGTATATTAGGGGAACTCACTAAGCCTAACGCTCACCCAGTAGTTATAAATGTTTTTCAAGCACTCCATTGGTTTGTGAGAAGGGCAAGGTTCAACTGTACACATGCGCATTCGCAATCATGTTTCCACAAATTTAAATGTACGTACTCTAATATGAACTAATGAATAAAAATGAAATTTTTGCCTTTGAAAATCGAGACGTTACAAACCATTCTTGAAGTCTAAAACCAACACCAAAGTTTAGATCTGAACTCATACTAAAAGGAAGTGTCTCAATGATCCATAAAGTTGATAACTTTATGTATCTCATGCATGATACTCAACCCATCCATGAAAAGGAAAACACAAATCTTAGATCTAACATGCATTAGAGATAAAGGCAGGAGCTTTATGACCTACAAAGGTCTAAAAGCACTGCAAGATGATGAGGTAGGAGCTTGATTGCCAAAATGATGCACCCAAGGAGTCTTCTTCTTCTTCAAAGAGCCAAAAACCACCAAATGAGCTCTTTAAGGTCACCAATGGAGGCTAAGAACGTTTTGGGCAAGAAAGAGGTGATGGAGGTTGAAGGTATGCAAACCCTTGCCTCCCACTTCACTTAAATAGGGAGAAAAACACGAAATTAGGGTTAGCCTGATCTCACAACGTGAACACCTATGTGTCACATCGTGAGCCTTAAAAATGGACACGCGTCTCCATTGAATGTCACGTCGTGAGACACTATCTCTCACGTCATGATCCTCTTAAATTTCGGGTTTTTCATTCTTAATTATTTCAAACATTGAAAGATCTAGTACATGCAATAGATGTTACAATGATCGTCTTACCTATCGAAGTGACGTGTCGGAGATCAGAATCGAAATTGAAAAGTCGGAGTGGCGCGTCGGAGGTCGGAATCGGAGAGTCAGAATCGAAATCAAAATCACATGTCGGAAATCGAAATCGAAAGTTGAAGCGAGATCCGGAATGAAGTCATCATAATCAAAATTTTAAAAAATATCAAATGAGTAATTTCTAAATTAATTAATAGGGTAAATTACACCATCCGTCCCTCGTGCACATGCACAAAGCATGTTTAGTCCCTATTTTGAAAAATTAACTCGGACTGTCCCTGTGTTTGTTTTTTCTTGCACATTTAGTCCCTCTGGACATAAAAAGACTAATTTGCCCTTGATAATTTCTTTTTTAGTTTTCTTTAGTTTATTTATCTTATTTTAATTAAAAATATATATATCTCCATCAAACACACCACCCCTCCTGCCTCCCGTTTCCCCATATCCCTTCTACCTATTAGTCTTCATCTTTCTTATCTTTTTCTTTGGATCTGTTGGATCTAGATCACTTGAGCCACCATTGATGGAGCAAAAAGGAAACACCGGGACATTGGTTCCATACACAAATAGCAACCAGACGTTGTTGTCCTTGTGGCCCTAGTACACCGATTATGTCGTTGGGTTTATGGGAGGAGATGGTGACTTGAAAGTTGGGGAAGGGGGGGGGGGAGGATATGGGTGGATTCATTGGAGGAGTAGATGGTGGCGTCTTGGAGCTGCTGAATCTAAATGGTGGGTCGTTTGTATTTTTGGCAGGCAGAAGAGTTGATGGTGGCATTTTTGGAGCTGTTGAATCTAGGTCGCCGGAGCTACCATCGTCGGAGCAAAATGGAAGAACAAAAGAGCTATTTTCTGCCTCCATCTCCGTTCGAAACCCTTGCTCCACCTCTATTTCTTTAAAATCAGGCAAACCCTCTTTTTCACCCCCTCTTTCTTTGCATCGATATAACAACCACCATCGTGAGTGATACAAGCACCGTCACTGACGTCTTTTCATGCCAACGAATCCCCCGAAGAACATAGTTATGCTTCCTTCATGGCGCCTCCAGTCCAGTGGTGCTCTTGGTGGCACCGGGAGATCTTAGAAATGAGATGATGAAGGTGAAGGTTTGAAACCCTAGGTGGCGTCGATGGTGGAGGGTTAGGCTACTCATTGTCGGTGTATTGTTATAGGATCGAGACATGAGTTACTTCTGGTGTTTTTGGTGGTGATGGCGGTATCAGATTCCGGTGGTGGTGGTTGCATCAGATTCCGGTGTTTGTGGTTATAGTAGATTCGACAACTCTAATGTGTGTCAGAAATTTAGAGGAAAGAGGGTGGGGTGGGGTTTTTTTATTTATTTTGTATTTTACAAATAATTGTAAGAAAAATAAAATAAATGAAAAAATAATTAACAAGGGTAGAATAGTCATTTCATGTCTCACAAGGGATAAAACATACAAATTTAAACTAATGAGGGATGACATGTGCAACTTTTAACCAAACGAGTGACGGTTTGAGTTAAAATTTGAAAATAGGGACTACACGTGCTTTTGGACCCATGCATAAGGGATGAATGGTGTAATTTACCCTAATTAATAATAACATTAAAGGTAACAATAAATCGAACAACATATTTAGGCTTTTTTTTATATTTTTTTATTTTTTTTTCACTTACAAACTAAATAAAAACAAAGTGGTGATATAATTATTAGAGTAAATTACATGAATGGTCCCTATGGTTTGGGGTAATTTGCGCGTTTGGTCCCTAACTTATTTTTTTAACTCGGAAGGTCCCTACTGTTTGTTTTTGTTACGCACTTGGTCCTTATTGTTTGTTTTTGTTACGCGTTTGATCCCTGTCTTACCTAAAAAGATTATTATTTAAATAGAGAAAAATAGTGGGGTGGGTAAGGTAAGGTGAAGGGGTGGGGTTGGGGGTGTGTTTATTTAAATAAATTAAAAAATCAAGGGAAAAATAGTTTTTTAGGTAAGATAGGGACCAAGCGCGTAACAAAAACAAACAGCAGGGACCTTCCGAGTTAAAAAAATAAGTTAGGGACCAAACACGCAAATTACCATAAACCATAGGGACCATTCGTGTAATTTGTTTATCTTATAATATGATTCAAAATAATTATCATTTTATATATCAACTTAGTGTAAGAATAATAATTTCATACTTAATGTTAATATCATAATTATTTTTAACATGTATTTGTTAAAATTTTAATTATATAATATTATCATGCACAACATAAGGATATTCGTTTAGTTGCTTAATAATGAGTCATTTGGATGTTCTAAAACATTTTGTGACTGTAGTTGGAAATTTGGACTTTTGATTTCTATCTCTTGATATGTTGATTTTCAAGCTTAAAAATCGTATTATGGTTACTTCTTCTTAGATATGGGTTTATGTATAAGAGTTATTGTCACTATAGCCCAACAAACTTTAATATATTGGTTTAAATGGTCCTTCGTGACTATTTTTTGCATTTGAAGGGCACAAACTTATGTTTTACCTGTTAATAAAGGGATATACCACATTTTAAGCAGGTTTTACCGATTACAATAAACTTACTTGGCTTTTTATTTTTCTTTTTAAAACCTTGTGGGCCCACATTTTTCTTTGTTATACTTTTGTTGACTTCTCACTACCTAAATGAAGAATGGTCACCGATAAAGTGATGTTTATCTTCATAGTGGTCGCTTCATTGTGCTTCTTCATCGTATTCCCCCTCCGGCTACTTTCCGGTGACTAGTACTGTGACAGTAAACGCTTACTATCCCGACACACTCTCCGAAAACCATCGTCTAGTCTCCGACGATAGCAATATCCGAAGACCCATCGACAATGGCCGCATAAAATTTCCATAGAACCACGACCACTACCAGTCAACGTTTGTGAATTGGTGGTGATCGGCGATGAAGACACTTGAGTGGATTTGACGGAAGCGGTGGTTTCGTATCGACCGAGACTACTTTTCTCTCGGTCAACGTTTGTCAATCGGTGGTGATCGGCGATGAAGACACAGGAGTTTCATCAGGTTTTGATGGCAAAGGTAGTTAAATGGAACAATCTACCTCTTAATCAATCAAAATTATTCTTAATCTCATTGATTGGGTTGTCGTCGTTCTTCTCAATTTTATTGATTTTCACGACGTCGAAATTCTTTTGATTGAGTCGTCGTCGATCCTCTCGATTTTCTGGATATTTTGGATATTCTCGATTTTGTCATCACATACAGGTGAT
Organism: Lactuca virosa; assembly: GCF_052849685.1. Taxonomy (NCBI): domain Eukaryota; kingdom Viridiplantae; phylum Streptophyta; class Magnoliopsida; order Asterales; family Asteraceae; genus Lactuca; species Lactuca virosa. The sequence goes on along the minus strand of NC_136427.1, from coordinate 254,875,385 downwards.
GAACTTTGCGATTCGTTTGGAGTTTCTGATGTTGAATCGTTTCCATGAATCATCTTCTTCTGTTCGATAATAATGCCATCGATCACTTGATGACTTGATGTTATAATAACTTCAAAATTTATCGAAGGAAAAGAAACCCCCCTTTCTAATCAATCCATGACTTGCTTTTACGATTGTTAATGTTTCAGTGTTCATGAGTGAATTTCAATTTCCTTGGGGTAGATCTGAAACCGATTGTAGTGATTCTAGAGTCATAGTTACCCAAGGGATCTTGCCGATGGCTTTTAGAGGTAGCGAGCAGTCAGCGTCGTATGGTGAGCTGGTGTCCATCGGAGATCTAAATCCCGATGTAAACAAGAAACTAAGTGTTGCAGTTGCTGATATTCTTAGCTCCAAGCTCTCTGTTCCCAAATCACAATTCTTCCTCAAATTTTTCGACTCAGAGGTAACCTATATGACTCTCACTTCTGTCTGTTTTCTTCGTCAATATGTAATATGTTTTGATTGTTTGTTTTGATTTTGATTTGACAGAGATCTTTCTTTGTTTTGATTTTGATTTGACAGAGGTCAATTGCAAGAACGAATGTCTTCAAACTCAATCTCACGAGATGAATTGCAGTAATATCAGGGGTAGTTTGGACCATTTCAGTTGACCAAATGCCACGTGACATATCAAAATTAATGATTAGGAAGGGGTTCACCGGGTGACCCCTTCATATTTTTAATAATGACCTTTTAAAACGGTAAAACACAAGTTCGTGCTCTTCAAATGTAAAAAAATTGTCATGAGGGACCATTTAAACCAATATACTAAAGTTTGTTGGGCTGCAGTGACAATAACCCTATGTATAATGGCCAATATGTTTATATATATTTGCGTAAATTCGTGTTTCCATATAATACAATTAAAAATATATTTTATTTATGTCATATCACATGTTATACAAATTATGTACGTTTCGTTTCGTGTTTAATATTCAGACACGTATAATCATCTATTTCGTGCTCTTGTTTCACAAATCCGTGCCATGTAAAATTGACACAACAAGAAAAAACGAATTGTCAGCTCTAGGTGGCATGAAGCGGTAGGTGGCATGAAGCGGTTGATATCTCTCAAAACTCAACTTCATGTGAATGATGGTCCACCTCTTTTACACTAAATGAATATAAATTTTCATATCACCCCTTCATTTTACATTCTTTTTCAATCACAACCATCTTTTTATTAATGTTATATGAATAAATTTCAAAAAAGACAAAACTGCACAAATGGTCCCTATGGTTAGCTGAAAATTGCCATTTTGCTCCAAAAAAGTTTCGACTAACACCAAAGATCCAAACTTTTCATTTTGTTGCGAGTTGGATCTAATTTGCTTTGAACTTTTTTATAATGACGATTTTACCCTTACCTTTTACTTTTTTCAATTTTATTTATTTATTTAAATATTTGACTGATTAAAAGAGAAATAAAAAAGAATTTAAAAGAAAAGACAAAACACGCACATATCTCATAACCAGGGCCGGCCCAAGCCCAGGGCGACCTGGGCCACGACCCAGGGCAACAAATCTGAAGGGGGCATCAAATCTTTTATAGGTATTTTGTTATTTGGGCCATATTTCATCCACTACTACAGTCCAATCCATTTCCAAAAAGATGCAGCCGGAAGCGCTTGTTAACATTGAGACCTAAGTTGACGCCAGTTGGAATTTGATTTCGCACGCTTCCCACTTCTCGATCCAAGCACCAGCCACTAGCCCACACCTAGTAATTGAAGACGATGAAGACGAGGCGTCTGGTTTTGTAGAAGGTGAAGGACTATTCAAAATAAAAATCTTGATCTAAATTCAAACCAACAGTTCAGTCGCTCCTCCCAATTTTGCTTTTTTATAGAATCGTTTCTTCTATAGTCCTATTATACATCTGAAGATTCAGATAATCATTCCCTCTTCTAATCGGTCATATTGAAGTGAAGTTTCAAAGAATAATTAAATGATTAGGCCCTCCTAATCGATTCAGGTAAGTTTTCCCAAGTATTTTAAATAGCCCTTAATCCAGGGCTGCTATAAGTTTCCCTGATTTTATAAAATTTTAGTTTTCTTATTTAACTTACTGCTAAAGTGAAGCTGTCGATCGAAGTTGTCATCTTCTTGATCCAGGGCTGCTATAAGTTCCCTGATTTTTCGAGGTAATTTAATTTCTTAAATTTATTGAAACTTTTATAAGGTTTTATGCTATAAGATTTTCTTAAATTTCTGATGCAATTGTTTTTCTTATTTCTGATTAATCTAATGTTTTATGTTTGCTAAATTCTAAATGAAAGTTTGATATAGGCATTCTGATTTTGAAAATCTGTTATAAGATTTTGAATTTTATAATTATATATACTCTTATTTTGAAATTTTGATATTGAAATTGTGATATTGAGAATCTGTAATGTGAAAATATGATGTATTTGAAATTCTTAAGTGAATTAAGATGCTGAAATTCTTATTTTAAAAATCGTATCTGAAATTTTGATATTGAAATTCTGTATTAAAATTCTGGTATTGAAATTTTTGATATATGAAAATATGATATTGAAGTTCTATTATCCGAGTTCCAGTTCTGAAAATCTGATGTATATGAAAATCTAATAGGTTATCTGAATAATATGATGTATCAGATTTCTGAAAATATGATGTTAATGTAATTTCTGAAAATTTGAAATGTTAATTCTGAACAACTTTATGTTCTTTTTAGGTTGTGGTTATGGATAGTTAACTACAGGTTGTATTTTTCTTTGAAGTATGATGACTCAATAAAGATTCAACAGATTAGCAATTTTAAGTATCAAATGTCAATTTGTACAAAGTCTTTGATTAAAATAAAATAAGAGGTATTTGGCTTCCAAAAATGCATGAAGACATTGTATTAAATTGAATTTTTGTATGATTTTGTTTGTATAACCTTGATTTAATCTGGCCATAAATTTTATTTCATTTTTGCTATAATTTGTTTTTTATATAAGGGCATTAACTTAGTATCTCCCCCCGGGCATTGAAAATCACTGGACCGGCCCTGCTCATAACTTTAAGGTGAAGTATGAAATCTTCATATCTCAATTCACCAAAGGTTTGTGGTGAATGTTTTGTGTGTGACGAGAAGTGAGTGAAACAGGGGTGACCATGGCTGATGGTGCATCTTTGCATCGTTCTTCGACATGGCTGTAGAGGATTGATGATACTTCAATCTCTTCGTTGAACGTATGAGGGCTCAAACTCAATTTCTTAGGTTTGATTTTGGATTTCAGAAATATGTCGATGAAGGTGATGAAGATGAAAGGTAGCAGGAAATGGGTGTTCAATTTTTTGCGGGTGTAACTCTAATTCAGATGAACCCATTTTTTTAGAGAGAGTGTGTGTATGTGTGTGTTTTGTCTTTTCTTTTAAATTTTGTTTTTATTTTTCTTTTAATATGTCAAATATTTAAATAAATAAATAAAGTTGAAAAAGTAAAAGGTAAGGGTAAAATCGTCATTATAAAAAAGTTCAAAACAAATTGGATCAAACTCGCAACAAAATGAAAAGTTTGGACCTCTGGTGCTACTTCAAACATTTTTACCAAAATGATAATTTCCAGCTAATCACAAGTACCATTTGTGCAATTTTGTCTTGAAAAATAACATTTGTTATATTTAATTATACCATTAAGACATGGTAATTGAGATTAAAATAAGACTAAAACTTAATATATTTTTGACAAAAAAATGATATAAATTTTATTCTAATTGTATTAAAAAATCAATAATGAATATATTATATAAAAATAAATTACAAAAAATATAACAATTTTGTTTTTGTATTATATATTTAAATACAACTTATATGTTCAATAGATAAATAAGTATGTAAGACTTATATTGTTAATATCATAAAAGATCTTAGGGTTTTTTTTTCTGTGTTACACTAGCTATTTTGTTTTTTCTAAAAAGACCTTATATTGTTTTATTTTTTTCAATTCGACAATTTTAGCAAATTTACTGTTAATCTTCTGGTTTTAGATAAAAATTTTCGGAAAAAAAAACCCTTAACTTTTTTCCCTAGAAAAACCTTTAATTTTCTTTACTAAAAACCTTCACTTTTGATATTTTTTGGAATCTAATTTCGGTTTATATTTTATATGTTTGCTCCAGTAGAACATTTTTATTCTTTAAAGTTATTTGATACATAGTTTTGTCATTATGTTTCGTTAATATATATATATATATATATATATATATATATATATATATATATATATATATTTTGTTTTGACTCATAATTATTATGTTCATCACAAACATCAAGGTCTGATTTATTTTATGTTCACATACACAAATTATAGATATATATACAAGTTAAAACAAAAGCAAAGTTTGATTCATTGTATGTTCAAATTTTAGCCTTTTTTATGTTCGAATTTTATATATATATATATATATATATATATATATATATATATATATAATACTATATTATAAAGCATATTAGTCATATCTTGAATTTTAAGAGGTATAAGTTACATAGCTTTTTGTACAAATCAATCATGCATAAATAATTCATTAATACTTGCCAAAATTTTAAAAACTTGAATTAAAGAAAGTAATTAAGAAATTCAATTTGGAACAAAATGAAAATTATAAAATGATAAATTCATGTTTATAAATTAATTTACATTTCTTAAATTAAAACACAAGTATTAAATAATTTACATCAGCAGAATAAACAGACAATATAAACATATGGTATAAACATAAATATTTTATTTAAAAGTTGTATTTTTTATTACTTAATAAACAATAATAAAATCTAATAATTATTTCTTCGTAAAAAACTATTCATCAAAAAAAAACTATTTATCGTTGCCGCTTTACGCGAGGACACATCTACTATATATATATATATATATATATATATATATATATATATATATATATATATATATATATATATATATATATATATATATATATATTAAGTGAGGTTTCATTTTGTTATAAATTAACAAAAAAAGCGATTATTTGTCCAATTTTTATATATGTTTTCCGGATTTAATAGACCCAAATGGATTAAATCATTATGTAAAATGAAGATATTCTTGGATATGGTTTAGTAATCACATGATGAATTCAAGGAATGATTTTATGTTTATAATTAACAAGATAAATATGAATATCTATTAAGCTTAATGGATTTATAAGCAGAAGATAGAAGATTTATTTTGGGTGAGTCATTACCATCCATCGCAACCTTTCTCCGTTGTCATCTACTTTAACTTCTTCAACCAGTGGATGAGAAATATACACCGTGGGTTGGGTGGGGTGGGATGAGGCCGGAGGGAGTGGTGCCACAAAAGTTGCACTCCCTTCACTGCCACGTAGGCGACACGTCATACTTTATAATAAAAGTGTGGTTTCATGCCACACTTGATTTTTTTAATTAAATAAAAACTATATTTTTAATAAAAAACATTCATTTCATTACTTCAAAATAAAAATAACATTACATTCCATTGTCTAAATAAAAATCCTAAAAACTTTAAAAAAAAAAACTAGAAATTTTAAACTTACAAACTTAAAAAAACATACATTAAACGATTAAAAATCACACACACTACATGAAGTTTCCTCCGAGAACTCGTCTTCCGGGTCATCATCCGGATCCAAATTGAGGTTAATGTGTTGAATCCCGTAAATGTGTTCCACCAAGTCCATACAAAAATTGTGAAATGTTTCATTGCAACGAACCTCTGCTCTCTTTTCAATGTACTCGTTGCCCCCAATTTCTATTACTTGTGTTGCGGGAATGGTTTCCTCTTCATCATACTCACATATCGCTCTTCATTCATTTTCGATAATCATATTATGCAGTATTATACATGCATACATGACTTTATGTATTTTTTCCTCGCTGAAAAAATTGTTGGTTTTTCAATATAAACCAACGTTTCTTGAGAGCTCCAAAAACGCGCTTGACATCCTTCCTAGCTCTTTCTTGTGCTTTCTTGAATTTTTTCCGACAAGTATCATTCAGACACGTAAACGATTTAACAAAAACGGCATACTCAGGATAGATCTCATCAACTAGATAATAACCATATTTATATGGTGTTCCACGCAATTGGAAAGAAAAATCCGGTGTAGATCCGTCGAATATGTTGTTAAATATAGGTGAACGATTAAGAACATTAATGTCGTTAAAGGATCTAGGATAACCAAAAAAAGCATGCCAAATCCACTGATCCTGTGATGCCACCGCTTCAAGTATGACCTTTCGATGCCCATGATCACATCAGGTAAATTGACCATGGTGTGAGGTAGGGCAATTTTCTCATGCCCAATGTAGACAATCTAAACTTCCTAACATTCCAGGAAAGCCATGTACGCTAGCATGATGAAATTGCAATTTCATGATGTTATTGCGTGTAGGCTTACGTAAATATTTTAGACCATAAAACTGAATAATAGTTTTGCAAAAATAGTGTAGACTATCTCGTGCAGTCCTAGCTGACATCCTAAAACTCTTGTCCAACTCATCGGGAGGGATGTCATATGCTAATTGACGAAGTATAGCTGTACATTTTTGTAAAGGGGTGAAACCGGGTGTACCTCTAGCATCGGGCCGTTACTCGAAAAAATCACACTCCCTCGTTAGATCTTCGACTATACGTTCGTACAATGGTTTGAACATTCTGAAGTGCCTTCTAAAGTAGTATCTTTGAAAAGTGACATTTTCTTGAGAGTAGTCTTGTATCAGACGTTGGTTTGCATCTTTACGATTCTTCGGGTTCTCTGTTCAGCACTGCCGGATGCCTTACTGCATGCCACTTCATACATTTGTTCCGCAAATTTAGCAGTAGCGACAAAAACATCGAACATAACATCAAATTCTTCAGAAGAATCGGACGAAGACATTTTTTTAGAGGTAATGTAGTAGAAAGATAAAAAAAATGAAGGGTTGAAAGGTTTAAATAGATGTTAAAGGTTAAAAGGAAAAAAAAATTAAAAACCCAAATTATGACCGTTTGCAACGGTCAAATGGGCTGGCCAATCAAAATCAAGCATGAAGCGCTCCCTCCGAAAGCCGCATCGCAGCCTCAGCCGCACCTGGACCGCACCCAAGGGGCGGTGTTTGTGCTTATGTGGCAAGGAGAGTGCGGCCTGGACTGCGTCCACTCCGCTTGGTCTGATAAGTATGGTGGGGATTTGTAAGTTAATATTAATATAAATGGTGAATAATAAAAAGCTAAAATATAATAAAATGATATAAAAGTCATTTTACATTGGTTAAAGCCATACACATAAAATATTGAAACCGTTTATGTAAATTTGTCATAAAATTATTTCCATTATATTGTTATCACTACTGACATATCATTATCAAGTCGTTGGCTAAAATGGTCAAACAAGTCAATGGCAAAACTAACCAAGAACCGTTTTTTTTGCTATAATTAGGAACCAAAACAAATTTTGCACACTCTTGCAGACTCTTATTTATCGGAGGGAAACACGACTAGTAAGTAGTAACAAGTTTATAACACTTCACTACTCATAACAAAATACGATGTCGATGTGTCTCTAGATCATAAACCAGTTAGAAAGGTATATAATGAAGCCGTAGTTATACCCAGCTATGTTGAGCTGTGGGTGTTTGTACTTTTAGAATCTTTTAGTTAGTGAAATCAAGATTTAAATACACAAGAGGGTAATTGGTATCATGTGTTGAGGTCACATGATCACACATGCTATTATTATTCTATCAAGATTTATGTGAGGAATATGAATATTAGTCAAATCTGACTCACATTATGATCATAAGCTCCTGAAACTTTCCAACTTTGAACATATCACTCACTCAATTCACATTGGTCAAACCAAACACATAGCTCTAAAACACTTCTTAAACTACTAGTCATGTTTTTTTCCCTTTCAATGTTATATAAACTGATAATGGTTAAAATATATAGAAAAACATCATTAAATTTAGATAAATAGAAAAAAAAAATAAAGACAAAATTTTGAAAAGTTAACTCGCAAGAACACATTTCCAAGATCTTGTGATGAACCATTTGGTATAAAAAAGTTAATGACTTAATCGGGAAAAACATTATTTTTGTTATATTTTATATTAAATGTCTATTTTGTATTAAGTCAATAAAAATAATGAATTTAAGTCATATTCCAATTAAATCTATTAAAACAAACAATTTTTCATTAAAAGGGTGTTTGAGATTTCATATGAAAATAACTTATTAATTTATTAACTTTTTGAAAAATCAATAAATAAAAAATAATATATTTGGGTATATAAAAAAAACTTAAAAAAAAACTTTTTATTAACTTTTTGAAAATTAGATTTTAAGAAGTCAGAATTTCTAACTTCTTAAAACAACTTATAACTTATTATGTTGAAAATGAGATTTTAAAAAGTTAGATTTTTTTTTTATTATCATTTTACATGTATAAGATAAGCCAAATATTTTTTGAAAAACATTTATAAAAACTAATCCAATAAATCATTTTGAATTTCAAAATGAAATCTCCAACGCCCCTTTTTCACGAAGTTTCGTCTCTTTTCATACACCTCCAAAGCTACATGCTTACAATAATATGAAAAGGGTACCAAGTAATCAATTTCGAAAAGCCTATATTATGCACAAAAGTATACAAACCTTTGACAATCTTAAGTTCAAACTATTATCTCTCCCTATATATTATTATTTCAAATTATAAGAATAAAACGCCAAATAACACATGCTCTGTCAGACTTGAGCACAAGGTTGCATCCAGTAACCATACTTTCCCATCTTTCTTAAGCGAGATCTTCCATGTGAAGAGTAACTTCTATGCTTTCTCCTATTCAGTCATCTTCTTTTAACTTCTCGAACATTGTCGGACACCATCATCATCAGAATTCGAATTCAGAAACCATGACCTGCAAACCGCTGTTCTTCCTGTTTTTCTTGATCTTCTTTCATCTTCTGGTTATGTCATTTGGGTACGAAAGACAGACTTTTCTCACAGAAAGATTTCAACCAAGAAGACTACTGAAGACAGCAGCTTCATCTCTCACCTCACTTTCTACAGATCCATCGAAGCTTAAGGGTGCAGCCATGAACGAGCCACAGACATCCGTGGAAGATAGTTTGAGGAAGCGGCCACCTAGTGCTTCAAACCCTTCACATAACTAGTACTAGTGGTCCATAGATCTTCATAGTACTTTGTGTAGAGAAAAAAAAAGGAAATAGATTTCCATAAACTTTTCTTTTCTTCTTTTCCACAATTCTTTGTACGTAGTACTTTGTTCGTAGATTTTAATATATCAAGAAAGAGATTTGAACTCAAGTTCCAACCACTGGGACGAACCCAATTGGACGATTTTGGATCTTTTTCTTGATAGGGAGAGGAGATTTCTATGTAGAAAGTTTTGATTTTAATTTTAACCCATTTGTTATTCAAATTATAAGTTAATGCTATTTAGCCATTTTGATTTATCAAACTCTCCATAACTATGATCCACTGATCTTAGTAGCACTTTATATATGTATAATCTTTTGGTTCTGAAAATATGTTATTAGTTGTGGCTTTTATTGCTTCATGTGATTTACCTATTGTTTTTGGTTTTTTATGTTTTCCTTCTTACTTTCTCCAAAAAGATCACATACACAAATATAAGATTTAAACTCAACATCTTTAAATAAATTGCTGTTAAAAAAATCATCTTTGAATCTCATGGTGTTAGCATCTGTCATATACACAATGTATATACAAGTTGTAATACATGGTTATGCATATATAATACACTTATTTTATGCAAATGCAAGCAATAATGATCGATTCAACAAAGTCACTATACATACAATTAGTGGCTGATCCAACATTGAGGTATGTTATCGTTACAACTTTTTATATTTTGTTTTTTTATATAATAAATTAAAATGCTATAATTAAGGTCTTCTCATGCATGCATTGTTGTGGAACCTTTATATGCATTCGTACAACTATTTTTGAAATTTTGTAAAGTGATTGTTGATGTTTCATGTCTTGAAATCTAGGCCTACCTTCTCTTGTTTTCTTTTAAGTTAAGATTCAAAGAAACACATCAAGAGAGTTCAACACTTGTCGTCTTTTGTTTACATATCTTTAATAATTCAATGTGTTTAAAGATGGGTCTTTTCTTTTTAATTTGATTATATTTTATTATGGTTGATGTATTTTGGTTTTTTAAAATGGTAATAGATATTTCTCTATGTTTTTGTGTTTCCATACTGCAGATCTGCCATGCTTATCCATTATTTAAGACATGGTTCCTTCTCTCCTACTCTAGTAATCAATAATACACGTACACTTGCTCAAGGGGAATGTCTTTGCACAAAAATTGTAAATATTATAGTTTAATTTAATTTTCGGTTCATATAGAATACGAAAAAAAATTCTGCGATTAAACCATTGTTTTTTCAATAGAAAAGAACAAAATACTTAATTGTTTACAGAAAATTTAAAAAATGGACAATCATTTACATATTTAAGATTTTAATTAGTAATTTTAGTTTTTATTCGGTAATCATCAGAAAATCTTTTTAGCTCATTAAGGATAAAACCATGACTCTTTTTTAGCAAAAAAAAAAAAAAAACAAATAATTTTATCGTACTACAATCTCACTATCTATAAAACAATATCATATGTAAAAAAAGGATATAGAATTTTATTGTACTAAAATATACAAGATTACAGTAAAATAACAATCTCTACATAACAAATAGAATACAATAAGAAATTTTCTTATTGTAACAACCTAAAAAAAATAATGATAAAAAATTTCATTTACAAATCCAATAGTTTCATTCATCAATTAACTCAAAAACCGTCACCAAATGTAATATCAAAATTTCAAAATACAAATATCCAAAAGTGCGGAAATCATAAGGGGATGATGTTATGTCATCGCGTCGGACCCTTCCCTTTCGAACCGGAAGTACCTGAAACCATACACATAAACTGTAAACACAAGGCTCAATTAGCTTCCCATAAGTATCACACACAAACACATCTACATATAACAACACATGGATGTGTCAGGTCCGTATCAACCCTTGGGTCCGTATCAACGCATATGATAGCAAGTAGCTGTGTCGGGTCCGTATCAACCCCTGGGTCCAAAATGACTCCGAGCCCAGATTGGCTCTCTCTCTCTCTCTCTCTCTCTCTATATATATATATATATATATATATATATATATCATTCAATCATATCAGCCATAGTCACATAATCATATACATCCAATACATACAAATCAGTAGGTCGACATTGGTGCCTTCGACCCACTAGTGCGGTAAAAGACTCGCCTTAATCGATGTCCAGATAAAACAAACACTCGGTCAGCTGCTACAAAAGTTCCTCACGCTAAACATATCCACACAACATTAATTAGTAATTAAGGTAACATTCCATAATTAAGGGTCCTAAGCATACTCTCCTTGGGGTAAATAACCATCCTACCCCTTCATGGCTAGGACCCACCCTAAAGTCAAACAAGGTAAAAAAAAGTCAACCCACAAGGTCAAATCCATCGGAAAAAACCGTAATATCGGGTCTCACGTCGTGACCAGCCTTTGGTCACGTCATGAGAGTCCACCAGGCTCGATTCCAACAACTCGCTTCAGACATATCTTCGGGACAAAAACCTAGATATATCCATAATATGCAATAAAGTTTGAGCCTTTAGCACTTACAAAGGTCCAACAACAAGAGGAGATGATGATGATGATGCTACTTTACAAACTCCACCACCAAGACACTTATTTTCCTCTTCTTCTTCTAGCTATAAAATGCACCAAAATGGCTAAGGATTTCAAGGAGGATTGTGATTAGGGTTTATGGAGGCTTAGAGAGTAAGGGAGGCTGAGGTATACAACACTAGCCCTTTCATTCCATTAAATACCGAAAAATTAGGGTTTTGGTCATCAGACCGCTCTCACATCGTGAGAAACAGGGGATCACGTTGTGAGACTCGACGAATACGGGTCAACAAGTCAACCCTGGATCGTGACGTGAGAGGCATTGCTTACGTCGTGACTTTATCCAAAGGCTAAAGAAAAACCTCGAAATCATGTACCTTAAAATTGAATGTTACAACTCTCCCCCACTTGAATCTGACTTCGCCATCGAAGTCCTATACCTCAAACAGATCGGGGTAATGCTCCCTCATCTCGGTCTCAGGTTGCTAAGTCCATTCAGAACCTTTCTGTTGTTGCCACTGCATATTCACTAGATTCACCTCCTTGTTGTGCAAGGTTTTCGTACTTCGTTCGAGAATCATAATTGGTCTCTCTACATAATTCAGGCGCTCATCGACTTGAATATCATCCAAGGGAATCACCTCAGATTCATCGGCTAGACACTTTCGAAACTGAGAAACGTGGAAAGTGTTGTGGATTTGACTGAGCTCATCAGGCAAATCCAGTCGGTACGTTACCTTTCCCACCCGGACGATAATCCTGAAGGGACCAATGAACCGGGGGCTCAGATTGCCCTGCTTCCGAAATCGGATGACACTTTTCCAAGGTGACACCGTCAGAAGAACCAAGTCCCCCACCTGAAACTCGAGGTTCGAACGTCACCGGTCTGCATAACTCTTCTTTCGACGTTGCGTGACTCGCAGCCTGTCGCGCACCTGTTGAATCAATTCAGTGGTCTTCTGTACCACTTCAGTACTTCCCATGACCCGATACCCGACCTCGCCCTAATAAAATGGGGTCCTATACCTCATCTTATACAACATCTAGAAGGGAGGTCGATCAATACTGGCATGATAATTGTTGTTGTAGGAGAACTCGGCCAGTGGGAGGTAAGTATCCCAACTCCCTCCAAAGTCTAACACGCACGCCCATAGCATATCTTTGGGAGTTTGAATCGTACGCTCACTCTGTTCATCGGTCTGGGGATGATATGTTGTACTGAAATGCAGTTGTGTACCTAACTACTCATGGAACTTCCTCCAAAACATGGAGGTGAAGCGAACATCTCGGTTTGAAACCACAGAAACTGGAACCCCTTGTCGAACCACCACCTCTCGAATGTAAATGTTGGCCAACTTTTCAGCAGATATATTATCGGCGATCGGAATGAAATGTGCACTATAGGTCAATATATCAACAATAACCCAGATAGAATCCACTCCGCGTGTCGTCCTTGGCATCTTTGTGATAAAATCCATGGTAATCTCTTCCCACTTCCACATGGGGATGGGTAACGGCTGCATCTTGCCATGAGGCCTCTGATGTTCAACATTGACTTTTCGACAAGTCAGGCACCGCTCTACGAACCAAGCCATCTCCATTTTCATACAAGGCCACCAATAACTTAGCTTCAAATACCTATACATCTTTGCGGCCCCCGAATGGATCGAAAACTTTGACTTTTGAGCCTCTTCTAAAACTGTCTACCTCACCCAACTGGTATTCGGAACCCAAACTCTACCACACTGAGTCAACAACCCCCGATTGTCTCGGACAAATAGAGGAATCTACCCCTTGATTTGCTCATCTTTCCAATTCTCCTTTTTCATACCCTTCACATGAGCCTTCTTGATCAAATACAACAAAGGAGAAATGATAACCATCCTCAGACACAAATCCCCAATAGGTGTACTCATTGTCTTACGAATTAAGGCGTCAGCCACCACATCGGCCTTCCCAGGGTGGTACAGGATCTCGCAATCATAATCCTTTACCACATCCAACCATCTCCGCTGATGCATATTAAAATTCGGTTGATTAGGTATGAGCATATGGACCGGGGAACCGGAACCGGAACCCGATGGAACCGGTCGGGCTGGGACCGGGACGATATTCTTGTGTATTTTTGGAACCGGGAACCGATAGAACCGGACCCGATAAAACCGACAAAAACCGGTAGAACCGGCAAAAACCGAAACCGTTTGTTGCTATTTATCGAGGACCGGTTCCAACATTGAAGACACGGCAAGAACCAGTAGGAACCGGGAACCGGTAGAACCGACGGTCCGGTTCGGTTCATAATTTCGGCCGACTTCGGTTCCCGGGTCGGTTCCTTTGCTCATCCCTAGAGCTGATCCATCAGTGTAACATCCCAAAAATCATAGGAATTTAAATTTTTCAAAAACAACACATTAACGATAAAGTGTTTTCAAAAGACCATTGTTTCAAAACTATAATCATAATCAGGGTATCCCAAGATCCAATGTCATAAAAACAGGAAGATGTGCACGATCATGCCTTCGCTTTCCCATGATCCTCTGAAGTACCTGAAACAATAAACTGAAATCGTAAGCCAAAGCTTAGTGAGTTTCCCCAAAGTACCACTACACGACATAACAAACAACAACATGCAAATATAAGCCTTCAGTCTGACTGGACCGCCTCGCAAGGCCTATAGCCTATCTGGACTACTCTCTGGGCCTTCGGCCTGACTAAGCCGCCTCGTAGGGCCTACAGCCCATCCGGATTGCCCCGGGTGTCTTGGCCTTCAGCACAAAGAAGGACTGCCTCAACCCAATCATAATATGTCGAAATACACAATAGATATGTTGGATTAGGTGTCTAAGCCATTAACTATAATTGGTATAAACTTGAATTGATGGTAACACAGTCCTTTTGGGTTGCCCTCAAAACTGGCAATTGAATAGGATGACTTTTAGAGAGAGAAGGTTAATTAGTTTATTATTTGGTTAATAAATTAATTAGAAATCAAAGTATATGATTTATTAATATATTATGAGAATAATATATTAATTAGAAATTGTAATATTTAATTAATAATTAATCCGAAATTAATTAGATTAATTTTGGGATTAATTGGATTAATTAAAAGTAGGAGGACTAAATGTGACAATCTTCAATATTTGAGCATTGAGCAATTCTAGAACCTCCCATAAGGGGTGGACAAATTCTAGATGATTTCTAGGGTTTCCTTGGGCTCTAAGGGTGCCTTGGATGCCTTAGGGAGGAAGCTAATGGATTAGGGTTATCTTGAAGATACCTGCCTTATCCAACGCCTTCCTAGACTCCTATATAAACCCATTAGGGTTTAGAATTTCATGACTTACTCTTCCAAGAGGCTTAGGGCCGAAATTCTCGTCTCGTCTCCTCTCTCTCTCTCTCTCTATATATATATATATATATATATATATATATATATATATATATATATATATATATATAGTTTCCTTGGTTGCTAGGGTTTGAGTGTGAGCCATTAGAGGCGCGACACTTGTGGCGCTTGCTACCAAAGGTTTTCAAGCTTGGATTAAGATTGTTATTACTACATAACAATCAAATGTATGTTTCATAACCCTAATTGTGTATTTTTATTATGTACTAGAGATCTAGGGTTTATACTTAGTTGTTCAATTTGTATGTTCAATTAGAGAAAACATAGATCTTATTTAGGGTTGCATGCACACATGTGATTGTTTGTTATGCTCAAAACCCATCAGTGGTATTAGAGCATGGGTTTAATTTTCTATTGAATTGATACAATGGTGTACTTGAACAAAGAGGAGAAAACAGAATCGTCATTTTGTTCTTCAAACACATCGTGGTGTTCCTGCAACACGGAGTGTTAGAAGATCAACACGCCATGTTGGGTTGTTAGATTCTATTTTCGGATTTACTTGCCTAACTTGATTTATTTGGTTGTTATTTGGTAATTATCTTTTATTAAATCTGCCATAATCCGAATTTTGGTAATCAAAGATAATTAAATAAGACCTAAATGTTAGGAGATAATTATAGATTAGATAATGATGAATTTATTTGATTATAATTATCTTTGTGGATGTTATTATTAATTTAATAAATTGATTAATTAAAGGATAATTAATAAATCCATAATTGGTTTAAATTTAATTAAATTAAAAAGTTTAATTCATTAAAAGATTAAACCCTTGGAATTTTAAAATGTTTTAAAATACACATTATACTATATGTAAAAAATTAAATGTTTAATATTTACTATATGTATAAGACTAAGTCATTCGAACCGCTAGTACGCCTCGTGAGTAGTACGCCTCATTCACGAAGCCGGTCTATAAGGGAGTTTAAGGAAGCGGTCTATAAAATGACCGCCATTAGGTATCCACTCTTACCCACCGCTCCTTTGATTGGTGGAGGGTCGTTAGCCGAATGAGTTTGATAGGACCTAACCTCATTAAAAGTATAATGATAAAAAGTAACTAAACTATTCTCTAAAATCTCACTCTTAGTTACTTTAGGAAAAACGTGAATTTTATGCTAATCCATGAAATTGCAAATTGCACTTTATGTAAGTCGTTAGTGGAGCGTGTGTGGTTAACCGAAACACAAATATGGACTAATAAAGGGTGGTAATGGGTGTCTCGTAAATTATCGTTGATTAATGGAGCGCGTGTGGCTAACCGACACATTGATTAGATGATAAATGACATCGAGAGTACCAAGCTAATTTTCATGGTTATTCACATCTCGTTTGTGATCCTCGACATCCCAGTCACAAAGTGAGAGCATAATCGAGATTAAACATGCCATTGAATAGTCCAATGCATCTCAAAAGATCTAGGAGTTTCATAAGATTGAAATTGGTAAATGCTTTACCTACCTAAAATAGATTCAAATTTGATTGCGGCATCCCTCTTCAAAGTTCGAATCGAAAATATGGATCCTAGCCTTAATTTAAATTTTTTGGTTAATAATTAAGGATTAAAATCAACTAACTTTAATTCTCTTTTCTCCTATTATAGATGTCAAGTTCAGACAACAATGGTCTTCCTCGTCCTTCTGGAAATGTTTTCCTTCTCTATCTGAAGATGATCATCCACATGTTGATCAAGGTGAAAGAATGGTCCTTTCTCAAGCAATGGTGTAACTACAAATCATGCTTCTTCAACTCTTCCTCCTCCTCCTCCTCCAATGACTCTCCATAAGTCATGTTTTCTTCAAGCTGAAAAACACGAAGTTACTCAAGCCATGTTGGCATGTAAACATCAAGATGGAAAGTCAGTGTGTGCGCATGTTCTGAAAATGAAATTGTACATTGACAACGTAGGGATGTTGGGTGTCGCTTTCCCAAGGGAACTAGCCATTGAATTGTAACTACTTTCGCTTCCTGAGTCATATAGTCAGTTTATTTAAGACTACTATATGAGGGATCACGGCGTGACCCTAATTGATCTGACACATATGTTGATTGTTGCTGAAGCATAAATGTTTAAGAGCACAAGTGAAACAAAAGTGTTTGAAGGATCTGTTTCCCAAATTTCCATGGACATTGACAATGGTAGTCCAGAAAAGGTTTCTTTTCCCAATGGAAAGGGATCGGCCAAGGTCAAACAATTTGACCATATGGTAAAGAGAAAGGGTAGTTCTGAGATAGTTCCATGTGCCAATCCTAAAAGGTCCATATGTTTCTATTGCCAATTAGAAGGGCATTGGTTGCGAAGGTTCCCTCACTACCTGAAAGATCTTAGAGATGGTAAAGTCAAGTCGTATGACTCTACTTCAGGTACATCCATTATCTAACTCTGTTATTTTCATAAGTTCCTATTCGTAGATTCTTAATATATTATGTGATGATCACATTTTGATGTTTTAAAGGATCTAAGAGAAAGAATGAAGCTTAAGAAGAGTGAACTAAATCTGATCGGGAAATATGGATTTTGGCCGCATGGCTCGATGATCTGATTTTGGAAGCTACTACTTGGAAGTTATAATATTTTAACAAATTGCTTAGGAAATGTCTAGAAACATTGTTTTCATATTTTGCATTGTAAGGACAAATTTTTCCGCTTATTATCAATAAAAGTAAATTTTGTTTTATCTAGTTTACTTTATGTTTCCTTGCGATGACATTTATGAAAGTGTTGGTTACATTTCTATTATTGGCAATATTAATCGTGGATTTGATTCTTGTTATATCGTTTGTGGTATTGTTATAATTAACCAAGTGAAAAGGAACTCTCATCGCCCAAGTTTCAATTGGATAGAAACTTGGAGTCATGTCATTTGAATTGCGTGATGTATGAGAATCTTGATCGTTGGAAGATTATGATTGATTCATTGACCACATGTTTATGTGAGTCAAGTGAAGGACTAATGAATCTAGTACATGTTGATATGAACTATTCAGATCCGCCACATAGGATGATAAATTTATTCGTCATGATTTACTGATGCTTTCAGTAACAATGGTTGTGTTTATAAGATTAAGCACAATTCTGATACTTTGAAAAGTTTCAAAAGATAGCAGAACAAATAAAAGGAATCAATCAGGCAGAAAGATAAAGGTTTCTCCAATCTAAAGGAAAGGAGAGTACTTTAGTATCATGTTTTATGTTCATCTTAATGATTGTGGAACCATGTAATAAATTGATCGTCGAAGAACATCTTAGTGCAATTGTTTGATTAAGAAGGGGAATCATATATTGTTGAAATGGTTCAATCATGAGATGAGTCATACTTTGTATCCAACTAAAATTTTGGAGTCATACTCTAGTGACTATAAATCGTATCTTGAAGCTTATTTCGTACTAATTAGGTTTATAACACCTCATGAAATGTGGATTAATAATGTTTTCTTACTTTTGCATATTGGAATTGGAAGTTGTGATGATTTGGTTAAAACAAAGGATGAACTAAGGCCAATTCAATGAAGTGTTTCTTGTCGAGAATCCACACTGACCTTTGAATATTTGTTTTAGCTTGTCAAGGAATGTTCCTTAACAGAAAAAAATTATATCTCAAGAAGTCAGTGGGAGTATTAATGATCTTGAAGAGTTTCAGGAGTCAATCAAGAATAAACCTTTTAGTTATCACTAGCACACGACCTGAGGTTGACAACCTATCGTGTTAAGTTTACACATTCTTGTTTCTGTGCATCTTCCAGTTGAGTTGGCAAGGCTTATGAGTTCTATGGTTCTTATTTGACTGCAAAAAGCAGAACACATTGGTCAGTGAAAGTACATTGATCAATATGGGTGAACTGTTTAGCAACTTGGAAGCATTGGTAGGCCCTTATGCTACCAGAAGGCAATAAATTAACAATGAACAAAGTTCAGTCCATGAAAGGAAAACTAAATTTGATATTAGTTTTGTCCTCAAACTTATCTTATGATTGTAGGTTGTAAATGATAAGATTCACATGGATGGGAGCACATACACCAAAAAATCTAGGTGGCAAAATTTTTCACTCTAATTCATAAAAATGATTATGAGGAAACACTTTCGCTAGCAGATTTTAAAGATTTGATATATATCATTTTGGTTAGTGGTTGTGTTAATTGCGTTCTCAAATTCGCAATATGATTACGACATCCCTTTTCATAGTTTGAATTGTGAGAAATGGCAAGAAATAGTTTGAACGTTCGGGACTTATAGCTATAAGTCCTGAAAGGGTTTAAACACACACATATGCTATCTAATGAAAGGTGTATGAGCTTGAGAAGTCTGGCTGAAGACTTATCGAATCATTATGTATCAGAAATATGCACTTTAGTAAGAAAGTCAAAAACTATTGATTTCTAGAAGTCCAACTAAGTTTTAGATACATGTCAAAGCTAGTGGGAGCATAATTGTTATGCTAGTGGGAGCATAGTTGTTATGCTAAGTGTTGCAAGTTGGCAATATTAGTTGCAGGAAACAAAGATTTCAAATTTGCAAATTGCAAAGTTTGGGAATTGTTTCGCTATAGAAAGGATTTAGCGGGGAAGGGCACTCATACTTTGTTTCAGATCTAAAAGTTTAGATTGAAGGTTTTTAAATGGAACTTGGTCTTGGACATATATGAATATCGTGTTGAAATGGTTCAACATAGGAAATACAATATATGGAAATATTATAGCAATAGAGACTGAATAGATATCAGGTCTCTATGTTAGACATTATGAATCAAGTCATATATGCTTCGGATATAGGATTGATTACATATGCTATAATATTCACTTGTTCTGATTTTTTCCAAATGCTTTGAGCATTGATAGGGAAAAGGGACTAGAACCTTGTTGAACAAGTGTCAAGAACATTTTGAGGTTATTCCAAGAGATTGGTTTCTTTTGGATAGTTGGAAGTATAGTGTTATATTAGACGGACCGTATTGACATAATTATGGGTGAAGGTGTTTCTTATCCAAAATATATGGTCATATGGGAATATGGAAATGTTTCCATAAGTAGGAGTTGATTATTAGACTCTACATATGAGTTAGAAACTTTAATGCAAGGAAGATGTTCAAGGAGTGTATCTTGAATTTGAGACTTCGTTACCATGGGATTGTTTCAATGGAACATTTTGTAATATCGTTGGCAAAGTCTCTGTGACTTTGAAGCCTCGACATCACAAAAGGGATATTGCACGTAAGGTTGAACTCTAACACATTCTATTAGTAACAAGAATTTGAAATTGTGAAATAAGCATCATTGGAATAGTGTCCAATCGATCTGTTCATAAAGTAAGGACCATAGAGAGACATAGTATGCATGTTTATAACATGGCATGACCGATGTTTAATTCAAGTGTTTCGTTGATTACTTGAAAAATTATACAATAAATAAAGTCTAATTAATATGGTGATTAAATAATAAGAGTTTTATTTATATTCAATAGTTTGAGATCATAGTTAATTAGTTTATTATTGTGTTTCACTTCACATGTTTTACTTCCCGAATAATTAGATTATTCAAACATCTACAGTCGCTCGTACTTTTGGAAGTAAGTAGTGAATTAAGACTGTCATGAATTGAATTGTAGATTGTCTATGGAGATTAGATATAGCAATGGTTTTGCTGCAATGTTTATGAGTACTTGGAAATGGGGATTTTTAGTATTGGATAAACCCATGCTCAGAGAATTACTTCCTGGATTTTATTATGAGTAATTTTGAGACGATAATATCTTATATTCTTGAAACGGAGATATATGATTTGTTGTTTACGAGCTGGTTGTGCATTGATAATACGTAAACGCATCAGTAACTTGATGTTATAAAACGTATTGTTGTGTGTGGTTTGATGATTAAATAGTACAAGCATATAAGTCGAAGTTCCGTTCCTTTTGCCCTAACGGGAAAAGCAATATATGTGGGCCCCTCGATGATTTGATGATGACATCTAAAGCGCTTGGCCAAGCCTGGACTGAATTGATGTGTTCAATTGGTAGTCTGATTTCAGTTGTCATAAATCAGAAATCGGGAAACAAATTCTGGACAGAGAGATTGGTTATAATCCATGTCTCATGTCTATACGATATCTTGTAGAATGGAGGAATATTTGATCACTTATCTTAGGACACGTAACCGACTGGGTCAGAGTTCGACAGCCGCTTTTGGTAACTACAATTTGGAAGTCAATTCGGTAATTATACTGGCAGTTATAGGTATGAGACTTATCAAAGTGGGAGATTGTTGGATTAGGTGTGTAAGCCATTAACTATAATTGGTATAAACTTAAATTGATAGCAGCACAATCCTTTTGGGTTGCCCTCAAACCTGGCAATTGAATAAGATGATTTTTAGAGATAGAAGATTGATTAATTTATTATTTGGTTAATAAATTAATTAGAAATCAATATATATGATTTATTAATATATTATGAGAATAATATATTAATTAGAAATTGTAATATTTAATTAATAATTAATAAGAAATTAATTGGATTAATTTTGGGATTAGTTGGATTAATTAAAAGTAGTAGGACTAAAGGTGACAATGTTCAATAATTGAGCATTGAGCAATTCCAGAACCTCCCATAAGAGGTGGACAAATTCTAGATGTTTTCTAGGGTTTCATTGGGCTCTAAGGGTTCCTTGGATGCCTTAGGGAGGAATCTAAGGGATTAGGGTTATCTTGGAGATACATGCCTTATCCAACACCTTCCTAGACTCCTATATAAACCCATTAGGGTTTAGAATTTCGTAACTTACTCTTCCAAGAGGCTTAGGGCCGAAATTCTCTTCTCCTCTCCTCTCTCTCTCTCTCTCTCTCTATATATATATATATATATATATATATATATATATATATATAGTTTCCTTGGTTGCTAGGGTTTGGGTGTGAGCCATCAAGCTTGGATTAAGATTGTTATTACTACATAACAATCAAAGGTATGTTTCATAACCCTAATTGTATATTTTTATTATGTACTAGAGATCTAGGGTTTATACTTAGTTGTTCAATTTGTATGTTCAATTAGAGAAAACATAGATCTTATTTAGGGTTTCATGCACACATAGGATTGTTTGTTATGCTCAAAACCCATCATGATAAACATAAACACATATCTAGCAAATACAGGTAATCAAACAAATCTACCAATCTATCATATAACCAGCATAACATCATCCTATATAGTCGGATACATAACCTACTGGGCCGTAATTGGTGCCTTTGACCCACAAGTATAGTGAGGAAAACTCACCTCTTAGTCCGAACAAATCGTTGAATAAGTCTTTGCTCCGAATTTCAGCTTTACCCGTCACCTATTTATCAAATAGTGACCAATCTCAAATACAACTCAAAATACCCAAAATACCCTTGGGTCAAACTTGGTCAAAGTCAAAGTTAACTTGTAACACTTGAAATGGGTATGTTCCTTTTAGCCCTTCGTAATTAAAACATTTTATTTTTGGTCCTTGTGGCTAGTATGCAGAGCGTACCATAGTGTACACTTAACGTACTAGCTAGAGTGTGATTGTGGGTTCAAGCCTCGTACGTTGGGCGTACTAGGGTTACGTTGGGCGTAATCTGGCCAACTTGAAACCCTAATTTTTAAGGTTTAACCTCTGTATAAGCTCATTAAGTCCCATGAGCTTGGCTTCTTACCAACCTCCATATGCCCTAAACCCTAAATATTGATCCTTAGCCATCATTTGTGTCTTTGAGCGCTTGAGAAGAAAAGTTGGTGTTTTATTACTCATTTTGAAGGGATAGAAGAAGATTGAAGGTTTATTTCTTAGTGTGAAGCTTAGAAATCCAGAGCCATCATTCCTTTTGCAAGTCATTTGAGGTATAAAGATCTTGTCTTGACAACTCCTTGTATGGATCTTCTTTTGGACTTCTTTATGGACATTTTAGTCCCTTTTGGTTGGTCCTTGTGAGCTAGGGTCGTTTCAGAAGCCTAACCTTGTAGATATGGACATTTTGGGGTCCCCCTGTCTATAAAAATGCAAGCTTGGAGGTGTTTATGGACTCATGCATGTGTTAAGACCCTTTATTAAGTTATTTTGAACTTTAGAGCCACATTAAGCCATGTATGCACGTAAAGTTGCCAAATTTACATGATAAGTCACCTTAGAGAAGTCAGATATGAGTTGGGATTGAAGTCTTAATCGATTAAGAGCTAAAAAGTGAAGGTTGGAAAAAGGTGTAGTACATTGGGCGTACAAGCAAGTACGTTGCGCGTACAAGCCCTTAAGCAAGTACGCTGACTGTATGAGCTGAGTACACCATGCTTACTCAGTAGTGGGCTTCGGTTTCGTGGGCTCTTCGATTTTGGGCCATGGTGGACTTTAGTTGTCTTGGGCCTTATTGGACCATCAAAATTCTATTAAGGGGCTGCTAATATTTTATTGGACTCTTGGTTGTAGGCCCATGAAAGGGATTTGGGCCCAATTTGGAAAATTAGGCTATATTCGGCTTTGAGTGATTATTTTGGAAATTGGGCCTTTGGACGTTTGGATTGGGCTTTGGCCTTGGGGCCAAGTTATGGAAAGGGTAAAAAGGTCTTTTACCCGAGTTTGGACTCTTAGTGTTGGTCGGGATCCGATTATTGATTGGATGATTATTTTGTGATTGTTAGCACGAGGATTTTAGCGAGCCAGCATCTAGGGATTCTTTATGTAAGATTTGACTGTGCGAGGAGAGTTTCCTCACCATGTTTAACGGGTCTAAGGCACCAATGTCAGCCCATGATCAGTGATGCTAGGATACTAGATGTCTGTGTGACTCTTGTATGTGTATGTGCTTATATGATTTGTATGTTGGGTGGGGCCCGTTATGAGAGTTTGGGCGGGGCCCGTTATACTTAGTGGGCGGGGCCCAATATGCCAGTTTAGGTGGGGCCCGTTATACTCAGTGGGTGGGCCCGTTATTTGAGTGTAGGCGGGGCCCGATACACTCATTGGGCGGGGCCCGTTATGTGTTTATTTATGTATGGTATGTGGTATGTTGGGGAACTCACTAAGCTTTGTGCTTACGGCTTTCAGTTTATGTTTCAGGTACTTCTGGTTCCAAAGGGAAGAGCCCGGGGTGATTGCAGAGCTCACACCACCTCGTTCCGCATTTTGTGTGTAATGACCCAATTTTCAAAAAAAAATCATTTTTAATTAACCAAAACACGTTCCACCAATCATGTAATCCCAAATACAATTGTTTTTAATTTCATAACAACAACAATTTTTATTTTAAAACATCAGAGTGTCCCATGATAACGAATGATGGAGTGTGTGTTGGGTTTTAGTATACTACAACATCCTATGGTGCACATACAACCCTAAATACCTTGGATCTATGTTTTCTCTATTATACATGCAAATGGTTTCCAAGGCATTAAACCTATAACTAGCATGCATTTGACATAAACCATATAATATACTAGTTAGGGAAACATATCTTTTATGTGGCTTGAAGTCTTGATGTATTTGGCCTTAAGAGCTTAGCACCAATAGTATGAAATGCCTCAAATGGAATCACAACACACCTAGGACAAAGGTGGCTCTTGAGAGAGAATTCCATGCACCAAAACACCTCCATATTTCTCTAAGAAGTGGTGATTTTGGCTATGGAGTAACCTATTTATTTGTAGGATTCCAAGGGTCATGGGTATAACCCATAATCCATACCCATGGGTTTTATGATCCATGGTTCATGTGGCACAACTCTTTATGTATCCATACATAAACTTGGTCCAACATGGATCATAAGCCCAACACATATAAATATAACTAATTATCATAATTAGTCCTCATAGATTTACTTAGTCTCTTTTGATCATTAAATTAATTCCAAATTAATTCTTGATCGATACTAATTAAAACATATGATTTCATATTAATATATTATAACTTATAATATATTAATAAACCATAAATAACCTTCTCTCAAAAGTCCATCCTAACAAATTGTCCTGATGATATGCAACCCAAATGGACCATGCTACTCTCGGGTCAAGTACATACCAATAATAGTTATGGGCTTAGACATCTAATCCAACAGTGTGCACGCTGTGCCATCAAGCCTTGCCCTTGCCCTTGGGCTCAGATGTGCCTGAAACAAATCCACAAACTGTAAGCTAAATGCTTAGTGAGTTCCCCAGAGCATACCCCACTCACAATCCACATATCACATATCATATTAGCTATAAAAGCTACATCTATCGCATAATCCATGCATACAACATATAGGGATGCCATGGGCTCGTCCCCAGGGTCTTACTCCAGGATGCCATGGGCTCCCCACATGGTCTTACACCTAAGTGCCATGCGCTCTCCCATGGTCTTAAATAGAAAATTCATGGGCTCTCCTCATGGTTTTATATCCGGTTGCCATGGGCTCTCCCATGGTCTTTAGTAGGAAAGCCATGGGCTCTCCACATGGTCTTACATCCGAGTGCCATTGGCTCTCCCATGGTCTTCCATACAAGCATACCACATATACAACTAGCAATCACATATCATAAAATGGGTCGGCCTTGGTGCCTTAGACCCATTGGTATGGTGAGGAGACTCACCTCTCGCGAATGTTGTGCTGACAAGATAAGATCCACTAAGTCCCAACGCACAACTCCAACTCAACTTCCTATAAGCTTCATGAGATTAACCCTAATGTCATAAACATCCCCGGAAGTAACCCTAATGATTTAGTCTTCCATTGAGTTCATAAAAACACTAACTTGGATGAAATAAATGAAATACATAATAGAACTCATAATCAAACTTAGAATCATCAAATAAATGTAGCCTAATGAGATCAAAGTACGAAACAAATAAACCTTGGGAGGAAGTAATCGTTTCTGAAAATTACTAGAATTGATGAGAATCACCGGTTGAATGATCTTCAAATGTTGCTTAATGATGAATTAAATCGAATCTTGCCTTGAATCCGGAGTGAAATGGAATGGACTTGTGTTTCCAAGGGTTTTAGAAGCCTCAAAAACGCAGGAAAAACTCTGAGAATCGCAGGTGGTAACCCTAAAAACGAATGCATAAGTCCATATTTATATTATTTTACAGGAAAGAGTGAAATCAGGCGATGTGGGACGTTGAACGTCCTAGGAGACGTCTTAGACGTCGTGTATAACGCCGAAGCGTTCTTTGTACATCCTTACATGCCTTCTGCCGTCCTTGAAATACACTAAAAAATGGCCAAAAATGTTGGACGTCTTAGGGGACATCTTAGACGCGTTCTAGGACGTCCTGCCTTGATTTCTAAACTTCCCGAAACACGCCGTTCCAACACGAGACGCCCCTAAAACGCCTGGACGTCCTAGGGGACGTCTTAGAGGCCATGTAGGACGCCGACGGGCCCTTCTCTTCCTTTTTCTGCTCTGAAATTTGACCGGATGCTGACCATTTGACTTGGACGTCCTAGGGGACGTCTTAGACGTCTGGAGGCGTCCTTCATCTTCCGTGCAAGTTTTGGTGGTCAAAACGACACAACTAGCAGAAACACAAAACACGAAAGTTGTAGAAAATATTGTCTAGTTTCCAGAACTTCTTTACTCATGTCAATCGGAGCTCCAGAACTTGAGATATGATCAAAACATTGAGGCATGGTCAATTTTCCCAGCAACGTTTCTTCATTCCTTTAGCAATCCGTTTTACTTGCAGGTTCCGCCCACTTTTAGTACAATATATTGACCTGCATATGAAGTTCAACAACTCATCAAAGTAGTGCCATTCTTAGACAATTATACATCAATTCAACAGATTTATGACAATTTAGTATATTCACAAAATAGACTTATCAAACCTCCCCAACTTTATTCCAAACTCGTCCCGAGATTGGCCTGAAATAATCAGCGTAGGCTTACTCTCTCATCTTAAGAAAAACTCAATGGAATCACGAATTCCATACATTTTATCACAATACTTTCAATAACCACAATATATTGATTTCGGTGATTATTAGTTTCTTATCCGGACTTTTAAACTCAAAACACATGTTATGCTTATTTTACTTTGTTGTTTGAAACCCTCCACTTTTTGAACCCTTTCCAATAATCAACCTCATGAGTAATCAGTTGAACTCATTGCCAAAGTCCCCTTTTCAAGGTTCACTAACATAGTTAGCGCGGTCGGTAACACTTAATGGACCAACCCATACACTCCTGCTATCGAGGGGTCACATATTGTTTCACATAATATCTTCAACTTGAACTTTTCTTCATGTTTATCTTGATTGTGCATTCTTCAAGTTCTTTGATGGCTTCATCGGATTTGATCATCTTTGTATTTGACTTTAGCTTGAATATATATACTTTGAAGTTCTTCAATGTCTTATGATGCTTTTTGGTTGTGTGAAAACAATAATAGTCCCCTCCCAACCCCAAAGGCGCAGGAGTAAGTAAGACCAAGTACTCAGAGCGTGATGACACATATTGTTCGGTTGGGTCCTCAATTGAAAGATCGTAGGCTCGAGCCAAAAACCTTCATTTTTCAAACACTTGGGTATTTCACATAACACTTTTTAAATAAATATAAATATTTCCAAACCAACTGAGCAGCCCACAATATCAATATTAAATAGATATTATGACTCGATGTACGAAACTCCTATCATTTTCCATCTTGATGAGTTACATTCGAGATATAGAGAAGCTACTAACTCATCACATATTTCATAGTGACCAACTTCAGGATAAGATAATTAAACATATAGAGTTTAAGATAGCAGTACATTCATCCTAAGTTGATTATCCAAAAAAAAATCATCAAAGTTAATGTAAAAGAAATTAAAAATATGGAGGACGACACACCTGATGGTGCTGATAGTAGAGGCGGTTTTGATTTCCAAAAAACTTCACTAGTTGGAGATATTTGCATAATGTTTCGTTATGCCCGAATAAACATCGAATAATTATGATTTAAAAAAAATCACTTTTTCTTCAATCCTCCATCTTTTTCTTGTGAACACCCCCTCCCCAACTTTAAGTCTTGCATCGTCCCCGATGCATCAAAAGATAAATTCCTAAAATAATAAAAAAAACAACTACAAGCACACAAATCAAGTCAAATAAAAATAAACTACACTAACTAGCCCTCAATTTCGCTGGGGTCCACGATTGCACTTGGCACGTGCAACAAGCCTTTTAAACCCCTAGGTTACCCCTAGTGGACGAGTGAAGTCTCGTGAGGGTTTGCAGTGAACTTACCCACAAAGTTCCAAAATTGCCAAGTTTAATGTCATTAGCGGGACATGTTACCTCGACCGATGTCTATGGAGGATCATATGTTAGTTGACTTCCTTGAAAGCCAACCATGAGGTCACTCACCTTACTTTGAGGAATCAGATCATGTGGAATGCATTCTTTGACCTTGTGTAAATAAACCATTTTGCATTTAATCTTTCCATGATGACGCTTAAACCTTAATTTGAACAGCCAAGCATAACTTTTATTAATGGACTTCTTGACTTGATGTTTGGTAACATGAAACATCTTCATCTTTGATTTGTAGCCAAGCATGTCATCATGTTTCATGGTCCATAAATTTTTTTTCACTTGTTGACACCCGATCTCATTCAACTCTATTAACCTGTAACAAGGTAAAGGTTTCTCCAAATCGTGGGTGGTGTCATAGAGCATATTTGCGGTATGCTCATAAACATAATCATCAATAGTATTGATCACAAATAGTTCACCACTGATTGGAGGATCATTAGTAGGTCCAAATAACAGGAGTCTCAATTTATGTTTTCCAAATATCATATCAATTGCACCTTCTCGACAACTAATCTGAGCATAGATGGTTGCCAAAAAAGGAAGATCAATAATTACATTTGTGTGTTTGTATTTGGAATTTTTTTTAGAATCTATTGCAACAAGAAGTTGTATTTCGGGTTTTTTCAAAATTGTTGGGTAAGGGGTGGTATTAGCCTTCACAAACCCCTCCCCAACTTTTGACTCTTCTAACTCATGAAACTCTTCATTAGACTTTTCGAATTCAATTACAGCTTCTTTAATTTCGAACATCCTTTGGGTATCATTATCATTTAAAGGTACATCATCCTCCACTACAACCTCAAGTTTGGGTGGTGTAGGATTATGCACAACGTTGTCATTGCATAGAAAACTTACCTCATTTACTTGGGTAGTGCCCGAAGGTTTGCTCGGTGGTTGTTGCTTTAGCTGCTCCGTTATTCGTTCTAGTTGATCTTCAATCGACGAAATTGATTTGGAGTTGTCTTCCTCCTTGTTGAAGGTTTCATTCAACATGTCCAACATTTGATCCAACTTCTTGCTAAATGAAGATTTTTCTGATTTTTGGTCGTCCGGGAAATAATATGGTTCATGGTGTTGGTTTTGAGTCGATTCGTCAGTCCACCAACAATTATCATCATATGGATCATTGTATGGATAATCATTATATGACTGATTGTATGGATCATTATTGTATTGATCTTGACCTGGATTTCCAATCCCCCACCACATATCTTGGTTAATATAAATGTATTCCTCCATTCACGACAGTCCCTAAACAAAAACAGTAAAATAGTGAAGATTCTAAACTAAAAATAAAACAAAATATAATAAAACTTAAAGACTACTTCAACACAATTGTTTAAGCACACAATCTCCCCGGCAACGGCGCCAAATTTTGATCGAGGTCGTTGTCTCAATCAAAAATAACCTCAAAAACCACTAGATAGCTAGGGTAAGCAAGGGTCGAATCCACGAGTAGTTTGTGGTTAAACCTTGTGTTAAAATAGTCAAATGGAAAAACTAATGCTTGCAATTGTCACGAAATTATTTGAACTAAAAGTTGATGAAAAAGCTAAAAATTTGGTAATGCAAGAACTACTAAAACAAACTACTATCAATGAGAAAAAAACAAGATACTTCCGGTTCAGTTGTTTAGATGGTTGGACTTACACGTTTTTCTTCCCTTAAATTCCAATTTAATTACCTAGACATAATTAAGGTTGATTAACTTGCAACAAATAATTTTGAGCACACAATATGTTATCCCAACTAGTTGTCTTACTCCCTATGTCTAATTGGATTAGGAACAACTTCAATATAAACAATGGAATTAATGCTAAAATTCACAAACCAACTTGAAATCATAAAATCAATGAAGTCTAATGATCAATCAACTATGGAACGATGAAACCTTGGGGATGAAATAATCAAATTTGGAGCTTGATTGAATTGATGTAGATCCGTCGGTTGAACGATCTTCAAACGTTGAATGATAATGAATTTGGTGATTTTTCGTCTTGGATTTGGAAATTAATGATCAAAAACGTGTTTGGAGAAGCTTTGAATGTGTTTGGAACCCTCCAAAACTGTGGAAAATCACTGGGAAGAAGTCCAAAGTCGATTAGGGTTTAATCTCCCTTACATAGGTGCTAAAAAACTGATTTTCGGAGCTGTTTTCCGCGTCGGCATCCTAGTAGGCGTCTTAGACGTCAGATAAGACGTCTGGGCGTCCTTCAGGGCGTTTTACATGCCTTCTGTCGTCCTTGATTTGCACTTGAAAATGGCCTAAAACGGGTAGGCGTCCTAGGAGACGTCTTAGACGCGTCCTAGGACGTCCTTCATCTTTTGTGCCTCTTTTGGTGATGAAAACAGTAGAATCAGCAAAAACGCAAAACATGAAAGTTGTAGGAAATTTTGTCTACTTTCCGAAAATTCTTCGTTCATGTCAATCGGAGATCTAGATCTTGAGATATGATCAAAACATTGAAGATTGGTCAAATTTCTCAGCACCATTTTTCTTCATTCTTTTAGCAATTCGTCTCCCATGCTCGTTAGCTTCCTTTTGCTCGTTTTTCTTCAGGGTTCCGCCCACTTTAGCACTAAGTAGTTGCCTGCACATAATTTTCAACATTTTATCAAAGTAGTGCCATTCTTGGACAATTATACATAAATTCAACATATTTAGTATAATTTATTGTGCTATAAATATAGACCGATCAGTAAACCCTCGGTTTGCAGCCATGAACTCCTCCCTATATAAATGAGTGTTGACTAATTTTACCTCACTTCTTCCCTTCTAACCGCAAACACAAGGCTTTACTCCCAAGGATCTTCAACCGAAAACACCTTCCTCTCAACTATCATCCTTTACCTTTGAATCTACATAAGATATTGCTAAAGATCTTCAAGTATTCTTCATCCTTCAAGATCCTTGGGCCGTAAACTCAAGAACATCAAGTGTTCTTGGGCCGTGAACCCTTGCATCCCCTTCATTTGTCAAGAACATCAAGCCGTGAACTCAAGATCATCAAGATCTTTGGGTCGTGAACACTTGCATCCTCATCATTTCACCAAGAACACACACTAGAGTGTGGGCCGTGAACTCCTTCCAGCCTTCCCTTTTCGACTCTAGCACCCTCTTTTGTAAGTTAAGCTTGCAACTCAATCCATTTCCTTGCTATATTTATGATTATGATCACTAAATGTATACATATATATGTCTTAATATGCTAAATAGGACTCGTTTGTGCTTCGGGACTTCACCCGTGAAACTTATCTTCCTATATCGAATCTCCAATTGAATCACCCACATAAGGTGAGTTCATACCCCTACAAATTACAGTTTTAAATGCTTTTTAGGGGGGGGGATACAAGTAGAACACAATATAATTGTGTTAAACACTTACATGCGAAAACGTCAAACAAAATGATTTCTTATACTCAAACACTTGTTAAAACCATTTTAAAACTATTCTTAGATTTCTTTTTTTTTTATCGAAATCATATTCGTGTATCTATTTATGTATAAGTGTGCTTTAACGGACTTAGGACTATTGCTAAATACCTTGCCTCCTGTTCCTTGTTTGGTTGTGGGTTTAGGGTAGGATCACTAGTCCGACTGTCGGCTAAATCATAATTATACTAGCTAAATATATACATGAATATTTAAATCCCCATTTTAAGGAACATACTTAACTCAGTTGCTTATGTTGAACAATTGAGTATTTTCTACAAATCTGTAACAGTTCAAACAAACATACTAGTGAACTATAATAGGTATAGTTTAGAGGATCACTACACACTATTTCTAGATCAGAGAAACATACACGAGTCAATACATACACACTATTTCTAGATCAGAGAAACATACATGAGTCAATACATACATACGATAACAATAATAAGAATGAACATACATACTATAACAAGAACATATAACTAAAATGTGAGATACTATTTCATGATATAGGAATATACTTGTTATGTCACGTTTTGTAACCAGAGTCTCCTGGAGGGAGAGCGTGAGTTTGTGTATAGATCTATACGAGATTGACCATCCCACACCTTGCTGCTAGCTACAGTGGGACCTGCAGGTCTACGGGTGACAAATGTCATACCATTTTCGACACCTGAAGAACGTCGTGTTTTATACTAGTTAATCAAGCATGGTTATAACCTAATCACATTTAACCTAAATTAACCATTTTGGTTACAAGGTAGTTAATGCATCAGTAGCTTATCTTAAAAATATGGAAAACTTGCATTTTATACTAATTCAAGCACACACATATATTTTTACAAGAGAACAAACATACAAAACAGTCGGGTCTTGGGTAGAAGACTACATTTCACTTTTAGAAGAAAATATAGGATTTCCTGGGAAAAGTACAAACATTTTACTAAACAAACACAAACATTTTCATGAAACAAACACAAACCTTTGGAATTAAAT
Source organism: Lactuca virosa (assembly GCF_052849685.1). Classification (NCBI taxonomy): domain Eukaryota; kingdom Viridiplantae; phylum Streptophyta; class Magnoliopsida; order Asterales; family Asteraceae; genus Lactuca; species Lactuca virosa. Next base: position 254,842,492 of record NC_136427.1, on the reverse strand, counting down.
ACTTATGAACTCACCAACTTAAATGTTGATACTCTCTTTGAAAATAACTTGTATTCTCAGGGAACCAGTAGACAGGTACACTGGACCAGGTTTTTGAGAAGATGGAGCATGTTCAAGACTCATCTTTTATTTTGATATATACATTTTTGGTGTCATACAACTATACTATGAACACACATGTATTAACTATTCTATTAATGCAATGGATGTTGTTGCTTGTTTTACTATTATGCATTGTTATGATACTGTACATGACGTCCTCCGTCCCCGAATGTTTCCGCCATCTCGGTTTGGGGGTGTGACAGATTGGTATCAGAGCTTTGTTTATAGTGAACTGAGTATATCAACCCATAAAAGTTATACAAGTATAAACACATCGGGATTAAAACACTCTGGCCAAGAGAATATACTTTTTTAATAATAAAATATTTTACTAAAGGTATAAATACATGCATTCATACTAAGAACAGTGTCATACAAGATCAGAACAAAAGTATTGCGTTTGTTGAACAACACAAGTAGGCTTGGGGACATATAATCAAGTATGGGATTGATATAGCCTGATCAACTATATCTGCCCCAGGAGTGATTAGCATGTGCCTAGGAATGGTTGTGGCGTGGCAAAAAGTCTAAAACTTACCAACTCTACTACAATGAAACACTAGAACATAACATAAACTTAAAATACTATAGGAGTATTTTGTTGTACTATAATTACTTATGTGAAAACTAAAAAGGGTCCTTACTAGTAGGTCAATAGTTGCTGAGTGGATACGCTAAGGTTATATGTGACTAAGATGTTATAGACTTAGAATCTGTGATCTTCACTTTACTTCCTGTTCCTTGTTTGGTTGTGGTCTTAGAGTTGGATCACTTATTCGAAGGTCTATTATATCTTGGTTATATATAGCTGGTATGCATTACGTAAGTATTGAAGTAACTGGTAAGCATCATCCTATAAATATCGTTAGTAATACGTCTATTATACGTCTCTCACACCTCTTTTCTCTCTTAGATATCATGCTTGGATTCCATCTACCTGGTGACCCATACTTTCCCGATCAAGGGAACGGTGGATGGCTTGAAGCTGAACCCGAAGAAGAGAACCCGGTGGTCCCAGTAGAAGAAGACCCCGAGGAGGGTTCTGAAGAAGCGAACGAAGTGGATGAGCAGGAAGACTCTGACTCATAACCCGAGGTCTATAATCTACCTCAAGTTGCCCAAAATCCTAACCCTCGACCAGGATTTCAAGGCCTGACGCCTCTGTGGGCAGTGAACTTGGGAAGGTGGAGCCATGAACAGGGACACCCACCTCCCTATAACGGAGACCAAAGCTTTTACAACTTGAGCGAGGGAGGCTCGGCTGATAGAGCCCTCCCTATCTTAGTTCGTCGTGTTGCTCGCAATGCTGAGCAAGGAAGGGCAACCATCGACCAAGTCATGGAGATCAGGGCTAACTCAGGAGTCAACACAGTTCGTCTCCGCCACCTGACCGATGACCAGGAGTTAACCAGGACTCACACTGATGCACTACAGATAGAACTGAATGCCTGCCAATCCGAAGTTAGGGATCTTCGACATAACCAAGTGGCATTGCAAAGGCGTGTGTGGGAAACAGAACAACAGCTGGCTGAGTTCAGGGCAGAATCTAGCACCAACCAGAACAACACTCCTCGCGAGTAGAGCTTACTCTACTCACTCTTTTGGATATAGCTTATGTCTACTTTTAGACTCAAGTATTATTTTCCTGTTTATGTTTAGACCTTGAACTTTCAGTTTCTTTAGGTCTTTATGTCGTCAAAGTTTTCACTGTATTCGTATTTGTAGACCTATTACAAGGTCAAATTTTCATGAACTCTATACATCTATAATACCAATGATATTGACAAGCATCCAATCCTCTTGGAAAATATCTATTCAAATACTTTCATCCTTCTAGTGGTAACTCTCTATTGAAAACACTCAAACAATTACATGTTGATCTATGGTGTGTTAGATCATGGAACACTCTCATTATTCTCACTATTGAATTCTTACAATTATCTTCATCTTTGTAAACTTACAGTTGAAAGATGCCTCCTCGTAGATCAAACAGACGCACTACCCCAATAACTCCAACTCAACCACCACCTCCTCCACAATTCGATCCTGTAGTTTTTCAAGCTACAGTGACCGCGGCTGTAACGGCAGCCTTAGCATATGTCAACGCTAGCGGTACTAGTGGAGGTGGAACGGGTGTTAACTCCACCCAAGGTGATAGTCACGGGCACCCTAGGGAGTGTTCATACAAGGACTTCACCAACTGTAAACCCAAAGCCTTTAATGGCAGCGGTGGAATCATTGCCCTCTCGCAGTGGTTCGAGAAGACGGAGTCCACTTTCGAGATATGCTCCTGTCCAGAAGGAAGCAAAGTAAAATTTGTTGCCTGCACCTTCTCAGATAGGGCCCTCAGATGGTTGAATAGCCATGTCAAGTCACTTACTCTGATAGTGGCTAATGCGATGGGCTGGGAAGCTCTGAAGGAGCTGATGATAGGAGAATACTGCCCGAGGAGCGAAGTCCAGAAGCTTGGAAAGGAGCTTTGGAGCCTGACCATGAAAGCCTCTGACATAGTAGCCTACACAACTAGGTTTAGTGACCTGGTGGCTCTGTGTCCCGGGATGGTCCCCACTGAGGCCATAAAGATTGAGAGGTACATTTGGGGACTGGTACCTCCATTTCAGGGGAATGTATTGTCTTCAAACCCCACTACATTCGACGGTGCGAAACGATTGACACATCGACTCATTGACCATGGAGTCCGCACACCAGCAACAACCCCTGTTGTCCCAGAACCGGCCAAAACAAACGACAACAAGAGGAAGTTTTGGGACGGAAAGAAGAACAAATCGGCGCAGAACTCCGCCAAGAAACAGCAAATGGTGGCTGTTCATGCCGCAACAACCCCTGTTGCCCCTGCGCCGGCAAAGCAGTACGTTGGGAGCTTGCCGAAGTGCAACAAGTGCAACTTCCACCACAACGGCCCCTGCCGGGAGATGCAGTGTGCTAACTGCAACAGGAAAGGGCACACAGCCCATTTCTGTAAGGCTCCGGCAAGGCCAATCACCCAGGTCCCTGGTGCTGGAGCAGCCCAGGCTTGCTACGGGTGTGGTGAGGTTGGACACTACAAGAGGAACTGCCCGAAAGCAGGGAACCCTGGTGGAGTAGGGAGAGTTCTGGCGATAGGTCATGATGAGTCTGTGGCAGACCCTACGGTGGTCACAGGTACGTTTCTGATGGGTTTTGAGCATTCTAACACTCCTAAGTGTACATGCAACCCTAAATACCTTGGATCTATGTTTTCTCTATTATACATGCAAATATGATTATCCAAGGTATTATCCTAACTAGCATACCAAAACATTGATACTAGGATACTAAAATAGATAGAATACATACCTTGTTGTTGTTGCTTGACTCCATGAAGCTTGAGAGCCTAGTGCCCCAAGTGTGACACCTCAAATGGTTCACACAACATCATGAACTCTTGGAATAACCATGAGAAGAAGACATACATGTTCAAATCGGCTAGCCCTCAAAATATGTATCACTAGTGCCAATTTCTTGAACTAAAGGGGTTCTTATATAGTGTGGCTATTAGGGTTGCACCATGTAACTCATGACTTTACCCATTCCTTATGCTCCATGGGTTTTAACCTCCATGGAGTATCCATGGATCACCACATGGGTTAAACCCAACATAAAGGAATCTTGGATCATAAGCCCATATATATAAGAATGAATGATTTACACAATCAATCCCCATATATTTAATTAGTCTCTTTTTGATCACTAAATTAAGTCCAAATTGATTCTTGATCAATACTAATTAAATAACATGATTTCATATTAATATATTAGAACTTATAATATATTAATATGTCACAAAATGTCTTTTCCTCATAAACGGTCTATCCAAATGTTCCGATGCCATGCAACCCAAATGGACCATGCCGAGTCGGGTCAAGTACATACCAATTATAGTTATGGACTTAGACACTAATCCAACAGTCTCCCACTTGGATAAGTCTAAAACTATTATTGCGTATGACTTCAGGAACCAACTGGCAATCGTAGCTCTCAAAAGCCGCTGTCGAACTCTGACCTTGTAGATGAACTCTGACCTTTGTCAATGACTTGTCCATTAGATAAGGGATCATATATTCCTCCATTCTAGATATCATATGGACTGAGACATGGATTATAATCATTCTCTCTGTCCATTTGTTGTTTCCCGATTTCCGATTTATGACGACTGACTAATTGAACAAATCAAATCAGTCCTGGCTCGGCCGAGCACTTCCATTTGTCATCATCAAATCATCGAGGGGCCCACAGATATCGCTTTTATCCCGAAGGTAAAAGGAATGGATAAACTTCGACTCATATGGCTTGTTCTACTACTTGTTGAATCATACATAAAGGCACGTTTTATAACACCGAGTTACCAAATGCGTTTTCGTGCAATCAATGTACAACCAACTCATAGTAACAACTCATATCTCTAGGTTTGAAGAATATAAGATATTATCGTCTCATGATCACTCGTGATAAAATCCATGAAGTGATTCCAATGAGTGCGGGTTGAATCCAATACTCAGAACTTATGAGCACTCATGAGTGTTGTAGCCCCTTGTCCAACATCTTAGACCTCTACAAGCCAACCCATGACAGTCTTGATTCATATCTATTTCCAACATATGACCGACTGTGGATAGTTTGAATAACTTAGTCAATCAGGAAGAACGACCTACTTATTCTGGAAGTCAAAACATGCAAAATGAAACACAATAATAATATAATCTAATATGGTATCAAAACCTATGAACATAAATAAAACAACTTTTATTTATCACCATATGATTACACATTATTCATTGTATACTGTTTCAGCTATCAACTTTATTCTTGAATTTAAAACAATAGTTGTCCCATGCTCCAAGCATGTACACTATGTATTCTAAACACTAGTCATGCCATACACCAAGTATGCATACTATGTTTGTCTATGATCTTCACTTTGTGAATTAGATCATTTGAACATAACTCCAATGATCCTCTTTCACAGTCGCAAATCCTTACTGCAAATGCAAGAATTCCAAATTCATGCCATTTACTGAAATCTGTTGGATTCTAAACTTATATGCATTGATCCTCCTGTAATGATTATGCACAGAGTCAGAAAGACTTGACAACAACCATTACAGAGCATTACAAGGAGATCAACTCCTTGGAAACATCCTTCTTGCATTAAGTTTCCTAATCTTACACAGATTGAATAATTTCCAACTTTGAAACATTTCCATATTCCATTTTGACTATCACTTCTAAACAAGAGTTGCCTCCTTACAGATTATGTCAATATGGTCCTTCCAGAATTAACACTATACTTCCAACTGTCCTTGAGCAACCAATCTTTGGTAAACCTTAGATTGTCCTCGACAATTGCTTAATCCTTTTAGTCATATCCAGTTCTAGACCTTTTCCCTTCTTAATGCCCTAGGCATTTGGAAAATTTTAGAAAGGATAAATATAGCACATGTAATCGATCCTATATCCGAAGCATATGGGACACGAGTCATGATGTCTCACATAAAGACTAAACCAGTCTTTTGCTATAACATTTCCATTTCTATTTGCCAAGTTCTCATAATTCAGATTATGAAAAGGGATGCCGTAATCATAATCGAATTTTAGAACGCAAATAATGGACCCATATATAGAATTTCCTTATGTTAAGTTATTCCAACATGAAATTCATATATATATCCTTGACTAAATACGACTTAAAACCTCAATCTAAGCTTTTAGCATTGAAATGAAGTATAATTTCCTCTCCCTTAATTATAGCAAAACAACTTTTTCAACCCCTGCAGCCTCACGAATTGAAACTTTTGTTTTCTATAATTAACATTGCTAACTTGCAATCTTTATCATAATTATCATGCTCCCACTAACATGATGATTATTAGCATAACACTCATGCTCCCACTAGCTTTGACATGTAATCAGAAATCAGCTGGACTTCTAGAAATCAATACTTTATTGACTTTCTTACCAAAGTTCAGATTTCTGATACTAGATTTCTTTGATAAAACTTTATCAATATCATACACCTTATCTTAGATAGCTCACAGGTGTGTCTAAACAATTTTAAGAACTATGAAAAGGGATGCCGTAATCATAGTCTCGATTGTTTAGACCTTTACCACTTCTCACAAGTCGATGTTAGTGTGCTGGTTAACCACACACGCTCCACTAACGACTTTGAGAATGAAAATATCACAATTGCTATCTAGCTAAAATCTACTTAGTGAAAGTGTTTCCTCACCATCATTTTCATGAATCGGAGAGAAACCTTATGACACTTAGATTTTATGGTGTATGAGTTCCTATCCATATGAATTTTGTCAAAACCATAATCACAAGACAAGGTTACTGACAAATCCACACTTATATGGATTAAACTTGTGCAATCTTAAATTCTTGCCATTTGGCAGCTGGGCCTGCCATTGCTTCCAAGTAGCTGTGCAACCAATTGAGAACTCTGAGAACTCCTATGCAAAGCCATCTTGAATAGGCACAGACATGTCGACACGATAGGTTATAAACCTCAAGTCGTGTGCTAGTGAAGAACTTCAGGTTTTATTCTTGATTAGTTCTTGAGACTTTCAAGACCTTTAAGACTCCCACTGTCCTCTTGACATATAAGACCGACTGTGGATGGTTTGAATAACTTAATCATTCAGGAAGAGCGACTTAGTTATTCTGGAAGTCAAAACATGCAAAGTGAAACACAAGAATAAATGAATCAAATATGGTATCAAACCCTATGAATATAAATAAACACTTTTATTTATCACCATACTGATTACTCATTATTCATTGTTTCAGTTTTATCAACTTTATACTTGAATTTAAAACAATAGTTGTCCCATGCTCCAAGCATGTACACTATGTTTTCTAAACACTAGTCATGCCATACACCAAGTATGCATACTATGTTTATCTATGATCTTTACTTTGTAAAATAGATCAATTGAACATCACTCCAATGATCCTCTTTTCACAGTCCTAAATCCTTACTGCAAATGCAAGAATTCCAAATTCATGCCATTTACTGAAATCTGTTAGATTCTAAACTTATATGCATTGATCCTCTTAATGATTATGCACCAAGTCAGAAAGACTTGACAACAATCATTACAGAGCATTCCAAAGGAGATCAGCTCCTTGGAAACATCCTTCTTTCATTAAGTTTCCTAATCTTACACAGATTGAATAATTTCTAACTTTGAAACATTTCCATATTCCATTTTGACTATCACTTCTGAACAAGAGTTGCCTCCTTACAGATTATATCAATATGGTCCTTCCAGAATTAACATTATACTTCCAACTGTCCTTGAGCAACCAATCTTTGGTAAACCTTAGATTGTCGTCGACAATTGCTTAATCATTTTAGTCATATCCAATTCTAGACCTTTTCCCTTCATAATGCCCCAGGCATTTGGAAAATTTTAGAAAGGATGAATATAACACATGTAATCGATCCTATATCCGAAGCATATGGGACACGATTCATGATGTCTCACATAAAGACTAAACCAGTCTTTTGCTATAATATTTCTATTTCAATTTGCCAAGTTCTCAAAATTCAGATTATGAAAAGGGATGTCGTAATCATAATCGAATTTTAGAACGCAAATAATGGACCCATATATAGAATTTCCTTATGTTGAGCCATTCCAACATGAAATTCATATATATATATCCTTGATTAAATACGATTAAAATCTCAATCTAAGATTTTAGAATTGAAATGAAGTATAATTTCCTCTCCCTTAATTATAGCAAAACAACTTTTTCAACCCTTGCAACCTCACGAATTGAAACTTTTGTTTTCTATAATTAACATTGCTAACTTGCAACCTTTGTCATAATTATCATGCTCCCACTAACATGATGATTATTAGCATAACACTTATGCTCCCACTAGCTTTGACATGTACTCAGAAATCAGCTGACTTTCTTACCAAAGTTCAGATTTCTGATACTAGATTGTTTTGATAAAACTTTATCAAAATCATACACCTCTCTTAGATAGCTCACATGTGTGTCTAAACAATTTTAGAACTATGAAAAGGGATGCCGTAATCATAGTCTCAATTGTTTAGACCTTTTCCACTTCTCACAAGTCCATGTTAGTATGCCGGTAAACCACACACGCTCCACTAACGACTTTGAGAATGCAAATATCACAATTGCTATCTAGCTAAAATCTACTTAGTGAAAGTGTTTCCTCACCATCATTTTCATGAATCGGAGAGAAACCTTATGACACTTAGATTTAATAGTGTATGTGTTCTTATCCATGTGAATTTGTCAAAACCATAATCACAAGACAAGGTTAGTGACAAATCCAAACTCATATTGATTAAACTTGTGCAATATTAAATTCTTGCCATTTGGCAGCTCAAGGGCCTGCCATTGCTTCCAAGTAGCTGTGCAACCAATTGAGAACTCTCAGAACTCCTATGCAAAGCCATCTTGAATAGGCACAGACATGTCGACACGATAGGTTATAAACCTCAAGTCGTGTGCTAGTGAAGAACTTCAGGTTTTATTCTTGATTAGTTCTTGAGACTTTCAAGACCTTTAAGACTCCCACTGTCCTCTTGACATATAAGACTTTCTTGTCAGATATTCAAGAGATAGTGTGGATTCTAATCAAGACAAACACTTCACATAATTGGCCTTAGTTGGTCTTTGTTTTATCCAAAACATCACAACTTACCAATTTCAAATGTACAAGAGTAGAAAAATTTTACTCTTACATTTGACAAGTGTTTTAAACCTTCTTTAAGACATGTCACTCAAGTTACAATCTTAGAGTATAACTCTAAGAATTGTTTTTGGAACGAAGTATAAATCATCTTCTTGATTTAACCACTTCAACAATTCATAGCTCCTCTTCTTAGCTACCAGAATGCACTTAGAGGATGAATTGTGATAAGGTCTCTTAATCATTAAGATGATTATATAACATGATACTAAAGTACTCTCCCATCTTTTCAGATTTGAGAAACTTTTATCTTTCTGCCTAAGTTGATTCTTCTTATTCGCTCTGCCATACATTGAAACCTTTTCCAATGTCTCAGAATTACACTTAAGCTTGTAAGTATAACCATATTTACTGAATTTTAGTAAATAATGACGAATAGTCTTAACGATTATTTGTGGTGGGCTTGATCAGTGCACAAGAATGTGTACTCGATCCTTTACTTGACTCACACATCCATGTGAACAAGTAGTTAGTCTTAATTTTTCCAATGCTTGAAAGTTCTTATTCATCATGCTATACAACTTGCATGATTCCAAGTTTCTATCCAACTGAAACTTAGGTGATGAGAATCTTTCCTTATTTGGTAAATTTAGACACTACCACAAATGAAAGAATCAAATTCATATTTCCACTCTTGCTCTTAATGGAATCTTATAAGCAACAAAAGTTTTCAGAAATGCCATTGTAAGGATATTTTAAAATAAATAAAATCAAATTTTTTTTTCCTTTTATTTTAAAACTTTGCGGAAAAACTATCCTTACAATGCAAAAGCACATGAAGACTTTGTTGTTATTTATTCCTAAGCAATATATCATAACTCTTAAGAATAGCTCAAAAATCCGATCTTCAAACTATGCGATAGAAATCCATCTATGCCATCAGATTCAGCATATTCTTTCTTTAAGTTTCTTCACTTTTTCTTTGATTCTTAAAACATCAACATGTGACCCAGTCACATCATGTATCAAGAATATCAGAATAGAAACTTAGCAGAGTTAGATAGTGGACTTTACCCGAAGTAGAGTCAAACTTATTGACTTTAATATCCTTAGGTAAATTTGGCAGCTTCGCAACCAATGCCCCTTTCTTTGGCAATAGACCCTTGATAATGGGACTATCTCAGACTTAGCCGTTCTCTTTACCATTTGGTCAACCGAGTTGACTATGGCCGATCCTTTTCCATTGGGAAGAGAGAGCTTTACTGGATATCCAATGTCATGATTGTCAATGTCCATAAAGTTTTAGGAAGTTGATCTTAGCAAATAGATAAGATCATTAAGGGTCTTGTCATAGTCTGTTTCATAGGAGTCCCAAAGGAACTCACTATGTGACTTAGAAAGTGATTGATCATCAGCTTCCTCTAGACTTTGACACCCAACTCTCCCGGCTTGTCAATATGTGACTACATCTCCAAGATGTGATCACACATAGACCTTTGCTTGCCAATAGGGCTTGAGTGACCTTAAACTTTTCAGCAACTTGTGGGTTAGGGAGAATAATTGGAGGAGGTGAAAGAAGTATGATTTCCATGGGACATCATCCTCATTTAGGAAAGCTTGTTTCAAGAGATTTGGGAAGATCATCTTTTGGGAGATATTCAAGAGAGTTGATTTAAAGTCCTTAATATAACACCCAATATGAAATATTAAGGCTAGGACCCAACAACCTATTTATAACTGGAAGAGGGATGCCGTAATCCAAGTTATAAAATAGTTGAAGGTAGGTAAATGACGATTTACCAATTTCCACCATGAAAAACGAAATATAATTAAGTTTTAATTGGATTTGAAACTCCTAGATCTTTTGAGATACATTGAACTTTCAATGGCATGTTTGAATCTCGATTGTGCCCTCTCAAGTTTGTGACTGGGATGCCGAGGATCACAAACAAGGTGTGAATAACCATGCAAATTGACTTGGTACCCTTAACTTTATCACCTAATCGATGTGCCGGTTAACCACACACGCTCCACCGATCTATAATAGAGTCAAGTTACCCTTTGCCACTCTTACTAGTCCTTATTAGTGTGCCGGTTAACCACACACGCTCCACTAATGACTTGGTAAGGTACAAAGTGTAATTTCATGGGTTAGCACCTTTTCACATTTTCCTAAGTAACTAAGATTGGGAATGTATAAGTGTTTAGTTACTTAGTATTTATCATTAATACTTTTAATGAAGGGAGAATTATAGTCCTTTCCTACCCGTTCGGCTAACGACCCTCCACCAGTCAAGGAAGCGGTGGGTGAGAGTGGACACCCATTAAACTGCCATTTTATAGGCAGTAACCTTATACCCCCTTATAGACCGGCTTCGTGAATGAGGCCTACTAACGGTAAGATTGACTTTATCTTATACATATCTATATAATTAAAATTATAATAATAGTATAAGGGTTTGAATTTTAATTTTTAAAATTCTAAGGGCTAACTTGGAATTAAAGTATTCATAAGAGAAAACTTTACAAATTCCAAAACTTGAGGGCAAGTTTTGAAACTATTTAAAACTAATTAATTCCATAACTTATGTGTTTAAAGTAGTTTTAATTAAAAAAAAACTCTTCAAGTTCCATAACTTGAGGACAAGTTATGGAAGACTTTAAACTAATAAAAGAATGTAACTTTTCTTTATTTTGTAATTTATGGAATTAATTAAGGTTACACATTTTATTACTTAATGAAGTGACTCTTGAACCTCCATAACTTGAGGACAAGACTCTTCATTTTTGTAACCATTACCAACTTTTATGAGTTTTATGAAACTTAAATGTGACTTTTCATATAACTTGAGGACAAGTTACAAAAACACATTTTAGAATCAACTCTTAGATTAAAATGGATTGAAAACACATAATCAATTAACTTTTCTATTAATCTAAGCAACTCATAAGAACAAGATAATTTAATCAAACTTTTTCATGTAATTAGCCTAATCACTAAACTAATACAAAACATGAATCTATTGACAATTATCTTTGAAATTCGATTAGTATGAACATTACCACATCAAAAACAGGATTATAGGTTCAAAAACAGTTTATGGTAATGTTCCTAGTCCATTTGTAGCCAAAAAACTCGAAGATATGCTGTCAGGGGCTCCTACTCGTCGAGTGTATCAACCTACTCGCCGAGTAGGATGATTTTCTTCATGGACTCGACGAGTTCATCAGTGGACTCAGCGAGTCCAGTGCCCAGAATGCCCGAAATTCGACTTTTTCAGCATTTTTCAGCAATTTGCATCAAGTATAATTGAAAACAAGCCTAGGCTCTAATACCACTGATGGGTTTTGAGCATTCTAACACTCCTAAGTGTACATGCAACCCTAAATACCTTGGATCTATGTTTTCTCTATTATACATGCAAATATGTTTATCCAAGGTATTATCCTAACTAGCATACCAAAACATTGATACTAGGATACTAAAATAGATAGAATACATACCTTGTTGTTGTTGCTTGACTCCATGAAGCTTGAGAGCCTAGTGCCCCAAGTGGGACACCTCAAATGGTTCACACAACATCATGAACTCTTGGAATAACCATGAGAAGAAGACATACATGTTCAAATCGGCTAGCCCTCAAAATATGTATCACTAGTGCCAATTTCTTGAACTAAAAGGGTTCTTATATAGTGTGGCTATTAGGGCTGCACCATGTAACTCATGACTTTACCCATTCCTTATGCTCCATGGGTTTTAACCTCCATGGAGTATCCATGGATCACCACATGGGTTAAACCCAACATAAAGGAATCTTGGATCATAAGCCCATATATATAAGAATGAATGATTTACACAATCAATCCCCATATATTTAATTAGTCTCTTTTTGATCACTAAATTAAGTCCAAATTAATTCTTGATCAATACTAATTAAATAACATGATTTCATATTAATATATTAGAACTTATAATATATTAATATGTCACAAAATGTCTTTTCCTCATAAACGGTCTATCCAAATGTTCTGATGCCATGCAACCCAAATGGACCATGCCGAGTCGGGTCAAGTACATACCAATTATAGTTATGGACTTAGACACTAATCCAACAGTTTATCCTCGATAACTCTTATGCATGCATACTATTTGATAGTGGAGCGGAGAGGAGTTTCGTGAACCAAAATATTGCACATTTACTTAAACAACCACCACGAGCACTAAAAGAAACGTTCATCGTAGAAATGGCTAACGGAAAGAACGAAAGCACTAACGACATATAAATAGGATGCGCCCTCTCTCTAGATAAATATTCATTTCAAATCGACCTCATGCCAGTCTCAATTAAAAGTTTCGACGTCATTATCGGCATGGATTGGTTGAGTCTTCATCATGCTGACATCATGTGTTTTGAGAAAGTCGTTCGTCTTAATCTACCGAATAACGAAACCCTAGTTATCTATGGCGACAAACCAGGCATGAGCCTTCGAATCATCTCAAGTATACAAGCCCAGAAGTACTTACGGAAGGAATATCATGCATTCCTTGCTCACGTGGTTGACGTGAGTCACGAGGTGAAAGACATAAAGAACATCCCAGAAGTACGCGACTTTCCCGACATTTTTCCCGAAGAACTTCCAGGATTACCACCACAACGTCAAGTCGAGTTCAGAATCGACTTAATTCCAGGAGCTACCCCTGTAGCCAAATCGCCTTATCGACTAGCACCAGCTGAGATGCAGGAACTATGCAGTCAACTGAACGAACTGATAAGCAAGGGATTCATTAGACCAAGTTTCTCACCCTGGGGAGCACCGGTCTTGTTCGTAAAGAAGAAAGACGGATCGTTCCGTATGTGCATCGACTATCGCGAGCTAAACAAACTTACCGTTAAGAACCGATACCCTTTACCCCGGATAGACGACTTGTTCGACCAACTCCAAGGAGCGAGCTACTTTTCAAAAATTGACTTAAGATCCGGGTATCACCAGTTACGAGTGTTATAGGAAGATGTTCCCAAAACAGCCTTCCGAACTCGTTATGGTCACTACGAGTTTGTAATGATGCCTTTCGGATTAACCAATGCACCCGCAGTGTTCATGGACTTAATGAAACGGGTGTCCTGCCCTTACTTAGATAAGTTCGTAATCGTATTCATTGACGACATACTCATCTACTCACGCAGTCAGGAGGAGCATAGTCAACACTTACGACAGATCTTAGAAACACTACGAGCAGAGAAGCTTTATGTGAAGTTCTCTAAATGAGAATTTTGGATTTGAAGAGTCGAATTCTTGGGTCACGTGGTTAGCAAAGAGGGAATACACGTGGACCCTTCCAAAATAAAGGCCATTGAGAACTGGTCAGCACCAAAGACGCCTACAGAAATTCGTCAATTCTAGGCCTCGCTGGCTACTATCGCAGGTTTATTCAGAACTTTTCAAAGATTGCGAAACCACTTACCACATTGACCCAAAAAGGTGTGACCTTTGACTGGGAAGAGAAACAAGAGAAGGCGTTCCAAACGCTGAAGCAAGCCTTATGCACCGCACCGATATTATCCCTCCCAGAAGGGATAGAAGATTTCGTGGTTTACTGCGATACATCCAACCAAGGGCTTGGTTGTTTTCTTATGCAACGAGGAAAGTTCATCGCCTATGCCTCAAGACAGCTTAAGATACACGAAGTCAACTACACTACACATGATCTTAAGTTAGGAGCAGTGGTATTTGCTCTGAAGATCTGGTGACACTACCTGTACGGTACGAAAAGCACTATCTTTACAGACCACAAAATCCTTTAGCACATATTCGACCAAAAGGAGCCCAACATGAGATAACGATGGTGGGTCGAGCTACTAAATGACTATGAATGCGAAATTCGTTATCATCCCGGTAAAGCCAACGTAGTAGCTGACGCCTTAATTCGGAAAGAATACTCAGGTCGTAGAGTCAAGGCATTGACTATGACAATCCATTCACATCTGTCCACACAGATTAAGGAGGCTCAACAGGAAGCCTTGAAACCTGTAAATATAGCAGGTGAAGCCCTAAGAGGGATGGATAAAAACTTAGTAGTTAAGGGTGACGGAGTCTTAGATCTCATGGATCGGATCTGGACACCAAAGTTCGGTGGCTTCAGATAAGATGTATCTGGATCTCAAAAAGCTATAGTGGTGGCCTAACATGAAAGCTGATATTGCTACCTTTGTAGGCAAGTGTCTAACTTGCGCCAAAGTTAAAGTAGAATATCAGAAGCCGTCAGGTTTACTACAACAATCGGAGATACCTAAGTGGAACTGGGAGCGGATTACAATGGACTTCATAACCAAGTTGCCCAACACAACAGGTGGTCTCGATACCATATGGGTGATCGTAGACAGGTTAACTAAGTCCGCACACTTTCTGCCAATCAAAGAA
This sequence comes from Lactuca virosa, assembly GCF_052849685.1. NCBI lineage: Eukaryota > Viridiplantae > Streptophyta > Magnoliopsida > Asterales > Asteraceae > Lactuca > Lactuca virosa. Next base: position 254,827,248 of record NC_136427.1, on the reverse strand, counting down.
ACCGACAAGATGGAGAAACTGACAAGAACATACATTAGGGAGATTGTACGAATGCATGGTGTTCCCATATCTGATAGAGACAGTAGATTCACTTCAAGATTCTGGCAATCGCTACAAAAGTCCTTAAGAACTAGGTTGGACATGAGTATAGCCTACCACCCACAAACTGATGGACATAGTGAGAGGACGATCCAAACGTTGGAAGACATGTTGAGAGATTGTGTGTTCGACTTTGGTAAAGCTTGGGATATCCATTTACCATTGGTCGAGTTTTCATACAACAACAGCTACCGTACTAGTATCAAAGTTGCTCCATTTGAGACCCTCTATGGCCGGAAGTGCAGATCCCCTCTGTGCTGGGCTGAGGTGGGTGACACGCAACTAGGTAAAGGACAATTTCCTGACAGCACTCTCATAGGTCCGGAAATCATCCGGGAAACAACAGAGAAGATTGTTCAGATTCGTGAACGATTGAAAGCCTCTAGAGACCGACAGAAAAGCTACGCTGACAAAAGACGAAAACCTTTGGAATTTCAGGTTGGTGACCTCGTTCTATTGAAGGTCTCACCCTGTAAGGGCTTGATACGCTTCGGAAAGCATGGTAAACTAAATCCAAGGTACATTGGGCCTTTCAACATTCTCGCTAGAATCGGCCCGATAGCTTACAAACTCCGACTACCTCAAGAACTTAGTAACGTACATCCTACCTTCCACATATCGAACCTAAAGAAGTGTTTATCTGATGAGACTCTTGTTATCCCACTCGATGAAATCGAGATCAATGAGCGCTTCAACTTCGTGGAAGAACCCGTAGAAATCATGGATAGGGAAGTCAAGCAAACGAAACAAAGTCGTATACCGATAGTGAAGGTTCGTTGGAATGCAAAACGGGGACCTGAATTCACTTGGAGTGGGAGGATCAAATGAAACGTAAGTATCCTCATCTTTTTCCTTAGTCCATGTGTATTTTCTTATTCCTAATTTCGGGACGAAATTCCCTTTAACGGGGGGATGATGTGACAACCCGACATTTCTATCTTGTAAAAGTCAAACTAGGTCAACGAAAGTCAAACTTATCCAATAAAGGTCAAACTTATTTCTTTAATTATCTTATGGTTAGATTAGATTAATGAGATGAATGTGTTCAAACCTAGTATTCTAAGGTGTTGTGTGTTAAGTGAGGAAAATTATTTGGATCGAGGACCGCAAACGAGCCTTCGGGTTGTGAACCCTCGGTTTGCGGTCATGAACTCCTCCCCTATATAAATGAGTGTTGACTAATTTTACCTCACTTCTTCCCTTCTAACCGCAAACACAAGGCTTTACTGATGGGTTTTCTGCATTCTAACACTCCTATGGTGTACATGCAACCCTAGAAACCTTGGATCTATGTTTGACTAAGATACATGCAAATAATTATTTTTCCAAGGTTCTTATCCTAACTAGCATGGCATGGAGTACTTGAATCAAATAAAACTAGTAGAATTACTTACCTTGTAGTAGTAGTTGATTGCTTGGAGTTTGAGAGCCTAGCACCAATAATGTGGATGCCTCAAATGGAAGTCACAAATCACCACAAACTTGGAAACTTGAGAGAATAGTCACAAACTTCTTGAAATCGGTCCTCTTAGTTTACACACATCAACTAGTGTCATTTCAAGAACCAAAGCCTCCTTTATATAGTGTGGTGGATTAAGGTTACATCCATGTAAACCCTAATACCCATGTCTTTTCATTTCCATGAGATCCATGGGTTAAAGCTCCATGGAGTATCCATGGACTTTCCATGCAAGCCTAGCCCATTCCAAATAAGCATTAGCCCACACTATATAAATACAAGAGCCCATATTTAATTAGTCATACTTTTGATCTCTAAATTAATTCTAAATTAATTATAGATCAATACTAATTAAATAATATGATTTTATATTAATATATTAGGACTTATAATATATCAATAAATCATAACTTATACTATTCTCAAACGATTATCCATAAATTGTTCGGGTGAAGTGCAACCCAAATGGACCATGCCGGGTCAGGTCAAGTACATACCAAATATAGTTATGGACTTAGACACTATATCCAACAGTCTCCCACTTGGATAAGTCTAATAACTATAGTTGCAAGTATGACTTCAGGAACCGATCAGCAATCGTAGCTCTTTAAACTCTGTTGAACCATGAAGCGCCATTTTAGATAAGTGATCATATAATCCTCTGTTCTAGATATCAGCCGGACAAATACATGGAACATGGTCTTGCTTATTGTCCAGCATTTGTTTCCCGATTTCCGATTTGTTTGACATAGAACTTAACTGAACACATCAATTTAGTTCTGACCGGGCCCGGTACATAGGTCAAAACAAAATCATCGAGGGGCCCATATATCGCTTCTAATCCTAGAAGGAACAGATAAACTTCGACTCATATGTTTGCTCTACTACTTGTTGAATTACACACAAAAGCACGGTTTATAACATCGAGTTACCAATGCGTTTTCGTGCAATCAATGCATAACCAACTCATAGGCAACAAATCATATCTCTAGGTTTGAAGACTTATATGATATTACCGTCTCACGATCACTCGAGATAAATTCCATGAAGTGATACAAGTGAGCGTGGGTTGAATCCAATACTCAGAACTTATGAGCACTCATGAGTGCTATAGCCCCGCTTTGTCTAACATCTTAGACCTCTACAAGCCAACCCATGACAGTCTTGATTCATATCTACTTCCAACATATGGCCGACTGTGGAGAGTTTGAATAATATGATATAAACCATAACATAATTATTCTGGAAGTCAAAACATGCAAAAAGAAATAATAGTAAACGATTGACAAGAGATAGCAACACTTTACTCATAAATAACAGCTTTTATTTATCATCAAATGTCAATTACATTTTACAAATTTCAAGATTATCTAACTACTAAAACTAATATCATCCTTCAGCCCTATGCTCCGAGCATGCTGGAGATGCTTAGCCCGAGTCAGTCCCTTCGTGAGGGGATCTGCTGGGTTCTCATCCGATGATACCCTCTTTGCCACGAGGATTCCTTCTTCTATTCGATGTCTAATGAAGTGATATTTTCTGTCAATGTGTCTGGATCTCCCATGATCTCTTGGTTCATTGGCTAAGGCAACCGCACTATTGCTGTCATAGAAAATCTCCATTGGCTCCTTTATAGCTGGTACAACTCCAAGGTCTCCGATGAAGTTCTTTAGCCATATAGCCTCCTTTTCTGCCTCGCTTGCTGCTATATACTCTGATTCACAAGTGGAATCAGCCATTGTCTCCTGCTTGGAACTTTTCCAAGTAATTACTCCTCCGTTTAGAGTAAAGACCCAGCCCGACTGAGAGCGGAAATTATCCCTGTCAGTCTAAAAGCTAGCATCATTGTACCCTACAACTCTCAAGTCCTCACTGCCACCGAGGGTAAGGACCCAGTCCTTAGTCCTCCGTAGGTACTTGAGGATATTCTTTACCGCAGTCCAGTGTGCCTTGCCAGGGTTCCCCTGATACCTGCTAACCATGCTCAAAGCAAAGGCTACATCAGGTCGAGTACACGTCATAGCATACATGATCGATCCTACAGCTGAAGCATAAGGTATTCGACTCATTTCTGCTATCTCAGCCTCAGTACTAGGGCTTTGTGTCTTACTCAATTTGGCGTTACTCTGGATGGGTACCTCTCCTTTCTTGGAGTTATGCATGTTGAACCTTTTCAACACTTTGTCCACATAGGTGCTTAGACTAAGTCCAATTAGTCTTTTACTCCTATTTCTCAAAATCCTTATCCCTAGGATATAGGCAGCTTCTCCAAGGTCCTTCATAGCGAAACACTTCCCAAGCCAGGACTTTACTTCCTGCAGGGTTGGGATGTCATTTCCTATGAGTAGTATGTCATCCACATACAATACCAAAAAGCTGACTATACTCCCACTAGCCTTGATATAGACACAAGATTCATCTTCACTCCTTGAAAAGCCAAACTCTTTGACTTTCTCATCAAAGCAAAGATTCCATCTGCGAGGTGCCTGTTTTAATCCATAAATGGATTTCTCGAGCTTACACACTCTACTAGGGTACTCTGTACTGACAAAACCCTCTGGCTGAACCATGTAAACATCTTCAGCCAACTTTCCATTAAGGAAAGCGGTTTTGACATCCATTTGCCATATTTCATAATCATGAAATACAGCAATGGCTAACAGAACCCTAATAGACTTAATCTTGGCCACTGGTGAAAAGGTCTCATCATAATCAACTCCCGGAGTTTGAGAATAACCCTTTGCAACCAGTCGTGCCTTATAAGTGTGTACATTACCATCCATGTCGGTCTTCTTCTTGAAGATCCATTTGCACCCAACTATCTTACGATCTGGTACATTGTCAACCAAGTTCCAAACTTGATTGTCATACATGGACTGTATCTCGCTATCCATAGCCTCTTTCCATTTAGCAGCCTCAGGGCCTGCCATGGCTTCCGTGTAGCTGTTAGGCTCATCCAGATTTGTCAGTGTGTTATCACTGATAAGTGTCTCACCTTCTGCAGTAATATGGAAACCATAATAATGCTCAGGTGCAGTCCTAACTCTGGTGGAACGCCTCAGAGGTACAGATTCTTCAGTCTGCTCAACAGGAGTTTCCTCCTCAGGTTGAGTGCTAGGGTTTGAGGTTCCTTCACCACTTGACTCTTGAATTTCCTCAAGGTCAATTTGCCTCCCACTGTCTCCTTGGCTCATGAGTTATCTCTCTCGAAAGAATCCTCTTCTTGCTACAAAGACCACATTATCACTGGGTCTGTAGAAGATGTAACCAAAGGATTTCTGTGGGTAGCCGATGAAAATACACCTTTCACTTCAGGGTTCGAGCTTATCGTGAGTCTCGCGTCTCACGAAAGCCTCGCAACCCCAAATCTTGATGTGGTCTAGATTGGGAACTTTTCCAGTCCACAACTCGTGAGGTGTTTTGGCAACCTTCTTTGTAGGGACTAGATTAAGGATATGGGCGGCAGTCTCTAAGGCATACCCCCAAAATGAGATTGGTCGCGAAGCTCGACTCATCATGGAACGAACCATGTCCAACAAGGTCCGATTGCGCCTCTCAGCTACACCATTCAACTGTGGTGTCCTAGGAGGTGTCATTTGTGAGACAATCCCACATTCCTTAAGATGGTCAAGCAACTCAGTACTAAGATACTCACCACCACGATCAAGATCGAAGCATCTTAATGTTCCTGCCCAACTGATTCTCCACTTCTTGCTTAAACTCTTTGAATTTCTCAAAGGTTTCTGACTTATGCTTGATTAGGTAGACATATCCATATCTACTAAAATCATCAGTAAAAGTCACATAGAACCGATTAGCATCTCTTGTGGCGGTTCTGAAGGGTCCACACACATCCGTGTGTATGAGGTCCAACAAACCTTCACCCCTAGCACAAGTGCCAGTAAAAGGTGACTTTGTCATTTTACCAAGCAAACAAGATTCACAACTATCATCTGACTTTAGGTCAAATGACTCCAAGACTCCATCCTTTTGGAGTTTGCCTATGCGTTTCTTGCTTACATGTCCAAGACGACAATGCCATAAGGATGCTTTATCTAAGCTAGTGGAAGAGTTAATACACAATACATTATTTCCTAGATTATCTACAACAGATACAATTTCATACACGCCATCACAAGGTAATGCTTTAAAATAAAGAACATTATTAAAGAAAGCATCAATACTACCATTATTATTATCAAAATAAAAGGTAAAACCTTGTTTATACAATGCATGAAAGGAAATAACATTTCTTGCCATTTCTGGCGAATAATAACATTTATTCAAATCTAATGTAAACCCACTATTTAGCACTAAGGAATAAACTCCTATCTTGGTGACAGGTGAAGCTTTCCTGTTTCCCATGATCAAGTTTATCTTTCCCTGCTCCACATTCTCACTTCTTTTTAGTCCCTGCAAATCACAACATATGTGAATACCACAACCTGTATCAAGGACCCAAGACTTAGAATGAGGTGAGTTATTAGACAATATAGTGTATATACCTGCATGGTTGGGTTTTACTTTCCCATCCTTCAAATCTTGCTGGTACTTTGGGCAGTTTCGCTTCCAGTGTGACTTTTCATGGCAATAGAAGCATTCAGCCTCATTAGGGTTAGCAGAAGGAGTGACAAAACCTTTATTGGTTTTGCTTGAAGAGGAGCCTTCAAGGGTCTTACCCTTGGTACCCTTTGAAGGGTTCTTTCTCTTCTACCCTTTGCCATGCCCGATTGCCAAAACATTGACCACAATTGGAGTAGGAGTAGGAGTAGTAACAACCGACTTACCCTTTAGACCACTTTCGGCGGTCTTCAAGAGTCCTTGAAGTTTGCTGAGGGTGACTTCTTCCTTGTTCTTGTGATATGTCATGCGGAATTGATCATAACACGATGGCAAGGAGTGCAAAATGATGTCTATTGCTAACTCCTCAGGGAAGTTCACATTCAGCTTCAGTAAACGGTCCACATACCTTTGCATTTTCTGCATGTGGCCCGTGATGGGTTCACCATCCTTCATTCGGGTTGTTATCATGGAGGAGATTATTTCATATCGCTCTTGACGAGCACTTTGATGGTAGCGGTCCATCAAGTCCTGGTGCATCTCAAAAGGATAATAGTCCTCATATGACTTTTGGAGCTCGGCTGTCATGGTGGCCATCATGATGCATGCCACTTTTGTAGCATCTCTTTCATGTACCTCATATTCAGCAAGCTCTTCAGGAGTAGCAGTTGGCTCGGGTACCTTCAGCTCCTTGTCGAGAACATATTCTTTGTTCTCATACCGAGTGACCATCCTGATGTTTCTGATCCAATCTGTAAAGTTGGACCCATCAAAGATGACTCTCCCACAAAGATTCATGAGAGAGAAGGAGCTAGTAGAGTTTGAGCCAGAAGCATTGTTATTGGAAGACATCTGAAAAGAAGAGGTAATAGATTAGATTAGATATAGAGATAGTCCTTAACAAAACACCCAGATGTAATATTAAGGCTAGGACCCAACACAATATTTTATAACTTAGAAGAGGGATGCCGTAATCTAAGCTATAAGATATTTGAAGGTAGGTGAATGACGATTCACCAATTTCCACCATGAAAAACGAAATATTTAATTAGGTTTTAATTGGTTTAGAAACTCCTAGATTCTTTGAGATTCATTGAACTTTCTTCAATGGCATGTTTTAATCTCGAGTGTGCCCTTCAAGTTTTGTGACTGGGATGCCGAGGATTACAAAACAAGGTGTGAAGTAACCATGCAAATTACTTGGTACCCTTAATGTATTACCCCTCAATCGATGTGCCGGTTAACCACACACGCGCCATCGATACTATGATAAACATTAAGTCACCCTTTACCTACCTTGTTAAGTTCAAGTTAGTCTGCCGGTTAACCACACACGCTCCACTAACGACTTAAACAAAGTGTAAAGTGTAATTTCATGGATTAGCACCTTATTCACATTTTCCTAAAATAACTAAGATTGGGAATTCAATAAAGTTTAGTTACTTTAGTATTATCATTATACTTTTAATGAGAATTTATAAGTCCTTGTCCTACCCGTTCGGCTAACGACCCTCCACCGATCAAGGAAGCGGTGGGTGAGAGTGGACACCCATTAAGTTGCCATTTTATAGGCAACAACCTTATACCCCCCTTATAGACCGGCTTCGTGAATGAGGCGTACTAGCGGTAAGACGACTTGATCTTATACATATATAAATATTATTAAACTTATAATATTATAAAGTATAAGGGTTGAACTTTAACTTTTAAAATTCTAGGGGTTGGAACTAAAGTTTTTAATATGACTTTACATGTTCCAAAACTTGTGGGCAAGTTTTGTAAACTTTCAAAACTTTTCATTTCTCATAACTTATGAGTTAATGGTTATTAAAAATGAAGACTCTTCATTTTTTGTAACCTATGTGTTCTTTTAATGGTTATTTATAAATGTGACTTTTGGTTATCCATAACTTAAGAACTAGTTATGGACTCCATTAAAACACATAAAGATCAATAATTAATCTAATCAATTATTAGCACATAATTTCTATGATCTTCTAAACTCATATGTTTATGAATGTTCATATAAAAAATTTCAAGAATCGTAAGAACATATACAAAACTTGAAATTTTGATACGAGCTTTTGAACAAAACTTCGATTTTCAAGTTTTTTTTTTTTTTTTTTTTTTTTTTTTTTTTTTGCATTAAGTATCAAATAAACAAACCTGGCTCTGATACCACTGATGGGTTTTCTGCATTCTAACACTCCTATGGTGTACATGCAACCCTAGAAACCTTGGATCTATGTTTGACTAAGATACATGCAAATAATTATTTTTCCAAGGTTCTTATCCTAACTAGCATGGCTTGGAGTACTTGAATCAAATAAAACTAGTAGAATTACTTACCTTGTAGTAGTAGTTGATTGCTTGGAGTTTGAGAGCCTAGCACCAATAATGTGGATGCCTCAAATGGAAGTCACAAATCACCACAAACTTGGAAACTTGAGAGAATAGTCACAAACTTCTTGAAATCGGTCCTCTTAGTTTACACACATCAACTAGTGTCATTTCAAGAACCAAAGCCTCCTTTATATAGTGTGGTGGATTAGGGTTACATCCATGTAAACCCTAATACCCATGTCTTTTCATTTCCATGAGATCCATGGGTTAAAGCTCCATGGAGTATCCATGGACTTTCCATGCAAGCCTAGCCCATTCCAAATAAGCATTAGCCCACACTATATAAATACAAGAGCCCATATTTAATTAGTCATACTTTTGATCTCTAAATTAATTCTAAATTAATTATAGATCAATACTAATTAAATAATATGATTTTATATTAATATATTAGGACTTATAATATATCAATAAATCATAACTTATACTATTCTCAAACGATTATCCATAAATTGTTCGGGTGAAGTGCAACCCAAATGGACCATGCCGGGTCGGGTCAAGTACATACCAAATATAGTTATGGACTTAGACACTATATCCAACAGTCTCCCACTTGGATAAGTCTAATAACTATAGTTGCAAGTATGACTTCAGGAACCGATCAGCAATCGTAGCTCTTTAAACTCTGTTGAACTATGAAGCGCCATTTTAGATAAGTGATCATATAATCCTCTGTTCTAGATATCAGTCGGACAAATACATGGAACATGGTCTTGCTTATTGTCCAGCATTTGTTTCCCGATTTCCGATTTGTTTGACATAGAACTTAACTGAACACATCAATTTAGTTCTGACCGGGCCCGGTACATAGGTCAAAACAAAATCATCGAGGGGCCCATATATCGCTTCTAATCCTAGAAGGAACAGATAAACTTCGACTCATATGTTTGCTCTACTACTTGTTGAATTACACACAAAAGCACGGTTTATAACATCGAGTTACCAATGCGTTTTCGTGCAATCAATGCATAACCAACTCATAGGCAACAAATAATATCTCTAGGTTTGAAGACTTATATGATATTACCGTCTGACGATCACTCGAGATAAATTCCATGAAGTGATACAAGTGAGCGTGGGTTGAATCCAATACTCAGAACTTATGAGCACTCATGAGTGCTGTAGCCCCGCTTTGTCTAACATCTTAGACCTCTACAAGCCAACCCATGACAGTCTTGATTCATATCTACTTCCAACATATGGCCGACTGTGGAGAGTTTGAATAATATGATATAAACCATAACATAATTATTCTGGAAGTCAAAACATGCAAAAAGAAATAATAGTAAACGATTGACAAGAGATAGCAACACTTTACTCATAAATAACAGCTTTTATTTATCATCAAATGTCAATTACATTTTACAAATTTCAAGATTATCCAACTACTAAAACTAATATCATCCTTCAGCCCTATGCTCCGAGCATGCTGGAGATGCTTAGCCCGAGTCAGTCCCTTCGTGAGGGGATCTGCTGGGTTCTCATCCGATGATACCCTCTTTGCCACGAGGATTCCTTCTTCTATTCGATGTCTAATGAAGTGATATTTTCTGTCAATGTGTCTGGATCTCCCATGATCTCTTGGTTCATTGGCTAAGGCAACCGCACTATTGCTGTCATAGAAAATCTCCATTGGCTTCTTTATAGCTGGTACAACTCCAAGGTCTCCGATGAAGTTCTTTAGCCATATAGCCTCCTTTTCTGCCTCGCTTGCTGCTATATACTCTGATTCACAAGTGGAATCAGCCACTGTCTCCTGCTTGGAACTTTTCCAAGTAATTACTCCTCCGTTTAGAGTAAAGACCCAGCCCGACTGAGAGCGGAAATTATCCCTGTCAGTCTAAAAGCTAGCATCATTGTACCCTACAACTCTCAAGTCCTCACTGCCACCGAGGGTAAGGACCCAGTCCTTAGTCCTCCGTAGGTACTTGAGGATATTCTTTACCGCAGTCCAGTGTGCCTTGCCAGGGTTCCCCTGATACCTGCTAACCATGCTCAAAGCAAAGGCTACATCAGGTCGAGTACACGTCATAGCATATATGATCGATCCTACAGCTGAAGCATAAGGTATTCGACTCATTTCTGCTATCTCAGCCTCAGTACTAGGGCTTTGTGTCTTACTCAATTTGGCGTTACTCTGGATGGGTAACTCTCCTTTCTTGGAGTTATGCATGTTGAACCTTTTCAACACTTTGTCCACATAGGTGCTTTGACTAAGTCCAATTAGTCTTTTACTCATGTTTCTCAAAATCCTTATCCCTAGGATATAGGCAGCTTCTGCAAGGTCCTTCATAGCGAAACACTTCCCAAACGATTATCCATAAATTGTTCGGGTGAAGTGCAACCCAAATGGACCATGCCGGGTCGGGTCAAGTACATACCAAATATAGTTATGGACTTAGACACTATATCCAACATTTACTCCCAAGGATCTTCAACCGAAAACACCTTCCTCTCAACTATCATCTTTTTCCTTTGAATCTACATAAGATATTGCTAAAGATCTTCAAGTATTCTTCATCCTTCAAGATCCTTGGGCCGTAAACTCAAGAATATCAAGTGTTCTTGGGCAGTGAACCCTTGCATCCCCTTCAGTTGTCAAGAACATCAAGCCATGAACTCAAGATCATTAAGATCTTTGGGCCGTGAACACTTGCATCTTCATCATTTCACCAAGAACACATACTAGAGTGTGGGTCGTGAACTCCTTTCAGCCTTCCCTTTTCGACTCTAGCACCCTCTTTTGTAAGTTAAGCTTGCAAATCAATCCGTTTCCTTGCTATATTTATGATTATGATCACTAAATGCATACATATATATGTCTTAATATGCTAAATAGGACTCATTTGTGCTTCGGGACTTCACCTGTGAAACTTATCTTCCTATATCGAATCTCCAATTGAATCACCCACATAAGGTGAGTTCATACTCCTACAAATTACAGTTTTAAATGCTTTTTAGGGGGGAATACAAGTAGAACACAATATAATTGTGTTAAACACTTACATGTGAAAACGTCAAACAAAAGGATTTCTTATACTCAAACACTTGTTAAAACCATTTTAAAACTATTCTTAGATTTCTGTTTTTATCAAAATCACATTCGTGTATCTATTTATGTATAAGTATGCTTTAACGGACTTAGGACTATTGCTAAATACTTTGACTCATGTTCCTTGTTTGGTTGTGGGGTTAGGGTAGGATCACTAGTCCGACTGTCGGCTAAATCATAGTTATACTTGCTAAATATATACATGAATATTTAAATCCCCATTTTAAGGAACATACTTAACTCAGTTGCTTATGTTGAACAATTGAGTCTTTTCTACAAATCCGTAACAGTTCAAACAAACATACTAGTAAACTATAATATGTATAGTTTAGAGGATCACTACACACTATTTCTAGATCAGAGAAACATACATGAGTCAATACATACACACTATTTCTAGATCAGAGAAACATACATGAGTCAATACATACATACTATAAGAAGAATAAGAAGGAACATACATACTATAACAAGAACATATAACTAAAATGTGAGATACTATTTCATGATATAGCAATATACTTGCTATGTCACGTTTTGTAACTAGAGTCTCCTGGAGGGAGAGCGTGAGTTTGTGTATAGATCTATACGAGATTGACCATCCCACGCCTTGCTGCTAGCTACAGTGGGACCTGCAGGTCTACGGGTGACAAATGTCATACCATTTTCGACGCCTGAAGAACGTCGTGTTTTATACTAGTTAATCAAGCATGGTTATAACCTAATCACATTTAACCTAAGTTAACCATTTTGGTTACAAGGTAGTTAATGCATCAGTAGCTTATCTTAAAAATATGGAAAACTTGCATTTTATACTAATTCAAGCACACACATATATTTTTACAAGAGAACAAACATACAAACCAGTCGGGTCTTGGGTAGAAGACTACATTTCACTTTTAGAAGAAAATATAGGATTTTTTGGGAAGAATACAGACATTTTACAAAACAAACACAAACATTTTCATGAAACAAACACAAACCTTTGGCATTAAATACTTATGAACTCACCAAATTAAATGTTGATACTCTCTTTGAAAATAACTTGTATTCTCAGGGAACCAGTAGACAGGTACACTGGACCAGGTTTTTGAGAAGACGGAGCATGTTCAAGACTCGTCTTTTATTTTGATATTTACATTTTTGGTGTCATACAACTATACTCAGAACACACATGTATTAACTATTCTATTAATGCAATGGATGTTGTTGCTTGTTTTACTATTATGCATTGTTATGATACTGTACATGACGTCCTCCGCCACCGAATGTTTCCGCCATCTCGGTTTGGGGGTGTGACAGATAAAGTTTCTAACTTTACCCTCTAGAACCACTCTGAATTCTGTAAGCCCTAATCAAAGGTTGGAAAGCTCAAAAGCTTTGCCATGTGGTCCAAGACTCTAGGGATCTGGAATCCCTCCTTTCCAGAAGAGTTTCTAGTCCTCAAAACGTTCCAAAGATGGAGGCTTTATGTACATGCATGTCCAATGCATGTCTTTAAGTCAAAATGGCCAAAAAGGGGAAATATACTCTAAAAACCCTTACATGGCATCCTTGCTTGACCAAAATCTAGATCTAGCTTACATTGGGACCATTTTGCCCTGGAGATTCATAAAGTTGCAAACTTTATGAACCCCATGCATGCAATCAACAAGAATGATAAGAAATGAAGAGTAAACTCAAGATCTATCTATATTCTAAGATAAAAATCGAATCTTGAAGACTTACAACAGTCCACAAGATGGTCAAGCTCAAGAGTGAGGGCTTGGTTTGCTGGATCTTCTCTTTCTCCTCACTATCTGCTTCTTCTTAAGCTCCACAAGTCACTCTAGCTCACAAAATGTGAGAGAATGGGGATTAGGGTTTAGCACAGACGTTCTTAGGGTTTGGAGGCTGATGGAAGGTCAGCCTCAAGGTTCTTAAGAAGATTATATAGGGTGCAAACTCTAAAATTAGGGTTTTTTCCTTTACAACACCTACTCGTCGAGTTGGGCCTTCCAACTTGTCGAGTAGGTCTTAGATCCCGCATCCTCAAAATGTTCTCTACTCGATGATTCGGAGCTCCCCAACTCGTCGAGTCCCAGCACCAAAACCCTAAAACTTAGAAAATTAAATAATACCTGGAACAGGTGTTACATTGTGATTTACTCTGTTATGATATGACGATTGATACATTTGTTTTATTTGGATTTTTATGATGATGTTTTTGGGATATTAGTTTTATTAATTTAAAAATTAAATTTTTGGGTCTTATTTTTGGGACGTTACACAACTACAGCAGGTCGCCACGCAATGGCCACTAAATGACAAACCAAGCAAGTCTCAGCCCAACCGCCACGTCGTGGAGACCTAGGCCACGCCGTGGGCACTAGGATCCCAACAGCTTAATGGATTAAGTCGATTTTCTTGATCTTAAGGGCTCCAAAGCCCATTTCAAGTCCATTCTAAGATCCAAGTGGATAAAGTTTCCAACTTTATCCCTTTAGACTCTCTAAGGGATAGAAATCCCATTTTTAGATCTAAATAGGGCAAAAACATAACTTGGTTTAGCCCATTAAGCACTTTCTCTTGAAGACTACTAGATCCCCATTTCCAGAACGTTTCTAGCATCAAATAACAACATTAAAATCCTTACTTTCTAGACATGCATGTACAATACATGTCTTGGACTCTATTATGTCAAAATAAGGGTTTTTGGCCAAATCTTCCATGCATGATGCTAAAACTCAATATTATTCCAGATCCAAATAATCAAAGGCCCAAAATGACCTGGAGATTCATAAAGTTACAAACTTTATGAGATCTCACCACCCAATAATCAAGGACATGAAGATTAAGGCATAGAAACCTAGATCTATGCACAACAAACCAAAAATCTTGGAACTTGGGGACTTAAAAGAGTCCAGAAGATGCACATTAAGATGGTGAGAACAGTTGCTTGTTGAATCCAAGTCTAAAAGTCACCTCCTTCTTCTTCTAATCCCCCAAAAATCAACACAAAAATCTTAGAGAGAAAAAAATAGAGATTAGGGTTTGCTTGGACGCTGAGTGAGTGTGATGGAGGTTGAGGGTGAGCAAACCTAGTCATCACATTCCCTTAAATAGGGTGCAAACCCCAAATATTAAGGTTTCTCATTAAACAACTGTCACGTCGTGGCCATAGGCTACCACACTGTGGCAGTCATTTCAAACCCGCGATACATCGACCATCACCACGGCGTGGGATGCCTTCACCACGACGTGCTACCGCCCAAAATCCAGAATACATTAAATTTAAATACCTCCAAGAATATAGATGCTACAATCAGGTACCTCGAACACTTATGTTCAGTGTAGATAGTGCCTCCAAATCTTGAGGGAAAAAACCATGGCACCCAACTCCAAATCATGTGTAGGGTAATTCGCCTCATGAGGCTTCAACTGCCTCGAAACGTAAGCAATCACATGTCCTCTCTGCATGAGGACAACTCCCAAACCCGAGATAAATGTATCACAATAAACCACAAAATCATCCATTCCCTTGGGAAGCATGAGAATCGGGGCCTCACATAACTTCTATCTCAGCATCTCAAAAGCCAACTACTGATCAGACCCCCACCAAAAAGTAACATTCTTCTTCGTCAAACGGGTCAATGACACTACAATCTTGGAGAAATCCTGGATAAATCTCTGATAATACCCTGCGAGACCCAAGAAGCTCCGAATCCTAGATGGATTTCTTGGAACCTCTCATCGCATCATTGCCTCGATCTTGGCTGGGTCGACCAATATACCCTTCTGGTTGAGGATGTGCCCCAAGAACTGCACCTCGCACAACCAGAACTCACATTTTTAGAATTTGGCATATTGCCTCTCCCTCCTCAAGGTCTCCAATATCTCTCTCAAGTTTTCCTCGTGTTGCTCTTTGGTCTTGGAGTAAACCAGGATATCATCTATGAATATTATCACTGACTAGTCCAACATCGGCCTGCAAACCCATTCATGAGATCCATGAATGATACTGGTGCATTGGTGAGCGCGAATGGCATTACCACGAACTTGTAATGACCATATCAAGTCCTGAAGGCCATCTTCTGCACATCCACGTCTCTGGCCCTCATCTGATGGTAACCTGATCGCAAATCAATCTTGGAGAACCAAGATGCACCCTAAATCTAGTCAAATAAATCGTCGATCCTCGGGAGTAGGTAACGGTTCTTCACCATTAGCTTATTCAACTTCCGGTAGTCAATGCACATCATGTGTGAATCAAATTTCTTCTTCACGAACAGGATCTGTTCTCCCCAAGGTGAGCTACTCGGCCGAATAAATCCCTTGTCTAGCAGCTCCTGAAGCTGTGTAGACAACTCCTGCATCTCTAGTGGTGCCAAGAGATACGATGCCTTGGCTATTGGAGCCACACTAGGAACTAGATCAATCCGGAACTCGACTTGCCTCTCGGGAGGCACTTCTGGCAATTCCTCAGGAAACACATTGGGAATTCCCGAACAATGTGCACCTCACTCAATGTCATCGTGCCCTCAACTCGAGTATCCACCAGGTAAGCTAGGAACCCAGCACAAGCCTGTTAAAGGTATCTCCTGTTGCTTACAGTTGAACAGAGAGTAGGCCCGTGCAAAGCTCTCTCGCCAGGAATAACCAATTCTCCCCCACTTGGGGTTCGAACTCTCACTAACTGGCGCTCAGAGTTGATCATGGTCCCATTGGGACCCAACCACTCCATCCTGATAATAACTTTCAACCCTCATAGAGGAATCGGTACCAAATCAATAGAGTATCCCTCACTGAACAGAATCAGGACGTACCCACGATGAACCCTCAAAGCACTCACATAATTTTCATCTGCAATCTCAACCTCCAATTGGTAATCTGGAATCCCAGGAGCATCACAAAACTTCTTGCTATACGCAATAGATACAAAGGATCGGGTAGCACACGAATCAAACAGAACATGAGCATTCATACCATTAACTAGGAAAGTCCTTATACATGATCAGATACAATATACACATAAATAAGAAAAATAATAAAAGACATAATGGGACTGCATAACGGTAACTGAAGGGTTTTGAGCACTATAACAACCTTATGGTGCACATACAACCCTAGATGCTATGGATCTAAGTTTTCTCTAGTTATACATGCAAACAATTTTTCCTAAAGCATGAAGCCTAATCTAGCATACAACATGACATATGAATTATAAAACTAGTTATAGAATTACCTCTTGTTGTAGCTTGATGTGTTTGGCCTTTAAGAACTTAGCACCCCAAGTGTGATGCCTCAAATGGTTCACAAAACACCACCAACAATTTGGAGAACTTGAGAGAGATTACTTAGCACTCAAAATTGGCTCTATGAACTCTAAGAACACAAGGGTAACCGATTTTAGGCCATAGGGGTCATATATATAGTGTAGGAATCCAAGGGTCATGGGTAAACCCTAATCCATACACTTGGGCTTGAAATGGACTAACACATTATGGATTCTTACATAAGCTTAGCCCATAACTAATCCACCATGGATTATTAGCCCAACATATATATATATATATATATATATATATATATATATATATATATATATATATATATATATATATATATATCATTGATTTACATAATCAGCCCTTGTATATTTAATTAGTCTCTTTTGGTCACTAAATTAATTCCAAATTAATTCTTGACCAATACTAATTAAATAATGTGATTCCTCTATTAATATATTATACTTATAATATATTAATGAATAATAGATAACCTCCTTCTCAAATGTTCATCATATCAGATTGTTTTGGTGAATGCAATCCAAAATGGACCATGCTACTCTCGGGTCAAGTACATACCAATTATAGTTATGGACTTAGACACCTTATCCAATAGTCTCCCACTTGGATAAGTCTAATAACTATAGCTGCAAGTACGACTTCAGGAACCGACTAGCAATCGTAGCTCTTAAAAGCCGCTGTCGAACTCTGACGCGCCATTTTAGATAAGGGATCATATAATCCTCTGTTCTTCAAGATATCAGCTGGACAAATACATGGAACAATGTCATACTTATTATCCAGCAGATTGTTTCCCGATTTCCGATTTGTTTGAACTAGAACTTAATCGAACACATCAATTGAGTTCTGACCGGGCCCGACACATAAGTCAAAACAAAATCATCGAGGGGCCCAAGATATCGCTTTTAATCCTCCAAGGATCAAAAGGAACATATAAACTTCGACTCATATGCTTGTACTAACTACTTGTTAAATCATACACAATAGCACATTTTATAGCATCAAATTATTGATGCGGTTTCGCACTATCAATGTACAACCAACTCACAGTCAACAACTCATATCTCTTGGTTTGAAGACTATATGATATTATCGTCTCACAATCACTCGTGATAAATTCCATGAAGTGAGTCAAGTGAGTGTGGGTTTAATCCAATACTCAAACCTTATAAGCACTCATGAATGTTGTAGCAAACTTTGCTATGCCTAAACACTTTAGACAATCTACAATCCAAATTCATGACAGTCTTGCCTCAATACCTACTTACAAAATATGATCGACTGTGGATAGTTTGAATAATTTAATTATTCTGGAAGTTAAAACATGCAAAATGAAACAATAGTAAACAATTGACACAACATACTAACTTTACTTAATAAAACAACTTTTATTTAATCATCAAATGTCAATTAAATTTTAACTATTACAAGTTTCTAAACAGCTATCTAATCATTGAAACTAATATCGTCCTTCATCCCAATGCTCCTCGCATGCTGCAAGTGCTTAACCCTACTCAGTCCCTTCGTAAGGGGATCTGTTGGGTTCTCCTCTGACGATACCCCCTTTGCTACGACGAGTCCTTCTTCTATTCGGTGTCTTATGAAGCGATATTTTCTGTCGATGTGCCTGGATCTTCCATGATCCCTTGGTTCCTTGGCTAAGGCGACCACACTCTCGTTGTCACAGAAAATTTCCATAGGCTCCTTTATAGTTGGTACAACCCCAAGGTCTTCGATGAAGTTCTTCAGCCATATCGCCTCCTTCGCCGCTTTGCTAGCTGCTATGTGCTCTGGTTCATACGTTTAATCAGCTACAGTTACCTGTTTGGAACTTTTCCAAGTTATTGCTCCTCCATTCAGGGTAAATACTCAGCCCGACTAAGAGCGGAAATTATCTCTGTCGGTCTGAAAGATGGCGTCACTATACCCTTTCACTCTCAAGTCATCACTCCCGCCGAGGGTAAGGACCCATTCCTTAGTCCTTCGCAGGTACTTAAGAATGTTCTTTACCGCAGTCCAGTGAGCCTTACCAGGATTCCCTTGATATCTGCTGACCATGCTCAAAGCAAAGGCCACATTAGGGCGAGTACAAGTCATAGCATACATGATCGAGCCAACTGCGGAAGTATATGGTACTTGAATCGTTTCTGCTATCTCAGCCTCTGTACTCGGACTCTGAGTCTAACTCAGTTTGGTATTGTTTTGGATAGGTAAGTCATCTTTCTTGGAATCCTCCATGTTAAACCTTTTCAACACCTTATCCAAGTAGGTACTTTGACTAAGTCTAATTAGTCTTTTACTCCTGTTTCTCAATATCCTTATCCCAAGAATATAAGTAGCTTCTCCAAGGTCCTTCATAGCAAAACACTTCCCAAGCCAGGACTTAACCTCCTGCAAGGTTGGGATGTCGTTTCCTGTGAGAAGTATGGCATCCACATACAACACTAGAAAGCTAACTATGCTCCCACTAGCTTTGACATATACACAGGACTCTTCCTCGCTTCTCGAAAATCCAAACTCTTTGACTTTCTCATCGAAACAAAGATTCCATCTGTAAGATGCTTGTTTCAATCCATAAATGGATTTCTCAAGCTTACACACTGTATTAGGGTACTTTGCATTGAAAATATCCTCTGGATGACTCATGTAAACATCTTCAACCAACTTTCCATTAAGGAAAGTGGTTTTGACATTCATTTGCCATATTTCATAGTCATGAAATGCAGCTATGGCTAGCATAACCCTTATAGATTTAATCTTCGCTACTGGTGAGAAGGTATCATCATAGTCAACTCTAGGAGTTTGAGTAAAGCCCTTCGCAACCAATCGCGCCTTATATGTGTGTACTTTCCCATCCATGGTGGTATTCTTCTTGAAGATCCATTTGCACCCAACTTTCTGACGACCTGGTACATTGTCAACCAAGTTCCAAACTTGATTGTCATACATGGACTAAATCTCGCTGTCCATAGCCTCTTTCCATTTTGCAGACTCGGGGCCTTCCATGGTTTCCTTGTAGTTGTTAGGTTCATCCAAATTTACCAGTATGCTATCACTGATAAATGTATCACCCTCAAATGTTATATGGAAACCATATAACATAGGTGGAACACTAACTCTACTGGAACGCCTCATAGGTACGAATTCTTCAATTGGTTCAACTGGAGTTTCCTCGTCAGGTTGAGCGCTAGTGTTTGAGTTTCCTTCATCACTTAACTCTTGAAGCTCTTCAAGGTCAATTTGCCTCCCACTGTCCTCTTGGCATATGAGTTCTCTCTCGTGAAAGACTCCTCTCCTCGCAACGAAGACAACATTGTCATTGGTGTTGGACTAATGTCTAAGTCCATAACTATAATTGGTAAGACTTGACCCGACCTGGCATGGTCCATTTGGGTTGCATGGCATCATGCATTTGGATAGACTATAATGAGAGAAATAACACTTAAGGTTGGTTAATATATTATAAGTTCTAATATATTAATAAGGTTATTTAATTAGTATTGATCAAGAATTAATTTGGAATTAATTAAGTGATCAAAAGGAGACTAATTAAATATATGGGTTGATTGTGTAAATCATTCATTCTTATATATGTGGGCTTGTGATCCAAGATTCCTTATGTTGGACTAAGTCCATGGGGTGACCCATGGATACTCCATGGATGTTAAAATCCATGGAGCATAAGGAATGGGTAAAGTTATGAGTTACATGGTGTAACCCTAATAGCCACCATATAAAAGAATCCCATGGCTCAAGAAATCGTGCATTAATGTGTGAGTGTGAGGGCTAGACGATTTCAAGGAGTGTTCAAGTTTCTCTCAAGTTATTCCAAGTGTATTTGGTGTTGTGTGAACCATTTGAGGTGTCACACTTGGGGCACTAGGCACTCAAGCTTCATGAAGACATTCTACATCAAAGAGGTATGTATTCTATCTTGTTATATTTATTATTTTGTATGCTAGATTAGGATAATACCTTGGATGTTCATAATTGTATGTATAATAGAGAAAACATAGATCCAAGGTATTTAGGGTTGCATGTACACTTAGGAGTGTTAGAATGCTCATAACCCAACAGTGGTATCAGAGCCTAGGCTTGTTTTCTTGTTATACTTGCAAAAGTAGCTGAAAAATCGAGTTGGATGCATATATTCGATTGTTTTGGCTGGAATTGGACTAGGAACATTACCCTAAGATGTTTTTGGACTTATAAACTTGTTTTTGATGTGGTAATGTTCATGCTAATCCAATTTCTAAGATAATTGTCATAATTTCAAGATTTGTATTAGTTTGTATGTTCATGCTAATTTCTTGAAGATTGATGATTTGAATTATCTTGTTCATATGAGTTTATTAGATTAATAGAAAAGTTAATTGATTATGTGTTTTCAATCCATTTTAATCTAAGAGTTGATTCTAAAATGTGTTTTTGTAACTTGTCCTCAAGTTATATGAAAAGTCACATTTAAGTTTCATAAAACTCATAAAAAGTTGGCAATGGTTACAAAAATGAAGAGTCTTGTCCTCATTAAATGGTTTTATGACTCCATAACTTGTCCTCAAGTTATGGAGGTTCAAGAGTCACTTCATTAAATGATAAAATGTGTAACCTTAATTAGTTCCATAAGTTACAAAAATAAAGAAAAGTTACATTGTTTTATTAGTTTAAAGTCTTCCATAACTTGTCCTCAAGTTATGGAACTTGAAGAGTTTTTTTTTAATTAAAACTACTTTAAACACATAAGTTATGGAATTAATTAGTTTTGAATATTTTCAAAACTTGCCCTCAAGTTTTGGAATTTGTAAAGTTTTCCCCATGAATACTTTAATTCCAAGTTAGCCCTTAGAATTTTAAAAGTTAAAATTCAACCCTTATACTTTATAGTATTATAAGTTAATAATAAATATATGTATAAGAGCAAGTCAGTCTTACCGTTAGTAGGCCTCATTCACGAAGCCGGTCTATAAGGGGGGTATAAGGTTACTGCCTATAAAATGGCAGTTTAATGGGTGTCCACTCTCACCCACCGCTTCCTTGACTGGTGGAGGGTCGTTAGCCGAACGGGTAGGACAAGGACTATAATTCTCCCTTCATTAAAAGTATTAATGATAAATACTAAGTAACTAAACACTTATAAATTCCCAATCTTAGTTACTTAGGAAAATGTGAATAAGGTGCTAATCCATGAAATTACACTTTGCACTTTGTTTAAGCTGTTAGTGGAGCGTGTGTGGTTAACCGACACACTAACCTGGACTTAACAAGGTAGGCAAAGGGTAACTTAATGTTTATCATAGTATCGTTGGAGCGTGTGTGGTTAACCGGCACATCGATTGAGGGGTAAATATTAAGGGTACCAAGTATATTTGCATGGTTACTTCACACCTTGTTTTGTGATCCTCGGCATCCCAGTCACAAAACCTGAAGGGCACACTCGAGATTGAAACATGCCATTGAAAAGTTCAATGAATCTCAAAAGAATCTAGGAGTTTCAAAACCAATTAAAACCTAATAATACATTTCGTTTATCTTGGTGGAAATTGGTGAATCGTCATTCACCTACCTTCAAATATTTTATAGCTTGGATTACGGCATCCCCCTTCCAAGTTATAAAATAGTTTGTTGGGTCCTAGCCTTAATATATCATATTGGGTGTTATATTAAGGACTTAAATCAACTTTACGTGAATTTCTCCCATTGTTGATGTCTGGTTTAGACAACAATGATCTTCCCAAACCAAGCTTTCCTAATGAATATGACTTCCCGAGTTTGGCTCATGGAAGTCATACTTCTCTTCCTCCACCTCCTCCAATTATTCTCCCTAACCCACAAGTTCAAGGTCACTCAAGCCCTAATGGCAAGCAAGGTCTATGTGTGATCACATCTTAGAGATGAAGTCACATATTGACAAGCCGGGAGAGTTGGGTGTCAAAGTCTTGAGAAAGTTGGATGTTCAATCACTTTCTAAGTCACATAGTGAGTTCCTTTGGGACTACTATGAAACACACTATGACATGAACCTTAATGATCATATCTATTTGCTTGGTGCTGCTGAATCATCAATGATTTGGAACGATAGTAAAGCAAATTTGATTAGAAGATCAACTTCCCAAAAACTTTATGGACAGTGACAATGGTGACACTGGAAATCCAGAAAAAGCATTCTCTTCCCAATGGAAAGGGATTGGCCATAGTCAACCCGGTTGACCAAATGGTAAAGAGAAAGGCTAAGTCTGAGATAGTCCCATTACCAAAGGGTCCATATGTTTATTTTGCCGAAGGAAGGGGCGTTGATTGCAAAGCTGCCAAATTTACCTAAGGATGTTAAAGTCAATAAGTTTGACTCTACATCAGGTAGAGCCCATTATCTAACTCTGTTAAGTTCTATTCTGAGATCCTCATTACATGATGTGACTGGGTCACATGTTGATGTTTTAAGAATCAAAGAATATAGAGAAATCTTAAAGGAAGTATATGCTGATTCTGATCGCGAAGGTGGATTTCGATCGCATCAGAATTTTGAGCAGTTGCTTAAGAAGTTATGATATATTGCTAAGGAATAGATAACAACAATTGTCCATGTGGATTGTAAGGATAAGTTTTTCCGCAAAGTTTTAAAATAAAAGAAAATTGTTTAATTTTATTTATTTGAAATATCCTTACAATGGCATTTGTGGAAAATTGTTGCTTATATGATTCCACTGACAGCAATATTGGAAAATGGATTTGATTCTTTCATTTGTGGTAGTGTCTAAATTTACCAAATCAGGAAAGTTCCTCATCACCCAAGTTTCAATTGGACCGAAACTTGGAATCATGCAAGTTGAATAGTATGATGAATGAGAACTTTCAAGCATTGGAAAATATATACTAATTACTTGTTCACATGGATGTGTGAGTCAAGTGAAGGACTAAAGGGATCGAGTACACATTCTTGTGCACTGGTCATGTCCACCACAAAGCTCGTTAAGACTATTTGATTTACTAAAGTTTAGTAAATATGGTTATACTTACAAGTTTAAGTATAATTCTGAAACATTGGAAAAGTCTCAATGTATGGCAGAACGAATGGGAAGAATCAAATTAGGCAGAAAGATAAAAGTTTCTCAAATCTGAAAAGATGGGAGAGTACTTTAGTATCATGTTTGTGATCATCTTAATGATTTAGAAATCATATCACAATTAGTCCTCTAAAGGTCATCTTAGTGCATTCTTATGACTAAGAAGAGGAGTCATGAATTGTTGAAATGGTTAGATCAGGAAGATGAGTCATACTTCGTTCCAAAACAATTCTTAGAGTCATACTCCAAGATTGTAACTTGAGTGACATATCTTAAAGAAAGGTTTAAAACACTTGTCAAATGTAAGAGTAAAAATGTCCTACTCTTGTACATTTGAAATTGGTAAGTTGTGATGTTTTGGATAAAACAAAGACCAACTAAGGCCAATTGTGTGAAGTGTTTGTCTTGATAAAGAATCCGCACTATCTCTTGAATATTTGGCAAGATAGTCTTATATGTCAAGAGGACAGTGGGTTTGTCTTGATAAAGAATCCGCACTATCTCTTGAATATTTGGCAAGATAGTCTTATATGTCAAGAGGACAGTGGGAGTCTTAAAGATCCTAAAAAGAATTTCAAGAACTAATCAAGAATAAAACCTGAGGTTCTTCACTAGCATACGACTTGAGGTTTATAACCTATCGTGTTGACATATTCTGTGCCCATTCCAGTTAAAGTTGGCTTTGCATAGAAGTTATGAAAGTTCTCAATTGGTTGCATAACAACTTGGAAGCAATGGCAGGCCCTGTACTGCCAGGTGGCAAGCAGTTAAGATTGCATAAGTTCAGTCCATATGAGTTTGGATTTGTCATTATCCTTGTCTTGTGACTATGGTTTTGACGATTCACATGGATAAGAACACATACACCATAAAATCTAAGGGTCATAAGGTTTCTCTCCGATTCATGAAAATGATGGTGAGGAAACACTTCCACCAAGTAGATTTGAAGCAGATGGCAAAAGGTCTAAACAATTGAGACTATGATTACGGCATCCTTTTTCATAGTTCTGAAATTGTTTAGACACACATGCATGCTATCTAAGGAAAGGTGTATGATGTTGATAAAGTTTTATCAAAGCATCTCGTATCAGAAATCTGAACTTTGGTAAGGAAGTCAATAAAGTATTGATTTCTAGAAGTCTAGCTGATTTCTGAGTACATGTCAAAGCTAGTGGGAGCATAAGTGTTATGCTAATAATCATCATGTTAGTGGGAGCATGATAATTATTGTTAGTGTTGCAAGTTAGCAATGTTAATTATAGAAAACAAAAGTTTCAATTCGTGAGGCTGCAGGGATTGAAAAAGTTGTTTTGCTATAATTAAGGGAGAGGATATACTTCATTTCAGTTCTAAAGGCTTAGATTGAGACCTTAATCATCTTTAGTCAAGAATATATATATGAATTTCATGTTGGATTGGTTCAACTTAAGGAAATTCTATATATTGCGTTCTCAAAATTCGATTATGATTACGACATCCCGCTTCATAGTCAAATTTTGAAAACATGGCAAATAAAAATATTGTAGCAAAAGACTGGTCTAGAATCATGTCTTTATGTGAGACATCATGAATCGTGTACCATTTGCTTTGGGTACAGGATCGATTGCATGTGCTATAATATTTGTCATTTCTAAATTTTTCCAAATGCCCAGAGGCATTAAGAAGGGAAAAGGTCTAGAATTGGATATGACTAAAATGATTAAGCAATTGTCGAGGACAATCTGAGGTTTACCAAAGATTGGTTGCTCAGGGACAGTTGGAAGTATAGTGCTAATTTTGGAAGGACCATATTGACATATTATGAAAAGAGGCATCTCTTATTCAGAAGTGATAGTCAAAATGAGAATATGGAGTTGTCTCCATAGGTGGAAGTTATCTGTGTAAGATTAGAAAACTTAATGCAAGAAGCATGTCCAAAGCAATGTACTTTGAATATGAGACTTAGTTTCCATGGAGTTGATCTCCATTGGAATACCTTATAATGACTGTTGACAAGTCTTTGTGACTTTGTACATATTCATTACATGAGGGTCAGTGCATATAAGTTTAAAATCTAAACAGATTTCGATAAATGATAGGAATTTGAAATTCTCACATTTTTCGATAAGGATTTGGGAGTGTGAAATTAGAATCATTGAAATTATGTTCAATTGGTTTATTTCACAAAGTAAGGATCATAGACAAACATAGAGTGCATACTTGGTGTATAGAAAAGCTATTGTTTAAGAAAAACATAGTGTACATGCTTGGAGCATGGGACAACTAGTGTTTTTAATTCAAGTATAAAGTTGCTAAAACCGAAACAATGAATAATGAGTAATCAGTATGGTGATAAATAAAAGTGTTTATTTATATTCATAGGGTTTGATACCATATTTGATTCATTTATTCTTGTGTTTCACTTTGCATGTTTTGACTTCCAGAATAACTAAGTCGCTCTTCCTGAATGATTAAGTTATTCAAACCATCCACAGTCGGTCATATGTTGGAAGTAGATATGAATCAAGACTGTCATGGGTTGGTTTGTAGAGGTCCAAGTTGGTGGACAAAGTGGTGCTACAACACTCATGAGTGCTCATAAGTTCTGAGTATTGGATTCAACCCGCGCTCATTTGAATCACTTCATGGATTTTATCACGAGTGATCATGAGACGATAATATCTTATATTCTTCAAACCTAGAGATATGAGTTGTTACTATGAGTTGGTTGTACATTGATTGCACGAAAACGCATTCGGTAACTCGATGTTATAAAACGTGCCTTTGTGTATGATTCAACAAGTAGTAGAACAAGCCATATGAGTCGAAGTTTATCCATTCCTTTTACCTTCGGGATAAAAGCGATATCTGTGGGCCCCTCGATGATTTAAAGATGATACATGTGAGTGCTTGGCCAAGCCAGGACTGATTTGATTTGTTCAATCAGTCAGTCATCATGAATCGGAAATCGGGAAACAACAAATGGACAGAGAGAATGATTGATAATCCATGTCTCAGTCCATATGATATCTAGAATGGAGGAATATATGATCCCTTATCTAATGGACAAGTCATTGACAAAGGTCAGAGTTCATCGACAAGGTCAGAGTTCGACAGAAGCTTTTGAGAGCTACGATTGCTGATCGGTTCCTGAAGTCATACGCAATAATAGTTTTAGACTTATCCAAGTGGGAGACTGTTGGACTAATGTCTAAGTCCATAACTATAATTGGTAAGACTTGACCCGACCCGGCATGGTCCATTTGGGTTGCATGGCATCATGCATTTGGATAGACT
The DNA here is from genome assembly GCF_052849685.1 of Lactuca virosa. Classification (NCBI taxonomy): domain Eukaryota; kingdom Viridiplantae; phylum Streptophyta; class Magnoliopsida; order Asterales; family Asteraceae; genus Lactuca; species Lactuca virosa. The sequence continues at coordinate 254,800,050 of NC_136427.1, read as the reverse complement.
ATAATGAGAGAAATAACACTTAAGGTTGGTTAATATATTATAAGTTCTAATATATTAATAAGGTTATTTAATTAGTATTGATCAAGAATTAATTTGGAATTAATTAAGTGATCAAAAGGAGACTAATTAAATATATGGGTTGATTGTGTAAATCATTCATTCTTATATATGTGGGCTTGTGATCCAAGATTCCTTATGTTGGACTAAGTCCATGGGGTGACCCATGGATACTCCATGGAGGTTAAAATCCATGGAGCATAAGGAATGGGTAAAGTTATGAGTTACATGGTGTAACCCTAATAGCCACCATATAAAAGAATCCCATGGCTCAAGAAATCGTGCACTAATGTGTGAGTGTGAGGGCTATACGATTTCAAGGAGTGTTCAAGTTTCTCTCAAGTTATTCCAAGTGTATTTGGTGTTGTGTGAACCATTTGAGGTGTCACACTTGGGGCACTAGACACTCAAGCTTCATGAAGACATTCTACATCAAAGAGGTATGTATTCTATCTTGTTATATTTATTATTTTGTATGCTAGATTAGGATAATACCTTGGATGTTCATAATTGTATGTATAATAGAGAAAACATAGATCCAAGGTATTTAGGGTTGCATGTACACTTAGGAGTGTTAGAATGCTCATAACCCAACAATTGGGTCTGTAGAAGAGATATCCAAAAGACTTCTATGGGTAGCCGATGAAAATACAACGTTCACTGCGAGGTTCGAGCTTGTCGTGAGTCTCGCGTCTCACGAAAGGATCGCAACCCCAAACCTTGATGTGTGCTAATGAGGGAACCTTCCTTGTCCACATCTCATGAGGTGTTTTGGCAACCTTCTTAGTAGGGACTAGATTAAGGATATGGGCGGCAGTCTCTAAGGCGTACCCCCAGAATGAGATGGGTAACGAAGCTCGACTCATCATGGAACGAACCATGTCCAACAAGGTTCGATTGCGCCTTTCAGCCACACCATTAAGCTGTGGTGTCCTAGGTGGCGTTAATTGTGAAACAATTCCACATTTCTTAAGATAGTGTAGGAACTCGATACTAAGATACTCACCACCCCGATCGGATCGGAGCATCTTTATCTTCCTGTCCATCTGATTCTCCACTTCTTTTTTAAACTCTTTGAACTTTTCAAAGGTTTATGACTTATTCTTGATTAAGTAGATATAGCCATATCTGCTGTAATCATCGGTAAAGGTCACAAAGAAGCGGTTAGCATCCCTTGTGGCGGTTATGAAGGGTCCACATACATCTTTGTGTATGAGATCCAACAAACCTTCACCCCTTTCACAAGTACCAGTGAAGGATGACTTGGTCATCTTTCCAAGCAAACAAGATTCGCAAGTGTCATCCGACATTAAGTCGAATGACTCCAAGACTCCACCCTTTTGGAGTTGGCCTATGCGCTTCTTGTTGACATGTCCAAGACGACAATGCCACAAGCATGCCTTATCCAAACTATTGGAAGAATCAATGTGCAATACATTATTTCCTAAGTTGTCTACAACCATCACAGTTTCATATACACCATTATAAGGCAATGCTTTAAAATAGAATACACCATTATAAAAAGCATTAATAGAACTAGTTTCATTATCAAATGAAAATCTAAAACCTTGTTTGTACAAACCATGAAATAAAATAATATTTCTCGCCATATCAGACGAGTAGCAACAATTATTTAAATCTATTTCTAACCCACTACTAAGCAATAAAGAATAAACTTCAATCTTGGTGACATGCAACATTTTCCTATTCCCCATGATCAAGTTCATCTTCCCGTGCTCCACATTCCTACTTCTTTTTAGTCCCTACAAATCAGAACAAATGTGTAAACCACAAACTGTATCAAGGACCCAAGAACAAGAATGTGATGAGTTATTAGATAGAATAGTATAAATACCTGCATGGGTGGGCTTAACCTTCCCATCCTTTACATCCTGCAAGTATTTGGGGCATCTTCGCTTCCAGTGCCCTTTATCATGACAATAGAAACACTCTGCTTCTTTCGGATTGGTAGAGGGATTAGTACAACCAACTTTGGTCTAACTAGAAGAGGATCCATCATGAGACTTTCCCTTGCGGATCTTAGAAGGAGCCTTCCTCTTCTTCCCTTTCCCATGTCTAATTGCCAAGACAGGGGCAGTTGCAGTAGGAGTAAGAGTAGTAACAACAGATTTACCTTTGAGACTACTTTCTACAGTCCTCAAAAGGCCTTGGAGCTTGCTAAGAGTGACCTCCTCCTTGTTTATATGATAGGTCATACAGAACTGATCATAACAGGGAGGTAGAGAGTGTAGAATGATATGTATGGCCAACTCTTCATCGAAGTTCACATTCAACTTCAGCAAGCGGTCCACAAACCTTTGCATTTTATGCAAGTGGGTCGTTATAGTCTCTCCATCCTTCATCTTTTTTGTTATCATGGAGGAAATAATTTCATACATTTCCTAACGGGCACTTTGATGGTTTCTTTCCATCAAGTCTTGGTGCATCTCGAAAAGGTAGTAGTCCTCATAGGACTTTTGGAGTTCAGCCAACATAGTGGCCAACATGATACAAGACACCTTTGTGGCGTCCTTCTCATGAGTCCTATATTCAGCGATCTCCTCAGGAGTAGCAGTGGACTCATCAATTTCCTTAAGCTCTTTTTCTAGGACATATTCCTTGTCCTCATAGCGAGTGACCACCCTAATGTTCCGAATCCAGTCATTGAAGTTCAAACCATCAAAGATGACTCTCCCACACAAGTTCATGAGAGAGAAAGAGCCAGAAGGGTTTGAGCCAGAAGCGGTGTTGGAAGACATCTGAAAAGAAAGAGAGAAAAAGTTTAGATTAGATAATAATCCTTAATATAACACCCAAATGAAATATTAAGGCTAGGACCCAACACAATATTTTACAATTTAGAAGAGGGATGCCGTAATCCAATTGCAAAATATTTGAAGGTAGGTAAATGACGATTTACCAATTTCCACCATAAAAAATGAAATTGATTATTAGGTTTTAAATGAATTGAAATTCCTAGATTCCTTTGAGATTTACTGAACTTTTCAATGGCATGTTTAAATCTCGATTATGCCCTTCAAGTTTGTGACTGGGATACCGAGGATCACAAATAAGGTGTGAATAACCATGCAAATGTGCTTGGTACACTCAATGTCATTTATCACCTAATCAATGTGTCGGTTAGCCATCAATTGATCTATGACAAACATCAAGCTACCCTTTTCCCCCTTACTAGTCCAAGTCAGTGTGTCGGTTAACCACACACGCTCCACTAACGACTTTAGCAAGGTGCAAAGTGCAATTTCATGGAATAGCATCATTTTCACATTTTCCTAAAGTAACTAAGATTGGGAATTTAATAAAACATTTAGTTACTTTATAATTATCATTATACTTTTAACGAGAATTAATGTCCTATCCTACCCGTTCGGCTAACGACCCTCCACCAGTCAAGGAAGTGGTGGGTGAGAGTGTACACCCATTAAACCACCATTTTATAGGCAATAACCTTATACCCCCTTATAGACCGGCTTCGTGAATGAGGCCCACTAACAATTAGACTGACTTGTCTTATATATATATAATTATTAAACTTATAATATTATAATAGTATAAGTGTTAAATTTTAAACTTTTAAAATTTTAGGGTTTTGAATTAAATGTTTCATTAGAGAGACTTTACAAATTCCAAAACTTGAGGGCAAGTTTGGAAACTCTTCAAAACTCTTCATTTCCATAACTTATGAGTTTAATTTCATTCTTAATGGATGAGGCTTTTCATGTTCCATAACTCGAGGACAAGTTATGGAAGTTATAAAAAACATTTAGATCAATTTTAACAAGCAAATTATCATATAATGTAGGATTGATCTAACTAAACTCACAAAGCAAGATACTATCAAATCAACAATTTACAAGTAATTTTGTTTTTCATATAAACCAACAATTATCTTAAAATTTTGACAATTATCTTTTGATTGGATGAGTACAATCACTACCAAATTAGAAAAAACATATTTTATGATGCAAAACATTTTGTGGTAGTGATCCTAATCCAATATAGGCCAAAAAACCCAAAAATTTGCCATCTGCCAGTGCAACTCATCGAGCCAGGCTTTGGACTCATCGAGTTCATCATGAACTCGTCGAGTTCAACAATGGACTCGGTGAGTTCAGCCTGGCAGAAATTCATTTTCAGTCTGCTTCAACTTTGAACAATTAAATAAGCAACAATATAACAGAAAACTACCCTATGCTCTGATACCACTGAAGGGTTTTGAGCACTATAACAACCTTAAGGTGCACATATAACCCTAGATGCTTTGGATCTAAGTTTTCTCTAGTTATACATGCAAACAATTTTTCCCAAAACATTAAGCCTAATCTAGCATACAACATGACATATGAATTATAAAACTAGTTATAGAATTACCTCTTGTTGTAGCTTGATGTGTTTGGCCTTTAAGAACTTAGCACCCCAAGTGTGATGCCTCAAATGGTTCACAAAACACCACCATAAATTTGGAGAACTTGAGAGAGATTACTTAGCACTCAAAATCGGCTCTATGAACTCTAAGAACAAAAGGGTAACCGATTTTAGGCCATAGGGGTCATATATATAGTGTAGGAATCCAAGGGTCATGGGTAAACCCTAATCCATCACTTGGGATTGAAATGGACTAACACATTATGGATTCTTACATAAGCTTACCCCATAACTAATCCACCATGGATTATTAGCCCAACATATATATATATATAGATATATATATATATATATATATATATATATATATATATATATATATATATATATATATATATATATATATATCAATGATTTACATAATCAACCCCTGTATATTTAATTAGTCTCTTTTGGTCACTAAATTAATTCCAAATTAATTATTGACCAATACTAATTAAATAATATGCTCTATTAATATATTATACTTATAATATATTAATGAATCATAGATAACCTCCTACTCAAATGTTCATCCTATCAGATTGTTTTGGTCAATGCAACCCAAAATGGATCATGCTACTCTCGGGCAATCAACATACACCAATATGCGGCTTGTAGCACTTGCACCAGCGTCCCCGGCCCTGTTGGCCCCTAGAATGTGGATCTGAAGTCTTGGGCCTCTTAGCTTGACCCACAGTTTTCTGCACCTGCTCCGACTTGCGCTTCGTATGAAGCTCCAACTCAATCTCCCACTCACGGGCCTTCTCAATCATATCATTCAGGATCTTGCACCCCGAAAAGCTCATAAACTCCCTGATATCATCTCTCCACATGTCATGGTACCTCGTCTTCTTCATTTCCTCACCCGTAGTGTACTGCGAAACCAACAGAGACTTCTCTCGGAACTTGGTGGTGATCTCCGCCACAGTCTCAGTAGTCTGGCAAAGGTCCTTGAACTCCCTCGCCAACTGCTGCACCTCGATTGCTGGTGCAAACTCCCTCTGGAATCTTGTAAAAAAATCCTCCCAAGTCATGATTGCCACTGCCACAAACGCTACAGATTGGCGAACCTCATCGCAGCAGTCTCGTGCCCGGCTCCTCAGCAAGAAGGATGCAAATCCCACATTTGACCCCTCAGGGAAAAAACTCGTCTGATGAGAATTCTCCATGTCAGCAATCCAACGTTGGCTAGCGATGGGGTCCTTAGCCCCAAAGAACTAAGGAGCTATTCAATCCTTCAACTCCCGAAACGAGGGAGTCCGTGCTCCTATCTGACCCGCAATAATCTTAGGTCGAAAGGATCTGATCCAATCATCCATCAGATCCATAATCCCCTCATTGATGGTACCAAACATCACAGGGTTAGCATCCAGGATACCGCGAGTAACCTCGACTGTAATGAAATCGCATAGTCTCTTATCAATCGATTATGTGCCTGAGCCAGAATCTAAATCCAAACCAGAGCCAGAACCTCCTCTAGTTATCATCACCATACTCAAACTGAAATACAAACATATACACAATTAGCATAAATTTGAGGGACTCACAACATACCGGTCACCCTAGAATCCCCAGGTTCGTCCTTGTCTCGAGTAAAGATCTTCAAGAGTCGTCATGATTCCTCTAAGCCTACATACTAAATCTATATATCAATCCTATGCTAAGCAGCATTCATATCCTAGATTTTCCTAGGAATTCTCAACTCCACCGCTCGCAAAACTGAGAACCTCAATCAACACCGTTGGTTGCCTTATGCATGCATGTTGTACAAAAAATGGAATCACATAGACTGACAAATGATGATTCTACCATAAGTCCACAACCAAATAAGGAACAAGAAATGAGGCAAAATCGATCATTTTAGGGTTATACGATCCTATTCGTATACAACTTTAAAAGCATACACTTAGCAATTAACTGAGCCCATATCAATTCCAAGTAATAAGTAGCATCCAATCCTTCTAGGCTATAAATCATCATACAAATCAGGTAATTCTATCATATGATTTTTGAAGGTATCCTTAGCCCTAGTCTACAATGCAATTCACATATCAAGCATACTAATCATAACACATATGTATGGGTACTTTGGGAACCACTTACTTGAGCTCGGTTAATTGCACGCATCGCACCCATTTTTAATTAGTAAAAATATTATTAGAAATTAAATTTCTTTTTCTTTTGAAAAGATTACCATTTCCTCAGTTTGAGTTCTGACACACCCGGAAGTGCGTCCGAATCCCTCAAACCAAGGCTCTGATACCAACTTGTAACAACCCAAAAAAAACAATGATAAAAATTTTTGTTTCTAGATCCAATAGATTTATTCATAAATTAACTCAAAAACTTTCACCAAATGTAATATCAAAATATCTGAATACAAATATCCAAAAGTGCGGAAATCATAAGGGGATGATGTTGTGCCATCACGTCGGTCCCATCCCTTTCTAACTGGAAGTACCTAAAACCATAAACATAAACTATAAGCACAAGGCTTAGTGAGCTTCCCCAAAGTATTACATACAAACACATATATTTATGGGTTTTACATGCAATAGTAACAAGTGAACTCTTTGGGGTGACTAAAAACTGGAATGTCTGAGTTGGGCCTCGCCTTTGGGTCATTGTTGGATGACCCAACTTGGACCTTGTTCTCCCAGTTAGCTTTAAGAGCACCTATCCTCTTCTTCCCTTTACCTTTACCAAAGGCGGGAATAGGAGAATTAGTGGAAGGGGATGGATTATTTCCCTTCATTCCCGACTCAGTAGTCTGTAGCAAGTTGTGGAGTTGGGCCAGTGTGGTTTCTGTGTTGTTTAAATGATAAGCCAATATGAATTGATGATAACAACTTGGTAAAGAGTTAAAGACCATGTCAATGGCTAACTCCTCATCAAAATGCACATTGAGCCTAACAAGGCGTTCCACGTATCTTTGCATTCTCTGCACTTGGTTGCACACATACTCTCCCTCTTTCATCTTGCAAGCCATGAGGGACCTGACCACTTCATATTTCTCTTGACGAGCTCTCTTGTGGTACTTTTACACAAGGTCATTGTTGAAATCATATGGCCAGTAGTCCTTATAGAACCTCTCCAACTAAAGAGCCATTGTAGCTATCATGATGCAAGCAACTTTTTTTGCATCATCGTAGTGTTTCTTGTAGGAGGCTAGTTGTTCAGGTATAGCTTTGGCTTCATTGATTTCAACAAGTTTTTCTTCAAGGACATATTCTTTTCCCTCGAATCGAAGAGTCATATTGATATTTCGCTTCCATTCATTGTAGTTGGTCCCATCAAAGGTCACCTCGGACATGATAGAGAGTAAGGAGAAACCCGAGTGGTGGGTAGACGACGATGGAGTAGAAGCACCACCAGGAGTAGACATTTGTAGAGAAAAAGAATAGTTTTAGTTAGATGACAATAATCCTTAATGTTCTAACCCATAATAAATGATTAAGGATAAGATCCAAAATAACAATTCACAATTAAGAAAAGGTATGTCGTAATCTTATTTCAAATTTATGAAGGTAGGTAAAAGCAATTTACCAATTTCGAACTATGAAATTCCTAGATATTTTGAGATTCATTGAATCTATCAATGACATGTTTAATCTCAGATTATGCTCTACTATTTGTGACTGGGATAATGAGGATCACAAACAAGATGTGAATAACCATACAAATACACTTGGCACTCTCAATGTCATTTATCATCTCATATTATTGTGCCGGTTAACCACACACGCTCCATTAATCAATGATAAATTTCGAGATGCCCATTATTTATCTTTATAGTTACTATTAGTGTGCCGATTAACCACACACGCTCCACTGACTACAATAAAGTATATTGTGCAATTTTATGGATTAGCATACCTTTCACATTTTTCCTAAAGTAACTAATAATGGGATTTTATAAAAAGGTTTAGTTACTTTTATAGCATTATACTTATTAATGAGATTATGTCCTATCAAATCCGTTCGGCTAACAACCTTCCACCAAACAGGAGAGCGGTATGTAAGAATGGATACCCAATGGCTGTCATTTTATAGGCTGTTTCCTCAAACTCCCCTTATAGTATGACTTCGTGAATGAGGCGTACTAGCGATTTGACTGACTTTGACTTATACATATAGTATATATTAAACTTTTAACTATATATAGTATAAGGTGTATTTTAAAACTTTTCCAAAATACTAGGTTTAATTTAAATTTTTGAAATTAATAACATAATTTAGTTTAAATAGCCACCTTTTATGAATACAATTAGTATAAATAGCCACCTTTTATGAAGTTTAAATCATACATTTTATCATCTTGCAAAGGGAACAGAGAGATTGTGAATAACAACACAATTTAAGATAATATTTTAAGAGTTTAAGGAATCAAATTGGGAACTACTTGGGAGTGAGATATACACTCGCTATATTAAGTGAGTGCATAGTTACTTTCATCTTACACGTAGATATTATGTATTTAATATAAATTACGTGCTATGTGTGCATATTATTTGTGTTCTTGATATTTATGCTGGATGAACAAAATATACATGTTTTATTTGATTTAAACTGTATATGTATTTTTTACCTATAATTATGATTGGTAAAGATGGGTAGATGATATAAATGATGAAATAAATGATGAGAGGCCTCGATGTTTAAGCTGATTCAGTCATCTAGCAGAGTATAGATGACGACCACAGACTATTCTAGGCAGTCTAGTGGAACGTTGGCAGGCTCGCAACCTGTAGGTGTTTTTGAACTATGTGTTCACCAGGTGTACTCCATCCCCCTCATGGTTGCCTTTTTTACATATATTGCTGAGGAATCCCCTATGTAGTGTTGTCCCCCCGATGAAAAATCCTTAGGCTAGGTCCCTTAATTTAGATGATTTAGGGACAGAAAGTGAGGATAACGGGAACGGGTAACCAAGTTGATTGATTGATGAAATTAATAAGCTTAATTATTGTGGGTTGAAAACCCTATATGTTCACTAGGATTTCCTAAGCCTGAACCACTCAGTTTCTTTGTATCACAGGTAGCGGCGTAAGAGCACATGTGTGATAAGTTTAAATATGGAGTGTGATTTAAAGGAGAATAGGCCAATAGAATAATAAACTATTGTAAGGCATGTAATATTATGTTTATGCTTATGTTGTTGTATTGACCATGACATCCCAAGGTTTTTAAATATAAATGAAACACATTTCCTTGGAAATGATTTTATAATGATGTTGTCATGTTTTTGGGAACAAATTCCGCACTATTACTCTTTTGAAAAGAATACTCTGATTTAAATAAGCATAAACAAATCGGTCTTTTCTGGCCGTGAAATTGGGGATGTCACATATACCTGGTGACGATGGCTTCACTTTGCCATCTTTGATGTCTAACAGGTACTTAGGCAGCTCCTCTTCCAATAGCCCTTGTCATTACAATAGTAACAAGTGGTCTCTTTGGGGTCACTAACAGTTGGAATGTCTAAGTTGGGCATTGCCTTTGGGCCATTGCTAGATGACCCAACTTGGACCTTGTTCTTACAGTTAGCTTTAGGATCAGCCTTCCTCTTCTTCCCGTTGCCTTTACCAATGGCAATAACAGGAGCATTAGTGGAAGGGGCTGGATTTTTTCCCTTCATTCCCGAATCAGCAGTCTATAGCAAGTTGTGGAGTTGGGCCAATGTGGTTTCTGTGTTGTTTAAATGATAAGCCAATATGAATTGATCATAACAACTTGGAAAATAGTTCAATACCATGTCAACGGCCAACTCCTCGTCAAAATTCACATTGAGCCTAAAAAGGCGTTCCACGTATCTCTGCATTCTCTACACGTGGTTGCACACATACTCTCCCTCTTTCATCTTGCAAGCCATAAGGGACTTGACCACTTCATATTTCTCTTGACGAGCTTTCTCGTGGTACTTTCCTACAAGGTCATTGTTCATCTCATATGGCTAGTAGTACTCATAGAATCTATGAAACTCAAGAGCCAGTGTAGCGATCATGATGTAAGCAACTTTTTTTTTGCATCATCGTAGTGTTTCTTGTAAGAGGCTAGTTGTATAGGAGTAGCTTTGGCTTCATCGTAGTGTTTCTGTGTTGTTTAAATGATAAGCCAATATGAATTGATGATAACAACTTGGTAAAGAGTTAAAGACCATGTCAATGGCTAACTCCTCATCAAAATGCACATTGAGCCTAACAAGGCGTTCCACGTATCTTTGCATTCTCTGCACTTGGTTGCACACATACTCTCCCTCTTTCATCTTGCAAGCCATGAGGGACCTGACCACTTCATATTTCTCTTGACGAGCTCTCTTGTGGTACTTTTACACAAGGTCATTGTTGAAATCATATGGCCAGTAGTCCTTATAGAACCTCTCCAACTAAAGAGCCATTGTAGCTATCATGATGCAAGCAACTTTTTTTGCATCATCGTAGTGTTTCTTGTAGGAGGCTAGTTGTTCAGGAATAGCTTTGGCTTCATCGATTTCAACAAGTTTCTCTTCAAGGAAATATTCTTCGCCCTCGAATCGAAGAGTCATCTTGATATTTCACATCCAATCATTGTAGTTGGTGCCATCAAAGGTCACATTGGACACGATACAGAGTAAGGAGAAACCCGAGTGGTAGGTAGACGACGATGGAGCAGAAGCACCACTAGGAGTATACATTTATAGATAAAAATAATAGTTTTAGTTAGATGACAATAATCCTTAATATTTTTAACCCATAATAAACGATTAAGGCTAAGATCCAAAATAACAATTCACAACTAACAAGAGGGATGACGTAATCTTATTTCAAATTTATGAAGGTAGGTAAAAGCAATTTACCAATTTCGAACTATGAAATTCCTAGATATTTGGAGATTCATTGAATCTATCAATGACATGTTTAATCTCAGATTATGCTCTACTATTTGTGACTGGGATACCAAGGATCACAAACAAGATGTGAATAACCATACAAATACGCTTGGCACTCTCAATGTCATTTATCATCTCATATTACTGTGTCGGTTAACCACACATGCTCCATTAATCAGTGATAATTTCCGAGATTCCCATTATTTCTCCTTATAGTCACTATTAGTGTGCCGGTTAACCACACACGCTCCACTAACTACAATAAAGTATAATGTGCAATTTTATGGATTAGCATACCTTTCACATTTTTCCTAAAGTAACTAACAATGAGATTTTATAAAAAGGTTTAGTTACTTTTATAGCATTATACTTATTAATGAGATTATATCCTATCAAATCCGTTCGGCTAACGACCCTCCACCATACAAGAGAGAGGTAGGTAAGAATGGATACCTAATGACGGTCATTTTATGAGGCGTACTAGCGATTTGACTGACTTTGTCTTATACATATAGTATATATTAAAGTTTTAATTATATATATATATATATATATATATATATATATATATATATATATATATATATATATATATAGTTAATGTGTATTTTAAAACTTTTCTAAAATACTAGGTCTAATTTGAATTTTCGAAAGTAATAATATAATTTAAAATAAACTAATTATGATTTTAATCTTTATCTTTTAATTAATCAAAGAATTAAATGTAATTAAAACATAAGGATAATTTACAAATTCAAGATAAGGATATCTAAGATAATTATTCAGCTTTACACAATTAAAAACATTATCTAAAGCAATTATCCTAATCAAATTGGAATTAATCAAACAAAAAACAATTTTCGCTGATCAGAGGGTTCACCACGTCGTGGAAGAACAAAGAAAAACGCGAATCCGAAGATCTCCATGTCGTGGCAGAAGAACACCACGACGTGGCCTCGTAACAGAATGACGATTATGTTTATCCTCCAGTTAGGGTTATGTTCAATTTCAAGCAATGTACATTCAATTGTTAGACAACCATACGCTCTGATACCACTGATGGGTTTTACATGCAATAACGCGGATAAATCTTTATACACTTAAGGGTACATGCAATAACTCTATTTAAATAGCATTCTATTGAACAACAAGAACCTTATAACCCTAGGTAATTTCAAAATTATAATAATTACATACCTTTTTTATTGTTGTAGTAAACAATCAAACAATCCTTCTTGAAATCACTTGGAAGCTAGCACCAGAAATCTTATACCTATGATGGTTCACACCCAACCCTAGCAACTAGGATACTTGAAGAGAGAAGAGAAGGGATCTCAAAATTTCGGCCTTGGCTTGGAGGAAAGGATTGGACGAAATTATGAAGGTCAGGGAGGAGTTTATATAGCTGAAGGAAACTTGGGGCCAAATCTAGGTTTTTGGGATAAGGCATAGATTAATTAATATAATAATCAAGTTGCCTTATCTCCTTATCCTTAGCCCTATGGACGAAAAGTGTAGGCTATTCTTAGCCAATTTTCGTCCACCCCATCCCATGGAGTTCTAGAGTCTTTCGGCTTTAACTTTCAATAAATAACCAAATAGTCCATGCCCTTTTAATCAATCCTAAAAATAATTCTAATTAATTTGTGATTAATTATTAATTAAATAATATAATATCTAACTTAATATATTATTTTTATAACATATTAATAAATTCATTTTGATTTCTAATTAATTTATTAATCACATAATAAATTAATAAATCAGTCTCTCTCTCTCTCTCTCTCTAAAAGTCATCCTTTTCAATTACTAGGTTTGAGGGCAACCCAAAAGGAGTTTGCTAATAATTCAAGATTATACTAATTTAGTTATTGGCTTAGACACATAATCCAACATATACATATAACAACACGTGGCTATGTCAGGTCTGTATCAACCCCATATGACAGCAGGTAGTTGTGTCGGGTCTGTATCAACCCATATGACAGCAAGTAGTTGTGTCGGGTCTGTATCAACCCCCGGGTCCGTATCAATCCATATGACAGCAAGTAGTTATGTCGGGTTCGTATCAACCCCCGAGTCAATAATGACTCTGTGCCCATATTGGCTCACTCTCTCTCTCTCTCTCTCTATATATATATATATATATATATATATATATATATATATATATATATATATATATATATATATATATATATATATATATATATATATATATATATATATATATATATATATATATCATCCAATCATATCAGCCATAGTCACATAATCATATACATCCAACACATACAAATCAGTGGGCCGATATTGGTGCCTTCGACCCACTAGTGTGGTAAAAGACTAATCTCAATCGATGTCCAGATAAAACAAACACTCGGTCAACTGCTACAAAAGCTCCTCACTCTAAACGTATCCAAACAACCCTAATTAGCAATTAAGGTAACATTCCATAATTAAGGGTCCTAAGCATACTCTCCTTAGGGTTAATAACCATTTTTCCCTTCATGGCTAGGACCCACCCCTAAAGTCAAACTAGGTCAAAAAGTCAACCCACAAGGTCAAATCCATCGGATAAAACCCTAATATCGGGTCTCATGTCGTGACCAACCCTTGGTCACATCGTGAGAGTCCACCAAGTCCGATTCCAACAACTCGCTCCAGACCCATTCAACTTAGTCACGAGTTTTCTACTGGATTGACCTCACGACGTGACCATGACCATGTCACGTCGTGAGTTTCAAATACTCAACGATCTACGTGCTTTTTCGCTGTCCCGTCGTGAGACCTTATATCTCACGTCCTGACTTCAGTCTGAAGCCATAAATCAAGGTTTTAAGTCCTTAATCTATTAAGCCATCAAACCCAACTTTTCCAAGAGCTTAAGGGGACCCTAGGTCCATAAAAATGTTTTCTTTATGGTCATGCATGCACCATGCATGTCTCAATCCATTCTAGGTCAAGAAGTAGGGAAATATGCATCAAACTCTCATGCATGACTCTTATACCTCACCAACTTCCAGATCTGGACAATATAATGTCCAAGGAACCCTTAGAATCCATAAAGTTGCTAACTTTATGGGTTTACTCCACTCAAGCTTGCATAAACATGAAGAAAGTGGACAAAAACCTAAATCTATACATAATATGCAATAAGTTTGAACCTTTGGCACTTACAAAGGTCCAACAACAAGAAGAGATGATGATGATGATGATGATGATGATGATGATGATGATGATGATGATGATGTTACTTTGCAAACTCCACCACTAGGACACTTCTTTTCCTCTTCTTCTCTTCTTTTTCTAGCTAGAAAATGTACCAAAATGGCTAAGGATCTCAAGGAGGGTTGTGATTAGGGTTTCTAGAGGCTTAGAGAGTGAGGGATGTTGAGGGTGGACAACCCTAGCACTCTCATTCCATTAAATACCAAAAAATTAGGGTTTTGGTCATCAGACCGCTCTCACGTCGCGACCAATAGGGATGAGATTTAGAACCGGAACCGGAATCAAACCGGAATCGGAACCGTTAGAACCGGAATATGTAAAATCGGTCCGGGTCCCGGGTTTAAAGAATGGCTCTATCCGGGTTTCGGGTCCGGGTAAACCGGGTTTAAGAACCGGAACCGTGTTAGGAACCGGAACCGGTTTTAGGGGCCGGAACCGGTTTCTATGAAAAGTTTAAAACATGCATATCTCATTCGTTTGATGTCGGATTGACATGAGGTTTTTTCCATAGTATAGTTTATAACTTTAACATGATTTTAGACTATAATTTTTTCATTTTTGGGTTTATATTCATTGACTTATAGTCTCTCAAAGTCGGGATATCAAAGCTGGAAATTTTATGTTTTTCAGCTTTTTTTTATATTCTGTGATAGTTTTAAAACATGCATATCTCATTCGTTTAAAGTCGGATTGGCATGAGGTTTTTTCCATAGTATAGTTTATAGTTTGTACATTATTTTAGACTATAATTTTGTCATTTTTGGGTTTATATTCATTGACTTATAGTCTCTCAAAGTCGGGATATCAAAGCTGGAAATTTTATGTTTTTCAGCTTTTTTTATATTCTGTGATAGTTTTAAAACATGCATATCTCATTCGTTTGAAGTCGGATTGGCATGAGGTTTTTTCCAGAGTGTAGTTTATAGTTTGTACATGATTTTAGACTATAATTTTGTAATTTTTGGGTGTTTATTCATTGACTTATAGTCTCTCAAATTCGGGATATCAAAGCTGAAAATTTTATGTTTTTCAGCTTTCTTTGTATTTTGTGATAGATTTAAAACATGCATATATAATTCGTTTGAAGTCGGAATAGCATGCGGTTTTTTCCAAAGTACAGTATAGAGTTTGTACATGATTTTAGACTATAATTTTGTCATTTTTGATTTCATATTCATTGATTTATAGTCTCCCAAAGTTGGGATATCAAAGCTGCGAATTTTTTTTTCTCAGCTCTTTTTTTGTATTTTGTGAAATTTTAAAACATGCATTTGACCCACTTTACCCGGTTTCCTAGGTTTTTCGGTTTAGACCCACTTTACCCGGTTCCATTCGAACTACTTTGATATTTTCGGGTTTTCCGGTTCTAGACCCACTTTACCCGGAACTGAACCGGAACCGGTTCCTATATACCGGTTCGGTTTCCGGTCCTAAAAAATCTCGTTAATCGGTTCCTGGGTTTTCCGGGTTCGGGTCTACCGGTCCGGGTTTGGACTCACTCTCATCCCTAGTGACCAACAAGGGCTCACGTCGTGAGACTCAAGGAATACGAGTCAACAAGTCAACCATGGCTCACGACGTGAGAGGCATTGCTCACGTTGTGACTTCATCCAAAGGCTAAAGAAAAACCTCAAAATCATGTACCTTAAAACTGAATGTTACACTTATGTCAAAAAAAGAGATAATACAATCAACTATAGTAAGGCAATAGCATCTGTTAAACATAGATAGAATATAGTAAAATTACATTATAATACTCACATCCATAAAGACAATACAAATAATGTAGTAAGATGATACTATTTGCCATTTTGTCTCACTATAATAATATATAACATTGTCTCTTTTTCTAACATGATATATTTTCTTACTGTAATTTTTCTATATTGTTTGTCTTATGGAATATGTTATCTTACCATGATCTTATATATTATCCTTTGTTTGACGTATGATATTCTTCGAGTATAATTGTCTTTTTGTTATTTTTTATCGAGATTTTAATCTTATAGTAAGAAAAAAGTCTTTGTAAGACAAAGAGAGTACGATAATATAAATGTAGCATAATATTCTCTATGAGACAAAAAAAAAATACAGCAATATTGTAGTACAATACAATTCTCTATCATTTTTTTTTTTCATTTTCATTTAATCTTATAGTAAGACAAAACCATCGATCTCTAGATAGATTGAATACAATAACATAACAATGACATAGCCTTATCCACCTGACAAACAAAATACAATAAGAATGTAATACGATAAAATCTTTTGTCATTTTTTGTTTAAAAAATTACGACGTTATCATTAATGAACCTAAGATATAAAGACTTCTATGATTAAAAACAAAAACTACTGAACAAAATATCAAATGTGCAAATGATTGTCGGTTTTCTTGTCATTTTCTACAAACAATTGTCGGGTATTTTATCATTTTATGTTTAAAAAATAAAACAATGGTTTAATCATTAATGGACCTAAAATATATAAAATTTTCTAATGATTTCCTTCTAATATATGTATATATAACTTTCTTGCAGAATTTTTTACAAATCTATTATTTTATTTAGAAAACTAATACATGGACTCACTAAACCAACTCATAAATCCACGTGGTTGCTACTATGAAATTTGAATCTTCAACCTATTCAGTGCATGATATATTTCCAACACATTTGATATACTAGACCACAAACAGTTCGGTTACAAAATCCTTTTCTAAAATATTATCAGACTCTTATAAATTACCACAAAATTAATATAAATGTTTGTATTTTTTGGATTAAAAAATAACATGTTTTTATTGACTTGTTTTTTTAATATCATTTTACTTTCATTTTTATTACATTGTTATATTTTATAAAACTCTATCAAGGTACAGTTCTCATCAAAATATAACATCTTAAAGTGTTGTAGTTAATGTCATGTCGCATGTTAACCTATTGATTCTTCATTTTAAATTTTTCACTCTAATTACATTAAATTAAATAAAAATTAGAATAAAATTAATACAGATTATAAGGTCATATATATATATATATATATATATATATATATATATATAAATCAACGATTATAATTTTATAGAACTAAAAAAATATTTTTTAATTAATAATTTATTTAAAATAATTGATTAATAATTTTGAGTTCTTACTATAAAAGTTTAATTAATTTTGTAACCATGGTTTCCACGAGTTATAAACTAGTAAAGTAATAAACACTATA
Source organism: Lactuca virosa (assembly GCF_052849685.1). Classification (NCBI taxonomy): domain Eukaryota; kingdom Viridiplantae; phylum Streptophyta; class Magnoliopsida; order Asterales; family Asteraceae; genus Lactuca; species Lactuca virosa. Next base: position 254,782,244 of record NC_136427.1, on the reverse strand, counting down.
CGAGATTTTTTTTTTAACTTTTTTTTTTTTTTGCTAATAAACTGTAGAACATAATTTAATTTTGTTAGTACCTTTTTATTTATTTATTTATTTATTACAATATTGTCTTCATATTTTAAGGGTTCTTACAATATCTGATTTAGCTTTTTACTATATTTTTACAGCTAATTTTATGAAAAAATTTCAATGAAACATGTAACCTTACTCATGTGGCATTTTTATGGTGCGGGTGAACATGTTTCTATTTTTTCTTATTGTGTATTTATTATTATTATTATTATTATTATTATTATTATTATTAAAAAAGAAAGACAAAACTTCAAAAATGGTCCCTGTGGTTTTCGAAAATATCAAGTTTAATCCCTAAGTTCAAAAAACCTCACAGATGGTCCCTGTGGTTTCAAAACTTTTAACATTTGGTCCTTCCGGCTCACTCCGTTACCATTTAGCCGTTAAGTAAGGGGTATTTTTGTCATTTCACTACCCAGAGACTATTTTTGAAGATTTGCCTTATTTAAAAAAAAAGAAAAAAAATATAATTATTTAATATTAATGGGTCCCGCCTCTCTCTCTCTCCCTCTCTCTCTCTCTCAAACGCACACATATACACACACCACAGAAGCTTCACCTCTCAACATTTACTCCTCTGCTACTTCTCTAGTTCTCTCTCTCTCTGTGTGTGTGTGTGTGTGTGTGTGAAGGTTTTACGTATTGATCCACATAAAAAGGTCGTGTTTATAAAAAAGGTGTTCATAGGTGATGTACGATAGATTTCATGGGTTTAGAATAAAGGGTGTCAAATCAAATGGGAAAGCTTCATCAAAACAATTTGGGATCAATTGTTCTAGACCATCACCCCTGCACCGCTGGAGTTGGTGGTGGGAATTTCAAGTTTTGGTCGTCATGTCGTCGTAGAATCATTGCTACAATGAGATGCGGTGGAAGCGGTGGAAGCAGGTATCGCCACCGCGAAACTGTTATGTCTCCGGTGATGGAGAAGCCGAAGGAGGAGAGTAAGAGATCTGAATGCAGATCTGATGTGATTAAGAGCTATAACAACTGTAAGAGTTACAAGTCTGACAAGCTTTCAGAGTTGCTGAGGATGTCGGAGTTGTAGGAGGAGGAGGAGGAGGAGGAAGCGGTGAAGAAGAAGGTGGAAGTGTTGGAGGAGTTAAAGCGGGTAGTGAAGGGGTTACAGTGCGGCAGAGATTTCAACTGTGAAGAGCTTAAGCCTAACCCAATTATTTTTTCTCTTATTAACAAAAGCTTGTTTGTTAATCTCCTCAATTTCATACCTTCATCCCTGCACATTCCCCTGTTATCTGCTGGATTTCATATACTAAGGTATGGATGAATCATTTTGCATTCATTCATTATAAATTATCAACCGAGCTACGCACATAAAGTGTTCGATAAAATAACAGAACCAAAACATTGCCCTGTTCCACCAGCTTTTCCTTTGTTATATCCAACTTCATTCCACACCACTATTATACTTGACACTAAACCAGTGTATAGTGTTGATCTGGGAATTATAACCATTATACTTAGGAAAGGAGAAAAGAATGACCATAGTGTTCATCACCTATCGAATCTGTATTCATAATAAAAAGGGCCCATGGAAATCTGTTTCAGATCAAATAAAAGAATGGAATCCGGCGGCGATTTAAAGAAAGGGGTGGAAGAATGGTGATGGTAGTAGGAAGTAGGAACGGAGAGAGAGAGAGAGAGAGAGAGAGAGAGAGAGAGAGAGAGAGAGAGAGAGAGAGAGAGGTGGGACCCATTAATATTAAATAATTATATTTTTTTTCTTTTTTTTTAAATAAGGCAAATCTTCAAAAATAGTCCCTGCGTAGTGAAATGACAAAAATACCCCTTACTTAACGGCTAAATGGTAACGGAGTGAGCCGGAAGGACCAAATGTTAAAAGTTTTGAAACCACAGGGACCATCTGTGAGGTTTTTTGAACTTAGGGATTAAACTTGATATTTTCGAAAACCATAGGGACCATTTTTGAAGTTTTGTCAAAAAGAAACTTCCCTGCGTTGTGGCTCGCTTTAACTCGCTTTAACTCTCCCTTCCCCTTCCCATCACTCTTCTCTCCTTTGCCTTCATAAAATCTATGATTAGTCACCAAAGGTTGATATTTTTAGATGATCTTGGTAGGTTTTCCATTTTTTTTTGGGGGTACATGGCTTTTGATTCTTGTATTTATGGTATTTGGGAGTGGGTTGTGGTATATGATGATGGTTGTTGGTAGAATGTGATGGTTGTCGTGCATTATAAACAATTAAATAAAAGACAACATATATTTATGAAAAGATAGCGAAGATTCATGAATGTATCTTAACATGGATAAATTATGGTAACAATTGATAATAACACTAATAAAGTATATTTTAACATTTCTTTCATGTTGTTCATTGGATGTACATTGGCCTCTTTTGCTTCTTAATGGTGTTAGTATTCACGAAGATATATTCTCAAATAGGGGCGGAGCTTCTTTAGGGTCTGAAGGGGTTGTGGCTCCTCCTCATTTTTTTGGTTGGAAGTGGTCCATACCTATTAAATTTTATATATATTATGTCTAAAAATGTAAAATTTACGTTGCCCCCTCATGATCTCTAATTTTTATATCTATTATACATCTAAGCTTAGAGGTTGAAGTTGAACAAAATTCCGGTGAAAGTGAACTTTACAAGCGTGGCATTTACATGTTTTTTTACAAATGAATCAAGAATAATTCAAAATTGAAAAAAATAAAACTAAATCGTCCAAATGACAATATTTCATAAAAGCACCAAGCAATAACATTTTTCTTAAAAATGACAAACATTATGGGTCATTGATGTATGATATAATGGAGTAGTACATGGATGCAATAATCAATGCAGTGGAATTAACGGGTAATGACATGAATTATTATATTTGATTGTCATGTTTGACTGACTAAAAAAACATCCAAATATTTTGTTTGTTATGTATAGATAGAAAAATAAATAACAACAAACTGATAAATAAACAAAAATAAATCTATTTTATAAATTTATATTTTAATTACATAAAGTTATATTGTTAAATATTCTTTTATTTCGTTTAATATGTTACAAATAGTTGAGAAAACTATTATCGTATAAGAGAATTGTTGGTAATGTAAAGAAAAATAAAAAATAATAAAATATAAAATTATAATAAAAAATAGTTAAGTAAAATAAAAAATAATAAAATAATTCTTAACATAAAATTATAATAAAAAATAGTTTTAGTTATTTTGAAAAATAAAAATGATAACATACATAAAATCCACTATATTTTGATATTTTTATGGTTTAAAGAATTTTATTACGGTTAATAAATGCAATCTGTTTTAGATATAATTCTCCCCTTCAACCTCAATATGTATTAAAATTAATATGATTTCTCATTTATCTTTATGTAATCTATGAAATATTATTTTACTTCTTAAAATGATTTCTGATTGGCCGGTTTAACAAATCATTCACATACCATATAAATAAATAAAAATAAGAAGTTATTTCAAAAAATAATAATATGTTATTTAAGAAGTTAGTTTTAACAATGTCAAATCGAAAACAAGAGGTCATAGTTTTGAAAAAATAGTGAACCGAGATAATATACAGTGGTTAGCCCACAAAAGATGCAGTGGTTTCTATGTATATTTTCCAAATAAAAATAAAGAATTTAATTTTTTTATAAAATGCTAGTATTTTTTAAATGTTATATGAATAAAATTAGTTTATAATGATAATATATTATTCCATCTATGAAAGATGAAATAAACAAAGTCTTTACTAGAAAATCAACCTAAAAAAATGCATTGCATTAGTAATGATTTATTTTATTATCCAGCATGACTTTTTTTAATTCCACCACAATATTTGATTTAAAATTTTCTCTGATTACTATATACCAAACACTACATATTTTATAAAAAAACATAAACTTAACAGAAAATATGGAAGAGTTTATTTCGTTGTCCGAGATATCTATGTAGTTGTTCGTTCAACAAGTGGTCTTACACAAGAGCAATCGGTTTGACGTCAGGGGTTATGTGGCATCCCGTTATTATATAATTGTTGAATTTAATGTTCTAAACTTGCTATATTTTCATTTATTTATTTTCGTTATGACCAAAAAGTTTACATATAGTAGTTACGCTATAATGTGTAGGTGCGTCTCTTACTTTCCCACACATCTCACTTTTTTTATGTCACGTCAACACCATATCACTCCCATCATTTTCTTTCATTCCTTTTGTCACACAAGAATGGTCATTCATATTAAATATGTTTTAGGTTGTACAAACAATTGGGGAATAAAAAAATAAAGAAAATTGAAAAGGGAGAGTGTGATATGTTATAATTGTGGAAGGGGAACGAGTGAAGTGAAAATAAAGAAGGAGCAGTGATCACCCTGGTCAAACTCAACTTATTTTCATTGTACGATGAGACCACACCCCATAGTCTTATAATCTGAATTACACTTTTGAAATATACACATTCATCTGAGAGACCGAGACTGGAGTAAGACCGCTTGAATCGACATGTGACATATCTGAGACTAAAATAAGACCATTTGAAGTTTTAGGTTTGTCCCATATTGTTCAACAATTTATTTTATTTGTAATAGATCCTTAAAGTTGAATTCCACGTGTTAAATAGGGGTTTGACCCTAAACTAACATGTTTCCATGTTAACTCTGCTTACTTAGCATCCTACGTGACAAACAGGGTTCATTTTAACACTAAATGTGGTTTACAAGGCTTTGCCTCTAATTAATAAGTTAAAAACAAAAAGTCCCACCCCCAATTCCCCTACAAAGTCACCATATTTGCATAATTTTCAACGATGTAGTTCTCCATCGATCGACACTCGATCTGATGCAACTCTGTCGCTGATATCCTTCCATTATCTTAATTGTGCAGCTTGAATATTTGTATGAGGTCATTGTTCCCGTCGCTGTCATATTCTCCGGTGATTCCTTAGTAGAATTCAACAAACACGTCGAGGCTAATAAAACCGTCGGAGTCGGTATCAGTTTTGGGAATTATTCATTTCACCTCTTCCGGAGATGTACCAAACCTAAATGACTTAAGGACACTGATTAGCTCCTCTTGGAGATTATATCGTCGCCATTGGTCTCGAAATGATTGAAAAATATCTTCACTTCCTTTGTGTTCATTGGGAACACTGATTGCTTTTTAGTTTCCAACGTCATTTCTGAAAACTTTCTGGTGTCTTTTTGGTTTTTGTTGCAACGAGGTTAAATACATCGAAATTGTCATGTCTGTTTACCAATTTATGTCCCCATGGAGACCTTTACGTCCTCCGACAACGTCAGCCACACAAATGCTTCCCAGATCTAACATCTTTGCTTAAAAATTGTAACTTTCACTTGAGAAGTCATCTTTCCTAAATTTTGTGCTTTAAGGTGAAGGATTCATGGGTCAATATACAAGTATGTGAACAAGGATCATAAAATTGCCAATCAAACATTACAAACACAACAGGAGTAGTCAAATTCCCAGACAAAACCATGAAGAAACTATATATGCATTAAAAGCATAGCTTGTAAGAAATTTGAGGTTGATTGTGACATAATATTTTATAAATACTGAACAGTTGAAAAAGATGTTATTGCCACTGAAGGATGTGAAAGTAATCCATTTTTCTCAATGCAAGATGACTTGGAAGGATTCAATGACAAGGAAAACAATCAATTTATGGTTTTTAGTTTTGAAATGATGAGATTAATGAAAATGAAAATGATGAAATTTTTTATGTGATCATATTAGGGAAGAAAAATTCAGGAGTCGAGTGAAGCAATATGTTGGAAACTTGGAATCATTGTTGGTGAGATGTAAGTGTTGCATGGCTTTTCTAAAATATATAGTTTAATTATTAAAAGCGAAGTCAACATGTATATATCGGTTGACTGCTTCAAATCTATCAAAATGTTGTAATTGACATAGAAAAGATGGCTTTAATGACCTACTACGCAAAAGCAAAAAGAAAAAAGAAAAAAACCTTTAGTGACCTATCCGAGACAAGCCCTAAACATGATTGTGCTACAGTGTCGACTTCCTAATTGATAACCTGTAACATCCAGATCCTCGAGGTATGGAATTTAAAGTAAATTATGAGTTTTGAGTAGGTCACGACGTGGGCATCGCCACGATGTGACATGGCTGCAATAGACGTGAGTCTCATTCATGTGTCACAATGTAACACTATGTTGGTCACGACGTGACATCTTTTAATGGGGAAAACCCTAATTTTCGGGCTTAGGTCCTATTTAAAGGAAGTTAGGTCTAGAGTTTTCTCCACCTTCAGCCTACATCACCTCCTAAACCCCATTGAAGAAACCCGAATCCCTATCTTACATTTTTGAGCTCATCTTGGTGTTCTTGGTGGTTTTTGAAGGAAGAAGAATGCTTTTATGGTGAAGGGGGAATCTTGGTCGGCTTTGAGACTTCATTGAGCATTTTTTGGACCTTTGTGAGTAATCAAGTTCCAATCTTTATGATTTAGGTTTCTAGATCTATTCTTTTTGTCCCCTTTAGCCACATATGGGAAAGTTTGGGTGGAAGGATTCCATAAAGTTGGCAACTTTATGGATCCTTGAGGTCCCTTGAAGGTTATATGCTTTGGATCTGGAGTTTAATGTAGTTTTGAATCCATGTGTTAAACCGTTGCCGCACACAATTTAAACAAATAAAATATCACTGCTGGTTGCACTAATGGATAGCACAGGGAAGCAAGGTCGAATCCTCAGGGACACAAACTAATGGTCAATGCCTTTTGCGTAAGGAACATACTAGTCATTAAAGCATAAAATAATAAAAGGGGGTTTTTGATTATTAACTAAAAACTAAAATTGCAGTGAAATAAACTAAATGAAATAAATAATAAAAACGAATTTAGTTCTGCTGCGATTTTTCTAATCATGCAATCAGCCCAGATCTGGTTATTCAGAATGTGTTCTATCTAAGCTAGTACTAAGAAAAACGAACAATCTCTAGTATAATCTCTTTTACATGGTTAAATCAACCAAAACAAACTCTTCAGTTAACCTTAACTTTTTACTGTCTGATTAAACAAGCTCTTAATTAAGATTAGAAATATTGTATTAAGATCTATGTAAAATTCCTAGCAATACCCAATACTTCTCACAAGCTCGGAAGCATAAATGTATGAAATTTCAGTATATCATAGTTAAATCCCTAACACGGAACCAATTTGATACTTGTTACTTATTACCAGTTGACAAGAACAATTCTAGATTTTATTAACTGATTAATTGGAATGATTAAACCCTAGCTAGGTGATCAGGCTAAAAAGAATAAAAATCAAACATTCATTAAACTCAAAACTGAAACAACTAGATATAAGCACACAATGAAAACCAAATCTAATAACTGATCACATGAAAAGTATTGGTCTATTGCAGAACTGAAAAATAGGGTTTTAGTCAGAGATGGCTAAAATCGAATTAAAACTAAGAAAAAGGTAAACTAACTATTAATCTTGCTAACTAAACGTAGGAGATGATCTTCAGCTTTCAGATATTCATAAATCACTGACACCGGAGAGAAAATACCCCAAAAATTATCTTTTTCGTCGTCTGGAGCTTCAGGAATCGTCCAACCCCCAATTTGATCAGAGAAGTGTCCTATATATATGCACCAAAGTCTTCAAGAGCAATAGAAGTTTTGATCGAATTTTTAGGAAAATTCGAACGAATTTTTTACACTTTGTTCGAATTTTGCATTTTTTAAAATTTTTTTGGGCCTTTCTAAAACTACAAAGTGTTTATTCGATCGAATTTTTCGAATTTTTGCATTTTCTGATTTTTTTCTCAAACACGAAAGTCGTCCGAAATTTTGTCTAGTTTCCGTAACATTTTTAATCTCATCAATAGGAGTTACTATTCATGAGATATAGTCAAAATACTGATAGGGGGTCAAAGCTGTCAGCAACATCCTTTAGGCTTTAGAATGTAGCAATCTATCTTCGTAAGATCAATTCCATCGAATTTCTCTCGACCAAAACAACTTCCAAGCATTCCCCGGAATCCTTCATAATTTCCAAGCTCCATTTAACTCCAATTCTCCATCAAACAAATCCAAAGCTGCTCCCAAAGTACTACTACACTCGAATTATCTGAAAACAACATAAAAACATGAGCAGTACAGGAATTCTAACGAATGGCATGAGCTGGACATTAATTAAACTAATGGCATGCAAATGTGTAAAATATGATGCTAAATTCTAATAAAAACTACCATAAAAGATGCATAAAATGTCATCGATCAAATCTCCCCAAGGTTGAACCTTACTTGCCCTCAAGTAATAAAAATATTCAACAATATAAGTGAAATGGAAAGATGTAGATGACATAAAAAGAACTTAGAACAAAATAAATGAAACTAAACACTTGAACTAAAAATACTTCACACATTTTTTTCACATGATCATACTTAACACCGAGGGAAGCTCCAATGAAATCACTACCTAGACAATCATCACAATACCTTCCATCTTTCACAGATTCTCAAAGTCAGGAAGAAGCTTGACGATGTGAACCAATAAACCAATTGTAAATTTTATTTAAACTTTATACCTTAATTATCCTTGAAAGCAAAAATAACATATTTCATGAATTCATGTCCACAAGACTGAATAATTAAGAACCAGGCTCGACATATCCGTAAGAACCCGTCATGTCAAATCAGCTTTCGCTGAAGCAGTGGGTGATGGGTTTTAGGTACAACAAATAAACTAGAAAACAATTCCTAAGTTCACATGCAACCTACTTTGGATCTATGTTTTAACTATTGAACATACAACTTTGAATTGCAAAACTAGAACCCTAGAGGAGAGAGGCTAATTTCGAAATTAACAAACTAAGGTTTAGGGTTTACATACCTTTCAATTGTTATAGCAAACAATTGATATTCCCTTGATCTTGATCTTGATCTTCTTGGAAGCTTTAGCACCACAAGTGTAATGCCTCTAATGGAATCACACACAATGACTAGCAAGAAGGAAAGTAGAAGAGAGAGGGGAGAGGGAGTATGCAAAATCTCGGCCTTAGGGTTTCTTCAAAAGAAAGAGTCACCAAAAACATGAACCAGGAGGCTCCTTATATAGCTGAGGGATTTAGGGTTTAAGGGAAACCCTAGTTATCCTTTGCTTAGGGCCTAAGCAAACCCAAGGGCCTTATCCAAGCCCCTATGGACGAAATTATTAGGGTTTCCCCTAAAGATTTCGTCCACCCTCTTCCAAGGGGGTTCTAGAGCCTTCCACTCAACTATTAGATAATTGCAAACTAGTCCCTGCACCTTATAATTAATTCTTTTAACCCCAAAATCAATTCTGATTAATTTCTGGCTAACAATTAATTAAACATAATGATTTCTAATTAATATATTAATCCATTAACATATTAATAAATCATTTATATATATATATATATATATATTAATTTATTAATCTTATAAATTAATATCTCTCCTTTCATAATTTCCTTGTCCAGTTGCTAGGTTGAGGGCAACCCAAAAGGACTGTGCTGCTATCAATTCAAGTACATACCAATTATAGTTATGGGCTTAGACACCTAATCCAACAGTCTCCCACTTGGATAAGTCTGTAACTATAATTGCTAGTATGCCTTCTAAATTTGACCAGCAAATTGTAGCTTCCAAAAAGCTGCTGCCGAACTCTGACCCAGTCAGTTACGTGTCCTAAGATAAGTGATCATATAACCCTTCGTTCTGCTTGATATCCCCAGACAAAAGACATGGAATGTAATCAATCTGTTTGTCCAGAATCTATGTTTCCCGATTCCTGATTTGTGATGATGTAGGACTTCTAATCGAACACATCAATTTAGTCCTGGCTGGGCCCAGCACATAAGTCAACACCAAATCATCGAGGGGCCCACATATATCGCTTTTCCTGTTAGGGCAAAAGGAACGAATAAACATTGACTCATATGCTTGTATCTTTTACTCATCAAATTATGCATGACAATACGTTTTATAACACCAAGTTACTGATGCGTTTTCGTATCACCAATGCACAACCGACTTGTAAATTACAACTCATATATCTTCGTTTCAAGATTATAAGATATTATCGTCTCAGTATTACTCGTGATGAATTCCATGAAGTAATACTCTGACCGAGGGTTTATCCAATACTCAAATCTCAATTTCTGAGTACTCATGAACGTTGCAGCAATTCTATTGCCATGTCTATCCTTAGACAATCTGCAATCCAATTCATGACAGTCTTAATTCACTACTTACTTCCAAGAGTACGAGCGACTGTGGAGTTTGAATAATCTCATTATTCAGGAAGTAAAACATGCAAAAATGAAACACAATAATAAACAATCGACAAAAGGTAGTAGCCAAACTTATAAATAATACTTTATTATTTAATCACCAAAAGTCAATTACATTTACTTTGTTACAAGTTTCAAAAACTAATCTAACTACTAAAACTAATATCATCTTTCAGTCCTATGCTCCGAGCATGCTGAATATGCTTAGCCCTACTCAGACCCTTTGTGAGAGGATCTGCTGGGTTATCTTCAGATGACACCCTCTTTACTATAAGATGGCCTTCTTCTACTCTATGTCTGATGAAATGGTACTTTCTGTCGATATGTCTGGTCTTACCATGATCTCTTGGTTCCTTTGTCAAGGCAACCGCTCCTTCATTATCGCAGAACAGTTCCATAGGCTCCTGGATGGTTGGAACAACTCCGAGATCCCCGATGAAGTTCCTCAACCAAGCTGCTTCTTTCGACGCTTCACTTGCTGCTATGTACTCTGATTCACAAGTAGAATCAGCCACCGTATTTTGCTTGGAACTCTTCCAAGTAACTGCTCCTCCATTCAGTAAAAACACCCAGCCTGACTGAGAACGGAAGTTATCTCTATCCGTCTGAAAGCTGGCATCACTGTAACCATCTACTCTCAAAGTATCACTGCCACCAAGCACAAGGACCCAGTCCTTTGTCCTTCGCAAATACTTGAGTATATTCTTAACTGCTACCCAATGAGCTCTACCTGGGTTTCCCTGATAGCGACTGACCATGCTCAAAGCAAATGCCACATCAGGGCGAGTACATGTCATAGCGTACATGATCGATCCGACAGCGGAAGCATAAGGTACACGACTCATGTCATCTATTTCAACATCTGTACTCGGGCATTGAGTCTTACTCAATTTGGTATTGCTCTGGATAGGTAGCTCTCCCTTCTTGGAGTTTTCCATACTAAACCTCTTTAGTACCTTATCCAAGTATGTGCTCTGACTAAGTCCAATTAGTCTCTTCTTTCTATCTCTCAATATTCTAATCCCAAGAATATAGGCAGCTTCTCCAAGGTCTTTCATGGCAAAACACTTTCCAAGCCAAGACTTAACTTCTTTCAAGGTTGGAACATCGTTACCAATGAGTAATATGTCATCGACATATAACACCAGAAAAGTTACTATACTCCCACTAGCCTTGATATACACACAAAACTCATCTTCACTTCTAGAGAAACCAAACTCTTTGACTTTCTCATGGAAGCAAAGATTCCAACTGCGAGATGCTTGTTTCAATCCATAAATGGATTTCTCAAGCTTGCACACTCTATTGGGGAACTTTGCATCAACAAAACCCTCTGGCTGACTCATGTAAACATCTTCAGCCAACTTCCCATTAAGGAAAGCAGTTTTGACATCCATTTGCCAGATTTCATAATCATGAAAGGCAGCTATGGCGAGCAATATCCTAATAGATTTAATCTTAGCTACTGGTGAGAAGGTCTCATCATAGTCAACCCCTGGGGTTTGAGTGAAACCTTTTGCAACCAGTCGAGCCTTGAATGTGTGCACATTTCCATCCATGTCTGTCTTCTTCTTGAAGATCCATTTGCACCCAACTGTCTTGCGACCTGGTGCACTATCAACCAAATTCCAAACTTGGTTGTCATACATGGACTTAATCTCGCTGTCCATTGCCTCTTTCCACTTGGAAGCCTCTGGGCCTGCCATTGCTTCCTTATAAGTGACTGGTTCATCTAAGTTTACCAGTGTTCTGTCACTTATGAATGTGTCACCATCTGAAGTAATATGAAAACCATACAACTCAGGTGGCACACTCACCCTAGTGGATCTTCTAAGAGGTAATGAGTTATCAATTGGTTCAACAGGAACTGTTTCCTCTGGTTGAGTGCTAGTGTCATCTAAGGTTCCCTCATTGGCTGACTCTTGAATTTCTTCAAGGTCAATAGTGCTCCCACTGTCCTCTTTGAATATGAGCTCTCTTTCAAGAAAGACTCCTCTTCGTGCTACAAAGACCACGTTCTCACTAGGCCTGTAGAACAAATATCCAAAAGACTGCTTTGGGTAACCAATGAAAACACATTTCTCACTTCTAGCTGCTAGCTTGTCGTGAGTCTCTCGTCTTACGAAAGCTTCACAACCCCAGACTTTAATATGCGCTAACGAGGGAACTTTCCCTGTCCACATTTCGTGAGGTGTTTTGGCAACCTTCTTTGTAGGGACAAGATTGAGGATGTGGGCGGCTGTCTCTAAGGCATACCCCCAGAAGTGAATAGGAAGCGAAGCCCGACTCATCATAGAACGAACCATGTCTAACAAGGTTCGATTGCGCCTCTCAGCTACACCATTTAACTGTGGTGTCCTAGGAGGAGTCAATTGTGAGACTATCCCACATTCTTTCAGATAGTCGTTAAACTCGATACTAAGATACTCCCCGCCTCTATCGGATCTAAGTATCTTTATCTTTCTGCCCAATTGATTTTCGACTTCATGCTTAAACTCTTTGAACTTTTCAAAAGTTTCTGACTTATGCTTGATCAAGTAGATATATCCATATCTGCTATAATCGTCAGTGAAAGTCACATAGAATCGATTAGCATCTCTTGTAGTTGATCTGAAGGGCCCACACACATCCGTGTGTATGAGATCCAACAGACCTTCACCTCTTTCACAAGACCCTGTGAATGGTGATTTTGTCATCTTTCCCAAAAGACAATATTCACACATATCATTTGATTTTAGGTCAAATGATTCCAACACTCCATCCTTTTGGAGTTGGGCTATGCGTTTCTTGTTAATGTGTCCAAGACGACAATGCCACAAGCATGCCTTGTCTATACTATTAAACAAGTCAATATTAAGTACACTATTTCCTAGGCTATCAACACAAGTCACTGTTTCATACACACCATTACAAGGCAAAGCTTCAAACATAAAAACACCATTCTTATAAACAGAAATTGAACCATTCAAATCATTAAAAGAATATGTAAAACCTTGTCTGAACAATGCATGAAATGAAATAATGTTTCTCGTCATCTCAGACGAATAGCAACAATTTATTAAATCTAATCTAACATCATTACTAAGCAGAAGCTGATAAACTCCGATCTTGGTTACTGGTGAAGACTTTCTGTTTCCCATGATCAGGTTTATCCTTCCTCGCTCTATCTCCTCACTTTCCTTTAGACCCTGCAAATCAGAACAGATATGAAAACCACATCCTGTATCAAGGACCCATGAACGAGAAGATAATGAGTTATTAGCAGAAATAGTGTAAATACCTGCCGAAGATGGCTTCACTTTGCCATCCTTGATATCTTGCAGATATTGTGGGCAAGATCTCTTCCAATGCCCCTTTTGGTTGCAGTAAAAGCAAACTGCCTCTTTTGGATCAGAAACATGGGGAGTGGAACCATTGGGCTTAGCCTTTGGGCCATTACTAGATGACCCAGCTTGAGCCTTGCTCTTCCAGTTTTGCTTGGGAGGACCTTTCCTCTTTTTCCCCTTTCCCTGTCCAATAGCCAAAACAGGGGCACTCGTAGGTGTGGAGGGTATACTTTTACCCTTCATCCCTGCCTCAGCTGTCTGCAACAAGTTGTGCAATTGGGCCAAGGTCTGCTCAGTATTGTTCAAATGGTAAGTTAGAATAAACTGACCATAACATTCAGGAAGTGAGTTCAAGACCATGTCAATGGCCAATTCCTCATCAAAGTGAATATTGAGCTTGACCAAACGCTCTATGTAGCATTGCATTCTTTGCACATGTGACACTACCGACTCCCCATCCTTCATCTTGCAAGCCATGAGTGACTTGACTACTTCGAACTTTTCTTGACGAGCTCGCTTATGGTACTTTTCCATAAGGTCCTTGTTCATCTCGAAAGGCCAGTAGTCCTCATAGTACCTCTGCAGTTCTGGGGACATAGTTGCCACCATGATGCATGCCACTTTGGTAGCATCATCGTAATGTTTCTTGTAGGCAGCAAGATCTTCAGGAGTAGCTTCATTCTCATCAAGCTCTTTGAGCTCCTTTTCAAGAACATATTCTTTGTTCTCGAAACAAAGAGCCATCTTGATGTTGCGCATCCAATCGTTATAGTTTGAGCCATCCATAACGACTTTGGAGCATATATTGAGCAAGGAGAAGTTCTGGTTGGAGGAGGATGAAGTAGAAGTGTTTCCATGAGTAGACATCTGAAAAGAAAGGAAGTTTTAGTTAGATTTCAAGATACCTTAATAGAATAACCCAAAGATATAATATCAAGGTTAGGATCCAACTATGAAGATTCACAACTCAGAAATGGGATGCCGAGATCCAAGTGCAAATTTCATAAAGGTAGGCGAATGACGATTCACCAATTCCACCATTAGACGAAACAAACGAAGTGAAATTCCTAATTCTTTTGAGATACATTGAAACTATTCAATGGCATGTTTTAATCTCAGATTATGCTCTTTTATTTGTGACTGGGATGCCGAGGATCACAAACAAGATGTGAATAACCATGCAAATGTGCTTGGTAACCTCATTGTCTTTATCATTAACTATTGATGTGCTGGTAAACCACACACGCTCCATCAAAATGACAATTATGAGATACCCATTACTACTCTTTATTAGTGCCTTTTAGTGTGCTGGTTAACCACACACGCTCCACTAACGACCAATAAAGCATAATGTGCAATTTCATGGATTAGCATACTTTTCACATTTTTCCTAAAGTAACTAGAGTTGGGATTTTGAAAATAATGTTCTAGTACTTTCTTTAATATCATTATACTTTTAATGAGAAGTAGTTGTCCTATCAAATCCGTTCTGCTAACGACCCTCCACTAATCAAGGAAGCGGTGGGTGAGAGTGGACACCCATTCAACTACCATTTTATAGGCAGTTTCCTTATACCCCCCTTATAGATTAGCTTCGTGAATGAGGCATACTAGCGATTTGACTGACCATGTTCTTATACATATATAATATTAAACTTTTAATTATAATATATATAAGGTGTGTTTTAAAACATTTTAAAACTTCAAGGGTTTATAAATTTCGAAATTTAAGCTATTAAATTTAAATTTAAATAAACCAATTAACTAGATTTAATATTTATCTTTTAATTAACTATTAATCAAATTATTAAATCTTGTAAGGATTATCTAATTAAATTAATCAATTAATTTAATCCTAATCCTTATCCCTCTAATTTCGAAAAATAGGGTAAGGATAATTATCCAATTAATCTAATTAAGTAACAATTATCCAAAAACAAGAAACCCTAGTTATCCTCTTAGCATATTTCGAAATTCATAAGGGAGGAGGCTAGGGTTTTCAAAACCCTAACCCTAATTTCGATTAGGGTTCTTTGGAGGCTAGGGTTTTCGAAAAAACCCTTTGATCCAAAACCCTAGAAATCGAAAAATTGGCCTTTAGGGTTTAATAGCTATAAACCCTAATTTGCAATTCAACAATTGTAGCAATTCAATTTAAAACAACAATGGCTCTGATACCACTGATGGGTTTTAGGTACAACAAATAAACTAGAAAACAATTCCTAAGTTCACATGCAACCTACTTTGGATCTATGTTTTAACTATTGAACATACAACTTTGAATTGCAAAACTAGAACCCTAGAGGAGAGAGGCTAATTTCGAAATTAACAAACTAGGGTTTAGGGTTTACATACCTTTCAATTGTTATAGCAAACAATTGATATTCCCTTGATCTTGATCTTGATCTTCTTGGAAGCTTTAGCACCACAAGTGTAATGCCTCTAATGGAATCACACACAATGACTAGCAAGAAGGAAAGTAGAAGAGAGAGGGGAGAGGGAGTATGCAAAATCTCGGCCTTAGGGTTTCTTCAAAAGAAAGAGTCACCAAAAACATGAACCAGGAGGCTCCTTATATAGCTGAGGGATTTAGGGTTTAAGGGAAACCCTAGTTATCCTTTGCTTAGGGCCTAAGCAAACCCAAGGGCCTTATCCAAGCCCCTATGGACGAAATTATTAGGGTTTCCCCTAAAGATTTCGTCCACCCTCTTCCAAGGGGGTTCTAGAGCCTTCCACTCAACTATTAGATAATTGCAAACTAGTCCCTGCACCTTATAATTAATTCTTTTAACCCCAAAATCAATTCTGATTAATTTCTGGCTAACAATTAATTAAACATAATGATTTCTAATTAATATATTAATCCATTAACATATTAATAAATCATTTATATATATATATATATATATATATATATATATATATTAATTTATTAATCTTATAAATTAATATCTCTCCTTTCATAATTTCCTTGTCCAGTTGCTAGGTTGAGGGCAACCCAAAAGGACTGTGCTGCTATCAATTCAAGTACATACCAATTATAGTTATGGGCTTAGACACCTAATCCAACAGTGGGCCATACCCGTATGGGCCCAGCTCCTATGCTTTCACTTTTCTGAGAGCAAAAAATATCATATCACACACTTCTTCATTCGCGCTAGATTTTACTTTTATATGGCTTCTGAACTGATTGAACTTGATTTTATGTATTTTTATCTTCAGCTTGAGTTCTTCAATCAACTTTTTGAATTCTTGAGATTTCTTCGATTAAGTGTTTGAACTTTGACTTGGGTATCAAATATGACAGTTAGTACCCTTCTTTTTTCTTTGGCTGTGTGGATCTGATATAAGGGCACTCTGTTACCGTGAAGGTAACGCATGTCAACGAATAGGTCAGTGTTCTGTTGGTCCAGACTTTTCAAGCAAGGTTCTTTTTAAACATTCCAAAGCAAATAATTCTTAACTGTTATTACCGCCCACACAATGTTTCTGTAATATTCGGATTCTTAGAGGCATTTAACTCTAAAATTTACACTTGAACTTTAGAAAGTGACCACGTTGTGGTGAAGGCATCCCACGACGTGTCAATGTTGGAAGATTCACGGATCATTTAATGATCACCACGACGTGGCAAACCTGTGTCGTGATAACCCTAATTTTTGGGTATTTAAAGGAAAGTGGGGAGGTTAGGGTTTCCCATCTTCAGCATCCATCACTCTCAAACCCAAAAACCCTAACCCTAATCCTCCTTGGTGCTCTTTTGCTCATTTTAGTGATCTTGTGGTGGATTTGAAGGAAGAAGAAGAAGATTTAGTGCTTGGTTCAACAAGTGATCCTTTCCTCCTTTGGTGTGTATCTTCTGGACTCCTTGTAAGTCCTCAATCTTCAACCTTTTTGTGTTCTTCTTCGTAGATCTATGTTTTGGAGCATGATTGGTCCTTTTCGGAGTGGTTTGTGTGATATTAAGAGACAAAGTTTGCAACTTTATGGTTTCTCTTTACCCCTTGAATGACATATCTCATGGATTTGGACTTTTGTAGTAAGATGGGATCCATGCATGGATTTTGGGTCATTTTGTTCCCTTTTGACCTAGTTTGAAGAAGGCGATGCATGGGTCATGCATGTCTATAAAGTTGGGATTTTTATGGACCATTAGGAGTCCTAGAAGCATTATGGAAAAGTTGAACTAAGTACTTTAGGGATTAAGCGCGTAATGATTGAGTTCTTGCCATTTTTAGCCTTTTGAACCTTAAACTTGAGATATAGACCTCTTGGTGGGTCTCAAGGGATAAAGGTGGAAACTTTATCCATTTGGACATTAGAGATGATTAGATCTGGACTTTGGAACCTTTGGTATTGGAGGATCCAACCTAATCCATTAAGACATTTTGAATCCGGTACCCACGGCGTGGACTAGGTTGCCACATCATGGCGACTGGGGGAAAACACGACTGTCTTGCCGTGTGAAGGCCATGACATGGAGGGTCAATTTTGAACGTTGACTTTGACCTTTTAACTCACATTGACTTTTGGTCAAACCCCTAGTTTGGTAGAAAATATAAGGGTGTACTTTGTATGGCTGTACAGGTGGTTGGTAGCATCTGCGTTCATAGTCGTAGTAGCAGTTTTAGTTGACCATCGTTTGATAGGTGAGTTCCTTCATTGTACTCATGGGTCGAAGGCACCAATGTCGGCCTACTGGATTATGTTTGTAGGATGATAGTTGTCTTTGTGACACTTACTATTATGCATGTATGTGTTAGTTATCTTTGTGACTCTTGCTGATATGATTATATGCTTAGTTGTAGGGTGTGAAATAGACATGATACCAGTTGAAAGAGTCTGAAAGGGGTGAAATAGAACCAGTGCCGGTTGAAAGAGACCGAAGGGGGTGAAATAGACACATATATGTTTTGAATGTTATGTATGTATGGTATGGGGTATTTTGGGGAAACTCACTAAGCTTTGTGCTTACAATTTTATGTCTATGATTTTAGGTACTTCCAGTTTGAAAGGGAAGGTCCCGGCATGATCGCACCGTATCCTCCAGCATTCCGCATTTTATGACATTATTTGTACTCTGATAACTATTTTATACATTATCACGTTTTGATGGGTTTTGGAATGAATGAATGATGTTTCTATTGGCTTTTAAAATGAAATTTTTACTTAGTAATTTTCGGGACATTACAAGTGTTGTATTAGATGTCTAAGACTATAACTATAATTGGTATATACTTGAATTGATAGTAGCACAGTCCTTTTGGGTTGCCCTCATAACTAGCAACTAGACATGATGACTTTTGGAGAGAGAGGTTGAATTTATTATTTGATTAATAAATTGAAATAAATTATTTGTTAATATATTATTAAATAATATATTAATTAGAAATAGTAATATTTAATTAATATTTAATCAGAAATTAATTGAAATTAATTTTGGGATCAAAAAATTAATTAAAAGTACATGGGCTAAAGTGCAATTATTCAATAGTAGAGCAAGAGGTTCCAGAACCGGACGGTTTATATGGATAATGTAGGGTTTCTAGATTATCACATGTGGATAAATAATGAGCTGGATAATTACCAATTTGAAATATTAATATTATATTCAGATTAGGGTTATTCAGGGCATCCTTGTTGCACTATAAATAGGCCCTTACCCCTTAGGAATTTCGGCCACTGGAAACCCTAGAAGAATAGCCGAAATTTCTTAATCCTCCTCTCGTCTCTCTTCTCTCATCCTCTTTCTAGTGTTGGGTGTGATCTACAAGAGGCACGACATTTGTGGTGCTTGCTCTCCAAGTTTCAACAACAATAAGGATTTACATTGTTATTGCTATATAACAATTAAGGTATGTTTTCCTAACCCTATTTAGTGGTTTTGAAAATATACTAGTAGAATTAGGGTTTTCCATTTGATGTTCAAAAGTTGTATGTTCAATTAGAGAAAACATAAATCAAGAATTAGGGTTGCATGCATACATAGGTTTGTGTTTGTTATGCTCAAAACCCATCAGTGGTATCAGAGACTTGTCTTGTTTTCTATTGAATTGATTGCAATTGTTTGAATTTGATCAATTAGGGTTTATGACAATTAAACCCTTTTGGACTAAGGGATTTTCGGAATTAGGTTTTCTTAGGCCCTAAGTTTCGAAAATAAGGAAAGGGTTTTAACCCTTTCCCTTGCCCTACAAATTTTGAAATTAGGTTTTCCTTAACCCTCAAGAATTTCGAAAATGGCAAGGATTGAAATCCTTGCCTTCCTCCCCAAGATAAGCCATTTTCGAAAATTAGGGTTTGGGTAGGGTTATCTTATTTTTGGTAATCATCTGTTTATTTAATTAACTGGATAATTATAAAATTTGTTTTATCCCTCCCATGATTTTCGAAAATTAGGGAGAGAGGATTAGGATTAAATTATCTTGATTAATTTAATTGTATAATCCTCAATTGATTTAATAAATTAATTAAATGTTTAATTAATAGGTAATTATTAAATCATTTGTTTTTAATTTTAAATTTGAATTAAAATTTTTTAATATTGAAATTTAAAATTTAAAAACCCTAGTATTTTGAAAAGTTTAAAATACACCTTTTACTATATGTAAAATTAAATGTTTAATATTCACTATATGTATAAGACTAAGTTCACGAAGCCGATCTATAAGGGGGGGGGGGGGTATAAGGAAATTTCCTATAATATGGCAGATGAATGGGTGTCCACTCTCACCCACCGCTTCCTTGATTGGTGGAGGGTCGTTAGTCGAACAAGTTTGATATGACAAACATTTCTCATTAATGAGTATAATGAATTATAAGTAACTAATTTTCTTTTATAAAATTCTCAATCTTAGTTACTTTAGAAAAAAATGTGAATTTGTATGCTAACCCATGAAATTGCACATTGCACTTTATAAGTCGTTAGTGGAGCGTGTGTGTTAACCGACACACTAATATGGACTAATAAAGAGTGGCAATAGGTGTCTCGTAAATTATCATTGATTAATGGAGCGCGTGTGGCAAACCGACACATTAAAATGAGATGATAAATGACATCAAGAGTACCAAGCTAATTTGCATGGTTCTTCACATCTAGTTTGTGATCCTCGGTATCCCAATCACAAATGGAATAGCATAATCGAGATTAAACATGTCATTGAATAGTTCAATGAATATCAAAAGATCTAGGAATTTCATTAAAAACCTAATTCGTTCAAATTTTGTTTTTCGTGGTGAAATTGGTAAATCGTCATTTACATACCTTTATATAATTTACAATTAGATTACGATATCTATTTTTTAAGTTGTGAATTATCTGGTTTGATCTTAGCCTTAATATTTCATTTGGGTGTTATATTGAGGATTATTCTTATCTAACCAAAACTATCTTTCTTCTCTTTCAGATGTCTACTCCAAACGATGCTTCTGGTTCTTCCTCCTCCAACAACAACTTCTCACTATTGAACATTTGTTTGAGGGTTACTTTTGATGGCACCAATTATAGTGATTGGATGAGAAACATCAAAATGGCTCTACGTTTCGAGTACAAGGAGTATGTGCTCGAAAAAGAACTTATCGAGATTGATGAAACCAAAGCTACTGCTGTAGAACTAGCTGAGTATAGGAAACACTATAATGATGCAACAAAAGTTGCTTGCATCATGGTGGCGACTATGACTCCTGAGCTACAAAGGTTCTATGAGGATTACTTGCCATATAAGATGAACAAGGACTTGATGGAAAAGTACCATCAACGAGCTCGTCAAGAGAAGTATGAGGTGGTAAAGTCCCTTATCTCTAGCAAGATGAAATATGGAGAGTCCGTTAGTAACCACATGTAAAGAATGCAACGATATGTGGAGCGCTTGCTAAAGCGCAATGTGAACTTTGATGAGGAATTGGTTGTTGATATAGTCTTGCACTCATTGTCCAGTTGTTATGATCAGTTTATCTTGACTTATCATATGAACAACCAAGAGAATGCATTGGCTCAACTTCAGAACCTCCTGCGAACTGCTGAAGCAGTAATAAAGGGAAAATGTGTTGCCTCCACTCCTTCTGCTGCTCCAGTCTTGGCCATTGGATAAGGAAAATGGAAGAAGAGGAAAGGTCCCCCCCAAGCAGAATTGGAAGGGAAAGTCCCAAGTCGGGTCATCAAGCAATGGACCTAAAGGAAAGTCCAGTTCTGATGCTCCCCCTATCTCGGATCCCAAAGAGGCTACTTGTTTTTACTGCCACGAGAAAGGGCATTGGAAACAAAGTTGCCTGAAGTACTTGCAAGACATAAATGATGGCAAAGTCAAACAAACCTCGGCAGGTATTTACACTATCTTATCTAAAAACTCATCATATTCTCATTCTTGGGTCCTTGATACATGATATGGTTTTCCCATTTGTTCTGATTTGCAGGGGCTAAAAAGAAGTGATGATGTGGAGCATGAAAGGATGAACTTGATCAAGGCCAATAGGATGAAAGATCTTGTATGGCCAAGAGTCATTATAGAATTATACTGCTAATAATATATTATCCTATAGGGTCACACAATATAGCAAGTTACCGTCAATTGATTATTTATTAGTATAATTTGATTATTAATAAATATATCAACACTTGTATTTAATTGGAAAATTATTATTTCATGGAAATAATATTTTACTAATTGAGAATTTATTATTTGTGGAAATAATATTTATTGGAGAAATAACAACTTATGAAATATATCATAAAGTATGATTATTTAAAAGTTATATTTATATCTTAATAAACTAGTTAGAGTTTATTTATATAAAAGGTAGTTTTATAATATATATATATATATATATATATATATATATATATATATATATATATGTTGGGAATTCTTTATAAAAATGATTGATTTTTATAAATATAACATGTATGTGTATATAAACTAGCCATGAGACAATTTTTGTCTTCTTTTGTGCATGCCTTTTTTCGAAAAATGGGAGGAGACAAGGCATGCATGCCTTGTCTATTCTTTTGTCATGCTTGGGACAAAGTTGTCTCTCCTTTTACTTTAAGGTCCCCTTTCACTTTTTGGCCATTATATAAGAGAGAACATGGAAGGGTTTTGGATACACTTCTTACAAGTCTTCTTCTTCCTCTTCTTAGAGCCAAATCCGAGAGCTCCATGCTCTCTAGAGGATTGCCAAATTTTGGAATTTGAAGGCTCTTCTTCTTCTCCATTCTCTTGCATTTTGATGCTAGACAAAGCCCCTTTGTTTCTTCACCTTTGAACATATATTTGATATATATTTCAAAGGCTTACGAACAACAAATTACAAGTGAATACTAGCTTGCTTTGATAGTTCTACTCTTGCTTGGTGGATACTTGTAGAGAAATCTTGCTTTAGAGTTTCATGCCACACTTCATCAACTTCCAACCTCCCATGAGGATCAAAGTCTTCAAAGGGTGTTATGCTTTCCCTTCTATGGTTGTTTTAATCTTTCTAACTCTTGCAAAATGATCATTGGTGCGTAAAATAGTTTTATTTTTACTCAAAATATTTAAAGCTTCCGTTGTCAATTTTACCGGTTGTGAAACCGAATTTTTGAATAAAAACCCAACAATTATAGGATATGTCCACTTGTTACCAAGATTGGAGTTTATAACTTAGTGCTTAGTAGTGGGTTAGGTTTGGATTTGATAAATTGTTGCTACTCGTCAGAGATGACACGAAACATCATTTCATTTCATGCTTTATTTAAACAAGGTTTTAGATATTCTTTCAATGATGAGAATGGATCTATTTCTGCTTTTAAAATTTGTGTTTTTTTTATTTTAAACCTTTGCCTTGTGATGATTGTATGAAACTATGATGATTGTAGACAATTTAGGTAATAGTGTTTTTCAAATTCATTCGTCTAATGGTATAGACAAAGCATGCTTGCGGCATTGTCGTCTTGGACATGTTGACAAGAAACGCATCGCCCAACTCCAAAAGGATGGAGTGTTGGAATCATTTGACATAAGGTCAGATGATATGTGCGAGTCTTGTTTACTAGGAAAGATGACAAAATCACCTTTTACTGGTTCTTGTGAAAGAGATGAAGGATTGTTGGATCTCATACACACAGATGTGTGTGGGCCCTCCAGATCCACCACAATGGATGCAAATCGATTCTATGTGACTTTTACTGACGATTATAGTAGATATGGCTATATCTACTTAATCAAGCATAAGTCAGAAACCTTTGAAAAGTTCAAAAAGTTCAAACAAGAAGTCGAGAATCAATTGGGAAGGAAGATCAAGATGCTTAGATTCGATAGAGGCGGCGAGTATCTTAGTATCGAGTTCCATGACTACCTCAAGGAATGTGGAATAGTTTCACAATTAACATCTCCTAGGACACCACAACTTAATGGTGTGGCACAGAGGCGTAATTGAACCTTGTTAGACATGGTTCGTTCCATGATGAGTCTAGCTTCACTTCCAATCTCATTTTGGGGGTATGCCTTAGAGACTGCCGCCCACATTCTTAATCTTGTCCCAACTAAGAAGGTTGCCAAAACACCTCACAAAATGTGGACAGGGAAGGTTCCCTCATTAGCACATATCAAGGTTTGGGGTTGTGAAGCTTGTTGAGTTTTAAGCACTATAACACTCCTATGGTGCACATGCAACCCTAGATGCTTTGGATCTATGTTTTCTCAAAATATACATGCAATTTCAATTTTCCAAAGCATACATCCTAACTAGCATACAATAGAGGATATACAATATAAAACTCATAGTTAGATGAATACCTCTTGATGTAGTTGCAGTTCTTGGCCTTAGAAAGCTTTAGCACCTCAAGTGTGATGCCTCTAATGTGTCACAAACACCAAATGCAAGAGGAGGCTTGAGAGAATAGGCTAGTTAGCTTCAAAATCGATTATCACTCTCTTAGAATGAATGGGGCAACCGATTTTAGCTCTAGGGGATTGCTTTTATAGTGTTACAAATGCTAGGGTTTCATCCATGCAAACCCTAATGCACCATGACCCTTCATATTACTTAGTCTCCATGTGTTAAACCTCCATGGACAATCATATTGGTTTAGCCCATCTTGATTAACCATGGATCTTTGGCCCACACTATAAGAATCATTGATTTACTTAATCAGTCCCCGTATATTTAATCAGTCTCTTTTGATCACTAAATTAATTCCAAATTAATTCTTGACCAATACTAATTAAATAATATGATTTCTCAATTAATATATTATACTTATAATATATTAATAAATCACAAATAACCTTATTCTCAAAAGTCCATCCTATCAAATTGCACTGGTGAAGGCAACCCAAAAGGACCATACTACTATCGGGTCAAGTACATACCAGTTATAGTTATGGGCCTAGACACCTAATCCAATAGTCTTCCTCTTGGATAAGTCTAACAACTATAACTGCCAATGTAACTTCAAAATCCGATTAGCAATCGTAGCTTTCAAAAGCCGCTGTCGAACTCTGACCTAGTCAGTGACGCGTCCTTTAGATAAGGGATCATATCATCCTCTGTTCTTCAAGATACCATGCGGACAAATACATGGAACATAGTCATACTTATTGTCTTGCAGTTTGTTTCCCGATTCCGATTTGTCTAACATAGAACATAATTGAACACATCAATTTAGTTCTGACCGGGCCCGACACATAAGTCAAAACAAAATCATCGAGGGGCCCAAGGTATCGCTTTTAATCCTCTTAGGATAAAAGGAACAGATAAACTTCGACTTATATGTTTGTACTAACTACTCGTTAAATCATGCACAGCGATACGTTTTATAACATCAAGTTACTGATGCATTTTCATATCATCAATGCACAACCAACTCGTTGTCAACAACTCATATATCTTAGTTTGAAGACTATATGATATTTGTTGGATTAGTGTCTAAGTCCATAACTATAATTGGTATGTACTTGACCCGACTCGGCATGGTCCATTTGGGTTGCATGGCATCAGAACATTTGGATAGACCGTTTATGAGGAAAAGACATTTTGTGACATATTAATATATTATAAGTTCTAATATATTAATATGAAATCATGTTATTTAATTAGTATTGATCAATAATTAATTTGGACTTAATTTAGTGATCAAAAAGAGACTAATTAAATATATGGGGATTGATTGTGTAAATCATTCATTCTTATATATGTGGGCTTATGATCCAAGATTCCTTTATGTTGGGTTTAACCCATGTGGTGATCCATGGATACTCCATGGAGGTTAAAACCCATGGAGCATAAGGAATGGGTAAAGTCATGAGTTACATGGTGTAACCCTAATAGCCACACTATATAAGAACCCCTTTAGTTCAAGAAATTGGCACTAGTGATAAATATTTGAGGGCTAGCCAATTTGAACATGTATGTCTTCTTCCTCATGGTTATTCCAAGAGTTCATGATGTTGTGTGAACCATTTGAGGTGTCACACTTGGGGCACTAGGCTCTCAAGCTTCATGGAGTCAAGCAACAACAACAAGGTATGTATTCTATCTATTCTAGTATCCTAGTATCAATGTATTGGTATGCTAGTTAGGATAATACCTTGGATAATCATATTTGCATGTATAATAGAGAAAACATAGATCCAAGGTATTTAGGGTTGCATGTACACTTAGGAGTGTTAGAATGCTCAAAACTCAACAGTGGTATCAGAGCCTAGGCTTGTTTTCAATTATACTTGATGCAAATTGCTGAAAAATGCTGAAAAAGTCGAATTTCGGGCATTCTGGGCACTGGACTCGCTGAGTCCACTGATGAACTCGCCGAGTCCATGAAGAAAATCATCCTACTCGGCGAGTAGGTTGATACACTCGACGAGTAGGAGCCCCAGACAGCATATTTTCGAGTTTTTTGGCTAGAAATGGACTAGAAACATTACCCTAAGATGTTTTTGAACTTATATACTTGTTTTTGATGTGGTAATGTTCATACTAATCCAATTTCAAAGATAATTGTCAATAGATTCATGTTTTGTATTAGTTTAGTGATTAGGCTAATTACATGAAAAAGTTTGATTTGAATTATCTTGTTCTTATGAGTTGCTTAGATTAATAGAAAAGTTAATTGATTATGTGTTTTCAATCCATTTTAATCTAAGAGTTGATTCTAAAATGTGTTTTTGTAACTTGTCCTCAAGTTATATGAAAAGTCACATTTAAGTTTCATAAAACTCATAAAGGTTGGTAATGGTTACAAAAAATGAAGAGTCTTGTCCTCAAGATATGGAGGTTCAAGAGTCACTTCATTAAGTAATAAAATGTGTAACCTTAATTAATTCCATAAATTACAAAATAAAGAAAAGTTACATTCTTTTATTAGTTTAAAGTCTTCAATAACTTGTCCTCAAGTTATGGAACTTGAAGAGTTTTTTAATTAAAACTAATTTAAACACATAAGTTATGGAATTAATTAGTTTTGAATAGTTTCAAAACTTGCCCTCAAGTTTTGGAATTTGAAAAGTTTTCTCTTATGAATACTTTAATTCCAAGTTAGCCCTTAGAATTTTAAAAGTTAAAATTCAAACCCTTATACTATTATTATAATTTTAATTATATAGATATGTATAAGATAAAGTCAATCTTACCGTTAGTAGGCCTCATTCACGAAGCCGGTCTATAAGGGGGGTATAAGGTTACTGCCTATAAAATGGCAGTTTAATGGGTGTCCACTCTCACCCACCGCTTCCTTGACTGGTGGAGGGTCGTTAGCCGAACGGGTAGGAAAGGACTATAATTCTCCCTTCATTAAAAGTATTAATGATAAATACTAAGTAACTAAACACTTGTAAATTCCCAATCTTAGTTACTTAGGAAAATGTGAATTTGGTGCTAGCCCATAAAATTACACTTTGTACCTTACCAAGTCGTTAGTGGAGCGTGTGTGGTTAACCGGCACACTAACATGGACTAGTAAGAGTGGCAAAGGGTAACTTAACTTTATTATAGATCGGTGGAGCGTGTGTGGTTAACCGACACATCGATTAGGTAATATTGTTGAGGGTACCAAGTCAATTTGTATGGTTATTCACACCTTGTTTGTGATCCTCGGCATCCCAGTCACAAACTTGAGAGGGCACAATCGAGATTCAAACATGCCATTGAAAGTTCAATGTATCTCAAAAGATCTAGGAGTTTCAAATCCAATTAAAACTTAATTATATTTCGTTTTTCTATGGTGGAAATTGGTAAATCGTCATTTACCTACCTTTAACTATTTTATAACTTGGATTACGGCATCCCTCTTCCAGTTATAAATAGGTTATTGGGTCCTAGCCTTAATATTTCATATTGGGTGTTATATTAAGGACTCTAACTCTAAATCAACTAACTTGAATATCTCCCAAAAGATGTCTAAGTTCAGACATCTATGATCTTCCCAAATCTCTTGAAACAAGCTTTCCTAAATGAAGATGATGTCCCATGGAAATCATACTTCTTTCACCTCCTCCAATTATTCTCCCTAACCCACAAGTTCCTGAAAAGTTTAAGGTCACTCAAGCCCTATTGGCAAGCAAAGGTCTATGTGTGATCACATCTTGGAGATGTAGTCACATATTGACAAGCCGGGAGAGTTGGGTGTCAAAGTCTTGAGAAAGTTGGTGGCTCAACTACTTTCTAAGTCACATAGTGAGTTCTTTTGGGAATCCTATGAAACAGACTAAGACAAGACCCTTAATGATCTTATCTATTTGCTAAGATCAACTTCCTAAAACGCTATGGACATTGACAATGATGACATTGGATATCCAGTAAAGCTCTCTCTTCCCAATGGAAAGGGATCGGCCATAGTCAACTCGGTTGACCCAATGGTAAAGAGAGAGGCGAAGTCTGAGATAGTCTCATTATCAAGGGTCCATATGTAACTATTGCCAAAGGAAGGGGCATTGGTTACGAAGCTGCCAAATTTACCTAAGGATGTTAAAGTCAATAAGCTTGGCTCTACTTCAGGTAAAGTCCATTGTCTAACTCTATTAAGTACATGCCGATTCTGATCGCGAAGATGAATTTCAATCGCATGGTTCGGTGATCAGAATTTTGGGCTATTACTTAAGAGTTATAATATTTATATTGCTTAGGAATAGATAACAACAAGGTTTTCATATGGATTGTAAGGATAAGTTTTTCCGCAAAGTTTTAAAATAAAAGAAAAAGGTTTTGATTTTATTTATTTTAAGTATCCTTACAATGGCATTTGTGAAAAGTTGTTGCTTATAAGATTCCATTGATAGCAATATTGGAAAAATGGATTTGATTCTTTCGGTTGTGGTAGTGTCTAATATTACCAAATAAGGAAAGATTCTCATCACCCAAGGTTCAATTGGACCGAAACTTGGAATCATGCAAGTTGTATAGCATGATGAATAAGAACTTTCAAGCATTGGAAAAATTAAGACTAACTACTTGTTCACATGGATGTGTGAGTCAAGTAAAGGATCGAGTACACATTCTTGTGCACTGATCAAGCCCACCACAAATAATCGTTAAGACTATTCGTCATTATTTACTAAAATTCAGTAAATATGGTTATACTTACAAGCTTAAGTGTAATTCTGAGACATTGGAAAAGGTTTCAATGTATGGCAGAGCGAATAAGAAGAATCAACTTAGGCAGAAAGATAAAAGTTTCTCAAATCTGAAAAGATGGGAGAGTACTGTAGTATCATGTTATATAATCATCTTAATGATTAAGAGACCTTATCACAATTCATCCTCTAAGTGCATTCTGATAGTTAAGAAGAGGAGTTATGAATTATTGAAGTGGTTAAATCAAGAAGATGATTTATACTTCGTTCCAAAAACAATTCTTAGAGTCATACTCCAAGATTGTAACTTGAGTGACATGTCTTAAAGAAGGTTTAAAAACACTTGTCAAATGTAAGAGTAGAAGGTTTCTACTCTTGTACATTTGAAATTGGTAAGTTGTGATGTTTTTGGATAAAACAAAGACCAACTAAGGCCAATTGTGTGAAGTGTTTGTCTTGATTAGAATCCACACTATCTCTTGAATATTTGACAAGAGAGTCTTATATGTCAAGAGGACAGTGGGAGTCTTAAAGGTCTTGAAAGTCTCAAGAACTAATCAAGAATAAAACCTGAAGTTCTTCACTAGCACACGACTTGAGGTTTATAACCTATCGTGTCGACATGTCTGTGCCTATTCAAGTTGGCTTTGCATAGGAGTTCTGAGAGTTCTCAATTGGTTGCACAGCAACTTGGAAGCAATGACAGGCCCTTGGGCTGCTAGGTGGCAAGAATTTAAGATTGCACAAGCTCAATCCATATGAGTTTAGATTTGTCATTATCCTAGTCTTGTGATTATGGTTTTGACAAAATTCATATGGATAGGAACTCATACACCATAAAATCTAAGTGTCATAAGGTTTCTCTCCGATTCATGAAAATGATGGTGAGGAAACACTTTCACTAAGTAGATTTTAGCTAGATAGCAATTGTGATATTTGCATTCTCAAAGTCGTTAGTGGAGCGTGTGTGGTTAACCAGCACACTAACATGGACTTGTGAGAAGTGGTAAAGGTCTAAACAATCGAGACTATGATTACGGCATCCCTTTTCATAGTTCTTAAAATTGTTTAGACACACCTGTGAGCTATCTAAGATAAGGTGTATGATATTGATAAAGTTTTATCAAAGCAACCTAGTATCAGAAATCTGAACTTTGGTAAAATTATCTGTCGGTCTAAAAACCGGCGTCACAATACCATGTCACTCTCAAGTCATCACTCCCACCAAGGGTAAGGATCCAGTCCTTAGTCCTCCGCAGGTACTTAAGAATGTTCTTTACAGCAGTCCAGTGAGCTTTACCAGGATTCCCTTGATATCTGCTGACCATGCTCAAAGTAAAGGCCACATCAGGACGAGTACAATTCATAGCATACATGATCGAGCCAACTGCAGAAGCATATGGTACTCGACTCATCTCTTATATCTCACCCTTTGTACTCGGACTCCGAGTCTTACTCAGTTTGGTATTGCTCTGGATAGGTAAGTCACCTTTCTTCGAGATCTCCATGCTGAAACGCTTCAACACCTTGTCCAAATAGGTACTTTGACTAAGTCCTATTAGTCTTTTACTCATGTATCTTAATATCCTTATCCGTAGAATATAGGCAGCTTCTCCAAGGTCCTTCATAGCGAAACACTTCCCAAGCCAGGACTTAACCTCCTGCAAGGTTGGTATGTCGTTTCCTATGAGAAGTATGTCATCTACATACAATACCAGAAAGCTTACTATACTCCCACTTGCTTTGACATATACGCAGGACTCATCTTCGCTTCTCGAAAAACCAAACTCTTTGACTTTCTCATCAAAACAAAGATTTCATCTGCGAGATGCTTGTTTCAATCCATAAATGGATTTCTCAAGCTTACACACTATATTAGGGTACTTTGCATTGAAAAAACCCTCTGGCTGACACATGTAAACATCTTCAACCAACTTTCCATTAAGGAAAGCGGTTTTGACATCCATTTGCCATATTTCATAATCATGAAATGCGGCTATGGCTACCATAATCCTTATAGATTTAATCTTCGCTACTGGTGAGAAGGTCTCATCATAGTCAACTCCCTGAGTTTGAGTAAAGCCCTTCGCAACCAGTCGCGCCTTATATGTGTGTACTTTACCATCCATGCCGGTCTTCTTCTTGAAGATCCATTTGCACTTGACTGTCTTGCGACCTGGTACATTGTCAACCAAGTTCCAAACTTTATTGTCATACATGGACGGAATCTCGCTATCCATTGCCTCTTTCTATTTAACAGACTCGGGGCCTGCCATGGCTTCCTTGTAGTTAGATAGTTCATCCAAATTTACCAGTGTTCTATCACTGATAAACGTATCACCTTCAGTAGTAATATGAAAGCCATAAAACTCAGGTGCCATCCTAACTCGAGAGGAACGTCGAAGAGGTAATGACTCGTCAATAGGTTCAACAGGAGTTTCCTCCTCAGGTTGAGTGCCAGTGTTTGAGGTTCCTTCATCACTTAACTCTTGAAGCTCTTCAGGGTCAATTTGCTTCCCACTGTCCTCTTGGAATATGAGTTCTCTCTTTCTCGCTCGAAAAACCCCTCTCCTCGCAACGAAGACAACATTGTCAATCTGTCTGTAGAAGAGATATCCAAAGGATTTTTGTGGGTAGCCGATGAAAATACATTGCTCACTACGAGGTTCGAGCTTGTCGTGAGTCTCTCGTCTTACGAAAGCCTCGCAACCCCAAACCTTGATGTGATCTAATGAGGGAACCTTCCATGTCCACATCTCGTGAGGTGTTTTGGCAACCTTATTAGTAGGGACTAGATTAAGGATATGGGCGGCAGTCTCTAAGGCATACCCCCAGAATGATATAGGTAACGAAGCTCGACTCATCATGGAACGAACCATGTCCAACAAGGTTCGATTGCGCCTTTCAGCCACACCATTAAGTTGTGGTGTACTGGGTGGCGTCAATTGTGAAACAACTCAACATTCCTTATGATAGTCGTGAAAGTCGATACTAAGATACTCTCCTCCTCGATCGGATTGCAACATCTTTATCTTCCTGCTAATTGATTCTACACTTCTTGTTTAAACTCTTTGAACTTTTCAAAGCTTTCTGACTTATGCTTGATTAAGTAGATATACCCATATCTACTATAATCATCAGTAAAAGTCACATAGAAGCGGTTAGCATCCCTTGTGGCGGTTCTGAAGGGTCCACACACATCTGTGTGTATGAGATCCAACAAACCCTCGCCCCTTTCATAAGTACCAGTGAAGGGTGACTTGGTCATCTTTCCAAGAAAACAAGATTCGCAAGTGTCATTCGACTTTAAGTCAAATGACTCCAACACTCCATCCTTTTGGAGTTGGGCTATGCGCTTCTTGTTAACATGTCGAAGACGACAATGCCATAAGCATGCTTTATCCAAAACATTGGACGAATCAATATGCAACACGTTATTTCCTAAGGTATCTACAACCATCACAGTTTCATATATACCATTACAAGATAATGCTTCAAAATAAAATACACCATTTATAATAAGCATTAATACTACCAATTTCAATATTAAAAGAAAAGGTAAAACCTTGTTTATACAAACTATGAAAGGAAATAATATTTCTCGTCATATCTGACGAGTAACAAAAATTATTCAAATCTAAATTTAACCCACTACTAAGCAATAAAGAGTAAACTCCAATATTGGTCACATGCGACACTTTCCTATTCCCCATGATTAAGTTTATCTTCCTGTGCTCCACATACCTACTTCCTTTTAGTCCCTGCATATCAGAACAAATGTGAATACCACAACCTGTACCAAAGACCCAAGAATTAGCATGCGATGAGTTATTGGACAGAATAGTGTAAATACCTGCGAAGGTGGGCTTTATCTTCCCATCCTTAATGTCTTGCAAGTATTTGGGGCAGCTTCGTTTCCAGTGCCCTTTTGCATGACAATGGAAGCACTCTGCTTCCTTTGGATTGGTAGAGGGATTAGCAGAACCAGCTTTGGTCCCACTGGAAGAGGATCCATCAAGAGACTTTCCCTTACGGCTCTTAGAATGAGCCTTCCTCTTCTTCCCTTTCCCATGTCCAATTACCAGAACAGGGGCAGCAGCAGTAGGAGTAGGTACAACCGCCTTGCCTTTCAAGTTGCTTTCTGCAGTTCTTAGAAGGCCTTGAAGCTTGCTAAGAGTGACCTCCTCCTTGTTCATATGATAGGTCATACAGAACTGATCATAACAAGAAGGCAAAGAGTGTAGAATGATATCTATAGCCAACTCTTCATCGAAGTTCACATTCAACTTCAGCAAGCAGTCCACAAATCTATGCATCTTTTGCAAGTGGGCCATGATGGACTCTCCATCCTTCATTTTGGTTGTGATCATGGAGGCAATGATCTCATACCTCTCCTGCCGAGCACTTTGATGGTACATTTCCATCAAATCTTGGTGCATCTCGTAAGGCCAGAAGTCCCCATAGGACTTTTGAAGCTCAGCAGTCATGGTAGCAATCATAATCCACGACACCTTTTTCGAGCAATTATAATTAATGTTCTAATGTGATATAATCAAATTTTAACACGTAGCATTTCTAGCTATCAATTTCCTTAACAACGAGCATGATACTTCTATTGATCGCTTCGATTATCTTTCACTTCAATCCTCTTACTTAAGTCAGATGCTACATCGATCTTTGTATTTTGAACCACGTAACATATTCATCTTAGTCGGACTCGATTTGATATGACCACCAGGGTCAGAATAACAATCATCTTCTTAGTCATTACCGAAACGATGGTAACGACACACATGAACAAAACATAATCAATTACTAGTGCCTTGGTAACCTTGTGACTTTCCCTGATCCAAGCGTGAGTCCTGTGCTTCCGGTAGTATATGTATCTACTACCTTTCACACCTACTCATACTCGTCCCAAGTATTGTCTCGCAGTCCCCAAGTCACCAAGAAAATCACATAACAAATTAATACATCAGATAACAAAACGAAGGCTTTATTATTTCTTGAAACTATTACATAGGTGTTCAGGTTCACCTCTAACAAGTTACATCATATGATACTATGGCTACTGCATAACTATATTTTCATATATGAAGTCCTCATCCTTGATTCCTCGCGTTGTTTTCTGCTTCGTCGAGGATCATGTGGAATGCCCTTGGCCTTGGTGGTGCTTCTGGCCTTGCTGCTTCGTTTTTCTTTGGGAAATTTCTAGACAGGTGCCCCTTGCCTCCACATCCGTAGCATACCTTATCATTATGTGTACAATCCTTGGAATAGTGACCGGTCCTTCCACACTTGTAACAAGTCACTTCTTCGTTGCATTTCCCACAATGCTTCTTCTTGCATTTATCACACCATCTCGCTTCACCTCTTTCTCCTTCTCCAGGCTTTGAGAATTTTCTCTCCTTATTGAACCTTGAAGATCCTTCAAACTTCCGCTTTTCTCCTGCCTTATCTTTTTCTAGACCTTTTTCTCTTATCTGGGTCTCTACGTTCTTAGCTGCTCTAACGGCTGTTTTCAAAGTAGTTGCCATTTTGACCATTGGGCCAAAGTCTGTGGGCAGTCCGTTAGCAAACCTATCAATCTTGGAGAGTTCAGTAGGAACCAAGTAGGGAAATAGCTTCATCCTCTCGGTGAATGCGGTGGCATACTCATCAACACTCATCTTCCCTTTCTTCAGGTTCTGAAACTCATTGTTTAGGTCTGTCAGATCTATCTCTGAGCAGTACTGCATTTTCAACTGTTCCAAGAACTCTTCCCATGACATCTTTAGGGCTTCTCCTCGTGGCATCGTATCTGCCAATAGCTTCCACCAGCTCAAGACTCCAATTTTCAGCTGTCTTACTGCGAAGACAGTCTTCTGTTTCTCGCTACAGTTGCAGCTCTCAAACACCATCTCCATCTCGGAGATCCAATCCATAATCTCAATCGGCTTTGGGCTTCCAGAAAAGACTTGGTGGCTTGGCACCCAAGAAATTCTTATACATTCGCCCATCCTTGTTGTTTCCCTTTTCCGGGCCATTCCTTCGTTCTCCATGAGTCTCAACTTGACTCGTTTGGCGGCTATAGTTCCCTTCCTCCGATTGCTCGGGAATCAGCTCAGGTTGCTCCATGGGCATGGTAGGTTCGTCCATATTCAACATCCGCCTCATTTCTTCCCTTTGTTCAGCTAACATAGCTTGAATCATGGCTTGTACTCCAGCCATTGTGATTGGCTCGGGTGCAACTTCTACTACAACAGGTATTTGCTGAATCACCGGGGGTTGATTCTTATTCCCATTTGCGTCCCCAACTCCACTGCGGGCTCTTGCCATTTTGTTCTATACACCGAATAAGGTGAATCTAGATCTTAATTTAGGATTGACTTTTAAATAATGCTTATCACTCCGAAACGTTTATATGCTAGTTCTAATATCGTAGTCGTACGTTTAGAATCCTAAACACATAAGGTTTCCAGATCCGGTCGGCAACAGACCATAGATCCGAACAAATAATAGTATATAGCACGTAAAAGCATTTTAGGCACCTTTCCTAAAATAAGCTAGTGCTTGTGTCTATTCAGGTGTATTACCTAAATTTTATTAGACACACTCCTCACGATCATCACTTAGCATTCTAAGTTTAAGTCTAGAAATTTCCTACAAATTCCTAGTTCGCTTAAACTAATGCTCTGATACCAACTGTCACATCCCCATTTTCACGGCAAAAAAAAAACGATTTTGTTTATGCTTTATAAAAATCAGAGTACTTCTTTTAACAAAAATGTTGCGGAATTTGTTCCCATAAAACATGATAAATAGGTTATCAAAGCATTTCCGAGGAAATGTATTTTTATTCATTTTCAAAACATTGGGATGTCATTGGCAATACAGAAACATAAGCATAAACAGAACTTACATTATTTACACTAGTGATCTACATCTCTTTTAAATCTCTCAGTGTAAAGTAGCTTCGTATCGACACCTGTGATACAAATAAGCTTGAGTGGGTCAGGTTGGGAAACCTGGTGAGTACATAGGGTTTTCAACCCACAATAATATAATTATTATGTTTAAACAACAAACAATCAACCCCATTTACCCATCCCCATTATCTTCCTTACTCTCAAGGGTCTACCCTAAGAGTCATCTATTCGTTTATTCTGAATTCCCTTGCTTCCAAGGTTATAAGGCCGGCACTAAGTCCATAGCTGCCAATGCACTAATTCCATAGCTGCAAAAGCTCCTTCATCGTGTACTAAATCCATAGCTACCAGTGTAGGTACTAAGTCCATAGCTACCAACGTTTATCTAACAGGTACTAAGTCCATAACTACCAGGTACTAAGTTCATAGCTACCAACACCTAACAAGTACTAAGTCCATAGTTACCTATGTTTACCTAATAGGTACTAAGTCCATAGCTACCCTCGATTGTCCAATAGGCACTAAGTTTATAGCTGCCAATGTTTACTCACATCATCTTTTATCTCTCATCATTCATCTACCCATGTTATACCCAACATATTTGTAGATATAAAATACATATA
Organism: Lactuca virosa; assembly: GCF_052849685.1. Taxonomy (NCBI): domain Eukaryota; kingdom Viridiplantae; phylum Streptophyta; class Magnoliopsida; order Asterales; family Asteraceae; genus Lactuca; species Lactuca virosa. The sequence continues at coordinate 254,745,471 of NC_136427.1, read as the reverse complement.
CAGTTTAAATCATTTAAAACATGTATAAAATCGTTCATCCAGCATAGATAGCAAGTATACAGTTAATATGCACACACAACACGTAATTTATATACAATACTTCATATCTATGTGTAAGCTGAAAGTAACTATGCACTCACCTGAAAGGTGGTGACTCGGAACTAGGACAACGCTTCGTTATCTCAAAACAATTTTCCCTTGACAAAACCTAGTATCATTACCACTAGGGTTTAGCTCAATATTCACCGAGACTAATTAATAGTCTAGCTATTATTATTATTATATAAGCGTTAAACAACACTATATAAATAATTATTATAAGGTCCTAATAACATTACTATATTAAACATAAGCTATACTAAAGATAGGTTAGGCATAGCGCACTTACAGCGGGTTTTTCTCAAAACCGAGCTTCGCTGGAGCAGGGTTTCTGAGCCGAAAGACTCTTTTCTCGGGACTCCAGGAGCCTCGGGTCTTCCTTCGGGTGCTAGGGGGTTTACCTAGACTTTAGGGGGGGTTTGGGGGCTAGAGAGAGAGTCTAGAGAGAGAAAGAATGGTTTGGAAAGGTGTGAAGAATGAGGGAACCCGACACCTCTATTTATAGGCTGGAAAACAGCTCTACTCGTCGAGTAGGTCCTCCTACTTGTCGAGTCCATGCCACATGTCACCTTCTGGTGGCTTGCCTTGGGGAGAAAACCTTGGCCCATAATCAGCCATGTCACCCGATTTCGTACAGCACCCTGCCGACTTCTAAACCCCGTAACATTCGCATACGAGCTCCGTTTTCGACGTTCTTTTTTTTCACGCTTAGGTAAAAACAAGATCTACAACTTTCATTTAGACTCCGTCGGCTAATTCTCGGACGATCTTGAATTTAACAGTAGGAGGAGATTAGACCGTTAAATAACCGCGAACAATTCGTAACTCCTTCATACGGACTCCATTTTTGTCTGTCTTTTTACCATTGAGTTCCTATTAATGAGATCTTCAACTCTCATTTAGGTCGCGTAAGCCAAAAACCGCTCGAACTAAAATTCGAGTTTCGGGTCGTGCACTGTTATGCCAAATCTTAGAAAATTCATAAATTCCTCATACGAAGTCAGATTTGTGCGTTCTTTTTTTGTATGTTCTCGTTTTAACGTATACTACAACTTTTGTTTAGATTACTAAGGCTAAAAACTCCTCTATCGAAAACTATTTACGTCTCCCGGTGCCGTGCCGGTTTTGCCGAAAAACTTCGACGGGCCATAACTTCTTCGTTATAACTAGGATTTCGGCGTTCTTTATATGTACGAAACCTTGTAACATATACTATCACTTGGCTAAGATTATTACTTCTTAATAATATACCATCAAAAACTCATTTTTGATGCTCATTGTCTCTAAATTGACTAGCCCGGATCTACGGACGTTACAATATAGCAAGGCAATTCATATCAAATAATACAAATAATTATCTTATTATCTTAAAATTTGACAATTGTCCTTTAATTGGATGAGGATCATCATTACCAAATCAGAAAATACGATTTTTATGATTACAAAACAGTTTGTGGTGATGATCCTAAACCAATTCTGGCCAAAAACTCGAAATTCTGCAACCAGAAGCCTCTACTCGACGAGTACATGAACTGGACTCGTTGAGTTGCCCTTTTAGTTAGTGAGCTCGTTGAGTCAGATCTTGGACTCGGCGAGTTCATCAGTCAGAGGCCAGAAAATCGACTTTTTCAGCTTTGAAAAATAAACAAGCATCAAATATAACAGAAAACAATCATGGGCTCTGATACAATATAAAACTCATAGTTAGATGAATACCTCTTGATGTAGTTGTAGTTCTTGGCCTTAGAAAGCTTTAGCACCTCATGTTTGATGCCTCTAATGTGTCACAAACACCAAATGCAAGATGAGGCTTGAGAGAATAAGCTAGTTAGCTTCAAAATCGATTATCACTCTCTTAGAATGAATGGGGAAACCGATTATCAGTCCCTGTATATTTAATCAGTCTCTTTTGATCACTAAATTAATTCCAAATTAATTCTTGATCAATACTAATTGAATAATATGATTTCTCAATTAATATATTATACTTATAATATATTAATAAATCACAAATAACCGTATTCTCAAAAGTCCATCCTATCAAATTGCATTGGCGAAGGCAACCCAAAAGGACCATGCTACTATCGGTTAAAGTACATACCAGTTATAGTTATGGGCTTAGACACCTAATCCAACAAAGCTTTTGTTAGACGAGATACTAACGACAAGCTTGAACCTCGAAGTGAGAGATGTATTTTCATCGGTTACCCAAAAAAGTGCTTTGGATATTTGTTCTACAGACCTAGTGACAACATGGTCTTCGTAGAAAAAAAGGGAGTCTTTCACGAGAGAGAAATCATATGCAAAGAGGACAGTAGGAGTACAATTGATCTTGAAGAAATTCAAGAGTCAAACGATGAAGGAACCTCTGAAAATGCTAGGGCTCAACCTGAGGAAGAAATTCCATTTGAGCCAATTGACGAGTCATTACCTCTTAGGCGTTCTAGTAGAGTTAGCGTTTCGCATGTGTTGTATGGTTTCCATATAACGATAGAAGGCGATACATTTATCAGTGATAATACACTAGTAGATTTGGATGAACCTGCTAATTGCTAAATACAAGGAAGGAATGGCGAGCCCTAAGGCTGCCAAGTGGAAAGAGGCAACGGACAGCGAGATCAAGTCCATGTATGACAACCAAGTTTGGAATTTGGTTGACAATGTACCAGGTCGTAAGACAATTGGGTGCAAATGGATCTTCAAGAAGAAGACCGACATGGATGGAAAGGTACACACTTTCAAAGCTTGACTATTGCGAATGGATTTACTCAAACCCCAAGGGTTGACTATGATGCGACCTTTTCACCATTAGCTAAGATTATATATATATATATATATATATATGGGTAATGCTGGCCATAACTGTGTTTTATGACTATGAAATTAGGCAGATGGATGTCAAAACCATTTTCCATAATGGGAAGTTGGTTGAAGATGTTTACATGAGTCAGCCAAAGGGTTTTGTGGATGCAAAGTATCCCAATAGAGTGTGTAAGCTTGAGAAATCAATCTATGGATTGAAACAAGCTTCTCGCAGATGGAAACCTTGCTTGGACGAGAAAGTTAAAGAGTTTGGATTCTCTAGAAGTGAAGGTGAATCTTGTGTATATGTCAAAGCTAGTAGGAGTATAGTAACCTGTTGGGTTATGAGCATTCTAACACTCCTAAGTGTACATGCAACCCTAAATACCTTGGATCTATGTTTTCTCTATTATACATACAATTATGAACATCCAAGGTATTATCCTAATATAGCATACAAAATAATAAATATAACAAGATAGAATACATACCTCTTTGATGTAGAATGTCTTCATGAAGCTTGAGTGCCTAGTGCCCCAAGTGTGACACCTCAAATGGTTCACACAACACCAAATACACTTGGAATAACTTGAGAGAAACTTGAACACTCCTTGAAATCGTCTAGCCCTCACACTCACACATTAGTGCACGATTTCTTGAGCCATGGGATTCTTTTATATGGTGGCTATTAGGGTTACACCATGTAACTCATAACTTTACCCATTCCTTATGCTCCATGGATTTTAACCTCCATGGAGTATCCATGGGTCACCCCATGGACTTAGTCCAACATAAGGAATCTTGGATCACAAGCCCACATATATAAGAATGAATGATTTACACAATCAACCCATATATTTAATTAGTCTCCTTTTGATCACTTAATTAATTCCAAATTAATTCTTGATCAATACTAATTAAATAACCTTATTAATATATTAGAACTTATAATATATTAACCAACCTTAAGTGTTATTTTTCTCATTATAGTCTATCCAAATGCATGATGCCATGCAACCCAAATGGACCATGCCGGGTCGGGTCAAGTCTTACCAATTATAGTTATGGACTTAGACATTAATCCAACAGGTGTAATGTAGACCTTTAGATAGGTCCAACTTTCCAAACAACATATTGTATTTTGGTTATAGTGTAAATCTATAAATATGTTCTAGTGTTATTTTTCATGTTTTTTAGTATGACCGCCAAAATTTCATTTTTGGTAGGTCGGTTTGATGTCGATATTTTCCCAGTATTGTGGTATATTATAGACCTGGTTTAAGGTTAAGTTTTCCAGACTATATGTACTTAATATACCAATACAATCGACATGTATTTTCATACCAATACAATAGACATTAATCCAACAGTCTCCCACTTGGATAAGTCTAAAACTATTATTGCGTATGACTTCAGGAACCGATCAGCAATCGTAGCTCTCAAAAGCTTCTGTCGAACTCTGACCTTGTCGATGAACTCTGACCTTTGTCAATGACTTGTCCATTAGATAAGGGATCATATATTCCTCCATTCTAGATATCATATGGACTGAGACATGGATTATCAATCATTCTCTCTGTCCATTTGTTGTTTCCCGATTTCCGATTCATGATGACTGACTGATTGAAAAAATCAAATCAGTCATGGCTTGGCCAAGCACTCACATGTATCATCTTTAAATCATCAAGGGGCCCACAGATATCGCTTTTATCCCGAAGGTAAAAGGAATGGATAAACTTCGACTCATATGGCTTGTTCTACTACTTGTTGAATCAAACACAAAGGCACGTTTTATAACATCGAGTTACCAATGCGTTTTCGTGCAATCAATGTATAACCAACTCATAGTAACAACTCATATCTCTAGGTTTGAAGAATATAAGATATTATCGTCTCATGATCACTCGTGATAAAATCCATGAAGTGATTCAAATGAGCGCGGGTTGAATCCAATACTCAGAACTTATGAGCACTCATGAGTGTTGTAGCACCACTTTGTCCACCAACTTGGACCTCTACAAACCAACCCATGACAGTCTTAATTCATATCTACTTCCAACATATGACCGACTGTGGATGGTTTGAATAACTTAATCATTCAGGAAGAGCGACTTAGTTATTCTAGAAGTCAAAAAATGCAAAGTGAAACACAAGAATAAATGAATCAAATATGGTATCAAACCCTATGAATATAAATAAACACTTTTATTTATTACCATACTGATTACTCATTATTCATTGTTTCGGTTTTATCAACTTTATACTTGAATTTAAAACAATAGTTGTCCCATGCTCCAAGCATGTACACTATGTTTTCTAAACACTAGTCATGCCATACACCAAGTATGCATACTATGTTTGTCTATGATCTTTACTTTGTAAAATAGATCAATTGAACATCACTCCAATGATCCTCTTTTCACAGTCCCAAATCCTTACTGCAAATGCAAGAATTCCAAATTCATGCCATTTACTGAAATCTGTTAGATTCTAAACTTATATGCATTGATCCTCTTAATGATTATGCACCAAGTCAGAAAGACTTGACAACAATCATTACAGAGCATTCCAAAGGAGATCAGCTCCTTGGAAACATCCTTCTTTCATTAAGTTTCCTAATCTTACACAGATTGAATAATTTCTAACTTTGAAACATTTCCATATTCCATTTTGACTATCACTTCTGAACAAGAGTTGCCTCCTTACAGATTATGTCAATATGGTCCTTCCAGAATTAACATTATACTTCCAACTGTCCTTGAGCAACCAATCTTTGGTAAACCTTAGATTGTCCTCGAAAGTTGCTTAATCATTTTAGTCATATCCAATTCTAGACCTTTTCCCTTCATAATGCCCCAGGCATTTGGAAAATTTTAGAAAGGATGAATATAGCAGATGTAATCGATCCTATATCCGAAGCATATGGGACACGATTCATGATGTCTCACATAAAGACTAAACCAGTCTTTTGCTATAATATTTCCATTTCAAATTGCCAAGTTCTCAAAATTCAGATTATGAAAAGGGATGTCGTAATCATAATCGAATTTTAGAACGCAAATAATGGACCCATATATAGAATTTCCTTATGTTGAGCCATTCCAACATGAAATTCATATATATATCCTTGATTAAATACGATTAAAATCTCAATCTAAGCTTTTAGAATTGAAATGAAGTATAATTTCCTCTCCCTTAATTATAGCAAAACAATTTTTTCAACCCCTGCAACCTCACGAATTGAAACTTTTGTTTTCTATAATTAACATTGCTAACTTGCAACCTTTGTCATAATTATCATGCTCCCACTAACATGATGATTATTAGCATAACACTTATGCTCCCACTAGCTTTGACATGTACTCAGAAATCAGCTGACTTTCTTACCAAAGTTCAGATTTCTGATACTAGATTGTTTTGATAAAACTTTATCAAAATCATACACCTCTCTTAGATAGCTCACATGTGTGTCTAAACAATTTTAGAACTATGAAAAGGGATGCCGTAATTGTTGGAATAGTGTCCAAGGTCATTAACTATTGGTAATATTTCTAATAATAGCAGGGTCCTTTTGGGTTGCCCTCAAGACCCAAATTGAGTAGAATAAATAAAGGAGAAATTGGTTTATTAATTATTATGGTTAATAATTAATTAGAAACTAATTGGAAATATATTTTAGAAATATATTTTGGGAATTAATTAACAGTTTAATTAATTAAAGGGTTGAATGTTCATTAATCGATAGTTGGTTAATCAGGAATGTTCCAGAACCTTATGGAATTAGGGTTGGATGAAAATCACTCCATCCCACATGGGAAAGGAGTGAAATTTCGTGGTTATGCTCCCATCCCACATGGGAAGGAGTACTAAACCTAAGGAGGCATCCAAGGCTATAAATAGGGCCTTTGGGATTTCATTCCTCCTTGCACCTTGGCTTGAAGTTTCGCCATCCCTTCTTCCTCCCCCTCTTAGGGACGATTTCTAACCCCTTTGGGTTTGTGAAATTGACCCTTCTCCTAGTTATTTTTATTCCACTCTTTGGTGTCATTGGGTGTGATACCATTAGAGGGATTCTAGTTTGGATCCTTTCATCCAAGCAACTTCATGGAGGTTCAAGATCTCAAGCATGGAGATCAAGGGCTACATAAGAGGTATGTTTTCTTACTTATGTTTTAGTTTTCTAGGGTTGATGTAATTAGCATGAAGCCATAGATCCATAGGTTGCATGTACACTTAGGTATATCGTTGTTTCGATTTTTCCGCTACCTAGTTTTAGAGTGTATTTGATGCGTAGAAAACCCAACAGTGGTATCAGAGCCATTGGTTCATGGTTATGTTCACCCTAGATCCATGTTTTCTGTAAAACTTTGTTTGAAATTGAATGGTAGAAGGATTATTGAAAAATTCGTAATTGATAATACCTTAGTCGCAGCTCACAACGTGAGAGCTTAGAGCTCACGACGTGAGCTCAGCAGAATTAGGGTTTTCAGATTTTTTCCATTTTTCAAATATGAAGCTTTATCAAATATGGATAATTACCAAATTTTAAAATGTTTTAAATCTGGAAATTGATAAATATTATTTAAATGTTTTATTTGAATTTGAATATTTATTAATAGATAAATATTGTTTAAATATGTTTATTTGAATTTGAATATTTATATGTTTATTTGAATTTGAATATTTATTAATAGATAAATATTGTTTAAATATGTTTATTTGAATTTGAATATTTATGTGTTTATTTGAATTTGAATATTTATCTATTATTTAAATAGTGAATTTAAATATTTAATATTATTTATAAAAGAGATTTATAAATTTGAATATTACCCCCTTCTGATTTATTAATTGTTACATTGCGTCCTCGCAATTAATTAGAATTAATAATAGACAACTAAATTTAAAGAGTTTTAAATTTACCCCTTATATTTATATATATTAGAATTGTGTCTATTATATGTATAAGAAAGTTACAACATGCGCCATCGCGTGTTTAAATATTGACATTGTCAGTCTTACATCGACTAGGCTCACCCGTTCTAATGTAGGGGTTTAAGGAGGTCTCTTTGATTCCTAATGAGGTCGGTTTTTAATATGCTTCGCGCTTACCACCCTCACCGCCCAATTGCATTTTGTGAATGGAGTTACCGAAAGGGTTTGATAGTGATAATGGTCAATCTAAAAGTATTTTAAATACAAGTATAAAACAAAATCCCATTTTATTAATAGAATGTGAGTTTATATTATCCATGAAAATTGCACATTCTCTTTATATTCTGTTGATGGAGCTCGTGTGGTTAACCGACACATCAATATAGGGTATAGTTGAGAATGATATGGAACTCGCAAGAGTCGGGGACCATGCGATTTTGCAAGGTTAATTCTCAATCTATTTAATGTGAATTTTATGTTATCCATAAAAGTTGCACATTCTCTTTATAACTTGTTGATGGAGCTCGCGTGGTTAACCGGCACGTCAATTGGAGAGTATAAGTAGAGAATGGTGTGGAACTCGCGAATCTCAAGCGTAACTTGAGCCGGGGACCATGCGGTTTTGTATGGTCGATTCACCATCTGTTCAATGATCCGCGGCGACCCCGTCATTGAATTTGAGATGAACATAATTCGAGATTAACATGCCATTGATAGTCAATGAATCTCAAAGATCTAGGAATTTCGTGGTGATCGAAATTGGCAAAGGGCTTTGCCTACCTAAATAACTTTATGGTGTGTTTACGGCATCCCTTTACACATCATGGAGCCAAATATGGATCCTAGCCTAATAAAATAATTTTATTTAGGGTGATTATTTTCTAAGGATAAGTAAAACAAACTATAATGGAATTTGTTATTGAATGATGTCTATAACCTTATCCACTAAAATCTACTGCTATAAAACCTTTGAAAGGATTAGCTATGAGGATGATCAATCTTGTCAAATTCGTAGTTTGGGAGTAGTTCTCATAAACGAAAAGAAAGATCATGCCTTTGTTAAAGCTATTCCTTGGTTACTTCAAACATTGCATTCTAAAGTGTTAGAAAGAGCAATTGTCAAATGCACGTTGTAAAATGACATATTGAAGTAAAATGGAATTTCCTTGAGTTAGGAGTTGACTAGGATTAATCGACTAGCTGACATGTACATATAATCAATTCATTTTGATTTTGATATGAACAACTTGGAATGACCATGAAGGAGTTATGGAGCATGTTAAAGTTTCCTTTTGGAATTAACATGGCAGTCATAGAAACTCAAACTTCAAAACACTCCCATATTTTACTATCATTAATAGAAGTGTCAAGAAGAAGAAAACCAATTGCACACGGTTTAAAAGGCGATTAGTGTGGGTATACCTAATCTAGGCCCTAATACCTAGGACAAAGGAAGGCTTATTCTAAGACATGTTCTGATAGTTGCTCGTTTCCATAACAAGAAAAGGACTAAGAAATCAAACTTGCCCAAATGTATATTTGAGGTGAAAGGACTGGAACATGAAGTTAAATTTGATCATGGATCACGAGCCCGTGCTACTTTCCATTGGATCAAAAGATAACTAGTTCTTTCATGTTTGTTATTCAAAAAAATATATGAATTTATAATGCCATCAAAACATTACTTCTAAACCTTGAGTATTTTACTGAGGATTAGTACTGACATTTGCAAGAATGTGCAGTTACTAAAATGAAGTAAGAAGACTAGAACATGGAGAAGATAATTTGATCATGAATGCCAAGCCCTTGCTACATTCATGGGATCAAATGACAATTCTCCTCAAGAGTTTAGTCTATGGTAATATAACTAAAATTTTTTATACTATAATTCATGAGATAGTTCTGACTTATTTAAATGTAGAGCATTCTAACATGTTAAAAGAAAGTCATGAAATCTATGAAGCTAGTATAGTAGCAATCGTTCAAAATTGATTCGAACATTTAAATAAGGTGTATTATTGTGAATATCTGTTGATGTTAGTTCAACTAATGGATCGTTCAGAATGACCACAATATGTACTGATTCAAATACATCCAAAGTTTTGGGTGAAATGTATTTGTGGAATCATAGTCTTGGATACATAAACGAGAAATGCATTACCAAGTATCCAGTTGGATCGGATTTTGGATATCATTTGACCTCGAGTCTCATGATAAATGCAAATCTTGTTTATCAAGATAGATGATGAATGTTTCACTGGTTGATGTGAGTATCTGTTGGAATTAGTTTACACTAATGGACCGTTCAGATTAATCGCAATACATGGTGATACCAACATCGTATGAATGTGAGTCTGAAACCTTTCAGGTGTTCAGAGCTCTCATAAAGTGAAGTTGAGAATCAATTGGGCAATAGGATGAGACACTCATAGTGAGAATCTCAGTGCAAACTTTATCGATCATCTAAGGAATTGTGAAAGAGTTTCACGATCCATCTCCACCCATAACACTACCGCTAGGAAGTGTTAGTTGGATAGAGAAACAAATCGTTCATTGATTTTGTACTAGATGAGTCGCACTGTATTTGCTAACAAATCGTGGATTGTACCATGAATAGTGTTACAAGAAGTCCTTTGGTCTTGTGCCAACTAAGTAGGTTCCTGAAACACTCTATGATATGTGAAGTGGGATTCTATCCTCACTTCCATATATGTAAGTCTACGATTATGAGGCTTACGCTCGTCGTTGAAGCGCTCGACAATCTGGGACATTGAATAGAGATGTGTTATCTCGTTGGAGAACCTATCAATCATTTTGGATAATTGTTTAACAATCCTTATAAGAACAAAATGTATGTTGCTCGAAGGGCAGTCTTCCGAGAGAGGGAGCTGATTTCCAAAAGGGCTAGTGGGAGCCACATTGATCTTGATAAGATTCGAGATCCAACCAACGAAGAGCCTAAAGTTGGACATAACATTCAATTTGGAATTGAAAGAGCTATTAAGGAAACTGACATATTTCCATTTTTCATTATAGATCTGATAGAAGACGTCATGGACTATAAGAGTTTATATTGCTAAGGTATTTGAGTCACTGGTAGATAACAATCAGAGTGTACCAGCTATCGGAAGCTATGGTAGGCCCTAAAGGCAACAATATAGAAAGAGGAATTGGAAAGCGAGATTCAATCCATGTATGTTGTTATTTGGTAGACCTAGCACTTGACCTTAACCCTTAGGTGCAAGCGGATCTTCAAGTAGAGACAATCATGGATAGGAACAAACACATAATTAAACCAAGATAGGTTTTGAAAGATGTGTAAGCTTAACAAGTTCATTTATGGACCGAAATCAGCATCTCGCAAGTGGGATCATTATTTCAATGAGAAAGTTCAAGGATTTTGAATTTTGAGAAATAAAGATAAGCCATATATATGTCAAAGCTAGTGGGAGTAATTGGAATCTTTGTTTCAATGAGAGAAGTTTAAGGAGTTTGAATTTCGAGAAACATAGATAAGCCATATATATGTCAGTGCTAGTGGGAGCACTGTAGTCACCCTTGTATTATACATAGACAATGTACGATGTATAGGAAACTATATTCTAACTTAGCAAGTGTAAAAGCTTGGCTTGATATGAGAACTGTTTCGCTATGATATACATGGGAGATACAAAACACGTACATAATAAGGATCTATGGAGATAGATCAAAGTGATTCATTGGATTAAGCCAAAGTACATTGAATGTTGAGGAAACTCGACATGTAGAACTCAAAAAGGAGTTTAGGCTGACATGACATTGAGCAATGCTAATGTCCTAGTTCTACTATTGAGCTAAAGCAAATGAGTCGTGTCCCACATGCTTCTGCTATGGGATCGATCATAAATGCCATGACATGTACTAGATCTAATGACTCGTATGCCTTGAGCATGACAAGTTTGATTAGATCAATTTGGCAAGAATCAATGAATCAAGATCAAGAACATTCTTAAGTGTCCTTGGAGGACAGAAGAGATGATATTGATAGTATGGAAGAGATCATTGTAAGAGTTACATTGATGCTAAGTTCCGCACTAATAAAGGCAATACCGTTCGCAGTCGGAATTCGTGTTTTTACTGAATGGTGATATATTAGCTTGAAAGAGTACCAGGTAATACACCATAATGGATTTAACATACTTGGAGTATATTGCAGTTTGTTAAATTGCAAAGAAGACTATGTGACTAAAAGAGATTCATTAGTGACATCTTTGTTGAGATTCAATCATTGATGGTCCGTATGAAGTTTCTTGTGACTTTGGGTGAACTTACCTCGAGTATGGATCCCAAGTCACACAAGCTCACATGAAACATACTCAGTAAGTACCAACACATTTGATAGCGAGTCAAATGTAAAGACATCACAGTCAATATGTCATATCGAAAGATAATCTTGTCGATCCATTCCATAAGCCGATGTCATTGACTAAGTCTGACAGTCAGACAAAGTCGAGGGGCATTAGATTTGCAAATGAATTGGCTTAAGCACTCTTAGTTTGGTTTGTTTTAAAACCCGAGAACTTTAAGCGGTATAAGTTTTAATTTGATTTGGCGATTATTAAGTGGTGATCTCAATATATGATGGATTTCGGTCATTTCAATTAGCTTATCACTGCGTTCTCACTTTTGCATGTTTGGAACTCACTTCCCGAGTATTAATTTACTCAAACGTCCACAGTCGGTCATACTCTTGGAAGTAAGTAGTGATTCAAGACTGTCGTGAGTATTAGTGGATTGTCCATATTGGTTGGACATAGCATAGTGATTGCACTAACACTCATGAGTGCTTAATAGAGATTTAAGTATTGGACCAACCCACGCTTAGATATTACTTCATGGATTCAGTCACAAGTAATTCTAAGACGATAATATCTTCTATTCTTCAAACCTAGATACATGTGGGGTTTTGCTTTATGATTTTGTTATGCATTGGTCTACTCCAACGCTAACCGTAACTGGTAGCTATAAAGGGTATGTCCATGTGTGGCATGATGAAATAGACAAAAACTATGTAGTCAAAGTTTATTCGTTCCTTCTGCCTTAATAGGAGAAGCGATATCTATGGGCCCATCGATGATTTGTTGCTGACATCTAAAGTGCTTGGCCGAGCCCTGACTGGAATTGATGTGTTTGATTTAGTAGTCAGATGTAGTCGTCACAAATCTATATCGGGAAATATAAACTTGAATTCTTGAGATTGACCATTATCCATGTCTCGAATTCATACAGATATCATAGAACGAAGGGATAGTTGATCACTTATCTAAGGGCTGAATCTTGGTTAGATCAATAGTTCGGTAGTTGCATTGGATGGCTAACTCTCTGTTGATTATTGGAGAAATATTAGTCCTCGTATAGTTGATGACTTGTCCAAATGGGAGACTGTTGGAATAGTGTCCAAGGTCATTAACTATTGGTAATATTTCTAATAATAGCAGGGTCCTTTTGGGTTGCCCTCAAGACCCAAATTGAGTAGAATAAATAAAGGAGAAATTGGTTTATTAATTATTATGGTTAATAATTAATTAGAAACTAATTGGAAATATATTTTAGAAATATATTTTGGGAATTAATTAACAGTTTAATTAATTAAAGGGTTGAATGTTCATTAATCGATAGTTGGTTAATCAGGAATGTTCCAGAACCTTATGGAATTAGGGTTGGATGAAAATCACTCCATCCCACATGGGAAAGGAGTGAAATTTCGTGGTTATGCTCCCATCCCACATGGGAAGGAGTACTAAACCTAAGGAGGCATCCAAGGCTATAAATAGGGCCTTTGGGATTTCATTCCTCCTTGCACCTTGGCTTGAAGTTTCGCCATCCCTTCTTCCTCCCCCTCTTAGGGACGATTTCTAACCCCTTTGGGTTTGTGAAATTGACCCTTCTCCTAGTTATTTTTATTCCACTCTTTGGTGTCATTGGGTGTGATACCATTAGAGGGATTCTAGTTTGGATCCTTTCATCCAAGCAACTTCATGGAGGTTCAAGATCTCAAGCATGGAGATCAAGGGCTACATAAGAGGTATGTTTTCTTACTTATGTTTTAGTTTTCTAGGGTTGATGTAATTAGCATGAAGCCATAGATCCATAGGTTGCATGTACACTTAGGTATATCGTTGTTTCGATTTTTCCGCTACCTAGTTTTAGAGTGTATTTGATGCGTAGAAAACCCAATAGTAATCATAGTCTCAATTGTTTAGACCTTTGCCACTTCTCACAAGTCCATGTTAGTGTGCCGGTAAACCACACACGCTCCACTAACGACTTTGAGAATGCAAATATCACAATTGCTATCTAGCTAAAATCTACTTAGTGAAAGTGTTTCCTCACCATCATTTTCATGAATCGGAGAGAAACCTTATGACACTTAGATTTAATAGTGTATGTGTTCTTATCCATGTGAATTTGTCAAAACCATAATCACAAGACAAGGTTAGTGACAAATCCAAACTCATATTGATTAAACTTGTGCAATCTTAAATTCTTGCCATTTGGCAGCTCAGGTGCCTGCCATTGCTTCCAAGTAGTTGTGCAACCTATTGAGAACTCTCAGAACTCCTATGCAAAGCCAACTTGAATAGGCACAAAAATTTCAACACGATAGGTTATAAACCTCAAGTCGTGTGCTAGTGAAGGACTTTAGGTTTTATTCTTGATTAAGTCTTGAAACTTTCAAGAGCTTTAAGACTCCCACTGTCCTCTTGACATATAAGACTCCCTTGTCAAATATTCAAGAGATAGTGCGGATTCTTTATCAAGACTAACACTTTACACAATTGGCCTAAGTTGGTCTCTGTTTTATCCAAAACATCACAACTTACCAATTTCAAATGTACAAGAGTAGATAACCTTTTACTCTTACATTTGACTAGTGTTAACAAACTCTCTTTAAGATATGTCACTCAAGTTACAATCTTGGAGTATGACTCTAAGAATTGTTTTGGAACGAAGTATGACTCATCTTTTTGATTTAACCATTTCAACAATTCATGACTCCTCTTCTTAGTCATAAGAATGCACTAAGATGACTTTAGAGGACCAATTGTGATATGGTATCTTAATCATTAAGATGATCATAAACATGATACTAAAGTACTCTCCCATCTTTTCAGATTTGAGAAACTTTTATCTTTCTGTCATACTTTGATTCTTCTTATTCGTTCTGTCTCACATTGAAACTTCTCCAATGCTACAGACTTATACTTAAACTTATAAGTATAACCATATTTACTGAACTTAAGTAAATCATGACGAATAGTCTTCTTGATCTTTTGTGGTGGACTTGACCAGTGCACAAGAATGTGTACTCGATCCCTTAGTCCTGTCCTTATTCACATAAGGAATTAGTCTTAATTTTCCAAGCTGAAAGTTCTCATTCATCATACTATACAACTTGCATGATTCCAAGTTTCGGTCCAATTGAACCTTGGGTGATGAGAATCTTTCCTTATTTGGTAATATTAGACACTACCACAACCGAAAGAATCAAATCCATTTTTCCAATATTGCTATCAATGGAATCTTATAAGCAACAACTTTTCACAAATGCCATTGTAAGGATACTTAAAATAAATAAAATCAAAACCTTTTTCTTTTATTTTAAAACTTTGCGGAAAAAATTATCCTTACAATCCATATGAAAACCTTGTTGTTATCTATTCCTAAGCAATATAAATATCATAACTCTTAAGTAATAGCCCAAAATTCTGATCACCGAACCATGCGATTGAAATCCATCTTCGCGATCATAATCAACATGTACTTAATAGAGTTAGACAATGGACTTTACCTGAAGTAGAGCCAAACTTATTGACTTTAACATCCTTAGGTAAATTTGGCAGCTTCGTAACCAATGCCCCTTCCTTTGGCAATAGTTACCTATGGACCCTTGATAATGGGACTATCTCAGACTTCGCCTCTCTCTTTACCATTGGGTCAACCGAGTTGACTATGGCCGATCCCTTTCCATTGGGAAGAGAGAGCTTTACTGGATATCCAATGTCATCATTGTCAATGTCCATAGCGTTTTAGGAAGTTGATCTTAGCAAATAGATAAGATCATTAAGGGTCTTGTCTTAATCTGTTTCATAGGATTCCCAAAAGAACTCACTATGTGACTTAGAAAGTAGTTGAGCCACCAACTTTCTCAAGACTTTGACAACCAACTCTCCCGGCTTGTCAATATGTGACTACATCTCCAAGATGTGATCACACCTAGACCTTGCCTTGCCAATAGGGCTTGAGTGACCTTAAACTTTTTAGGAACTTGTGGGTTAGGGAGAATAATTGGAGGATGTGAAAGAAGTATGATATCCATGGGACATCATCTTCATTTAGGAAAGCTTGTTTCAAGAGATTTGGGAAGATCATAAATGTCTAGACCAGACATCTTTTTTTGGGATATATTCAAGATAGTTGATTTAAAGTCCTTAATATGACACCCAATATGAAATATTAAGGCTAGGACCCAAAAAACTATTTTATAACTTAGAAGAGGGATGCCGTAATCCAAGCTATAAAATATTTGAAGGTAGGTGAATGACGATTCACCAATTTCCACCATCAAAAACGAAATAATTTATTAGGTTTTAATTGGATTTGAAAGTCCTAGATCTTTGAGATTCATTGAACTGTTCAAAGGCATGTTTCAATCTCGAGTGTGCCCTTCAGGTTTTGTGACTGGGATGCCGAGGATCACAAAACAAGGTGTGAATAACCATGCAAATATACTTGGTACCCTTAATATTTACCCCTTAATTAGTGTGCCGGTTAACCACACACGCTCCATCGATACTATGATAAATATTAAGTTACCCTTTGCCTACCTTGTTAAGTCCAGGTTAGTGTGCCGGTTAACCACACACGCTCCACTAACGACTTAAGCAAAGTGCAAAGTGTAATTTCATGGGTTAGCACCAAATTCACATTTTCCTAAGTAACTAAGATTGGGTATTAATAAGAGTTTAGTTACTTAGTATTTATCATTAATACTTTTAATGAAAGGAGAATTATAGTCCTTGTCCTACCCGTTCGGCTAACGACCCTCCACCAGTCAAGGAAGCGGTGGGTGAGAGTGGACACCCATTAAACTGCCATTTTATAGGCAGTAACCTTATACCCCCCTTATAGACCGGCTTCGTGAATGAGGCCTACTAACGGTAAGACTGACTTTACTCTTATACATATATATAAATATTATTAACTTATAATATTATAAAGTATAAGGGTTGAATTTTAACTTTTAAAATTCTAAGGGCTAACTTGGAATTAAAGTATTCATAAGTGAAAACTTTTCAAATTCCAAAACTTGAGGGCAAGTTTTGAAACTATTCAAAACTAATTAATTCCATAATATGAGTTTAAAGTAGTTTTAATTAAAAAAAAAAAAAAAAAAACTCTTCAAGTTCCATAACTTGAGGACAAGTTATGGAAGACTTTAAACTAATTAATAAAAAAAAATAACTTTTTTTTATTGTAACTTATGGAACTAATTAAGGTTACACTTTTTTTTTTAATTTAAAGAAGAGACTCTTGAACCTCCATAACTTGAGGACAAGTTATGGAGTCATAAAACCATTTAATTAGAACTAGACTCTTCATTTTGTAACCTTTGCCAACTTTTATGAGTTTTATGATTCTTAAATGTGACTTTTCATATAACTTGAGGACAAGTTACAAAAACACACTTTGGAATCAACTCTTAGATTAAAATGGATTGAAAACAACTATTTCACACAACTTTTCTATTAATCTAAGAACCTCATAAAAACAAGATAATTCAAATCATCAATCTTCAAGAAATTAGCATGAACATACAAACTAATACAAATCTTGAAATTATGACAATTATCTTAGAAATTGGATTAGCATGAACATTACCACATCAAAAACAAGTTTATAAGTCCAAAAACATCTTAGGGTAATGTTCCTAGTCCAATTCCAGCCAAAACAATCGAATATATGCATCCAACTCGATTTTTTCAGCTACTTTTGCAAGTATAACAAGAAAACAAGCCTAGTCTCTGATACCACTGTTGGGTTATGAGCATTCTAACACTCCTAAGTGTACATGCAACCCTAAATACCTTGGATCTATGTTTTCTCTATTATACATACAATTATGAACATCCAAGGTATTATCCTAATATAGCATACAAAATAATAAATATAACAAGATAAAATACATACCTCTTTGATGTAGAATGTCTTCATGAAGCTTGAGTGCCTAGTGCCCCAAGTGTGACACCTCAAATGGTTCACACAACACCAAATACACTTGGAATAACTTGAGAGAAACTTGAACACTCATTGAAATCGTCTAGCCCTCACACTCACACATTAGTGCACGATTTCTTGAGCCATGGGATTCTTTTATATGGTGGCTATTAGGGTTACACCATGTAACTCATAACTTTACCCATTCCTTATGCTCCATGGATTTTAACCTCCATGGAGTATCCATGGGTCACCCCATGGACTTAGTCCAACATAAGGAATCTTGGATCACAAGCCCACATATATAAGAATGAATGATTTACACAATCAACCCATATATTTAATTAGTCTCCTTTTGATCACTTAATTAATTCCAAATTAATTCTTGATCAATACTAATTAAATAACCTTATTAATATATTAGAACTTATAATATATTAACCAACCTTAAGTGTTATTTATCTCATTATAGTCTATCCAAATGCATGATGCCATGCAACCCAAATGGACCATACCGGGTCGGGTCAAGTCTTACCAATTATAGTTATGGACTTAGACATTAATCCAACATAACCTTCCTGGTATTGTATGTCGATAACATACTTCTTATAGGAAACGAAATTACAACTTTGCAAGAAGTTAAAACTTGGCTTGGAAAGTGTTTCGCTATGAAGGATCTGGGAGAGGCTGCCTATATTCTAGGGATAAGAATTTTTAGAAGCAGGAGCAAAAGACTAATTCGACTTAGTCAAAGTACGTACATGGATAAAGTGTTAAAACGTTTTAGCATGGAAAATTCCAAGAAAGGAGAACTGCCTATCCAGAGTAATACCAAACTGAGTAAGACTCAGAGTACGAGTACTGATGCAGAGATAGCAAAAATGAGTCGAGTTTCATATGCTTCCACCGTTGGATCGATCATGTATGCTATGACATGTACTCACCCTGACGTGGCTTTTGCTTTGAGTATGGTCAGTCGATATTAGGGAAATCTGGGTAGAGCTCATTTAATAGCGGTCAAGAATATTCTTAAGTATCAACGAAGAACTAAGGGATGGGTCCTTGTGCTTGGTGGAAGTGATAACTTAAGATTGATTGGGTATAGTGACACCAGTTTTCATACAGACATAGACAACTTCCGTTCTCAATCTGGTTGGGTGTTTACATTAAATGGAAGAGCGGTAACTTGGAAAAGTTCCAAACAGGAGACGGTGGCTGATTCTACATGTGAATCAGAGTACATTGCAGCAAGCGAAGCATCGAAGGAGGCTATATGGTTAAAGAACTTCATCGGAGACCTTAGAGTTGTGCCAACCATAAAGGAGCCAATGGAGATTTTCTGTGATAATTAAGGAGCGGTTGCCTTGACAAAGGAACCGAGAGATCATGGCATATCAATACACATCGACAAAAAATACCATTTTATCAAACATAGAGTAGAAGAAGGACACCTCGTCGTGAAGAGGGTATCATCAGAAGAGAATCATGTAGATCCCCTCACAAAGCGTCTGAGTAGGATTAAGCACGTTCAACATGCAACGAACATTGGTCTGAAATATGATATTAGTTTTAGTAGTTAGATAGATATTTAGAAACTTGTAACAAAGTAAATGTAATTGACTATTGATGATTAAATAATGGAGAATTATCTATGAGTATTGTTTACTATCTTTTAACAATTGTTTATTATTGTGTTCCATTTTGCATGTTTTACTTCCCGAATAATTAGATTATTCAAACATCCACAATAGATCATACGTTTGGAAGTAAGTAGTGAATCAATACTGTCATTAATTGGATTGTAGATTGTCTAAAGAGTTTTAGACATAGCAATGGCTTTGCTGCAATATTCATGAGTACTTTGAAATGAAGATTTAAGTATTGGATTAACCAACGCTCAAAGAATTACTTCATGGAATTTATCACGAGTAATTCTGAGACGATAATATCTTATAATATTTAAACGGAGATATATGAGTTGTGGTTTACAAGTTGGTTGTACATTGATGATACGTAAACACATTAGTAAGTTGATGTTATAAAACGTGTTGTTGTGCATGATTTGATGAGTAAATGGTGCAAGCATATAAGTCAAAGTTTATCTGTTCCTTTTTGCATTAATGGGAAAAGCGATATCTTGGGCCCCTCGATGATTTGGTGTTGACTTATAGTGTCGGGCCCGGCTAGGACTAAATTGATGTGTTCGATTAGTAGTTCTTTACATTACAAATCATAAATCAGGAAACAAAGTATTGGACGATGAGATTGATTATGTTCCATGTCGTTTATCCACATGATATCTTGTAAAATGGAGGATTATATGATCACTTATCTTAGGACACGGAACTGACTAGGTCAGAGTTCGACAACGACTTTGAGAGCTATAATTTGCTGATCAATTTAGAAGTTATACTGTCAACTATAGTTATTAGAATTATCCAAGTGGTAGACTGTTGGATTAGGTGTCTAAGCCCATAACTATAATTGGTATATAGTTTAATTGATAATATCACAGTCCTTTTGGGTTTCCCTCATAACTAGCAACTAGACAGGATGACTTTTAGAGAGAGAGGTTGAATTTATTATTTGATTAATAAATTGAAATAAATGATTTGTTAATATATTATGAAAATAGTATATTAATAAGAAATAGTAATATTTAATCAGAAACTAATTGGAATTAATTTTGGGATTAAAAGATTTAATTAAAAGTGCAGGGGTTAAAGTGCAATTGTTTAATAGTTGAGCAAGAGGTTCCACAACCTTCCTAGGGAAGGAGGTGGACGGTAAAAAGAATCTATTAGGCAGAAAGATAAAGGTTTCTCCAATCTGAAAGGAAATGAGATTACTTTAGTATCATGTTTTATGATCATCTTAATATGGAACTATATCACAATTGATCCTCAAAGAACATATTAGTTGTAATTGTTTGACTAATAAGAGGATTTGGATATTATTGAAATGGTTTAATCAAGAGATGAATCATATTTTGTGTCCAATCAAGTTTTAGAGTCATACCCTAGTAACTATAAATCGTATCTTGAAGCATGTTTCGTACTAATTAGGTTTATAACACCTCATGAAATGTGGAGTAATAATGTTTTCTTACTATAGCACATTGGAATTGGAAGTTGTGATGTTTTGGTTAAAACAAAGGATAAACTTAGACCAATTTTATGAAGTGTTTTCTTGTCGAAAATCCATACTAAATTTTGAATATGTGTTTCTTGCTCATTAAGGATTGTTCCTTGAACGAGAAACTTATATGTCAAGAAGTAAGTGGGAGTCTTATTGTTCTTGAAAAGTTTCAGGAGCCAATCGACAATGAACCTTTTAGTCATCACTATAGTGCACACGACTTGAGGTTGATAACCTATCGTGTTAAGTTGACACATTCTTGTTTATGTGCATCTTCCAGTTGAGTTGGCAATGCTTATGAGTTTTATGGTTCTCATTTGACTGAAAAAGGCAGTGCACGTTGGTCAGTATTGGTACATTGGTCAATGGAAGTGAACTGCTTAAACAACATGGAAGCGCTGGTAGGCCCTGTACCACCAGAGGGAAAGAAATTTAGAATAAGAAAAGTTCAGTCCGTAAAAGGAAAAAATAAATTTGATTTTGTTTTTTTCCTCAGTCTTATCTTATGATTGAAGGTTGGAAATGATAAGATTCACATGGATGGGAACACATACACCATAAAATCTAGGTAGTAAAAGGTTTCGCTCTAATTTATGAAAACGATTATGAGGAAATTCTTTAGCTAATAGATTTTGAAGATTTGATAAATATCATTTTGGTTAGTGGTTGTGTTAATTGCATTCTCAAATTCTCAATATGATTACGACATCCATTTTCATAGTTTGAATTGTGAGAAATGGCATGAAATGTTTTTGACATTCAGGACTTATTGTTATAAGTTCTGAAAGGGTTTAAACACACACATAAGCTATATAATAAAGGTGTATAAGCTTGAGAAGTCTAGATGAAGACTTATCGAAGCACCACGCATCAGAAATCTGAACTTTAGTAAAAAAGTCAAGAGCATTGATTTCTGGAAGCCGAGTTGATTTCTGGGTACATGTCAAGGCTAGTGGGAGCATAATTGTTATGTAATTGGAAACATAATTGTTATGCTAGTAGAAGCATAATTGTTATGCTAAAGTATTATAAGTTGGCAATACTAATTTATAGGAAACAAAGTTTTCAATTTGCAAGTTGCAATATTTGGAAATTGTTTCGCTATAATAAAGTTTGGGGAAGAGGGAACTCATACTTCATTTCAAATCTAAAAGTTTAGATTGAAGTTTTAATGGAACTTAGTCTTGGACATATATGAATATCGTGTTGAAGTGATTCAACAAAGGAAATTCGATATATGGAAATATTATAGCAAGAGACTGATAAGATATCATGCCTTTATGTAAGACATTATGTATCGAATCCTATATGCTTCATATATAGGATTGATTACATATGCTATAATATTCACTTGTTCTGATTTTCCAAATGCCTAGCGCATTGAGAGGGAAAAGGACTAGAACTTGGTATAACTAAAGTTGTCAAACAACTGCCAAAGACAATTTGAGGTTCGCTGAAGGATTGGTTGCTTGTGGACAGTTGGAAGTATAGTTATATTTGGACGGACCGTATTGACATAATTTTGAGTGGAGGTGATTCTTATTCAGAATTGATGATCATATGGGAATATGGAAAATGTTTCCATAATGGAGGTTGATGATAAAATCTACATGTGAGTTAGGAACCTTAATGCAAGAAGGGTGTTCAAGGAATGTATCTTGAATTTGAAACTTCATTTCCATGGTATTGTTTTTAGTAACGAATATCCAATGGAATATTTTGTAATATCGTTGGCTCAGTCTCTGTGACTTTGAAGCCTCGACATCACAGAAAACTGTTGCATGTAAAGTTGTACTCTAACACATTCTAGTAGTGACTAGAATCAGGAATTGTGAAAATGAGCATCATTGGAATAATGTCCAATCGATCTGTTTACGAAGGAAGGACCATAGAGAGACATAGTATGCATGTTTATAACATGGCATGGCTAATGTTTAGTTCAAGTGTTCAGTTGATTAATCAAAACATTATACAATTAATAAAGTCTAATTTATATGGTGATTAAATAGTAAGTGTTTTATTTATATTCAATAGTTTTGAGACCATAGTTAATTAGGTTATTATTGTGTTTCACTTTGCATGTTTTACTTCCCGAATAATTGGATTATTCAAACATCCATATTCGCTCGTACTTTTGGAAGTAAGTAGTGAATTAAGACTGTCATGAATTGAATTGTAGATTGTCTATGGGGACTAGACATAACAATAGTTTTGCTGCAATGTTCATGAGTACTTTTGAAATGGTGATTTTAAGTATCGGATAAACCCACGCTTAGAGAATTACTTCATGGATTTTATCACGAGTAATTTTGATACGATAATATCTTATATTCTTAAAACGGAGATATATGAGTTGTTGTTTACAAGTCAGTTGTGCATTGATAATACGTAAACGCATCAATAACTTCATGTTGTAAAACATATTGTTGTGCGTGATTTGATGAGTGAATAGTGCAAGCATATAAGTCGAAGTTTATCCGTTCCTTTTTCCCTAACGGGAAAAGCGATATCTGTGGGCCCCTCGATGACTTGATGATGACATCTAAAGCGCTTGGCCAAGAGTGGACTGAATTGATGTGTTCAATTAGTAGTCTGATTTCAGTCGTCATAAATAAAAAATCGGGAAACAAATATTGGACATAGAGATTGATTATAATCCGTGTCTCATGTCCGTACGATATCTTGTAGAACGGAGGAATATTTGATCACTTATCTAAGGACATGTAACTCACTGGGTCAGAGTTCGACAACGGCTTTGAGAGCTAAAATTTGCTAGTTAATTGTTGAAGTTATACTTGCAACTATAGTTATTAGACTTATCCAAGTGGGAGACTGTTGGATTAGGTGTATAAGCTGATAACTATAATTGGTATGTACTTAAATTGATAGTAACAAAGTCGTTTTGGGTTGCCTTCACACTAGCAACTAGACAGGATGACTTTTGGAGATAAAGGATGAATTTATTATTTGATTAATAAATTGAAATAAATGATTTATTAATATATTATGAAAATAATATATTATGTAGAAATCATATTATTTAATTAATATTTAATCAGAAATTAATTTTGGGATTAAAGGAATTAATTAAAAGTGCAGTGCTATTTAGCAATTTATTGATAGTTGTGGATTTGGGCTCTAGAACCTTTCTAGATGGGTTGGATGGAATCTTCTAGGAATACCCTAGAAATTTCGTCCAAGGGCCTCTTGTATGAGGCTCATGGGTTGCTTAGGCCTTAAGCTAAGGAATTAGGGTTTCCTCCTTAAAACCCTAGCTTTGGCTCTAAACTACCAACAACTATATAAAGGGCATACCCCTTTGAGATTTCGACAATCACTTCTAACCCTAAGAAGACCGAAATTTATCTCCTCCTCCTCTCTCCTCTCTCATCCTTTTGCTAAGTATGTTTGTGAGCCATTAGAGGTGTGACACTTGTGACACTTGCTCTCAAGCTTCAAGAAATCATGGATCTACATTGTTATTACTACATAACAATCAAAGGTATGTATACTATCTCATATTATGAATTTTGATTATAGTAGATGTCCTGTAGGGTTTATTTTTGTGTTCAACACTTGCATGTCCAACTGTGAAAACATAGATCCTACGAATTAGGGTTCCATGCACACATAGAGATTGTTTGTTATGCTCAAAACCCATCAGATATGACATCAACAGAAATTCGGGAACTGATCCAGAAGATGGCAACAGATTTAAAGCATTTAGCAACTGAATATGTGTAGTATCCAGATCAACCAAGGGGAGTAAAGGAAATCAACAATGCTCATCTGGAGTCCCAAAATTTTGAGCTCATGAAAGCGGTTCTGCTCTTAATGAAAGAAAAAGCAGTTGCGAAGAAGCGGTGTGGGATTTGCTTGAAGACTGAACACCCCACTAACATGTGCCCGTTGCTACAAGAAGACACTGATATGCTAAAAGCTGTTGGAGGGTATCTGCAGAAAAAAATTATCAGTAAAATAATCAAGGCTGGAACGATAATTTTCAGTAAAAACAACAATATCAGATACCACCTTGATTCCATCAGCAGCGAAATTATCAGCAAACGAATTTTCAGCAGAACTTTTAGAATCCGAATCAGCAAAATTACCAGAGTCAAAATTTTCAGAATCAGAACTCGCATTAGCAACCTAGTAGTTCCAGTGTGGCCTTAGAATATATTGTAAAGAGTCTTGCCACGAGCACCCAAACATTCCAGACTGAAACCAGAGCTAGTATCAAAAAACTGGAACAACAGGTGTTTCAACTTGCCACTTCTGTGGGTCGTCTGGAATCTCAAGGAAAGTTACTAGTACACATCGAGAACAATCCAAAGCACAATGACAGTGCTATTTCCTCGAGATGTAGGAAAAGTTATGGAGGCCCAAGCGCTTTTGAACCAGCAAAAGAAGCTGAAGAAGAATATTAAGAAGTTATGGTTAAAGAAGAAGATGTAAAAGATATAGAAAAAAGAAGCAAAAGAGTATGAAGAGGTGTTGGTTGAAGAAGATGATGAAAAAGATAAAAGAACAGAAACTCCACAACCAGCTAAGCAGAATCTGAAGGAGTACAAGCCCCCACCTCTATTTACATCACGATTGAGAAATACGAAGCACAAAAGAGAGGATGAAGACATTATGAAATTTTTTCGTAAGGTTGAGGTAAATATCTCACTTTTAGATGTTATTAAACACATCCCTCGATATGCCAAGTTTCTGAAAGATTTATGCAGTTCAAAGAAAAAAATAAATTTTTTGAAATTATCAAAGCCGAAGAAAAAATTTCTGCCAATTTGCAAAAGGGTTTACCTCTAAAGTGCAAGAATTTGGGGATTTTCTCAGTTCCTTGTAAATTGGGAAACCTTACTTTTTCAAATGACATGCTTGATTTAGGAGCTTCAGTCAATGTCCTTCCCTTTTTTTTGAAAAAATAAAAATGGAAAATTTACAAAAGACCGGGACAATTATCCAGTTGGTTGACCACTCGATGCTACACTCAAAAGGTGTATTGGAGGATGTTCTCGTC
Organism: Lactuca virosa; assembly: GCF_052849685.1. Lineage (NCBI taxonomy): Eukaryota > Viridiplantae > Streptophyta > Magnoliopsida > Asterales > Asteraceae > Lactuca > Lactuca virosa. Next base: position 254,719,217 of record NC_136427.1, on the reverse strand, counting down.
CAAGTGGGTGAGCTTACTTTTCCCACTAATTTTTATATTTTGGACATGGGTGATTTAGACATATCAGATACAAACTCTATTATTTTGGGAAGACCATTAATGAAAACTGCAAAAACAAAATAGATGTTTTTAATAACATGATTTCAATGGAGTTTGATGAGGAAGTGGTTCATTTCAAAATTAATGATGATACTTTTCCTTCTGATAATGTTTATGTTAATTATTTGGGTACCAACATGTAACAACCCAAATTTTTCAGAAAATTTTTAACTTTTAATTTCATAAACATCAACCATAAGGAGTACAAAAATCTCATTACATAGCCATATTATTTTAAAATTCAGAGTACGAAAACTAAATGTGAAAAACACTGGAGAATACACGTCGCGCCATCAAGCCGGACCTTTGCCCTTATCAATAGAAGTACCTGAAACATTTAATAAAACTATAAGCACAAGCTTAGTGAGTTTCCCAAAACACACGAATCATATAATCACATAATACCATGCACACATATATACATATAAGTTTGCCATGGACTCCCTTCATCCATGGTCTTTATTGGAATGCCATGGGCTACCCCCATGGTCTTGTATCCCTGAGCCATGGGCTCCTCCCATGGTCTTACCAAATGCCATGAGCTCTTCCCATGGTATGCGCATAAGTCCACATAACAAACAATTACATATTCCCATACGAATCATTTCATAATCAATAATGGGCCGACCTTGGTGCCTTCGACCCATGAGTGTGGTGAGAAAACTCACCTCAAATACTGAACGATAGCTGACTAGGTCTCGGCTCCGAATATCAGCTCTATTCAGCCCCTAAACGGAAACAATTCCTTAAATACAACTCAAAATGCCCTAAAACCCCTTAAAAGTTAAACTTGGTCAAAGACTAAAGTCAAAGGTCAAAGTCAACGGTCCGAGTCGTCGAGTTTCTCCATTAACTGCACAAATCGGGAAAACTCGCATCAACTCGCCGAGTTCACCTAATGAACTCGCCGAGTTAGCCAGGAATCCAACAACTTAATGCATTAAGCTGTTTCCATCGAATCCAGGAGCTTCAATTCTCATATCTCTTTCAAAGTGATGTCTAGATGGGTAAATTTCCAACTTTACCCTTAGGAACCATCCAAGTTGAGTCAAACCCAAACCCTAGACTCATTGGAGTGATTCTTGACACATTAAGCCCTTAAACTCTCAAAACAAAGTCCCAATATGCAGATCTGGACCCCTAAGGTTGAGAAATCACGTAAAGTTTCCAACTTTACCTCCATGCATGCTAAAAGGAACCCTAAGACTCAAAATGGGTTTAACTCATCGAGTAGGTGCCAGCTTGGTCGTGGGATTTAAATGGTCTACTCGACGAGTCCGAGCCTGGACTCTGCGAGTAGGTCCATCAGGAGGAAACCCTAATTTTCAGGGTTTGCACCCTCTTTAAGCATCATATCTGGCCTCCACCCCATCCTCCATCACCTCCAAACCCTATTATCGAAACCCTAATCCACCATAAGTGATCTTGAGCTAGTTCTTGCCATTTTTGAGTGTTTTTGTGCATTGTGAAGCTTGTGGGAGAAGAAGAAGATAAAAGGCTCAAAGGGGAAGAAGTAGATCTAGGAGCTACACCTCATTTATTGCATTTTTTGGTAATCAAGCTTCCAACTTGATCATTTTTCTCTTAGATCTAGTTATCTCCATATTATGAAAGTTTTGGGTCAAGAACCTTGGTACTTGGGGGTTAGGACGTCCCAAGTGACTTATATCTCAGATCTAGAATCTAGAAAGGGTTCCATGGAATAAAGGTGCAAACTTTATGACCATGGAAGCCCCATGCAAGCATATGAGCAAGTTTATGTTTTTTTAGCCCTAAAAGACCATACATGGAAGGTAAGTTCGGAGCTTTATGTGTCCAACAGATGCTAAGACCTTAGATCTGGGTTTGTATGCGTGGATTTGAGATTATATGGCCTTCTGGACAAGATTCATGTTTTATAGGAATTAGGGTTTTGTCTAAACCCTTTTAGAAGAACTATGAATGGGTAAAGTTTCCAACTTTACCCTTAGGAGGGCCTTTCCAGTGGACAAACGAGCTAAGAACCTTGGATCTATGAGTTAGGTCTTAATCTGTTAAGATGGCCAAACAGACAGAAGGACTCGTCGAGTCCATAAGGGAACTCGACGAGTCGTATCGTGTTGTCCCGATTTTTATGACAGCAAAAACTCGACGAGTCTGTTAGGGGACTCGACGAGCTGACTCAGTTGACCACGGGTTTAAGCATCCAGGGACTCGCCGAGTTGGGAGATAACTCGACGAGTTGGGTTGACTGGGAGTTGACCTTGACTTTGACTTTGAATTTGACTTTGACCAGGGGTAAAATGGTCATTCTATCCTAAGAGAGGATTAGCAGATTCTGATTAAGTGATATTATGGAATTGATAGTCGGAGAGTCGCCGGAGCAGCAGACAGGGATTCCTCGCTCGAGTTTTCAGCAGTCAGTCTTGCGAGATGAGTTTCCTTGAGTAGGAATGGGTCTACGACACCAAGGTCGGCCCGTATAAGTGATATGTAGTAGCTTAGAGTGGGCGGGGCCCGATTCTCATAGTATTATTTGAGTACAGATATGTGATTGTTTGGTAGATGTACTTGTTGTCTGTGTGATACTTGTATGCGTGTTAGTAGCGGAGTGTGGTCGGGGCCCGAATCTCCTAGACAACGAAGTGTGGGCGGGGCCCGAATCTCCTAGACAGCGGAGTGTGGGTGGGGACAGAATCTCCTAGACAACGGAGTGTGGGCGGGGCCGGAATCTCCTAGACAGCGGAGTGTGGAAGGGGCCTGAATCTCCTAGACAGAGGAGTGTGGGCGGGGCCCGAATCTCCTAAATAGCAGAGTGTGGGCGGGGCCCGAATCTCCATGAAAGTGGGCGGGGCCCTTATCTCCTAGTTGCATGATATTTGTATGGTATGTGGTAGTTTGGGGAACTCACTAAGCTTCATGCTTACAGTTTTCAGATTTGGTTTCAGGTACTTCCACTAGCAAGGGGAAGGGCTTGGGATGATCGCATGGCAAATAAAAAATTTTATAGCATAAATCATGTCCCACATGCTTTGGGTATAGGTTTGATTACATGTGCTATAATATTCATCCATTCTAAATTTTCCAAATGCCTAGGGCATTAAGATGGAAAAAGGAATAGAACTGGAAATGACTAAAATGATTAAGCAAAGTTGTCGAGGACAATCTGAGGTTTACCAAAGATTGGTTGCTCATGGACAATTAGAAGTATAGACTAAGGACCATATTGACATATTTTGAAAAGAGGCAACTCTTGTTCAGAAGTGATGGTCAAAATGGTAATATGGAATTGTCTCCATAGGTGGAAGTTATTCTTTGAATCTGTGTAAGATTAAAGAACTTAATGCTAAGAAGGATGTTCAAAGGAATGTACTTTGAATTTGAGACTTCATTTCCATGGAATTGTTTTCCATTGGGATACTTTGTAATTTCTGTTGCCAAGTCTTTGTGACTTCTGTGCATAGTCATTACAAGGGGATCATTGCATATAAGTTTAGAATCTAACAGATTACAGTAGATGGCAAGAGTTTGGTATTCTTTCATTTACAACGAGGATTGGAATTGTGAAATGAGCATCATTGGATTATTGTCAATTGATCTATTTCACAAAGAGAGGACCATATGTAAACATAGTATGCATACTTGGAGTATGGCATAATTGTTGTTTGGAAAAACATAGTGTACATGCTTGGAGCATGGGACAACTAATGTTTTAATTCAAGCATAAAGTTGATTAATCGAAACATAAATAATGAGTAATCAATATGGTGCTTAAATAAAAGGTGTTTTATTTACACTCAAAGTGTTGGGGCCATATAAGATTAGTATTATTCTTGTGTTTCACTTTGCATGTTTTGACTTCCAGAATAATTATGTTATGGTATATATTATATTATTCAAACCATCCACAGTCAGTCATATGTTGGAAGTAGATATGAATCAAGACTGTCATGAATTTGGCTTGTATGATTTGTCTAAAGTGCTTTAGACAATGCAATGGTTGCTACAACATTCATGAGTACTCATAAGGGCTGAGTATTGGATTCAACCCACGCTCACTTGCATCACTTCATGGAATTTATCTCGAGTGATCGTGAGACGGTAATATCATATAAATCTTCAAACCTAGAGATATGAGTTGTTGACTATGAGTTGGTTATTCATTGATTGTACGAAAACGCATTGGTAACTCGATGTTATAAAACGTGCCTTTGTGAATAATTCAACAAGTAGTTAGTACAAGCATATCAATCGAAGTTTATCTGTTCCTTCTAGAAATAGAAGCGATATCTGGGCCCCTCGATGATTTGGTTTTGACCTATGTACCGGGCCCGGTCAGAACCTAATTGATGTGTTCAATTTAGTTCTATGTCGAAACAAATCAGAGATCGAGAAACAAATGCTGGACAATAAGTAAGACCATGTTCCATGTGTTTGTCCAGCTGATATCATGAGAACAGAGGATTATATGATCACTTATCTTAAATGGCGTATCATCATCATCTCAGTTCCGAGAGACTTTGAAAGAGCTACGATTGCTAGTCGGATTTTGAAGTCATATTTGCAAATATAGTTATTAGACTTATCCAAGTGGGAGACTGTTGGATATAGTGTCTAAGTCCATAACTTTATTTGGTATGTACTTGACCCGACCCGGCATGGTCCATTTGGGTTGCATGGCATTGCAATACTTGGATAGACTAGATGAGAGAATAAGGCACTTATGATTATTAATATATTATAAGTTCTAATATATTAATAATAGTATTATTTAATTAGTATTGATCAAGTATTAATCTAGTATTAATCTAGTGATCAAAGTGAGACTAATTAAATATATAGGGTTGATTATGACAATCATCAATTCTTTTATGGTGGATTAATGATCCATGGTTTATGGGTTTGGTTATAACCATATGGAGCTCCATGGATAGTCTATGGGAGTTACAAACCCATGGGTCATGAGAAATCAAGAGTCATGACAATTAAGGGCATTCATGTGTAAACCCTAATTGTGACAACACTATAAAAGGAACCCTATGGCTAGCAAAATCGTGACCTAGTGTTACTAGAGAGGGCATAACCGATTTTGAGTGCTAGAAGTATTCTCTCAAGTTATTCCAAGTCTTGTGGTGTTGTGTGAAGCATTTGAGGCACAACATTTGGGGTGCCAGGCTCACAAAGTCTTGAAGGAATCCAAGCAACAACAAGGTATGTATTTCTACTAGTTTTTATGTTTTATGTAATCCCCATGCCATGCTAGTTAGGAAATAACCTTGAAAAAGAAATTTGCATGTATATAGAGAAAACATAGATTCAAGGTTATTAGGGTTGCATGTACACTTAGGAAGTGTTAGAATGCTCAAAACCCATCAGTTGTATCAGAGCCTAGGATTGTTTTCTGTATACTTGATGCAAAACTGCTTAAAAACCGAAAATTCTGCACTCTGACGACTGGACTCGCCGAGTCCATGGGGAGGACTCGCCGAGTCCATGAACAAATTCATTCTACTCGCCGAGTAGAATAATGCACTCGGCGAGTAGGAGCGTGCTGGGCAGTTTTTTCGAGTTTTGTTGCTGGAAATGGATTAAGATCATTATTCCAATCTGTTTTGGACTTGTAAAATCTTTTTTTCAAAATGATAATGATTATGTTAACCCATTTTACATGACTTTTATCAATTTTCAAGTATTGTATATGTTTATATGATTTTCTTGAAATTGTTTGACATGAATTTGTGTTTATATGAGTTTAGAAGATCATAGGAATTATGTGTAACCTCCATGTGTGTTTAATTCATGATCTTAATGGCAATGATGGTGTCCATAACTTTTCCTCAAGTTATGGATAACCAAAAGTCACTTCTTTTAATTATGATTAAAGAACTAAAGAGGTTTCATAAAATGAAGAGTCTTCATTTTTATGGACCATTAAAACTCATAAGTTACAAATTGAAGAGACTTGGAATAGTTTCAAATCTTGCCCTCAAGTTTTGGAATTTGAAAAGTCTTACACTTTAATACTTTAATTCCAAATTAAACCTTAGATTTTTAAAAAGGTTTAAAAATCAACACTTATACTATTATTATAATTTTATTATATAGATATGTATAAGAATATGTCATTCTTACCGTTAGTAGGCCTCATTCACGAAGCCGGTCTATAAGGGGGGTATAAGGTTGTTGCCTATAAAATGGTGACTTAATGGGTGTCCACTCTCACCCACCGCTTCCTTGATCGGTGGAGGGTCGTTAGCCGAACGGGTAGGATACGACTTTAAATACTCGTTAAAAGTATAATGAATTATAAAGTAACTATACATTATAAATTCCCAATCTTAGTTACTTTAGGAAAATGTGAAATTGGTGCTAGCCCATAAAATTACACTTTGTACCTTACCAAGTCGTTAGTGGAGCGTGTGTGGTTAACCGGCACACTAACATGGACTAGTAAGAGTGGCAAAGGGTAACTTGACTTTATTATAGATCGGTGGAGCGTGTGTGGTTAACCGGCACATCGATTAGGTAATATTGTTGAGGGTACCAAGTCAATTTGTATGGTTATTCACACCTTGTTTGTGATCCTCGGCATCCCAGTCACAAACTTGAGAGGGCACAATCGAGATTCAAACATGCCATTGAAAGTTCAATGTATCTCAAAAGATCTAGGAGTTTCAAATCCAATTAAAACTTAATTGTATTTCGTTTTTCATGGTGGAAATTGGTAAATCGTCATTTACCTACCTTTAACTATTTTATAATTTGGATTACGGCATCCCTCTTCCAGTTATAAATAGGTTATTGGGTCCTAGCCTTAATATTTCATATTGGGTGTTATATTAAGGACTTTAAATCAACTAACTTGAATTTCTCCCATTATAGATGTCTAGTTTAGACAGCTATGGTCTTCCCAAATCTTTAGGAAGAAGCTTTCTAATGAAGATGATATCCCGAATGGCAATCAAGGTGAAAGATCAATCCCTTTGTTATGCATTAGTGGGACTGAAAATCATACTTCACTTCCTCCACCTACTCCAATAAATCTCCCTATCCCACAAGTTTCAAGACATGATAAGTTCTAAGTCACTCAATCCCTATTGGCAAACAAAGTCTATATGTGCTTAGGTCTTGGAGATTAAGTCACATATTGACAAGCCGGGAGAGTCGGGTGTCGAAGTCTCAAGGTAGCTGGCTGTTGACTTGGTCACTCCCTGATGACAGATCACGACATGACCCTTAATGATCTTACCTATTTGCTTGATGATGCTGAATCAGCAATGATTTGGAGCATTGGTAAAGCAAAATTTAATTGGAAGATCAACTTCCCAAACTTCCATGGACATTGACAATGGTAACATTGGAAGTCCAGAAAAACTTTGTCTTCCCAATTGAAAGGGATTGGCCATAGTCAACTCGGTTGACCAAATGGTAAAGAGAAAGGCTAAGTCTGTGATAGTGCTGTGTACCGTTTCCAAAGAGTCCATATGTTTCTGTTGCCAAAGGAAGGGCATTGGTTGCAAAGCTGCCAAATTTACCTAAAAGTCCATAAGGATAGTAAAGTCAAATGTTTGACTCTACTTCAGGTAAAGTCCATTGTCTAACTCTATTAAGTTTCTATTCTGAGATTCTTATTGCATGATGTGACTGGGTCACATGTTGATGTTTTAAGAATCAAAGAAAAGTGAAGAAACTTAAAGGAAGTATATGCTGATTCTGATCGCGAAGAGGGATTTTGATCGCATGGTTCGGTGATCAGAATTTTGAGCTATTACTTAAGAGTTGAGACATATTGCTTAGGAATAGATAACAACAAGATTTTCATATGGGTTGTAAGGATAAGTTTTCCGCAAAGTTTTAAAATAAAGAAAAGTTTTGATTTTATTTATTTTAAGTATCCTTACAATGACATTTGTGAAAAATTGTTGATTATATGTTTCCATTAATAGCAATATTTGAAAAGGGATTTGATTCTTTCATTTGTGGTAGTATCATAATTTACCAAATAAGGAAAGATTCTCATCGCCCAAGTTTCAGTTAGATAGAAACTTGGAATCATGCAACTTGTATTGTATGATGAATGAGAAGTTTTCGTCTTTGGGAAATTAAGACTAATTCCTTGTTCACATGTACATGTGAGTGAAGTGAAGGACTAAATGATTGGGTACACTTGGTTGTGTGTTGGTCAGGTCCACCACAAAGGTAGATAAGATTATTCGTTATGATTTACTAAAGTTTAGTAAATATGGTTATGCTTACGAGTTTAAGTGTAATTCTGAAACATTGGAAAAGTTTCAATGTATGGCAGAATGAATAAGAAGAATCAAATAAGGCAGAAAGATAAAATTTTCTCCAATCTGAAGAGATGGGAGAGTACTTGTGTATTTTGTTTTATGATTATCTTAGTGATTATGGAACCATATCACAATTGATCCTCTAAGGACACCTTAGTGTGTTTGTTGCCTGAGGAGAGGAATCATGAATTGTTGAAATGGTTAAATCAAAAGATAATTCATACTTCGTGCCAAAAACAAATCCTGGAGTTATACTCCAAGATTGTAACTTGAGTGACATAGTCTTTAGAAAGTTCATAACACTTGTCAAATGTAGAGTAAGATGTTTCCTATTCTTGTACATTTGAGATTGGTAAGTTGTGATGTTTTGGATAAAACAAAGACCAGCTAAGACCAATAGTGAGAAGTGTTTAACTTGATAAGAATCCGCACTAGTTCTTGAATATTTGTATTGTCAAGGAATGGTTCTTGACAAAGAGAAGTCTTATATGTCAAGAGGATAGTGGGAGTCTAAATGATTCTGAAATAGTTTCAAGAACTAAATCAAGAGTTTTGTTAATCACTAGCCCACGACTTGAGGTTTGTAACCTATCGTGTTGACATATTCTTGTTTCTGTGTCTATTCCAGTTGAAAGTTGATTATGCTTGTGAGTTCTATGAGTTCTCAATTGTTTTCATAACAACCCGGAAGCAATGGTGGGCATTGTGCTACCAGGTGGCAAGTAATTAAGATTGCACAAGTTCAGTCCATATGAATTTGGAAGTGTCACTAACCTAGTCTTGTGATTATGGTTATGACAAATTCACATGGATAGGAACACATACACCATAAAATCTAAGTGTCATAAGGTTTCTCTTCGATTCATGAAAATGATGGTGAGGAAACGCTTCCACCAAGAAGATTTTAAGTAGATAGCGGTTGTGATATTTGCATTCTCATATAGTTAGTGGAGCGTGTGTGGTTAACCGGCACACTAACTAGTGAGAATTGCAAAAGGTCTAGACAAACATGTGAGCTATCTAAGGAAAGGTGTATGTTTTTGATAAAGTCTTATCAAAGCAATCTACTATCAGAAATATGAACTTTGGTAAGAAAGTCAATAAAGTATTGATTTCTAGAAGTCCAGTTGATTTCTAAGTACATGTCAAAGCTAGTGGGAGCATAAAGTGTTATGCTGGTAATCATTATGCTAGTGGGGGCATGACAATTATGTTAAATATTGTAGGTTAGCAATGTTAATTATAGAAAACAAAAGTTTCAATTCGCCTTGAAAAAGTTGTTTTGCTATAATTAAGGGAGAGGATTTTATACTTCACTCCAATTCTACAAGCTTAGATTGAGAATTTAATCTACTTTAGTCAAGAATATATATGAATGTTATGTTGGAATGGTTTAACATAAGGAAATTCTATATATGTTGCGTTCTCAAAATTCGATTATGATTACGACATCTCTCTTCATAGTTCGAATTATGAAAACATGGCAAATAAAAAATTTTATAGCATAAATCATGTCCCACATGCTTTGGGTATAGGTTTGATTACATGTGCTATAATATTCATCCATTCTAAATTTTCCAAATGCCTAGGGCATTAAGATGGAAAAAGGAATAGAACTGGAAATGACTAAAATGATTAAGCAAAGTTGTCGAGGACAATCTGAGGTTTACCAAAGATTGGTTGCTCATGGACAATTAGAAGTATAGACTAAGGACCATATTGACATATTTTGAAAAGAGGCAACTCTTGTTCAGAAGTGATGGTCAAAATGGTAATATGGAATTGTCTCCATAGGTGGAAGTTATTCTTTGAATCTGTGTAAGATTAAAGAACTTAATGCTAAGAAGGATGTTCAAAGGAATGTACTTTGAATTTGAGACTTCATTTCCATGGAATTGTTTTCCATTGGGATACTTTGTAATTTCTGTTGCCAAGTCTTTGTGACTTCTGTGCATAGTCATTACAAGGGGATCATTGCATATAAGTTTAGAATCTAACAGATTACAGTAGATGGCAAGAGTTTGGTATTCTTTCATTTACAACGAGGATTGGAATTGTGAAATGAGCATCATTGGATTATTGTCAATTGATCTATTTCACAAAGAGAGGACCATATGTAAACATAGTATGCATACTTGGAGTATGGCATAATTGTTGTTTGGAAAAACATAGTGTACATGCTTGGAGCATGGGACAACTAATGTTTTAATTCAAGCATAAAGTTGATTAATCGAAACATAAATAATGAGTAATCAATATGGTGCTTAAATAAAAGGTGTTTTATTTACACTCAAAGTGTTGGGGCCATATAAGATTAGTATTATTCTTGTGTTTCACTTTGCATGTTTTGACTTCCAGAATAATTATGTTATGGTATATATTATATTATTCAAACCATCCACAGTCAGTCATATGTTGGAAGTAGATATGAATCAAGACTGTCATGAATTTGGCTTGTATGATTTGTCTAAAGTGCTTTAGACAATGCAATGGTTGCTACAACATTCATGAGTACTCATAAGGGCTGAGTATTGGATTCAACCCACGCTCACTTGCATCACTTCATGGAATTTATCTCGAGTGATCGTGAGACGGTAATATCATATAAATCTTCAAACCTAGAGATATGAGTTGTTGACTATGAGTTGGTTATTCATTGATTGTACGAAAACGCATTGGTAACTCGATGTTATAAAACGTGCCTTTGTGAATAATTCAACAAGTAGTTAGTACAAGCATATCAATCGAAGTTTATCTGTTCCTTCTAGAAATAGAAGCGATATCTGGGCCCCTCGATGATTTGGTTTTGACCTATGTACCGGGCCCGGTCAGAACCTAATTGATGTGTTCAATTTAGTTCTATGTCGAAACAAATCAGAGATCGAGAAACAAATGCTGGACAATAAGTAAGACCATGTTCCATGTGTTTGTCCAGCTGATATCATGAGAACAGAGGATTATATGATCACTTATCTTAAATGGCGTATCATCATCATCTCAGTTCCGAGAGACTTTGAAAGAGCTACGATTGCTAGTCGGATTTTGAAGTCATATTTGCAAATATAGTTATTAGACTTATCCAAGTGGGAGACTGTTGGATATAGTGTCTAAGTCCATAACTTTATTTGGTATGTACTTGACCCGACCCGGCATGGTCCATTTGGGTTGCATGGCATTGCAATACTTGGATAGACTAGATGAGAGAATAAGGCACTTATGATTATTAATATATTATAAGTTCTAATATATTAATAATAGTATTATTTAATTAGTATTGATCAAGTATTGATCAAGTATTAATCTAGTATTAATCTAGTGATCAAAGTGAGACTAATTAAATATATAGGGTTGATTATGACAATCATCAATTCTTTTATGGTGGATTAATGATCCATGGTTTATGGGTTTGGTTATAACCATATGGAGCTCCATGGATAGTCTATGGGAGTTACAAACCCATGGGTCATGAGAAATCAAGAGTCATGACAATTAAGGGCATTCATGTGTAAACCCTAATTGTGACAACACTATAAAAGGAACCCTATGGCTAGCAAAATCGTGACCTAGTGTTACTAGAGAGGGCATAACCGATTTTGAGTGCTAGAAGTATTCTCTCAAGTTATTCCAAGTCTTGTGGTGTTGTGTGAAGCATTTGAGGCACAACATTTGGGGTGCTAGGCTCACAAAGTCTTGAAGGAATCCAAGCAACAACAAGGTATGTATTTCTACTAGTTTTTATGTTTTATGTAATCCCCATGCCATGCTAGTTAGGAAATAACCTTGAAAAAGAAATTTGCATGTATATAGAGAAAACATAGATTCAAGGTTATTAGGGTTGCATGTACACTTAGGAAGTGTTAGAATGCTCAAAACCCATCAGTCTGAACTCAAACTAAGGAATTGGTATGAAAATTTTCAAAGGAAAATCATTTTTATAAAAAGAACTTGAGAAAAAGAAAAAAATTTTTGAAAAGAGAAAAGAACTTTGAAAAGGATAAAAGGGTGTAGTGCATGCAATCTGCCGAGCTCAAGTAAGTACTCCCAAATTACCCATACAAGTTTATGTTATGATATGATTATCAGCTTTATGAGAACACCATGCTAGATTAGGACTAAGGATCTAGGAAGGATGCCTTATATGCCTATTATATGTGTATCAGCTTTATGAGAACTGCATGCTAGTTTAGGGCTAAGGATCTAGGAAGGATGCCTTATGTGCTAGTTATATGTATCTCAGCTTTATGAACCGCATGATAGTACAAATTAGTCAGTGATGGCCTGAATGTGATATGCTTGATTATGTGTACTCGATGCTCGAATGTTGCTTGCTTTGTGCTTTTAGGAGTTCTAGTTATCTTTTACTAACTAGTAAACAAATATGTTAAGTTACATATTACGAGGACTAAATAATTTCAGAAGGTTAGGTTTAGCCTTATTTCGCAGCTCTCGTTTGAGTCTAACCGTTGTAGGGTAGAACTTCTCATTCGAAGAATTATCTAGTCTTAGTGATATGTAATAGTATTTGCGAGCTAGTTAGGGGAGATAGCAGGGACTTCTTATGCAGCTGATGGCGGAGAGTGGGTTGGTGATTACCCTAGGGCAAGCCTAGGAAGAGTTTAGTATGAGATCAGCAGTAGTATGAACTTGGTGGAGTCGAGGCAGTTCTTGAGGAAAGTACGGATAGATGTGGAAGGTAGTATGGGCCCATACTACTGAAAGTAGAGGTTCCGTACTCGAATGAAGGAAGGCCGAGATAAATCCAGGAAACTTGTAGCATGTTAGATCCCTCGAGATTTGATGAGTATACTGATGTTTGTTATGGTGTATTTTCACTATGGTGGTTCTACGTCCTAGGCCGGCGAGCACTTCAGGTGAGGGATCAGGCTCGGGCTCTGGATCCGAGCAGAAGGATGAGCAGACGAGGGAGTTTATTTCATTTGAGGTTACACGTAGCATCCTAGAGTAGACTCCTGTGATCTGTGGATCGGTCAAGGATGGTATTTTAGAGCTTCTGGATGAGAAGCTGAGCGCTTATCGTACTGAGATAGCGGCCATGATGGGGTCACGCACACTGACTTTCCGGGAGTTCAGAGCATGTGGAGCTCTCGCACTAGCAGATGTCCCGAGGGGGACAAGGTTAGGCTTGCGTCCTGTCTTCTGAAGGACAGGGCACGTGACTGGCGGGAGGAGGTTGGGAGAGCTATTGGTGATGATGCAGTGTTGGATGCGATGACCTGGAGTGATTTCACGACCAGGTTCAGGGTCGAGTTCGCACCTGTTATTGAGGTGCAGCAGCTTGCTAGGGAGTTCTAGGATCTCCGACAGACGACTGAAACATTGGCGGATATTACCGCCAAGTTCAGGGAGAGGGCCCTTATCGTTCCGCAATACATGGCGGACGAGGAGATTAAAAAGGCCCGATACCATGAGATGTTGAGGAGTGATATCAGACAGATTGTGAGCCGGTCCAGCTGCAGGACGCTGGAGGATATGATAGTGAGGGCTCGTGATAGGGAGATTGATTTGGAGATGGAGAGGAAGAGGAAGCCAGAGGCAGTGTCTGGCATGGAGGGTTCGGGCAAGAGGCCCAAGGTAGATTCCCGAGGGAAGGGCTAGCAGGGCCGAGGCCGTTGTGGCAAGTGCGGCAGGGAGCATGAGGGGCCGTGTAGGGCGGGTAGTTCGGGCTGCTTCAAGTGCGGCCAAACTGGACATGTCAGCAAGGATTGTACTGATCCTACCACCACCACTACAACATCTGATCTGATTTGATTTCATTGCAATCAGAGGGGACACATGAAGTCCCACTGTCCGAGTCTAGCATCAGCAGGACAGGTGGTGGCACCCGCTCCTACCACTTTGAGGATTACAGACGGCCGTCAGGGCCGGGCAGAGGCACGAGCGGCGAAGAGTAGAGCCTTCCAGTTGACAGTAGAGGAGGCACGTGTAGCCCCTGATGTGGTTACGGGATCGTTCTTAGTGAACGACATATCAGCTATGGTATTGTTTGAATCGGGGGCTACCCAATCTTTTATGTCGCTCGCACTTAGCAAGCGATTTAGTAGAGCTCCGGGGGAGCTGGATTTCCCACTTGATGTAGAGATAGCCGATGATAGGACTGTCAGGGTTGCGAGGGTTCATAGAGGATGTACGCTACGGTTATTCGATCAGCCTTTTTAGTGGATCTGGTTCCTATTCCCCTGCGTGGGAATAAGGTCATAGTGGGTATGGATTGGTTGAGCTCCAATGGGGGCAGTGATTGATTGTGAGTTGTAGCTAGTGAGGGTTCGTACTCCTAGTGGGGGAGAGCTAGTGATTCAGGGCGAGAGGCCACAACGCGGACCGATCTTATGTTCAGCAACGAGGGCGAGGCGCCACCTCCAGCAGGGTTGCGTAGGATACGTCGCCTATTGTTAGGCGTGTCAAACCCAACTAATAAAGGGTACAAATGACTCCTTAAACACTACTACTATGCACTAAAAACGTAGTACAAGGTAAGTAGGGTCGATCCATAGAGACACGGGACAAGTGTTTATACCTTTTTGCGTAAGGTACAAAAATGGTCACAGAATGGGGGGAATTTATAAGCAATGATTTAAACTATAGAATAAAGCAATAAGTAAATGATTGATTAAGTGAAATAAGTTCAAGATTTGTAAGTACTCCAACTCTATGCAAGACAAATTAGCAATGTGATTCCATGGATGACAAGATATTTGTTTAATTCTATCTAAGTTGGTACTTGAAAGTGTTAACAAGCTCTAACACTTCCCAATCACCACAATAATTAACCAAAACAAGCTCTTTGATTAATCCTAACCTTACCAATCTAATCTAAACAAACTCTTAGAATTAGGTTGAAAGATTGCATTAAACTTTATGTGAATGTTCCCAACAACACTCAATACTCCTCATAAGCTCGGGAGCATAAGAATGTGTGAATAAGATTTACACTAAATTCATTCAATAGAAATCAGTTTAGTGCTTGTTACCTAGTCCAATTTACAAAACAATTACGGATTTTGCAATTAGATAACTTGAATGATCTAACCCTAATTCAAATGGCCAATAAGAATCACAATTAGAATCAAACATTAGATTGAAACAAAATCAAATTCACTAGATAGAAAATTGAAAGAAAACATCAAGTCATATGATTGAAATCACAACTAGAAGTCAAGACATAAAGTTGGAGAATCTAGGGTTCTAGCCACTCATGACTAGAACAAGATCACAAATCTAGAAAATGAAATTAAAGTTCTTACAAAATGAAATCAAATGTTCCCAAGTGTTAATCTACTTCCAAAAGCTCTAAAAATCGCCTTCTCTACTCCAAAAGTCGACCCCCTCTTAAAAAAATTGGTTCCCCCCCTTAAAAATGGTGAAAAACTGCTTTAAAACCCGCATTTACGTTTACACGGCCCGCGTAAATTAACACTGTCATTTACACGGCCCGCGTAAACGCAAAAATATACTGTGCCGAAATCTACGTTTACACGGCCCGTGTAAACGCAAGGCTTGCATTTACACGGCCGTGTAAATCTCTGTAAAGCCAAAATCTTCATTTCTTTGATATCTTGCTCCTCGGTGCTCCGCAAGTCCTGAAATTTTGTCCGCAACTTTTATTTACCTCCTCCAACAATATCCTACCTCCAAAAGTCCCTAAAATATCACAAAAGTATGTGAATGAAATTGCCTCGTGAAAAATCCCGAAAAACATGCAAAATGCATGAGTTTAAGCCTATATGCAATGTACTTTTATGAAATAAAGCTACAAAATGGGTACATGAAATGCACCTAACACCTATGTCATGGATACCCGGGATATGGGTAAGGCGACCGTTGATGATGTACTGGTAGTGCGAGAGTACCCGGACGTATTCTCGGAGGATTTACCTGGGGTACCTCCGGAGAGACAGGTTGATTTTAGGATTGACCCGGTCCCTGGTGCGGCTCCAATAGCCAAGGCACCATATCGGTTGGCTCATCCCGAGATGCAGGAGTTGTCTACGCAGCTGCAGGAGCTGCTAGAGAAGGGTTTCAGCAGGCCAAGCAGTTCACCATGGGGAGCCCCGATCCTGTTTGTGAAGAAGAAGGACGGGTCACATCGCATGTGTATCCATTACCAGGAGTTGAACAAGGTAACGGTGAAGAACCGTTACCCACTTCCGAGGATAGATGATTTGTTTGATCAGCTTCAGGGAGCATCTTGGTTCTCCAAGATTGATCTACGGTCAGGTTATCACCAGATGCGAGTCAGGGATGATGATGTGCAGAAGACAACTTTTAGGGCTCGCTATGGTCATTATGAGTTTGTGGGGATGTCGTTTGGGCCCACCAATGCTCCAGCCGCGTTCATGGACCTCATGAACCGCGTGTGCAGACCGATGTTGGATCGGTCTGTAATAGTCTTCATTGATGACATATTGGTTTACTCCAAGACTCAATAGAAGCATGATGAGCACCTGAGGGAGGTGTTGGAGACACTGAGGAGGGAGAGACTCTATGTGAAGTTCTCCAAGTGTGAGTTCTGGTAGCGCGAGGTGCAGTTCCTTGGGCATCTTGTCAACCAGAAGGGTATTCTGGTCGATCCGGCCAAGATAGAGGCCGTGATGCAGTGGGAGATTCCGAGGTCTCCAACCGAGATTCGGAGTTTCCTGGTTCTGGCAGGGTATTACAGGAGATTTATTCAGGACTTCTCCAAGATTGCAGTTCCGTTGACCCGACTGACCAAAAAGTCAGTAGTTTTTTCGTGGGGGACTTGAGCAGCAGGCAGCCTTTGAGACGCTCATGCAGCGATTGTGCGAGGCACCTATTCTCACTCTTCCAAAGGGTGTAGATGACTTTGTAGTCTACTGTGATGCTTCGATCATAGGCATGGGAGCAGTGTTGAGGCAACGAGGTCATGTGATAGCTTATGCCTCAAGACAGTTGAAGCCTCACGAGGCTAACTATCCGACGCACGATTTAGAGCTGGGGGCGGTGGTGTTCACCCTCAATATTTGGCGGCATTACCTCTATGGGGTCCGGTGTACCATTTACACGGATCACAAGAGTTTGAGGTACCTCATGGATCAGCCGAATTTGAACATGAGGCAGCGTCGGTGGTTAGATGTGGTGAAGGACTATGATTGTGAGATCCTTTACCACCCGGGCAAGGCCAATGTAGTGGCCGATGCGCTGATCCGCAAGGCGGTAGTGACCCCGATCTGAGAATTCTGTCTGAGGATGACAGTGATTACTCCATTATTGGAGCAGATCCGAGAGGCGTAGGTCGAGGGCTTGAAGGAAGAGCGCCAGAAGTGTGAGCGGATTGTAGGCCGGGTTGCCTCGTTTGATTACGACACTCGAGGGTTGCTGACCCTGTATGGGAGGGTCTGGGTTCCGTATTGGGTTGGAGTACGGCAAAATCCGATGGATGAGTCCCATAAGTCGAGGTTCTCCATCCATCATGGGGCTACGAAGATATACATAGATCTTTGACCCGATTATTGGTGGCCCTACATGAAGCGGGATGTAGCTTGGTACGTAGAGAGATGCCTGACCTGCAGGAAGGTCAAGGCAGAGCACCAGAGGCCTCACGGCAAGATGCAGCCGTTAGGCATCCATGTGTGGAAGTGGGAGGACATTACTATGGATTTCATCACTAAGCTTCCCAGGACCGCACGTGGGGTCGATTCGATATGGGTCATCGTGGATCGGTTGACCAAGAGCGCCCATTTCATACCGATCCAAGAGAGCATCTCGGACGAGAAGTTAGCCGAGATTTATGTTCGAGAGGTAGTGGCACGTCACGGAGTATCTGTCTCGGTGGTATCAGACCGAGATGTCTGTTTTACTTCCAGATTTTGGAAGCGGTTTCACGAGGATATGGGTACTCTTCTCTACTTCAGCACCGCTTTCCATCCCCATAAAGACGGACAGAGCGAGAGAACGATTCAGATTCTTGAGGACATGCTTCGTGCATGCGTGTTAGATTTCGGTGGCAGTTGGGATATGTATCTTCCGTTAGCGGAATGTTCGTATAACAACAGTTACCATGCCAGCATAGACTGAACTCCCTTTGAGATGCTCTATGGGAGAAAGTGTAGGACCCCAATATGTTGGGGTGAGGTCGGTCAGAGAGTTATGGGGAGTACGGAGGTGGTACTCAAGACCACAGAGCGGATCCAGCAGGTCCGTAGCAGGCTCCAGACTGCTCAGAGACGGCAAAAGAGCTACACCGACAATCTGCGTTCAGACTTGGAGTTCCAGGTGGGCGATATGGTCCTCCTGAAGGTGTCACCCTGGAAGGGTGTTATCAGGTTCCGGAAGCGGGGAAAGCTGGGCCCCAGGTTCATAGGTTCGTTTAGGGTATTGGCCCAGGTGGGTCGGGTTGCTTACCGGTTAGATCTTCCAGCAGAGCTCAGCCAGATCCACAACACTTTCCATGTTTCTCAGTTGCGGAAGTGCTTAGTGTATGATTCAGCAGTGGTACCCCGTGAGGATATTCAGGTTGATGACAGCCTGATCTACATCGAGAGACCAGTGGCGATTTTAGATCGCAAGACGAAGGAGCTGAGGAACAAGAGGTGGAGTTAGTTAAGGTGCAGTGGCAACACCGCAAGGGTTCGGAATGGACATGGGAGCCCGAGGAGGAGATGAGGGAGCATTACCTGGAGTTGTTTTCAGACGCAGCAGACTTCGAGGACGAAGTCTAAGACAAGTGGGGGAGAATTGTAACGCCCCGTTCCTGGTACGCATTTAATTTATTAAAATATTCATTTTGTAAGAGCAACTCGACGAGTTGGTAGCCCTAACTCGTCGAGTAGGTGCCAGCTTGGTCGCGGGATTTAAATGGTCTACTCGACGAGTCCGAGGCTGGACTCGGCGAGTAGGTCCATCAGGAGGAAACCCTAATTTTTAGGGTTTGCAACCTGTTTAAGCATCATATATGGCCTCCACCCCAGCCTCCATCACCTCCAAACCTTATTATCGAAACCCTAATCCGCCATAAGTGATCTTGAGCTAGTTCTTGCCATTTTTGAGTGTTTTTGTGCATTGTGAAGCTTGTGGGAGAAGAAGAAGATAAAAGGCTCAAAGGGGAAGAAGTAGATCTAGGAGCTACACCTCATTTATTGCATTTTTTGGTAATCAAGCTTCCAACTTGATCATTTTTCTCTTAGATCTAGTTATCTCCATATTATGAAAGTTTTGGGTCAAGAACCTTGGTACTTGGTGGTTAGGACGTCCCAAGTGACTTATATCTCAGATCTAGAATCTAGAAAGGGTTCCATGGAATAAAGGTGCAAACTTTATGACCATGGAAGCCCCATGCAAGCATATGAGCAAGTTTATGTTTTTTTAGCCCTAAAAGACCATGCATGGAAGGTAAGTTCGGAGCTTTATGTGTCCAACAGATGCTAAGACCTTAGATCTGGGTTTGTATGCGTGGATTTGAGATTATATGGCCTTTTGGACAAGATTCATGTTTTATAGGAATTAGGGTTTTGTCTAAACCCTTTTAGAAGAACTATGAATGGGTAAAGTTTCCAACTTTACCCTTAGTAGGGCCTTTCCAGTGGACAAACGAGCTAAGAACCTTGGATCTATAAGTTAGGTCTTAATCTGTTAAGATGGCCAAACAGACAGAAGGACTCGTCGAGTCCATAAGGGAACTCGACGAGTCGTATCGTGTTGTCCCGATTTTTATGACAGCAAAAACTCGACGAGTCTGTTAGGGGACTCGACGAGCTGACTCAGTTGACCACGGGTTTAAGCATCCAGGGACTCGCCGAGTTGGGAGATAACTCGACGAGTTGGGTTGACTGGGAGTTGACCTTGACTTTGACTTTGACTTTGACCAGGGGTAAAATGGTCATTCTACCCTAAGAGAGGATTAGCAGATTCTGATTAAGTGTTATTATGGAATTGATAGTCGGAGAGTCGCCGGAGCAGCAGACAGGGATTCCTTGCACGATTTTTCAGCAGTCAATCTTGCGAGGTGAGTTTCCTTCAGTAGGAACAGGTCTACGGCACCAAGGCCAGCCTGTATAAGTGATATGTAGTAGCTTAGAGTGGGCGGGGCCCGATGCTTATATATAGTAGCTAAGTGTGGGCGGGGCCCGAAGCTCATAGTTGTTTAAGGTGGGCGGGGCCCGATTCTCATAGTATTATTTGAGTACAGATATGTGATTGTTTGGTAGATGTACTTGTTGTATGTGTGATACTTGTATGCGCGTTAATAGCGGAGTGTGGGCGGGGCCCGAATCTCCTAGACAGCGGAGTGTGGGTGGGGCCCGAATCTCCTAGACAACAGAGTGTGGGCGGGACCCGAATCTCCTAGACAACGAAGTGTGGGCGGGGCTCGAATCTCCAAGACAGTGGAGTGTGGGCGGGGCCTGAATCTCCTAGACAGCGGAGTGTGGGCGGGGCCCGAATCTCCTAGACAACTGAGTGTGGGCGGGACGCAAATCTCCATGAGAGTGGGTGGGGCACGTATCTCCTAGTTGCATGATATTTGTATGGTATGTGGTGGTTTGGGGTACTCACTAAGCTTCGTGCTTACAATTTTCAGTTTTGGTTTCAGGTACTTCCACTAGCAAGGGGAAGGGCTCAGGATGATCGCATGACACACACCACAGCTGCAACCTGGAATTTTTAGACTCTGATATTTTCATATGATTTGATACAGTATTTTGACACGATGTTTTGAGATACATGATTATGATTTTCTTTATGATGATGGATGACGTATGGTTTTATGATAAATGATTTTAAAAAGAAATTTTTGGCCTATATTCTTGGGATGTTTCAAGTTGGTATCAGAGCCTTGGTTTGAGGGATTCAGACACGCTCTCGGGTGTGTCTGAACTCAAACTAAGGAATTAGTATGAAAATTTTCAAAGGAAAATCATTTTTATAAAAAGAACTTGAGAAAAAGAAAAGAATTTTTGAAAAGAGAAAAGAACTTTGAAAAAGATAAAAGGGTGTGGTGCATGCAATCAGCCGAGCGCAAAGTAAGTACTCCCAAATTACCCATACAAGTTTATGTTATGATATTATTAACAGCTTTATGAGAACAGCGTGCTACATTAGGAATAAGGATCTAGGAAGGATGCCTTATGTGCCTATTATATGTGTATCAGCTTTATGAGAACTGCATGCTAGTTTAGGGCTAAGGATCTAGTAAGGATGCCTTATGTGCCAGTTATATGTATCTCAGCTTTATGAACCACATGATAGTACAAATTAGTCAATGATGGCCTGAATGTGATATGCTTGATTATGTGTACTCGATGCTCGAATGCTGCTTGTTTTGTGCTTTTAGGAGTTCTAGTTATCTTTTACTAACTAGTAAACAAATATGTTAAGTTACATATTACGAGGACTAAATAATTTCAGAAGGTTAGGTTTAGCCTTATTTCGCAGCTCTCGTTTGAGTCTAACCGTTGTAGGGTAGAATCTCTCATTCAAAGAATTATCTAGTCTTAGTGATATGTAATAGTATTTGCGAGCTAGTTATGGGAAGATAGCACGGACTTCTTATGCAGCTGATGGCGGAGAGTGGGTTGGTGATTACCCTAGGGCAAGCCTAGGAAGAGTTTAGAATGAGATCGACAGTAGTAGTAGTAGAAGGGACTTGGTGGAGTCGAGGCAGTTCTTGAGGAAAGTACGGATAGATGTGGAAGGTAGTATGGGCCCGTACTACTGAAAGCAGAGGATCCGTACTCGAATCAAGGAAGGCCAAGATAAATCCAGGAAACTTGTAGCATGTTAGATCCCTCGAGATTTGATGAGTATACTGATGTTTGTTATGGTGTATTTTAAGTATGGTGGTTCTACGTCCTAGTCCGGCGGGCACTTCAGGTGAGGGATCAGGCTCGGGCTCTGGATTCGAGCAGATGGATGAGAAGACGATGGAGTTTATTTCGTCTGAGGTTACACGTATCATCCTAGAGCAGACTCCTGTGATCTTTGGATCGGTCAAGGAGGGTATTTTAGAGCTTCTGGATGAGAAGCTGAGGGCTTATCGTACTGAGATAGCGGCCATGATGGGGTCACGCACACTGACTTTCCGGGAGTTTAGAGCATGTGGAGCTCCCGACTATCATGGGGCTCGGGACCCCATCGCTAGCAGCAGATGGTTGACTGATGTTGCCAACGCGTTCCGCACCAGCAGATGTCCCGAAAATATTTTCCTTTTTATTTTTCTGCATTCATAAAAAATTCGAGAAAAACAGAAAAAAAAAAATTATTTCTAGTTATTTTTATTTTCTGCATATAAAAAAACCAAAAAATTATTTTTTTACATGAGACGAAGATATTCTATTTACATTCGATAGCTATGTTAAGATGAAGTGTGATAGGAACCGAAAATAACAGTCTCATTACAATCAATTTTAAGAATTATCTTTTCAAATCAGAAAGTGCTTTAAACGGTTTCGAAATATGAGCCAACATATGAGTCAGACGAACAGTGTTTTAGGAATAATTTCCTTAAATGTATTAAAAAGAACCTAGATTGAATAACCATTTTCTTTACTTGAAACACTGAACCCTATAGTTTATGCGTCTTTTAAGGTTTGGAGGGAACTCTTGTTATATCCACACATATTTTTATCATTTTCGAAGTATTGAAGATATGGTGGGCCTCAAAGTATATGTTAGAAATAGTATATCAAGAAACTTGAAGAAATCTGAAATTCAAAGTTAAATCAAAGTCAAGTTCAAGTCGAAATCAAGAACCAAGGAAAGTTATATCTGAAAAGTTGATCAAGACAAAGAAGATGTGTGGTGTGATGAGATTGATCCCTCGATAGTGGAATCATAGTGGTAAGCTTGAATTTTCTGTCCATAATGGAGCTTACCGTGTTTACTGGACAAGTTCGAAAAAAAAGGAGGGTCGATCAAGCTAAGTTTTTATAAACGAATTTTCGTGAAATTATTTTTTAAAAATACATTGTTTTTAGAAATTTAATTCGGCGTAAAAATTATTTGCTCGAGCTTGGTTTGACTTATTAAATATGAATCTTGAATCTGCAATAAGGGTATTGAGACTGTGGTCTAGGTATTGATTTTATTGGAGCTTCCTCGTTGTGAAATCTGATCATGTGAAGAAAAAAAAGAGTGAAGTATTTTTAGTTCAAGTTATTAAGTTTCATTTTATTTATTTCAGTTGTTATTTTAAATTCTTTTTAGGTCATCTACATCTTTCTATTTTGTTTATAATGTTTAATCTTATTATTACTTGAGGGCAAGTAAGGTTTAAGCTTGGGGAGATTTTATAGATGTCATTTTATGCATCTTTTAGGGTAGTTTTTATTAGCATTTAACATTATATTTTGTACATTTGCATGTCATTTGTTTAAATAATGTTCAACTCATGTCTTTTACCATAATGCCCGTACTACTAGCATTTTTGTGTAATTTTCAGATAGTTTGAGTGGAGCAATACTTTGGGAGCAGCTGGATGCATGTTTGGAGCTTAAAAGGGGTTGGAACAAAAGAAGAATTCTAAGGAATAACAAGGAGTGCTTAAACTGAAAAATCACGTCCAAAACGAGCCAAAAACCAGTTTCTGCGATCGCAATTCTCCTTTATGCGATCGCATAAATGCCACGAAGTTTTGTAGAACCTAAATAAGTCATTTGGTGGCCATCTGAGAAGAAAAGACAAAAATCTGCAATCGCATAGTGCATTTCTGCGATTGCATTTCTGACCCGCAACTCCAGAAACTTCAGATATGGCTTCGTACTTCGTTTAAACGTAGTTTTGGAAGAAACACAAAAATCTACGATTGCATAACCCATATCTACGATCGCATTTTTGTCCCGAAGTTCGAGAAACGTTGAAAATAGCATCGTATATCATTTAAGGGAAAATCTGGAAAAAATCAGGATATCTGCGATCGCATATCTGAAAACTACGATTGCATTTTTTGTATTCTTTCTCCAGAAGCTTCCGTATTGCATATAAATACGACCCTCATTATCAGATTAAGAAGTTAGACGGTTCCAGACGACGAAGAACACTTCTAAAGGTGATTTCTAATACCTTTCAGCGATTTCTGAAGATCTGAAGCTGTGAATCATCTCACATATTTAGTTCATCTAGATTTATTAGTAAATGTTTCTTTTTGTCAGTTTAGATTCGTTTTTAGCCATGTCTGGCTAAACCCTAATTTTCAGTTTTGCATAGACTAGTACTTTTCATGTGATTAGTTCTCAGATCTGGTTTTCTTTTTGTGTTTCTATCTAGATTTTTCAGTTTTGAACTTAATGAATGTTTGATTTTAATTCTTGTTAGTCTTATCACCTAACAAGGGTTTTATCATTCCAGTTAATCAGTTAGTAGAATCCATAATTGTTCTTGTCAACTGGTAAAAGTAACAAGTATTAGATTGGTTCTGTGTTTGGGATTTAACTCTGATATAAACTGTAAAAATCATATCTTTACGCTTCCGAGATTGTGAAAAGTATTTGGTATTGCTGGGAATTTTACACAAATCATAAAACTGCTTTTTTGATTTAATTAAGAGATTGTTTAATTAAACAGTAAAAATTTAGGGTAAATTCAAAGAGCTTGTTTTGGTTAACTAATTTAGGTAAAATAGATTATACTTGATCATGTTTGTTTTTCTTAGTACCAACTTAGATATAACGCATTCTGAATAACCAAATCTGGACTAATTGCATGATTAGGAAAATTGCAACAGAGCTGAAATTGTTTTTATTATTGATTTTCGTTTTAATTTATTTTCACTGCAATTTTTAGTTTTTAGTTTAATTCAAAAAACCCCCTTTTATAATTTATGTTTTATTGACAAGAATGTGTTTGATGCAAAAAGGCATTGACCATTAGGCTGTGTCCTTGAGGATTCGACCCTGCTTCCCTGTGTTATATTTTTTAGTGCAACTTGTAGGAAAAATTTTATTTGCTTAATACGCCAGCGACAGCATGTTAACGGGGAATGAGGAAGCAAATGAGCATCTGAAGCCTATTTATAACATCATTGGGCGGCGCGCCTGGTGTGCACGCCACACCTGAGACGTTGCTCCTCCCGTTTTTCCACCACGCGTCGCAAATATAGTGGTCCACGCCCCACCTTCTAGAAGGTGCACGCCGTGCAACCCACCTGCGTGTGGCGCTTCTCGAAAAACTTCATAAAATCATATATTCTTCATATGAGCTCCGTTTTCAACGTTCTTTATATCCCCGGAAAGCTCTTGACGAGATCTACAACTTTTGTATGGACTCTATCGCCTAATTTTGACTTTATTTTTAAAACTATATTTTTAACAGACTTGGACTATTAAAGTTCGTTAAAAATTCATAAATTTCTCATATGATATCCGTTCTCGACTGTCTTTATATCAACGAAACCATATAGACAAGATCTTCAACTTTCGTTTAGATTGTTTTTCCTAACAATCAACCGATCTCTACTTCGGTTTATGAGTCGTATACTACTACGCTGAAACTTAGAAAAATCATAACTTCTTCTGATAAAGTCGGATTTGGACGTTCTCTATATGCACTCTCTCGGTTTAACGACTACTACAAATTTCGTTTAGATTATTTCCCTAAATAATCCTTCTTTGATAATGTCTAATTATCGTTGTGACTATTACTTATCCTATTATTCTTTAATCATCTAGCCCTATGTTGCGGGCGTTACACTATAAGACTTGAGGAGAATGGAGGTTTAGAGAATTTTTTTGGCTCTTGGAGGCTTAGGAAGAATGGATGAAAATATGAAACTCTAGGGGTCCTATTTATAGATGATAAGGAAGCTTTGGATAACCTTAATTTGAATATAATAATAATATCTCAAATATGGTAATTATCCAACTCCTTAATTATCAATTAGGAGCATCCTAGAAACCCTAAAAGTCCTAGCCAAAACCAGCCATGCTAGGAGGTTCTAGAATCCCTCTCTTGTTCAACTATTGAACAATTACAACTTAGTCCCTGCACTTCCAATTAATTCAAATTAACCCGAAATTAATTCCAATAAATTTATAATTAATTCTAAAAATAATTTTGACTATTTCTAATTAATATATTAATTATATAATATATTAATAAATCATTTATTTCAATTCTAATTAATTTATTAATTATATAATAAATTAACAAATCAACCTCTTTCTCCAAAATTTGTTCTATTCGGTTACGGGTTATGAGGACAACCCAAAAATGACTTTGCTTCTATTTCAAGAATATAACAATTTAGTTATTGGCTTTGACACCTTAATCTAACATAAACTTGTTAGGATGACATCCTTGAACACCACTGTCTGCGAGGATGTCGAGTATATATTTTCGCTGACTAAGAATCAGGCCATCATTGGTACGATTTACTTCGATACCCAAAAAGTACTTAATAGACCCTAAATCCTTGATGCTAAAATGATGATCCATATGATCTTTAACTCTTTGAATTTGATCACTATTGTTCCCAACGATGATGACATCATCGACATAGATCAAAACCGTAATGTAAGTGACATTTTTTGATAGATGAATAAAGAGTGATCAACTTTAGATTGATTGAATTCAAGATCAAGAAGAGCTCTTGTGAATTTTTTATATCAATTTTAGGAAGCCTGGCGAAAACCATAAAGAGATTTTATGAGACGACAAACCCTTGAGTCTCCATCTTTTACAAATCCCCGTGGTATCTTCATATAGACTTCCTCCTCCAAATCGCCATGATGGAAGACGTTATTTACGTCCAATTGGTTCATTAACTAATTCTTCTTGACAACAACAACTAGCAAGCTCATTACCGTCACAAGTTTTGCAACCGGGGCAAATGTCTAATGGAAGTCGACCCCTTCTAGTTGTGTGAAGCCCTTGGCAACTAGGCGGGATTTATACCGTTCAAACTCCCCCGTTGGTTTATATTTGATATTGTACACCCATTTAGAGTCAATGACACGTTTCCTGGGCGGTAGTTCCTCAAGTGATCAAGTGTCATTATGTTCAAGTGCTTTTATTTTCTTTTGCATTGCCTCCTTCCATCTGGGATCTTTCACGGCTTGGTTGAAGTGCTTTGGTTTGTGGTGTGTAGAAATGACAACAAGACATGCCCTGTGATTATCATAAAATTTGTTGTAAGATATCAAATAAGTAAGGGGATGTACCGTGGTTGAGCTTTGAGTGGAAACAAGTTGTGAATGGTCTATCGAGGGGGGAGTTGAGTAACAAAGTCATCGAGATGTCTCGGTCTAGATTTGACTCTTTTGCTCATTTCCCTAACTGTAACCACATTTTCATGTTGTTTTGTTCTTTCTTGATCAATATACATTTCATCATTTTGAGGCAGTTCATTATTTGAAACATTTTCAAGCTGTGTATCTTCTATATCTTCCAATTCAGACTCTTCTTGTGGTTGAGTCTCATAACTTGGAGAGGAATCTAAAACATCTAGCTCTTGTTCAAACATTAAAAAATCATCTTCAACAATTTTTTTTCTTCTTTTTCAAAATCTCGATATTTAAGTTCCTGAAAAGAAAGTTATCTTCAACGAAAACAACATCTCTCGACACGTCAATTTTTTTCCACCAAGTCATAAACTCGATACCCCTTTTACCCTTGAGGGTATCCTATGAAAACACAAGGTTTGCCTCTCATCTCAATTTTATCACCTGTAATCTTATTATTTATGACGTATTCAGGCATCCAAAAACACGCATGTGGTGATATATAGGTTTTTGTGCAAACAAAACTTCATAAGGAGTTTTATTTCCAATTTCTTTGGAAGGAAGTCTGTTAATTATGTAGGTGGTTGTCATAACACATTATCCCTAAAAGCGTACTTGAAGAGCCACTTCAAACCTTAAGACCCTAGCAACCTCAAGGATATGCCTATGCTTTCTTTCAACCACCCTATTTTGATGTGGGGGTGTAAGCACAAGAACTTTACAAAATGATTCCATTTTCAATATAGAAATCCTTCATAGCTCCGAAAGTGAGTTCACCTCTATTATCACTTCTAACCCTTTTTACCTCTTCCCCAAACTGTGTTTTTATCATTTTGCAATAGGCTATCAAACATGTTGAATCATAAAAAGTGACACTCTTGAACTTCAGCCACCGCAACCTCTTCTGTTACCGCAACCATACAGCACCCGCAGTCAAGCTTCTTCATCAGCAACCGCAACCGGAGTCTCTTCATACCGTAGTCACTTAGCTAGATTACTTTACTTGTCTTTATTGTAATACACTCTATTATCCTGTATGCCTTGCATGGCTACTCATAGAGATGTAATCTAGTGTACTTCATGAGTCTCTATAAATAAGAGCTCATTCTCTTGTATTCAACACGGATAACTCACGCATCTATTCTGAATACATTTCTGTAAGTTATCTTTTCTATTTCTCTATCTTATTTCTCATCCCCTTCTTACTCTCAATTCTTCCTAGAACATAACTGATTGTAACCTCTCTCCGGAGCAAGTCTTCTATGACTTAATCACTAAGTTTGATCTTCCTTATTAACTTGGTTTGAATGCATTCCTTGTTATGAATCAACTTATGTGTATACTTGATATAACAATTGTTGTCATTTATATTTCTTTACTTTTCCGCAACTAACTCTCTAACTATCTAACTATAACTTATTAATATTATTGTCGAGCTTTTAGATCCTTCGAGATTAACTATTCCGCAATCCACTTGTTCTAACGTTTGTTCAAGTGTGTCTCCAAGTTTTTCTCTCAACAATTGGTATCAGAGCCATAGTGGTTGCTTTTTGAAAACGGAACTCTGATTTCTCAAAAGGCCTTCTATACCACTAAAGCTCATTTCTTTTAAAAAAACAATTTCAAATGGCACAATCGTTATCTCTGAACGTTTCCAACAGTGTTGGTGGTTCTAACCGAGCCCCAATACTGGTAGCAAATGAGTATCATCACTGGTCACAAAGAATGGAAAGATACTTAAGGAGACTTGGTAGAGATGTATGGCGATCCGTAGAAGAAGGACCACATGTCCCAGTCCTTACACCTGTCCAAACCGACGGCGCTACAACCAGACTAGGAGGAGGTCAACCAGTTATGAGCCGTCCCACCAAGGATGATCTCGATAAAATGGAAAATGATGCTGTTGCTTTTTATGAAATCTCCTGTGGAGTTGCTCCTG
Source organism: Lactuca virosa (assembly GCF_052849685.1). Lineage (NCBI taxonomy): Eukaryota > Viridiplantae > Streptophyta > Magnoliopsida > Asterales > Asteraceae > Lactuca > Lactuca virosa. The sequence goes on along the minus strand of NC_136427.1, from coordinate 254,689,722 downwards.
ACAACTTCGATATTATCATAAATTGCAAATCAGCAAAAGAGATCTGGGAAGTTCTCAAGAATCTGTATGAAGGCTCAGAACAAGCACAAGACAAGAAGCTTACTACCGCACTCAATGAGTTCAACAACTTCAAAGCGCATACCGGCGAAAGTTTGGAAGACTCCTTCAAAAGGTTCAATCTGATAGTCACCAAGTTATCCAATGCGGGCATCATCCGCAGTAACCATGAAACAAACCTTCAGTTTCTTAATGGTTTGGGAAGACATTGGACTACGGCTAAGATGATAGTCCAAGGCGATAGAAAGATTCACTCTTTGTCACTCTACAAGCTCTATGGAGAGCTGCAAGCACAAGAATCCACCGTACTCAAAGACTGTGCTGACTTCGGAGGACCACTTGCTCTCATAGCACAAGTTCCACCGCCGTCACCCTACTCTTCATCGTATGACACTCCACCGCAGTCATACAAAGCTGATTCAGAGTATGATAATGAAGAAGAATTTCAGAAGGCTATTGCTCTGGTTAGCCAACAGTTCAACCGTCTACCACCTCCTTCCTTCCGCAAGAATCAACAGTTCAACAAACCTCCATTCAACCGTAATTTCAGTTCCCAGAATAATCATCCTCGATATCCCAAAAGTTCTCATCCACCACCTCAATCTCAAAATAATCAATCAAAGGAGGTACCGCAGTCTCCTCAGAACATTGACTCCGGTACTACCTCTGAAGACAAGACTGATGTAGTGATTTGTCACAAATGAAACAAAGAAAATCACTTTGCAAGAGATTGTAAGGCCAATGTAGTAAAAGATAGAGCATTCTACCTTAGAATGGCTCAAGAGTTGGAAGATAAGGAAAAAGCAAGGGCATACGTAGCCCATGTCAAAAGAGACCTTCAAGTTTGGTCATCCGGAGACGAAGATGAAGCCATCAGCAGTGTCAAAGGAAAAGGGAAAATTTGCATGCTGGCAACTGCGGATGATGATGAGTCCACAAAGCTGGAAAAGAATTACTGCTACATGGCAAAGGATGGAACTCTAAGCATCATCGAACATGTAAAACTCATGATCCAAACTCTAAACTATAGCATGCATGACTGTCAACCATACATAGATGATCTTAATGACACGTGTGCTGCCGTCCTTACAGACTATAACAAAGCCTTAGATGAGAAGAACATTGCGTCCCAAGAGATGTTCCATGTAAGAGGACGCCTGGATAACAAAAGACTCAAATTGGCTATGTTAGAGAAAGACTTAGACTTAGAGAAAGATGCAAGAATGTTAAGTGAAACACAATTAGAGATAACTTTGAACCAAAGAGTTTTAGCTCAGAGAGAAATTGTACGCCTAAATCTTTTAATCAAAAAATTGTTCAATGAAAGTGAAGCTATTGAAAATTTAGTGAATAATGGAACCGTGGACAATACATACAATTGGGGTTGGTCAAATGGATATCCTACCGCAATGGATTCCTCACCCCGGTTCAACAAAGACAGACTGTATGTTCCTCCAGACCGAGAATTTCATTTCCCAGTCAATGACAAGACCTTTCCCGAAGACATCAAAACTCACTTTGGTAGACTACACAATCTAAGCAATAATTGTGTCATTGAGGAAATTGTGCCTGAGGTTTCGGGTCACACAAGTGATCTCATCCCTATCTGTGGCACCATTTACCCAAATTCTCAAACATCATCCGTAGTTGATGAAGAAATTGTCATTGAGGGGCCCGAAGTCTCGAAAGACTTTCCATCTCTGTCCTCAGACCGCAGTGTCTCACACTGTAGTCAAAAGTCCCACAAATGTCCCACTGAAGTCCCAACTATGACTTACTCTGCAGTAGTCAAATCTTCACTACCGCAGTCATCAGTAAAAGGAACCGTGACCCTTCAGGCGATTCATCATGAATTACCTATAGAGAACTTTGAAGTGGGTCAATGCTCACAAACCCCAGAATCTTCAAGTTCGGATGACTCAAGCCCACGTTTTCAAAATCATTCTAAAAATTCCAGGAAACCGTAGTTGAACAACAATGACTGCGGTTCACCAAAATCTTTGGCCAAAAGGGCCTTCAAAGAGGAAATTAGATCTCGAGGCACAAATCGACAAATTTTTTCGAAAAACAAGAAACATGTCAGATTCCCAAAGTCCAAGAGTCCAGAAAAATTTGTTTTGTCACACTACTTTTCAAAAAATTCTCCAATCAAGAAAACAAACAAAAAGGAAAGTTCAGCTTCAAAAGTCATTCCTACTTCTTCTGACACAACCCAAAAGGGTGTTCAGTCTCTTCGAAACAATGGTTTTCAGGTCTATTCCTCTAATGATCCTAAATGGAAAGATATCTTACCCACTCCAACACTTTTAAAGTCACGTCAAAATTTCAACAAATGGAAGGGTATCCTACCAAATCCACCAAAAAGGACTCAAATATTTGCACGTACTAAACCTTGTTCAAAACAAACTTTTCAAAAATTAAACAACACTCATGTCAGATATTTTCAACCTCGGATCGGTAACAAGTCCAATTCATCCTATGGACCGCTGACCAAGCATAGTGTCAGATCCAATGACAAAAAATCCTTTTGCAAATGTCAGTGTAGTTGCCAAAAAGATTCATCTTATATCAAATCTAGTCAGAGTCAGAAACGTAGTGCTTTTTCAAAAACTCACAACACTCCAAATCTGCACAAACATCCAGGACTAGGATTAAAAGTTGATAAGAGACCCGTCCCTGCAACCTCGGTCCATGCATCACTCTGCAATTCACCAATTGCCCCAGGCTCCAAACTAGTTTGGATGCCTAAACTAACCGTATAATTCTCAGGCTTTGTGCAAGGAGGAACAAGAAGATGAATGGTTAATTGACAGTGCCTGCTCCTTGCACATGACCGGAAGGTTAGAATACCTTCGGGATTTCAGGCCTATATGCAATGGTGGAAATGTCACATTCGGCAACAATGCGAATGGGGTCATCCGAGGTTACGGTGTTCTCACTACGGGGAACTTTTCCATTCAGAAAGTTGCTTATGTAGAAAGCCTTAAACACAATCTCATCAGTGTTGGCCAACTATGTAAAGCAGGACATCGAGTTGAATTTGATGATCAGTTTTGCTACGTAATGACAAGTGATAGGAACACATGCCTGATCAAATCCCGATCCGAAGGTACCATGTACCCTTTGGATGTCTCTCTGATCATTGGCAGACCGTAGTTGTGCTTCCTATCCAAAGCTGTATCCGAAGTCAGCTGGCTATGGCACCGCAAGTTAGCTCATCTCAATTTCAGGTACATCAACAACTTGGTCACAGGAGAACTAGTCAGAGGTCTCCCTATTCTCAAATTCAGCAACAATACTCTCTGTCCGGCTTGTGAATGTGGTAAACAGTCCAAAGCAAGTCACCCTCTGGTAATGGACTCTTCAATTTCTGAACCACTGGAGCTATTGCACATTGATCTCTGCGGTCCATCTACCGTAGCCAGTCTCCATCATAAAAAATACATACTGGTTATTGTAGATGACTATACACGCTTCACATGGGTCTTCTTTCTCAGACTCAAGTCAGAAACACCGCAGATTTTCATCAACTTCATCAAAGAGATTGAACTTCAGATCAAGCTTCCAATAAGAAGAATCCGCAGTGATAATGGAACCGAGTTTACTAATCATCTCCTCAACAGCTTCTTGGTGTCCAAGGGCATCTCTCACAACTTCTCAGCTCCCTACACACCACAACAAAATGGGGTAGTAGAAAGAAGGAACCGCACTTTAGTAGAAGCAGCCAGATCTATGCTCAACTTCGCACACCTTCCTCTCTACTTCTGGGCTGAAGCTGTAGCAACCGCATGCTTTATACAAAACCGAAGCATTGTGTGCAAACGCCTCAATAAAACACCATATGAGGGCCTTAACAATCGCAATCCAAATGTTCGCTTCTTTCATATTTTTGGGTGTAGATGTTTCGTGATCAACAACAGAGATCAGCTTAACAAGTTTGCACCGAAGTCTGATGAAGGCATTTTCCTTGGTTATTTCACTAACAAGGTTGCTTACCGAGTGCTCATCAGACTTACAAGGTTAATCATTGAAAGCTTCGATGTGAAATTTGATGATTCTCACATCCGCAGCGCCCCTCCATCCACTAAAACCACCGCAATCATGGAAAGCGATATCCCTGTCACTTCAGGTCCTTTAAATCTAGTTGAAGTCAATTATGACGTTCTTTTCGATCCTGTTGAAACGGCGAAACTATCTGAAGTTCTTGTGTCACACGCAGCTCAACAACAACACGCTGATGTTTCTGGACCATCTCTATCAGAAGTAGAGATGGAAAGCTCTCCGGTTGAGGGAGAAAGCTCTACTCCGGATCTAGCAACAACCGTCGAGGTTCCAGTACTTCATGATGCTCAAGTTCCCATCCGAAGAGAATCATTACCATCAAACGTATCTTCGGATTCGGATGATGAACACATCGACAATATTGACACAAGAACAGACCCAAGGATCATCACTTTCCCATCCGCAGTCCAGGGGGAACCTTCTCAGGTTCTAGAGGAACTCCCATCCGCATTCCAGGGGGAACCTCTTCCAACTGTTCAAGAAACTTCCATTCTCGTTCCAACAAACCAAGATGACTCAGCAGGTTGTTCACAAGTCCAGGGGGAACTGCCATTTCCAACCACAGATTCTTCTGATATTCAAGATATTCCCTCTACCGCAGCTGCTGATCATCTGCAACCCCGTCTACATGTGTGGACAAAGGACCACCCACCAGGTCAAATCATTGGCAACCCATCCGCAGGTATCCAGACTCGATCTTCCAAGGACCTATCTGATCACTGCCACTACGCAGCATTTATGTCCTCGGTAGAGCCCAGAACGATCAAAGAAGCATTGCTCGAACCTGACTGGATAGCTGCAATCCAAGAAGAGTTAGAAGAATTTCAAAGAAACAAAGTTTGGCAGCTCGTTCCGAAGCCACGTGGTCACTCTATTGTTGGCACTAGATGGGTGTTCAAAAACAAGCTGGATGAATCTGGTGCGGTAGTCAGAAACAAGGCAAGGCTAGTTGCAAAGGGGTATAGTCAACTTGAAGGCATTGACTACGATGAAACGTATGCTCCGGTAGCACGCATAGAAGCTATCCGGATCTTCCTAGCATACGCAACCCACAAGAACGTTAAGGTACACCAAATGGACGTTAAGAGTGCTTTTCTCAATGGGGAACTAAAAGAAGAGGTTTACCTTCAGCAACCACCAGGTTTTGAAAATGTTGAATTCTCGGACTACTGCTACAAGCTTGAAAAAGCAGTCTACGGTCTGAAGCAAGCCCCAAGAGCATGGTATGAGACTCTTTCTAAATTCCTTGTCTCATCCAGATACAAGAGATGAGTGATTGATCCCACGTTATTTAGAAAAGCAAATGGTAACCACCTTATGCTTGTTCAAATATATGTGGACGACATCATCTTCGGATCAACTGATCAAGAAATGGTGAATGAATTTGCTAAGCTCATGACCAACAAATTCAAAATGAGCATGAATAGAGAGATTAACTTCTTTCTAGGTCTTCAAGTAAAACAAATCCCACAAGGAATTTTCATTCATCAAGAAAAATACACCACCGAACTGTTAAAGAAATATTCTATGGACAATTGTTCTTCGGCCAAGGTCCCCATGGCCTTCGGTTATAAGATCCCTGCTGATCCCTCAGGAGAACCTGTGGATCACAAGACTTATAGAGGTATCATTGGCTCTCTAATGTACCTCACTGCAAGCCGACCAGACATTGTCTTTGCAACTGGTGTATATGCAAGGTATCAGGCTGACCCAAAAGTGTCACATATGACCGCAGCCAAACAAATTCTACGGTACCTGAAAGGAAGCAAATCTCTTGGTCTATGGTACCCCGCAGGCAATGACTTCAGCCTGCAAGCTTTCACAGATGCAGATCACGCCGGATGCAGATTAGACCGCAAAAGTACCTCAGGAGGATGTCAATTTTTGGGTGGAAGACTCGTCAGCTGGTCCTCAAGGAAACAAAGTTGTGTTTCTCTGTCTACCGCAGAAGCTGAGTATGTGGCCGCAGCCAGCTGTTGCTCTCAAGTCCTTTGGATGAAAACTCAACTAATGGACTACGAGTATAGAATGCTGCGGATACCGATCTACTGTGACTCTGAAAGTGCTATTTCTATTTCTCACAATCCAATTAAGCATTCCAAGACTAAGCATATTGAACTACGGTATCATTTCATCAAAGACCACATCTTGAAAGGTAACATTGAACTCATCTTTGTCCATACTCATGAAGAGATTGCTGATGTGTTCACAAAAGCGCTCGACTCCACAAAGCTTAACACCTTCCTGCAAATGTTAGAAATGATGAATCCTGACCTGCAATTCTTTTTGAATTAATAGATACCGCAGACCATCCTTGGTCTCCGTTGCGGTTCTAACTGAGAGTTACTTATGATAGATGGTTTTGGTACCGCAGTCTAGGTACCACAACCATATATCATTTTTATCTCTCATGGGTCTCTATTGTTTGTTATTACTAATTTTTGTACAAGTGCTTTCCTCAGTTCCTTACTGCCGACATTCACCGTTTCCATCCGCAATGACATTTCCATCCGCAATGTCGTTTCCATCCGCAATGACATTTCCATCCGCAATGTCATTTCCATCCGCAATGACGTTTCCATCCGCGATCATTTTCATAACTTCTCAACTGTTTCATCAACCCTTGAATCTTTGTGTGCTATTTAATGATCTTTCATTAAATAAAACATTAAATAAAAAAAACATTCCCTTTAGAAACTGTCTCATTCTCTTTCTGAATAAACCTTGTGTCAGACCTATTTTAGGTATGATGACAAAAAGAACGTTTTTCCATAAACTCATCCTTAATCTGTCTTTTCCTCTCCCCAGCACGTCCCATCCGTTACAACTTCCTTTCCCCTCACCCCACGATTACCTGACACATTGATAGATGTCTGACTTTTCATTAAATGCAAACCCTCTTTTAGTAAATCTCCCAAATCTTTTTTAAACTGTTTCATTATTTGTGGCTGAGATTTAATCCCCAATTCAAAGATTCCTTCCAAACCCCAAACAACGTTTTTACCTTATCCTTATCTTTTACCTAGGGTTAAAAAAAATTCACCCCTTTATAAACCCATCTTCTTCCCCAAAATCACTTTACGCTTTCTGAACATCGAACCTTCCCTCTCAAATCCTTCAAGAACTCTATTTTCTACCCCTTCTCTCAAGCTCCTACAATGGTGAAATCAGGTGCATCAAATAAACAATCCAAGGTTTCAGGCTCAGTGAATCCTACCGGTTCAGACTCTCCAACGATTGCTTCAAGCAACTTTCGAGCAGTGTTTGAAGATCATTCTTCATACAATGCTCCAACCAAACTGATGATCAAGTTTCTCAAGAATCACCCTTTGTTTGGCCCTTTCGACGCTTTTACAGATATTGTTCCCGTCTCGACCCTCTTCAAATGTGCATTCTCCGCTTATCGACCAATCGAAAACCCTCAAGAAGTTCACCTCAATCTAATTAACGATTCCTTGGTCATCCTGTCCAAAGAAAAGTTTCTTACTGCCATAAACCTTCTGGTTCATCCATCCATCAAGATTTTCTCTCCTTCCATGGCGGACGTTACCTATGACTTTTACCAAATGGGGTATCAGAAACCAATTAGAGGAATTGGTGAATTCAAGAAAAATCAATTGCCTGCGGTTTGGCAGTTTGTGTGCCATTTCATCATCCACTGTCTATCCGGCAGAACCGGAGGCATCGACAACATGGGACTCAAGCTACTGGAGTTGGTGTGGAGCATATTCACAGGACACGATGTAAACTACGGGCAGATCCTATGGGACGACTTCCTTCAATACATTCCCAAAGAGAGCCCAAGGGAGAACCCAACCAAGCTCACTTTTGCAAGGTTCTGGTCACTCTGCATTTCAGACCTTCATGCGGACGCTGGAATCGACATGGGCAGTGACATCAACTTCTTTGTCACTAAGGATCTCAAAAGGTACAATCCCTCTTCTGATCAAACTGTTTTTGGACCTATCCGCAGACTCCCTACCCACATTCTTTCCACACTTGGTCTTGAGACTGCTGATGTCTCAGATCACATTGAGGCTACGGAAGGTATTGCCCCATACCTTCCTACCCCGCCTTTTCAACACCCATCCGTAATTGTTAACCCTGAAGGTACCGCAGTCCCTTCTGCCACTACACTCTCCAATCTTTCTCAAAGAAGAAAGCAATTGGCAACCAAGAAGAAACAAAGAACCCCTAAGAAGGATGCTCCCAAACCAACCGCACCCACCAAGAAACGTAAAACCAAACCAACCGCACCTACACCTAGTAGTGATTCTGATGAGGATAGGAAACCAATTGCTATCCTTAAGAAAAGGAAAACTGATACCTCTGGCCAAATGCGTGACCGGACTGATACTGAAGCCTCTCAAAAGGCTCCTGTAGTCCTTGGGGTGGCCGCAGACCCATTCAACACCACTATCATTTTCCAATCAGACTCAGAAAGTGAGTCTGATTCACGACATCGTGGAGACTCCCCCCCAGTTCACTCCCAAGAGGATGAAACTGGTGATCGCCCTAAGATCTCCAGGGCTTCCCGACTGCATTTCTTTTCTCCTGAGGAGTTGCACTCCATCCTTTTGAACGTCACCCAAACACTTCAAACAACTTCCCAACCGCAGGGCACTTCTTCCGCCCTAGCCAGAACTGAGCCGAGGCCAAACTTGACCACGGGTCAAGGAGACCGAGGAAGCTCAGGAAATCCTACTCTGCTTACATCCGCAGCAGGTGGTTTAGGCACGGTGAGCACAAATGTGCAAGGATCCGTGGACCCGAAGGACACTTCGGTGCGTTTCCAAGGTTTTGACGGCGATGAATCCAATGACTCATGGTTACAGTATAATCCGGTAACTGAGTCAGAAATCAAGAAATATGTTGCTTTCAAAAGGGCATTCCAAGCCCGCAAGGAACAACAGATCAAGCAGCAGCAGCAACAAAAGGAGCAAGAAATCCAGTCAGTGGCACGGTATTGGGCAGACGCAATCAATAATGCCAATACCGTAGCCACCATTCAAAAGGTTCAGGACTGGATGACCGAGATGGCGGAAACAGTCCTTAAAGCTCAAGCAACAGGTGAAGGTGCAGGTACCTCCAGAGCAACTCCAAATCCCATTCCAACTCCAACTCCAAATCCCATTCCAACTCTAACAGTCAATGAATCACAAGACGAAGGAACCGCAATCGAAGTCAGTTCTGCTCCCACCTTCGGTCTTGATGATGAAGACATTCAGGAGGTAAACAAGCCTAGTCCTTCTGATGATGACCTCATGATGTTCGATGAGGAAGATGAATCCAGTGGCTCTCAACATTCGACTTCTAAACCCAAAGAAAAGAAGAAAAAGAAGAAGAATGTTGTCACCAGGAAAGAATTTATGAGCTTACAAGCTAAAGTCGATCAGATCTTAGCTGCGGTCAAGCCAACTCAACCGCAACCAGAAGACACCCCGGGACCGCAGTCCCTGATTGAACGTATAGAACGTCTGGAAACAAGGGAACGCTTGGCTGCTGAGAGAATTTCTCTCAAAGTGGAAACGGGGATCCGGACCCTTGACAACAACCGCAAGGCAGATCACAAGGACTTTATGGCTGCTGTGGAACGCCTCATCACTGAGGTAACCGCAATCAAAACTGATCTCCAAGCAGCCATCGCGGATCAAGCCACTCAGTCTCAGAAACTGATAGCTGAGACTCACACTGCGTATGAGTCCACTATCTCAGTTCTTCAAGCAACAATCAACAGACTGCAACGATCCCTGTCCTCCAACTTCCATGGTCTCGAGATCCTCCAGCTCACAAAGGAAATACACAGGCTACTCTTCAGCTCCTCCATTCCCAATAATCAACAGTTGGCCGAAGCCCTCAAAGCTCAATTTCAAGAGGTTTTTGCCAAGGTTGATGGCCTTAAGAAATGGCTTGAGGAATCACCTGCGCTGAATTCCTCAAGAGGGGGAAGTGAAGACGAAGTCCATCAAAGTGAAGAAGAAGAAGTCCATCACTCTGATAACTCCATCTCACAACATCAGAGTCCCCCCATCATCACAGAAAAAATCCCTACACCGCAACCTTCACCGCAACCGTCTTATCATACTCCACCCCATAACACTCCACCGCAAGAGAAGGTCACTCCTAACAAGCCAGAGACTCCCCCTCACTTTAAAAATCTGGTGGAACATATGTCCTCTCCGAGCTCAACTGACTCTCCTGCAACCACCCAAAGGAAGAAAGATTGGAAGGCAGCCAAACTTGCAGAGCTTATATGGAGAGAATGCGGTTTTGATACTATGATGGACGAATCCTTGATAAACTCTTGGATCAATCCTCACTGCAGACTGTTGGATGAAGATTACAGACCCCACCTCACCTATGCTGAACCCCCTACTGATGGCTACTGGGATGTCCCAATTTCTCCAAACGCCAAATACTTCACAGTATTTGAGCATTTCGACCGCAGCCTTCCTGACCACAAAAGACTGCCAATGGAATTTGAGAGACTTAGTCTTTTTCATGCTAAACATGCCTATTCCATTGAAAATATATGGTCTAACGATAGACCATCCGCAGTCAAGAACTACAAAATCCGGAAGTTCATGAAGGCTGACTACATCCAGTATACCCTCACTAGAAGGGAGCATGACTACATCCGCACCCAGGCAGACTTTCCCTGTATGAATCCGGAATAAATCTTTCTTATTGCCAAGGTGTTCCAAAACAAGTCAGAAAAGCACCCGAAAATGAAGATTGCGCTTGAAAAGGCCAATACTTTTCTGAAGGAAACGGTCTGTGATTTTGCCAAGATCGACGCAGATATTTATCCTATCATTGCCAAGAAATTTGATCTGCCACCTCTCGAGCCTGCTCCAATGCCTACCGAAGGCTTTCAAGAAAGATCCTTAGGTGCAACCAACTTTCCTGAACTTGGAGTCATTTTCAAAAGGAAGATAGATAATGTCAAATATTTCATTCCTATGACTGCCATGCATCGCCTCACCAAGAAGCAACTTGACATCTGCCGAACCGCAGTTGAAAGATCGAAGCACACTACCGCAGAAGTCAAGTTCGAGATCTCAAGGAGAATCACCTGGCTGGAAAACATCAGGAAGTTTTGGTGGATCCTGATCAAGTTCCTCAAACTTGATAGCTGAACCGAAGTTAAAGAGGTCACTTAGGGGGAAATTGTTGAATCATAAAAAGTGACACTCTTGAACTTCAGCCACCGCAACCTCTTCTGCTACCGCAGCCATACAGCACCCGCAGTCAAGCTTCTTCATCAGCAACCGCAACCGGAGTCTCTTCATACCACAGTCACTTAGCTAGATTACTTTACTTGTCTTTATTGTAATACACTCTATTATCCTGTATGCCTTGCATGGCTACTCATAGAGATGTAATCTAGTGTACTTCATGAGTCTCTATAAATAAGAGTTCATTCTCTTGTATTCAACACGGATAACTCACACATCTATTCTGAATACATTTCTCTAAGTTATCTTTTCTATTTCTCTATCTTATTTCTCATCCCCTTCTTACTCTCAATTCTTCCTAGAACATAACTGATTATAACCTCTATCCGGAGCAAGTCTTCTGTGACTTAATCACTAAGTTTGATCTTCCTTATTAACTTGGTTTAAATGCATTCCTTGTTATGAATCAACTTATGTGTATACTTGATATAACAATTGTTGTCATTTCTATTTCTTTACTTTTCCGCAACTAACTCTCTAACTATCTAACTATAACTTATTAATATTATTGTTGAGCTTTTAGATCCTTCGAGATTAACTATTCCGCAATCCACTTGTTCTAACGTTTGTTCAAGTGCGTCTCCAAGTTTTTCTCTCAACAAAACAATCACTTGCTTCATTCTTGTGTTTTATCAAGTAAATCCATACAACACGACTATAATCATCAACGATGGTTAAGAAATAACGAGCTCTCGATAAAGAAGTAACACGGTAACTTCCCCAAATGTCACAATGAATTAAGTCAAAGCAAGCTGAAGTTTTTATTTCACTATTTGGAAAAGGAAGGCGAGTTTGTTTAGCTTTCATAAAAGAATCACACGACTTAATATCTAAATAACTAGGAACATTATTCAAAAAATCAATTTGATGGATTGTAGATGCGGAAGCGTGTCCCAACCTCGTATGCCAAGCACCCTCGTGGTTGGTGACAGTGAGAGCTGTTCCCTTATTCGTTTCTCCCCCATAAGATAGAGACCATCGTTGTAACTACCCGTACCAATAAAGCTCTTCGAATGCAGGTCCTGTATAGCAAAAAAATTAGGGAAGAAGGTCACATCATAGTTCATATCATTAGTTAATATGTGAACAGATAAAATATTGCACTTGAATAAAGGTGTATGCAAAAAATCTTTTAGATTTATTTCATTTTCCAGCCTTGCTCTCCCAATTCCTTTAGCAGGAATCCATTTCCCATCGGGAATGGTGAAATGATTTCCATGAGGTTGATCTTTGAGTTCATGAAGAATTTCGTGGTCATTTGTTATATGTTCAGTGGCTCCACTGTCCACTACCCAAAGCTTGCTGTGTTTTATCTTACCAATCATGTTCATGGTGGACAGCTTGGTGTCTGAGGCATGACAACCAACATCAGAAAAATGCTTGACTAACTCCGCATATTGCTCACTGGTGAGACCAGGTATAGGACTAGATTCGATGTTGACATGGGCCTCCTTTGGCCGAGTTATGGTCTCCGTGCTCCCACTACCTCCATCCTTCTTTCACTTCCCCAACCACCACTCCGGATAACCAATGCGCTTGAAGCAACCATCATATATGTGGCCAGGTTTATTGCAATGGGTACAATACTCCACTTCCTCTCCATTCAATCTTTTACCATCTTTGCATTGGGTTTTCTGTACATCTTTGTGAGGATTACGATTTTAAGAATACGCTTGAAAAGCAACAGTCTCCATGTTCGGTCTCTTTGTGGTAGAGATAGTTCGTTGATGTTCGTCCTCAGCAACAAGGTGATATGCACTTCCAATGCTAGGAGTTGGTTTCATTGCTAGTATTTAGGTTATGATGGCTCCAAACTTGTCATCTAATCCCATTAGGAGTTCATATAAATGTTCATTCTCCTTTGCTTCCATCATTCTTTTTCTTGCTTCGTATGTACAACTACTACAGGTGCATATCGGTGTTGGCGAGACAGATTTAATCTCATCCCACAACTATCATAATTTCGTATAATAAGCAAACACAAAAGCTTTGTCTTGTCGAGTTAACGTGAGGGTCTCCTTAAGTTCATAGGCATGCATATCACTTTCCTTTCCAAAACGTTTTTATAGGTCTTCCCATATTTGTTTGGTTGTGTTAGCATACTTAACATTGTTCCTTATCTCTTTCTCTATAGCAATGCTACCCTTTAACCAAGGCATCACATCTTCGCTTTAGCATCATATTTTGTGGGCCTTCATTGGGCATCGATATGGTTCCATCTACAAAGTCAATCTTGTTCTTGGTAAATAGAAAAATTTTCATTTCTTGGAGCCAATCAGAATAATTGTTGTCATTCAACAAGTCGTTTACATGCATCTATTTTGGATAGTTAGATGCATGTATGTAGTATACTGAGTTGGTTTCAACAAAAGTCATATTGGGGTCGTCTTTGTTGGATGAGGATTCTTCTGTGCGTTTCGTCATGGCAGGTTAGAGGTGGCGGCATAGAATCGTGAACCGATCTGATACCATTATGGAATTTAGGTTTCTGATTATTCATCCGAAAAACCCAAGAGGAATAAATAGAGAACGTACAAAGAAAAGATAATGAAATCACCACAAAATAAGGAAAAGATAAGAGCTAAAAGAGACTAAGATAACAACTTTAGAAAATAGAAAAATAACGAGATTTCCAATAGCTTCAAATCTTTCAAAATAATGTAATCGACATAGAAAAGATAGTTTTAATGACCTATTAAGCAGGAAAAAAAACTTTAGTGACCGATCTAAAACAAACCCAAACTTGGTGTATTGCAAAATAAGAGTTTGGGTAGCGACCAATACGGACAAACCCTAAACATAATTATGCTACTGTAACGGTGTATTCTTTTTCCAATTGAGGGCCAAATTCGAACCTTCAGTCCATACCTGAGTAGACTAGTAACTACTAACTAGTTCTTAGCTCGGTTTTTGTTCACCTTTAGGGGTTGTTTGATAGTTGCTAACTGGGTTAGATCTGACTGGATTAGAAGCTGACTGGGTTAGAAATTCTGACTGAGTTAACTTCTGATTGAAACTTACTGTTTGATTTTGCTTCTGACTGACAATCCAAAATGACTATATTACCCTCAAACAATATTTTCTTTACAATAATTCCTTTATGATTTACCATTTTATATTATGACATATTTTTATAATAAGCAAAACATTGTCATATATAAGTCCTAATTTGATTAGAATACACCAAGATAAAACAAATACATTCATAAGAGCAAACACCTTCCAAGTTCTATGAATCAAAATTAAAACTGAATGCAATCTCATAACAAACAAAAAATTAAATTACACAATTGAGTTCTTGCATCTTCACGTTTAACTTGACAAATTATAGATATAGTTTTACCAATTACATATTGTATAGTTCTATCCTTATAGCAAGATCAAGCACTATTATCAAAATCACGAGAAGCTCTAGCATACAAACATCAAACTGTTGTAGATGCTGCATCTTTCAAATCATTTGGATTCATGTGAAGATCCTTCAAATTGGTTGTAGGAGCTCCCATGGAAGAAGAATTTTTGTCCCTCTAGAAACTGAGAAACACAAATACCATTTAGAGCAACAAATTCCTTGCACAATAACAACAAATAATCATGAGCATAACAACAAAATAATGAACAAGAAAATCACGTAGAGCAAGATCAATGCAAGAAAATTACATCAACTACTACTCCTAGAGCATCAAGATGTTCATTAGAACTAACAATAATATATTGTCTGATAGGATCATAATCAATTTCTCCACATTACTAGTTGGACCCCCTCAAATCCAACTCATAAGAAATCAATGATCTTTGTTCTTGTTGTTGATTCAACATTGGAACATTAATTAATAAGCAACCAATAGTAAAAAATCAAAAGCATAATTGAAATATTAAGCTACTTGAAGCAGGAAAACGATCCAGAACACTAAAAAAAACCCACGAGCTCTGGACCTCGAAAAAGCTTGTTGTTGGGACTCAATCTAGAAAGCAGGAGGTGTTTCGCAGTCCACATCCTTGCATAACTCTTTCTTGATGTTCTTTGAAATCGAAATTAGGTAACATAAGGAAAATCAAATTCGAAATCAGGTGCAAGATAAACAAAAATCGAAATCAGAACATATCAACAACAAAGAAAATTGAAATCAGGTGCATAATGAACAAAAAATTGAAATCAGAGCACATCAACAACAAAAATTAGAGCACATCAACAACAAGATAATCAGAACACACAACAACAACAATTTCACCTGTTGAAATCGATTTTGATTTTGTGAAATTGATCCAATCGATAACCAACATCTTGTTGTTCAAAAAAAGAACTCACCTGAGCAAGACGACGACGCGGAGGAGGAATCTGATGGCATCAGCGGAACAGCGAATGGAGAGCCTGAACGATGGTGGCCGGTCTCGTTTCAACGGTCGTTTTATGAAGAAGGGTAATAAAGGGCGACATTGTCTTAAGAAGAAGACGGTGATGAGTAAGAAGTTGGCTTGCGATGTCGATCAAGCGCCAAAGGGCAAAAAGGGTAGATGATGAAGATGACCCAGTCATGCGCTTTTTTTCCTTGGACCGAGTCGGAGGATTTAGGAGAGTTTTGGACCGAGTCATAGGTTATATAGATGGCATCAAACACACACACTCAGACCGGACCAGCAAAAACTTCTAACCGGACCTGGTCAGAAGGCAATCAAACAGCCTTAGCCGTGCGGGTGCGTAACACTGTCACAGCCTTATTAACTCGCGAGCGAAATGTTTCCAGTACAGACGAAAACACTTCCCGCCTCTAGAAACCCCTAATTTTGACTGATCAGAGAATTTCTCCGATGGACTCCGGAGAGAGCAGTGATGAAAGTCCGGTAGTAGCTAAGAAAGGCAAATCGAAAACTCCTCGGAAACCTAAAGCTAGTGTTCTTAAACAGAGTTAGTATCTCCCTCGTTCAAATTTCAATAACACGAGATCTCGTTGATTGTAGTTTAATTTCTACTTTTGGTTCTTTCAGAATCTCCTGCCGAGTTCTTTGCGGAGAATAAGAACATTGCTGGGTTTGACAACGTGAGTTCTATTCGTAACTCTGTATATGTTTATTTTTGTCATGAGTTCATTTGGTATGAAAAATTTACGACATTCTATGAATTATACGATTTTATGCTCAAATGGAGTTGCCATGAGTTTCTATTGGCTGAAAATATGGAAATTATAAAACATCAAACGCAATTACATTACTTTTGCAGTTGGCCTAGGGTTGTTATGTATGACTTTGTTGATACGGGGGAATATGTTGACAAACGTGTTTTTTTTGTGTTCTATTTCGTATGAAAATTAAAATCTGTTTGAATGAATATCAGCCTGGGAAATCCCTTTACACTACAGTGAGAGAACTTGTTGAAAATGCACTTGATTCTGCAGAGTCCATTGCAGAGCTTCCATTAGTTGAAGTAACAATGTAAGTGACCATGTCTGTAAATATAGTAGTATTACGTATCTTGTTTCATGCTCTTAACTCATAACCATGTACTGTAGTTCTATTTATCATATTGTTTTGGTATCACAGTGAGGAGATTAACAGAAGCAAATTCAATTCCATGATTGGTCTTATTGATCGGGAGCGAATTGATGAGGCACTATATGGTGATTTTGAGACAGTCAAGGCTCGTGAGGTTTGTACTCTCTTTGTGTAAGTTTTCAACAGTTAATTGGTTGATGAGTTGATGCATATATATAGAGGGAGAGTTACATTTTTAAGCCACTATATGGATCCAAGAGGTCATTCAAACTTTTATTTCCATTAGTTTTAGTGGTGGTTTTATTTGACTCGTCTTTGTCTTAAAAACTGGAGTGTAAATGATGAGACCATTTCATGAGGGCAAACCTCAAACATAAGAAAGAAATAGATAATCCTAAACTTCTTCCTTTCATGACTGCTTAAAGCATACACATAAATAGTAATTACTATCATATTAAATTGAAAGTTATATAATTAGTTCATGAGAATCATATACACATTAGTGAATAATCTTGAAGAACTCAAATTCATAAGGTTTTTACAGTTGGAAGTTGTTGTCTGTCTCAACCTACTTTCTATTTAAATTTTTACTCATGTTCTTCCTCCTTCCCTTGCTTCTTGTTCTACTATCAGAAACGGCTTGCCAAAGAAGCTCGTTTCCAAGAAATTCAGGCCAAAAATTCAGCCCTTGGGAAGAAAGTTAAAGAACCAACTGCTGCAAAGGGCATGAAGGGTCGAGGTGAGGCCTCATTTTACAGGGTGACTTGTAAGGTGTGAACATATTTCCATTTCAAACCTTGTATTATTGTCTTTACTCATATTTGTAGTAATTTCATCTTTCATCCATACAGTATTTGCTTGGTTCAGACTGACAACCTACATTATGATTTTTTATGTAGGATAATGGAAGAGGAATGCCTCATGATGATATCCCAAATATGTTTGGACGAGGTTTATTTATCTAATCTCCTACTGATTGATATATTGAATATATTTAATAGTTAAGATATGTTTCCCAACATTGCATGCTGAGATTTCTGTCTGTGAATTCTTTACCATTGTCATGTTACTTTTCTAATATAAAAACATCATGCAGTTTTATCTGGGACAAAGTATGGGCTGAAGCAAACACGTGGAAAATTCGGACTTGGTGCAAAAATGGTATGTTAAAATCTTTATTTGTTTTTTTTTTTTCAGGGTATTTCAACTTCATCCTTTCCCTTCTTCTTCTGGTGATAATATGAATATATGTCATGGATGTTAAATCTATATTTGTTTCTTGCAGGCATTAATTTGGTCAAAGATGAGTACAGGACTACCTATAGAGATATCCTCATCAATGAAGAATCAAAATTACACTACATTCTGCAGGCTGGATATAGACATTCATAGGTATTATTATTCTTGCGTAGGGTGCACTACTGTTCATAAAAGGACACATAATAACTTTATTACATGTGTAACTCTTTGTTGGTGCCCTAATGTTTTGGATCTATTATTCTTCCTCCATGATCAGAAACATTCCCCATATCCATTTACACGAGAAGAGAGATGACAAAGAGCAATGGCATGGAGCTGAGATCCAAGTTGTAATCGAGGGAAACTGGACAACATATCGTGTATGTATTATCAATTATGTATCACTTTGTGATTCTATCCAAGTTTTAGCATATGTAGTAATTATCTCTTAATCCAACACTTTCTTTAAATACTTGTAGTCCAAGATATTGCATTATATGCGTCAAATGGCTGTTATTACTCCGTATGCCCAATTCATGTTTCGATTTGTCGCAGACACACCAGAGTATATATGAAAACACAATTTGACATTCTTATAATCTTAAAATTGTTATATGGGTGTCATGTTGTTTACGATGCTAATTAATGTTGTTTTTCTTTTTTCAACTTTTAAAGTAAAAACATGAGCATAAGGTTTGCAAGAAGGACAGATGTAATGCCTGCAGTTCCTCTTGAAACAAAGTACCACCCATCAGCTGTGGATTTGCTTCTGATCAAACGCCTGATTGGTGAAACTTCAAAGCAGAATCTTTTGCAATTTCTTCAGCATGAATTTGTTAACATTGGGAAGGCACATGCTGAACGATTAATCGGTATAAAAAATCTTTATCTCACTAAACAAACACTTCCACTTTGGTTGCTGCTTGTTAATATGTTTGTGAAAGTAGTTCTATGATGTTATGTTACACAGGGGAAATGGGTCCGGATTTCAGCTCCAAAACACAAGTCAACTCATTGACTTCACAACAGATTGTCCGCATGCATCAGTTGTTTCGACAAGCCAAGTTTGATGATCCTAGTGGTGATGTAAGAAGCCCTTTATCTATTAATTAAAGCCCCTTCCTTTAACAATCAAGTTAATCAACATCTTGATAGAACTGTATTGTTTTATTTATTTTTTTATGTTCTGAGTAAATTTGATATTGAATTTGTTGAAAAATAACAATGCTTCTTTATAGTGTCTTAGTCCTGCAGGAGAGTACAACCTTCGCCTGGGTATAATAAAGGAACTGCAGCCAGAAATGGTTGCAACATATACTGCAAGGTTATATTCATTCATATGTATTAAAATGTTTAAATTAGTAGTATGAGATTGAACACGTTTGTAACTAGTGTTTTCAAATTATTGCAGTGCTCAAGTATTTGAAGGACACCCGTTCATTGTAGAAGCTGGAGTTAGTCTGGGAGGAAAAGATGTCAAGCAAGTAAGTTTATGTAATAAGTGGTCATATTTAACACATTAATTAATTACAAAATTTAAAAAGTAAAAGATTTTGACAAAGATGTTCAAAATTTTAGGGTTTAAACATCTTCCGGTTTGCAAATCGTATTCCACTGCTGTTTGAGCAAGGTGCTGATGTTGTCACCAGAACTGCCATGAAGAGAATCAAGTAAGACGTTGTATATATTTTTTTAATGTTTCTGCTTCACTTTAATTTGGAGCAGTTTTCTTATATTTGTTATTGTTGTTCAGTTGGAATAGTTACAAAATTAATCAGACACAGGATAAGATCGGGGTTTTTGTTAGCATTGTGAGCACAAAAATTCCATTCAAAGGGACTGGAAAGGAATATATTGGAGATGACATAAGCGAGATTGCTAATGCTGTCAAGGTAGGTTTAGAGTTTATCACCTCAATTCTCAATATATTCTATTTTTTTAGGCTAACAATGTCTTAACTCTTATGCTTTTCAGACTTCTCTTAAACAATGCTGTGTCCAGCTAAAGTCAAAAATAGTGAAGAAAATTCAGGCTCGTGAGCAGCAAGAGAGAAAAAGAAATTTAAGCAGGTAATCTTTTATGCCTGAAAATTACTTTTTGTTTTTTGTAATTATTAAAATTATTGAGCTGGTTTTTAATTATATATTGGTTGTAGGTACATTAATGATGCTACGGGTGCTATATATGGAATACTGAAGGAGGCATCACAGTTGCATGGAAATGCAAATAAGAAGAAACGCACAGAGTTAAAGGATGAAGATGCTCAACTTCTTCAGAAGGTCTCAGATCGTGTGATAACAAAAGAGATCCTAAGTGAAAAGCTTGCTCAGCATGTTGAACAGGTATAACATACGTTTTATTAAAGTTTTGGTTAAATATTTATTTATAAAGATATTGATTTTTGTTGATAACATAAGATGTACTACTACTGTTGTAGGTGGATTATGAGATGGCAATGGAGTATGCGACACAAAGTGGAGTGAGGGAAGAACCGAGAGAAAATATATTCTTACAAGCACTGGAGCCTCAAAACAACTTCATAGACTTCCAGACACCTGTCTTTGTCTTCAGGCTCTTTCACTAGGTATTCAATCAAATCCATATAAATTAATTTGGAGTATTCTTATTTTCTTCACATTGTTGTATTGTATTAAATAAGAAACTAACAAAGCTTGAATATAGATTATTTGATGGGATTTATCATTTATATATCCATCCGGCTTATTGTTATTTCAAATTTGATTTTTTTTTTCTTTTCTCGGAGGGCTTTCAGTAGACCAAAAGTTAAGATAGTGTTTTTCTAGATTATTGGTCTATAATAGATTGTGTTTTTTATACAATTGCCCATTTGCTTATGTCTGTATAATGCGATACTTCAAACCATTTACACAATGCTGGTGAGTGCTGAGTGCTAATGCCCAATATGGTGATCTTATTGCACCGAAGTGAGCGAGGCCTCAATTTGAACCAAAGACCTAGCTAGCGGCAATATAAAATACGAGCCCTATAATCTCCTACAAAAGAACTATGCACATCGTTTCCAACATTGACCAACATTATTTAATCCAAAAAATACAAGTGTTATGGTCATAATTCATAACTAATCACTTCTAAAAGTGAAAAAAAAACAGTTGCTTTTCTTCTACCATTTCTACCAACTCAATTTTGTGCAACTATATTATTTATCAAATTAACTGAATTAGCACAAATTAACACTCGGTTTAAGTGAAGTAATAAAAAAAAAACATATTCACGGAAACAATGGCAACTAGGTCTGGCAATCGTGTTCGGGTTGGCGGGGTCGCGGGTCAAAATATACCAACCCAAACACGACCCATATATTTATATAGGTCATGGGTTGGCGGGTTTGGAATATAAACCTATATATGACCCGTCAACCCACTTATTATTACGAGTTCACAGGTTGACAGTTTCGTAGGTCAGATTTGGGTTTGTGTGTCGTGGGTCAGATTCCATAGATAAAATGATAATTAAACATGAATAAATTCTTGATGCAAACATATCCGAATTTTAGAAACTTAAGTCTTAAACATCCAAATGAAAATTAAAAACATTCATGGAAACATGTTCAAACTAAAACATTTATGCAAATATGGATAAACAGGCGTCGACGTCGTTCAATGATGATTCAATCATTCATGCCTTCGTTCTTGTGAGATACTAAGATTATTTATGGCAAATGTCAAACGTGTTGCAATGCAAATTAGCAGATGGTTACCCACGGGTCAAATTGTAAATGGTATTGGGTACCCTATCCTAGTATAAAGTATAAATTGTATAGTGTATAATAGTTAATACATTAAAAATATATATATATATATATATATATATATATATATATATATATATATATACTTTTTTTTATTAAAATTCTAAACGGGTTGGCGGGTCAACACGTATATTTTTTGAGAAACCCATATATGACCTGTTTAATAAACAGGTTGACGGGTTGAAAAACTCAACCCAAACCCGTTTATTTTGTGTCGTGTTGCGGGTCATGTCGTGTGTCGTATCGAGAATTGCCAGGGCTAATGGCAACAGCTATTATTTGTATTATAGATATAAATAATATAATACAACTGATAAATTTTTTATCAAGTAAAAGTAACATAAAAGTCTGAGTTTGGGTTAGGCCCAGTTTAGTTGATATTGGACCGCCAAACCAATTGTACCTGATCTTGAAAATTGAATTTGAATGCACGGTAAAGGCCCACACTTAACTACCCAATATCCAAAGATAGTATTATGGCTAAACATTCACTGCAAATCGCCAATTATTCACCAATTATTCACTGGATCAAGATGAATCTCAAAATCAAAAGAGAAAACTAACCGAAAGAATAAGTAGATTCAACATATCATTATTTTATATGAATATGAGGATAGACATGAACAAATGATAGAAGGATATCTGATTTCTCATCAGCCGAACTTTTAATTAGAGACCAACTAGACCTCGTTGTGCTTAAGGTAGGTTGTACCTTGACCTTGTATGAGTTTTAGTTATTGGAAATGATTACCCTACGTTTCTAAAGATATAACACCCATATTACCTTAAGGACTATGTTTAATTAATTAAATTAACTACAACCAACCCAAATCAGCTTAATATATATTTGGATTCTGGTATTATAAAGTTGTAATGAACTAATTCTGATTTATGTAAGCAATATGTGTTGCAGATGTTGAATCCTTCAAATGGAATTTGGCCATTCACAGTAACAACTATTCTCATGTCACTCATTTTGAAGGGTACATTGGATTTGATCTCCATATCTTCTGTTGTTGCTGCACAACCATCATGACCTGGTCAATGTCAGCAAGTCAAGCAGTAAAGCAGCTCATTTTTGGGCAAAATACAAGAAATGTAAATAAGGAAATATTGGACAAATAAAAGAAAATCATCAGTAGATGCTAGATATAATAATTTTCTTGATTAATATATGCTAAAATTAGGCACACTTTAATCAAGGAACAATTCACAATAAATAATGTGTGATTATGTGTGAGGGTGAGAGAGAAGATAAACAACAATCAAAATGCAAATAGAGAAGGTACGTAATTATAGGTAGCTCCCTTAAACTAACTACACCTAACTTGAAACAAACATAATCTAATTTTATAACTCTTTTACTGTATAAGGTTGCAAGTCATTATAATATTTTAATTTAGAAAAAAAAAACAAATCTTTTGTTTATTGTCTGAATTTATTTATTCATGTTATTGAAGCTTATTTAAGATAAGCAACATATTTTAAGTTTAATATGTCCAATCAGAATCCAATATAAAGGTTTATATTTTTCTCAACAAGTTAAATGGATTGAAACATTCAAAAGAAAGAAAAAGAAGGTAGATCGAGTCTAGCAGTTGGTTTTTGGACCCATGCATGAAAGCTTCCCAAACTGAGTCGACGACTATCATAACTTGGTAGAGGTGGGAGTGAGTGTGTGTTTATATTTTAGAAAAATTTTGGAATTAGAAAAATGTGGAAAACAATAATTATTGGTTTTTCAAAAATTCCCAACTTCTTTGTTATTTTAGAAAACGGAAAATTTTCATTTTCCGTGAAAAATTTAGAAAAATAGACGAACTAAACGCGTTTTCAAAATTCTCATTTTTCTATTTTTCCGCAACTAAACGCACCCTAAGGTTGCGTTTAGTTACGGAAAAAACAATTTTCATTTTCCGTTTTTCGTTTTACCTTTTCAGTTTTCGTTTTTTGTTTTCAGTTTTCATTGGAAAATTTAGAAAATGCGGTTAGTTAAAACTTATTCATTTTTCATTTTCAGTTTTAGAAAATTAGAAAACGCGTTTAGATGTGTATATTTCTATCGGTTTTCACTTTTAGAAAACGGTAGCATTGGTAGAATGGGGATGGGGGCAACGGCGAGGGGCAGTGGTGGTGTCGATGATGGCGGCGGTGGTGGTGGTTGTGGGGCGGTGGTAATGACAGGTAGTGGTGGTGGTGATTGCGGCGGCGGTGGTGATGCTGGTGATGGGGTAGTGGTGGTGGTGATGGTGATGGTAGGTCGGTGATTGTGGTAATGGTTTTGTGTGTGTGTGTGTTTATAGGGGTGGGTGTGGGTGTGTGTTTGTGTGGGGGGGGGGGGGGGGTGGGTGGGTGGGTGTAGGTGTGAGTGGGGGTTGGGGTGGGTGTGTATTTGTATGTGTGTGTGTGTGTTTGTGGGGGTGTGGGTGAGTGTTGGGGTGGGTGTCTGTTTATGTATGTGTGTGCGTGTATGTTTGTGGGGTGTGTGTGTGTGGGGGGGGGGTATGGGGGGGGGGGGTGGTGTGGGTGTGTGTTTGTGTGTGTGTGTGTGTGGGTAGGAGGTATAGAGGTGGGGGTAGGTAGAGGTGGGAGTGAGTGTGTGTTTATATTTTAGAAAAATTTTGGAATTAGAAAAATGTGGAAAACAATAATTATTGGTTTCCAAAAATTTCCAACTTCTTTGTAATTTTAGAAAACGGAAAACGTGAAAAATTTAGAAAAATAGACGAACTAAACGCGTTTTCAAAATTCTCATTTTTCTTGTAAAATTTTTCCGGAAAACGGATCATTTTTTCGCAACTAAACGCACCCTAAGTTTTTGTGTTTTTTTCTAGAATCCGTTCAATTTGGAAGGAAAATTTGGAATGAAAATATGACTCTAAAATTCATTCATTCCCCTCACTTTTCTTCCATTAATTACACTCGAAAACACAATTTTCCTTCTATATGTTTCACTTTACCTCCATATCCCTTCTTAAATAGGAACAAGACGTTAAGAAAATCGCATGTATAGATGAAACTTGAAAATTTATTTATTTATTAAATTGTGCTCTTTTTTACTATTAGTTAAATTGTTTAACAAACACCAAATTGTGCAACTTTTTTATATAACCAATTTGATAAACAGAATCATAGAAATCGTCCAATGTCGCAGCAATTTATAGTCATCAATTTACTTCGTCTAACCGTATACTGTTTTATACCCTTATTTACAAAAATACTCAACTTTTATTCTTTGGAAAGGCATTTAAGATCATTGAACAAAGTTAATCCTAATAACTCATAAAATTAAGATCATTGCCTAATATTTTTTCTTTTTATTTTCTGTGTATTCTTACCCTTTTCTTGACATATAGGGAGTCACCTAATCAACCAACCAATCATTTTTGAAGGTAAAAAAGGAGGCAAGATTTTATGATTGGTCCATCATATCTTATTAAGTAAATGATAATGTGAAAATGACTTATGATAGGAATTTTGGGCAACTGAAATATGATTTTGTTCAATTATTATATATTCAGAGACCCATTCCACAAATGAAAACGATCATAACCTCGTTTTCTCACTAACTTCATTTATTTCTCTGTTTATACAACATGTTTAAACAAAAATATGTTAAAAAATGAATTATTACTGCGAATGAATATTTTAAGAATAGTAGCTAGTTATATACATTTAGCTTTAAATTAATTGAACAAACTCGAAATGAAAATATCTACATATATATTCTCCCCGATCATCAATTACCTTGAAATTACACGTGCATATCCTAAAATTCTATTAAATTCTAAATACATATATATCAATAGTGATCATAATATAATATTCTATATAATAAACGTAAGTTTTGGTAGAATTTATTTGTTCCAAAATTATAGAGTTGTTAAGAGTTGGTGGGTGGTTACAACTTACAACCTCAACAATTTTTATACATAATGTTATATATACCAATTTACGTAAGTTACCAATCTTTATCTTTAGTGTATGTATTATTTCATAGTATATTGGTATTTTAACGATTATAGTTAAATAATTGTTTGATGAAATGCAAAGACCTACGAAATCACTAACTATGTCATTGGTTTAAAAGTATACGTTTCACATACTTCAGATTTTTATCTATGTATTTTAGAAGCTAGAATTTAATTTATTTAGAAGATACTACTCTAGAAAACTCTTTCACTTTATTTTTAACAAATGTTACGAGAGGCTTACAGAATCTAGAAGGTGAGGAAATGCTATTTTAACCTAGCTAATCAAATGTTATAAACGATTAATAGGCCCACCTAATTTTCTAATTTAGAACTATTTTGATTCATGTACGTTATTGGCGCATAATGGAAGTAAGTAAACACTAAACAATGTTTAAGAGTCACAATTATTTATTTATTTATTTATTCAAGAAGCTCTTAAGGTTATAAATTAAACGTATTTTAAAGATATAAATTTGAGAGTTATTGTCAGATTCAAACATTTGAATTTGAATATAATTGAAATTAAATGGCTAATCAACCACATTAATTCGAATATGCGTCAAAACTCATTATACCTTTTTTTTTTTCTTTTTGACAAAAACCTCCGGTTTATCAAATGATTATGATAGCATATAATAAAACACACTTTTTCCTAAAACCATTTCAATTTTAGGAAAAAAAAAATACAACACAAAAATACCAAAGAAACGATATTTGGACTATAAAGGGTAAGTATTGTATTATTAAAAAGAAAAATATATAGTTTAGTTTTAAAACTTAAATATTTAAGAAATTGACTATTTCAATGATAAAAACAGGAGTCATTGCCCGTACCTAATCTTACCTTCATATTCTTACAACAATCATCAATCAATCATTCATTTTATTCATAATTTCATATTATATATATACATATCACTGTGTGTAGTTTGAAGTTGGCTAGCACCCAGCTTGAATCTTACATTATCATAATTTTCTCCCTTTTACGTGCATTCATTTGTGTTCTTTTCGCCAACTATCCGGCAAAAATTCACAAAAAAACAAATCGAATTTGCTTCAAGTTTCTTAAAAGGAACTAATCCTTTTCATCTCTCCTGAAATTTTCCACCTTCGGGTATCAAAATTCAACATGCAGCGTCCACCGTCGGAAGAATTTTCCCTCAAGGAAACCTCGCCGAAAATCGCTGGATCAGGCAACTACTCGGTCGGCGACAAGCTCACCTGCACCTATGACCTCGTTGAACAAATGCAGTATCTTTACGTCCGAGTCGTCAAAGCCAAAGAATTGCCACATAAAGATGTCACCGGAAGTTGCGACCCTTACGTCGAAGTCAAGCTCGGAAACTACAAAGGGATCACCAGACACTTCGAAAAGAAATCAAACCCAGAATGGGACCACGTGTTCGCCTTCTCTCAGGATCGAATTCAGTCATCGTTTGTCGAAATCATTGTCAAAGACAAAGATGTAGTCTTGGACGACTTCATCGGAAGAATCTTGTTTGAACTTCACGATGTCCCAAGAAGAGTCCCGCCGGACAGCCCACTGGCACCGCAGTGGTACAAACTGGAGGATAAAAGAGGGGAGAAGCTTAAACATGGCGAAATCATGCTCGCCGTCTGGAAAGGAACTCAGGCCGACGAGTGCTTCCCGGAGGCATGGCACTCCGACGCTGCCACGGTGGGCAGAGAAGGTATATCCAAGATCCGAGGGAAAGTTTACTTGTCTCCAAAGCTTTGGTACGTGCGAGTTAACGTAATTGAGTGTCAAGATCTGGTTCCAAGTGACCGGAATAAGCCACTGGAGGCCTGTGTGAAGGTAGCACTGGGTGGTCAGTCTACCAGAACTCGAATTTCTCTGGTGAAGACTGCAAACCCAACTTGGAACGAAGACATAGTTTTCGTAGCAGCAGAGCCATTTGAAGAGGGTTTAATGTTAACAGTCGAAGATCGAGGTAACAAAGATGAGGTACTGGGGAAATGCTTGTTACCCTTACACTCCGTGAATAGAAGGTGGGACAACAAAACCGTCCAGTCACGGTGGCACAACCTCGAGAAACACCCCATGTACGACGGCGAGAAGAAAGAGGTAAAGTTCGCCAGTAGAATTCATCTACGTGTGTGTTTAGATGGAGGGTATCACGTTTTGGACGAATCAACAAATTATAGTAGTGATCTAAGGCCCACTGCCAAACAAATATGGAAGTCGAGCATTGGTGTTTTGGAGTTAGGGATTATAAGCGCAAAAGGGTTGTCTCCAATGAAAACAAGAGAAGGTCGGGCCACAACCGATGCTTTTTGTGTTGCAAAATACGGGAATAAATGGGTCAGAACAAGAACAATTATCGACAACTTTTCACCAAATTGGAACGAGCAATACACATGGGAGGTTTACGATCCGTGTACCGTGATAACAATTGGGGCATTCGATAATGGGCACTTACATGGGTCGAATAAAGACTTGCGGATCGGAAAGGTTAGGATCCGGTTATCAACACTCGAGACAGAACGAGTGTATACGCACTCGTACCCTCTCATCGCTTTACACCCTTCAGGTGTAAAGAAAATGGGCGAGGTACAATTGGCTGTGAGGTTTTCGTGCACATCATATATTAACATGCTGCACAAATATTCACAACCAATTTTACCTAAAATGCATTACGTCCATCCGTTATCCATGAGTCAAACCGATACGCTAAGACACAACGCAACTCAAATAGTCTCGACCCGGTTGGCCCGGGCCGAGCCGCCATTGAAGAAAGAAGTGGTTGAGTACATGCTAGATGTTGGTCAACACATATGGAGTGTTAGAAGGAGCAAAGCGAATTTTTTTCGGATAGTAAACGTGGCTAGCAATTTAGTAGGGTTGGTAAAATGGTTCGACTCAATATGCCATTGGAAAAATCCGCTCACGACCCTTTTAATTCACGTACTTTTCGTGATGCTGATACTCTCTCCCGAGTTAATCTTGCCTACGTTTTTTCTGTACCTCTTTGTCCTAGGGATTTGGAGGTACAGATGGAAACCAAGGCATCCTCCTCATATGGATATCAGGTTATCACACGCGGATGCGGTAACCTACGATGAGTTAGATGAAGAGTTTGATACATTTCCTACTGGTAAAGGGTCTGATGTGGTGCGAATGCGATATGATCGATTAAGAAGTATTGGAGGTAGGATTCAGACCGTTGCTGGTGACTTGGCAACTCAAGGCGAGAGGTTTCATTCTTTGCTGAGTTGGCGGGACCCTAGAGCATCAGCGTTGTTTGTGACGTTTTGTTTGATGGCGGCGATTGTGTTGTACGTGACACCATTTCAAGTGGTAGCGCTTCTTGGTGTGTTTTATGTTTTGAGACATCCGAGGTTTCGAACTAAACTACCTTCAATGCCGGCAAATTTCTTCCGGAGGTTGCCTTCTGGTGCAGATCGAATGTTGTGATGTACCGGTATTATTTATATTTCTTGAATTGTCGGTTGTAGTTGATAGTTTAGGTAACTAGATTGGAAAGAAAAACTTTATTTGTCTTCTCAAATTTGTAATATTTTTCTCTAATTTAAATTGTTGTAACTATTATTCGGGGGCAAAAGTAGGTGGTGCCAATAGTTCAATTAAGGTTTGAGCCTTGGCTAACAGAAGATTGGAGCTCAAATATCTCAAAATTTTCCTAGACCTATGTTTAGTAGATCGACCAAACTCAACTCGGAAGCTTGAAGAGCTCAAAATATATATTAAAAAAAAAAGTTAGGTTAAATAAAGCAA
Organism: Lactuca virosa; assembly: GCF_052849685.1. NCBI lineage: Eukaryota > Viridiplantae > Streptophyta > Magnoliopsida > Asterales > Asteraceae > Lactuca > Lactuca virosa. The sequence goes on along the minus strand of NC_136427.1, from coordinate 254,660,115 downwards.
GAATGATTCGAATTTGACCCAAATATATCAACATATACAGTAGACTAAAAAACTTGATAAAAAATCGAGTATAGTCCTTATACGTTCAAATTCAACTTGTTACATGTTCGTGTCTGCTTTTCATACTTGAAGTCGATAACGTTTGACCTTAACGGAGCTCAACTCAAGTTCAAGCTCGAATAACTCGATGAAGTTTGATTTGATTGCAGCCTTAGTAGACAGATACTTTCAATTGGTCGAAGTTTTTCATAATAAGCATGAACTGGTGATCTCACATAGAATTTCCATATCCAATTAAATGACACACGTTTTATCCCAAAAATAATGCAATACTCCTTTGTCTGTCGGATTGATTAAAATACATAGACCAATTAATTAACAAACATGTTACACGAGTTTGGCATTTAATCGGTGACAAAAGTTTTAACGGACTTGCCTTAAGCCCATTGGGCTGTTTCTGGTTTTGGTCCGATTATCTCATTGTAAAATTATAACTGTTAATTTAATTAAGATTTTAAAGCGTATTTTGCTCTGGAAATAAATTTCATAGAAAATTTGGATTTAAAGAAAGAGGGTGTAAATTAAAACTGAAAAACCGACAGAAAAACGTAACAAGTTAAATAATTAGTAATTACATATTACATATATTCAATGTTTTAAAAACCGGTTTGAACCGGCCGGTCGAACCGGTTGGACCGGGAACCGAGAGAATGAGCGGTTCAACCATCACCGGTGTTACATTGATTTCTGAACCGGATTGAACCGGCCGGTTTTTAGAAAAACCCGGTTGAACCGGTGAAAATAAACCGGTTAAACCGAATAAAAACACATGAAAAAGAATCATTTACATAATAAACTTTGGTGATTTTTTTCAAATCTATTTAGTTTTATCTAAATAAAAACATATGGTAAATGTGATAAAGTTTTTTTGATGTGTTTGTATTCATCTAAAACTATATTTCGTTTCGGTATTATACTTTATTTTCTTTTTGACGTATATGGATTGATGTAAAACACTAAAACTTATAGTTATGTGTTATTTTAATGTATTTTGATTCATCTACAACGTATTTTTATGTGTATGTCTAATGTTTGAACTTGTAAATATCAAATTCATACTTTATATATGTATGTATGTGTAGGAAAATAGAAAAAAACATGAAAACTATAGAAACTAGTTCACCCGGCGGTCGAACCGGTTAAACCGGTTGAACCGTGAACCGGTCACCATACCGGTTCAACTAAAAAACCGGTTTTTAAAACATTGCATATATTTATAACATTATAGAAGTTAAAAAGTGTAGATGAGCTATGCAGGTGTGTGTGTGTATGGGACGGTTTGATTCGATTATTGGTCAACCGAACCATAACCATTACAATTGGTTAATGCATTTCGATAACCATTGGGTAGCGGTTAATATTGGTTTTGGTTAATGGTTTTAGTCGGTTAATAGTTATGGTTAATGGTTAATATCAGTTAACCATAATAGTCCAAGATAATATAAGAATAAAATATTTTTCTATAAAAATTGAATAATATAAAGTCCAGTGTAATAAAAAGTGAATTGTTGTATATAACTATATATATAATTGTATTGATAGAATATTGCATATCCTATCTAATTCTGATGAATTCCTTTTAAATTTTCAATTCTTAATATAATTACATACCATACATTCAATATTATATTATACTAATATTATTGGTTCGCTTTGGTTTATGGTGGTTCGGTTTTAGATGAAAACCATAACCGAACCATATGTATTCGGTTAATCAAAATTAGAAACCGCACCATATTTTTTAGTAATAACTAGGTGTAAGACCCATGTATTACATGAGTTCATTTTAAAGAAAAAAAATATATGAAATTTTAAACATTTGAGAAGTTTGAATTTATAAGAAAAAATAGAAAAATATTGAATTATTAAAATTAAATTGTTTGTTTTTCTTTTAAATTAAACAAATAATTTAGATAAATAAACAAAAGAAACTAATAAACTTTAATTTATAAATTTTGAAATTAGAAAGAAGTCAATTAATGAAATTGATATACATTTATTATTACATTTATTGCAGTTATTACATTTAAATATTATGTGGAAATTAATAAAATGAAATAAACCATAAAATATCATGTGGAAAAAAATTAATTGAAAATAACTACAAAATGACATGTGACCAAATCAATGAGAGTGTGACATGTGGCAAAAAAGTTTTTTATTTATTATGGAGGATTCAGTTATATCGGTTAATTTGATTATGGTTCGATTTTTCGGTTAATATGTTCATCCTACTTATATGACCAATTAATGTCATTCCATGTGCCCAAAATTTTATTCAATAATATATCTTTCGGACTAATAAATAAAATATTTCTTAATGATATTTAAATACGAAATTAATTTAACCCATTAATAATGGTTGCAACATACTACATGCATATTTGAGATACAAGAGCTTTTCGATTCTATTTACTATTAAAATTAATTTAAATAATGGATTGATGATAAACGTTTTGATTCAGTTCTTAAATAATATTTTTGATATGAATAATAATCTGTATATAAATTGGATTTAAAGAAGAAAATAAGAATTAAAAGAAAATCAAATTGGGAAAAAAACATTTAAATAATTGCAATAAATAACCAATGTGACTACGAGGCTCTGTGTATTTTTAAGAAAATCATTTTTGGGTGTGTCGTGCAGAACATGAGCAACACTTGATCTTTCGTATCTATTTGTTTCTTAAAAAACTTATAACTTAAAAACTATTGCGCGTATTTTGTGTGCCTTAACACCGGACCCTCCTCTTCAAACCATTTTTCATCTTACTTTAAGTTATGTTATTCAACATAGATTTGTTTTATTTTTTTCAACATTTTATTATTTTAATAATATTATGAAGGATATCATAAATAATTCAAGTATATTTTATTGTTACATTGTTCATAACCAGATATTTATAAATTATAAAGTTAATCACTAAAATTGTCAAATCTATTTAAGTTAACTAAAGAAATAACCATCGTCTTCGAAATTTTAACAAAATGACTATGTTGTTCGTTAAATTAACAAATTTATTTGTTGTTATTTTGCAATTGTTATTTTTAATTATTTTATATAAACGTCTTTAAAAATCATATCATCACAATAATCTTTATATTCGATTTGCATATGATTAAAACTAAATAATTTTTTGATATAAAATTATTTTTAGTTATTGTATGGTTAATTTCAATTTATTTCAGCAACATGCAGATATTAAAAAACAAACTTCTTATTACAACCTATGAAGCTACAACCCATGTATCATCTATACCTTCCTCTTCAACAAAATCTAAAACCGAATCAAAATAATAAAAAATAATAAAAAAATAAACAATGTCACGATTAAAAGATACAAAAATTAAAAAAAAAAATCATTTTCGCGTAAGAAATCAACAATAGGTTTTGCTTGTTCGTGTACTTGACCAACGACCTTCTCTAGTACATCCATTTCACGGGCAATCTTGTAAATTCTTCTTTTAAATAGTCTAAAACAGAAGAATGAAAGTTAAAAACTTGTACACCAAAAGGGTAATATGGTAATTTTATGTTAAGAAATTAACAATTTAGCATACCAGATGAAGTCACGTTCTCTATTTCTCTTTTGTTGTGGAGAAATTTCCCGACGGCGTGAAACAAGGAGAGAGTTTCATCTCTACCCAATGAATAGTACAACCACCCAAAAAAAGAAAAATTCTTCTAATTTTTTTCAGAATATTAATAACACACACAATAACTTTTAATAATTGGAGATAGCATGAGGGGAGGCTTCCAAGTACATATTTAATAAGGTTTAGCTGTCTGTCAAAGGATAACGTTTTGCTTTACAAATCAAGAGTTTAGATTGTAAGTTATCAACAACGGGCTTCCAATGTTTTTTTCAACGCAATGTTAGCACCAATCGGAACTCCCACGTACTTGACTGGTAGAGAGCTTGAAATACAATCAAATATTCGGGTCCATATATTAATCTCACTATCAAAACTATAATGCCAAAACACACGAGACTTATAAAAGTTAAATCTCAGTCCAGAAGATATTTTGAATCAAATACATCAGCTATACGTAAAAAAAAAAAGCGGTCTCAGATCGAGATCGAACTGGTGTAAAACAAGACCGGACCAAAAATGACCGGTCTGAAACAAGATTGTCCTGGACCAGTCTGAAAAAATTACTGACATTTCCTAAACCGGTACCAAAAAAGATTGAACCTTTCGAAGACTAGTGCGAGACCGGTCTAATACCGACCCGAGATCAGTTGCAAAAAAGACCAAAAATGAAAGTTTACATACATATTTTTTCTGTGTTAATTACATATTTTTTTAATCATACATTACTCAATGTCTTCCCTTATTTTTTTTAATTAAAATTTAATGTATCATTTTTATTAATTCTTAATGTATCATTGTAATACTAATCACAAATTTGTTAACGGAAGAACTCGAAATCGAAATCGAAACCAAAAACCCAAAAAATACCAAAACTGAACCGAAACCCCCCTAAAAAACTCACTTTTTTCATTTTATTTATATTTTTAGGCATTTTTTATTATTGAAAATTACTAAACAATCTAAAATTCATAAATTTGTTGACCTCTATCAATAGACATCCATATCAAATATTCAATATATAAAACTTTTAGTTCGTTTTACCTATATAATTCATTTTGTACTTTTTAAAATGGTAATATGACTTTGTACTTTAATACTTTGATCATTCACAAATTAATTTAATAAGATTTCGTAAGTGAATTTACTTACATTCATACGTGAATTCAAATAAATATTCATATTCACATATGAGTCGAAATAAATTCATTTGCGACTTATACCATTTCAACATTTTGATTATTCATGAATGAGTTTTGTAAGATTCACAAATGAATTTATCTCAAGTTCACATTCAAATTTACTTAGATCCATACATATCAATATCATATAACCAAATTTACATTGTAAATGTCAACAGTTAATTATATACAATTCAAATTCACATTGTAAATCTGAACGAGCTGTAAAGTTAATTTTTTTTAATTAATTTATTTTTTTGTATATCAATATGGATGTGTATTCATAGATGACAAAAAATTATAAGTTTCATGTATTCGTTTTTTTTCGATACAAAATAAACCATAAAAAATTTAAAAACAAAAAGAAGTAATTTTTTTAATTATAATCTGGTGTAAAACTTAAAAATTAACAACTTTATATATAGCAGACAATACTTGATTCCATTACTTATTGAACTTTTATCCTGTATATTATAATCAACTCATCTTTAAACTTTCAACCTTATATGTCAACGTTTATATACATTCTCTTATTATATTTATTATATAAATAATAGAATAAAACCATCCTACAAAGAATCATCTAATAGTTAGAAGGTAAGGGTTATTCGTTTATTCCCCTTGTGATCCTCATTGTATCGTTGTAGGCTCCTAGGAAACAAAATGAAATATTGTTAACGTTTTCTAAGATAGATTCAACAGGTGCCACTACATTACTTCATTATATCGTAAATCACGATTATGGTTTTTTTTTATAAGGAACGCTATCGAATACATAAATTGTGTTACTATATGTTTCTTAGTTAAAAATACGAAGGTAAGGCAGAACATAATACAAGATAAAAAGTTTAACTATTTATCAATTATCTAAGGGGTATGTAGACTAAAGTCCTAATATTTTCAACGATTTGACAAGAAAGTCTCAAACTTTATTTTTTTGACAGTAAAGTCCTAATTACTAGCTAACCGGTAAAAAATGATAAGCGTGTCAAAAACTGCCAGTAGTTATGACTTTACTGTCAAAAAAATAAAGTTTATGACTTTCTTGTCAAATCGTTGAAAATATTGGGACTTTAGTGTATATATCTCAATATCTACAATGATTTTTCTTTGAAGGGAAAATGACTTAATAGCAAGGTTCTAAAAAGTTCGACATAGTTTCAAGGCTTGTACTTGACGCCAACCTTTAACAAAATGTCGCTTCAACTCATATATGTATATAAAAACGAATACTAGTAGAAAATATATATATAGAATTATTAATTATATACAAAATTACCATTCTAAGTCACGCCTTACAAATAACATGGTTCACCATAACTCGTAAAAGCTTGAGGCTTGACATTGTCATCAAGTCGCGTCTAACGTTATTTAGAACCAATGCTTAATAGGGTAACATAGTTTTCTTATGTACACATTTAGTCCTTATTGACCGACTATTCCAGGTTATGACCGACAACTTCAGGTTAAGTTCTCAGTTTTTATACATTTAGTCCTTAAGTTCCAGGTTATGACCGGTTTTCTTTAGGTTTTGCTCAAATTGCATATTACGTGTGACAATCATTAATACGATGTTCTCATACGTGACTTGTCCCTCATTTATAATAGTAATCTAATTCATGTATCACTCAAATAATATCAGTGCCCTAGTTTCTCCAAGAATAAGATGTCTTCTGTTTCAGTTTCATAACGAATCATTCATGATTGGCCAAATCATTGATACAAATAATATCCAAATACCAAATCCGCCTTCTAGATAACCTTCGCGAAATGGAAGAAACCCTTGGAAAGGTCAGGGAAAAAACTTGTTCTTCTCCCGTAAAGAATTCTTCTAATAATTCTGAGCCGAATCTCTATCTCCATAGCAGAAAATGAGATTCATTATGATTGTTTTCTCCCAACTCGAATTTGCACTCCCAAGACAAAATAACATCATGAAAAAAAGTTTAGTGTCTCCCTAATTCCTTGGTATGTCGATTTTGACCATTTTTCAACAAATAGATTTTTTGTTTATTTCAAATTAACCCTGAATTTTGAAGAAAAGCTTGCATCTGTTACAGAGGAGGTTTCCTGTCTCAGCCACCTTGAATCGCAAAATACTTAAACCCTAGAACGTTTAGGGTCATGTTGCAAGGATTAAGGAGACACGTCATAAACTTCTATTAATTTGTTAATCACTAATAAATTAACAAATTGGATCCCCGATAAACTCTCATATCAATAATTACTTAAAGTTTATCATTGCATGTAATCCAAAAGATCTCTAATATTAATAGTAATATTACCAACTATTATGAGCGTGGACATTATTTCCAACAACTGAAATCATTATGGATTATGTATTTTCTTCACCTGATGTAATGTAGTTGGTATTGATATTGAATGAAGTTTGCATTAGCATTAAATATAGTTGGTATTGTACTATAATAGTTACTAATATCAAACGTATAATGCTATTATTAAAACAAAGACAGAAAACACATGATTCCATTTCCCATACGAGCCACATATGAGAATACTTTATTAATGATTGTCCCATATAGGATGTCATGTAAGCAAAACCTTGAGAAACTTATCATAATGACTAAATGTATAAAAAACAATAAGGATTAAATGTAAAAAAACCATTAATAACTAAATTTGTACAAACTGAAAACTTAACATGGAGTAGTCGGTCATAAGGACTGAATGTGTACAAAAACAATAAGTTCAAGGCTTATTTTACAAAATAAATAAATAAATAAATAAATAAATAATAAAAAGAACTAACATGTACATAGCGAAAACTATGTTTCCCTGTTATGTAACTTTAAAAATATATTGAAACAACAATAATAATATAGTTTAATCAAACAACTACATCAATGTATACTTCGTTACTTTTTTAAGATTTTCATTATTTATTGTTTTAATCTGGTTATACACGACATAAATTAAAAAACTCAATTTTTTTACTTATTACGTGTTATATTAGTTTCCAAATCGATTATTAACAGGTAAATTAAATTTGTTTTATAAAGACTTTACATTGTGTATTTTTTTTTTCCACTTTCGACATTTTTTTTTTCTAAAATAAGGTTAAATTTAATATATTTTTGTTATTTCATTAATAGTGGTGGTTACCAATAGATAACTGTATATCCTCTAACTCATTTGTGTCCTATATGGATATAGACTAAATAAATAATGCTAAAATGAAAGTATGTTATTGCAAGCAAGAAACTCTTCTATTACATCCTGTTCCAAGATTGTTTTTCACAAAGATTAAGTATGTCTTTTGATGTTGTTCAAGGCTATTTTGGTATGCTCTAATAGTATGTTTATTTTAAAACTATATTGGAATAGTTTTACAAATAAGTTGTTATTTTGTATCTTTTTTTTTTGGAAAGGGAACTTCCCTAACAAGGGTTTCCGGGCCAGCTTTCGCGCACCGATTAATCCCCCGCTGCAAACATGAGGCTTTGGCTCATGCCCTGAAGTCACTGCAGGCGAACCTCCATGACCACAAGGGCTGAGTGGTGTCAGGATTTGAACATGGGTCAATAGGTTATCCACCATATCTTCCACATGTCTTACCAAGTCACCACAACCCAAGTGGTTATGTTATTTTGTACCTTTAAGTTCAATTTATCTTAAATATTTATCAATGTTTTATAATAAATACTAAACTTATTTAATATTGTATGTATGAATAATCTCAATCGTTAACCATTTTTTACTTTTATAACCTTCAATTTTCCATGCTTCGGTCCTCTTTTGCTAAAAACAAGTAATAAAAATATATTTTTTTAAAATATACTATCAAGGGTGTGTTTGAGATTGCTTCTCAAACTTCTTATTGACTTTTTGGAAAAGCCGGAAATTTCTGACTTTTAAGAAAAACTATTTTTAAAAAAAAAAAAAAAAAAAAGTTAATGTTTGCCAAACATCTTTTTAACTTATTATCTTTATGAAAAGCTAATAAACCAATAAATCATTTTAAAAAAAAAAAGTCACAAACATTCACCACGAATGTTAAACTAAAAAGAAAAAAGTTTAAACCCATTCCAATTTTGCGAAAACAAGAGGAGAGGAGATAATAAGGTTGAAAGGTCGGTTTCATGGTTATATAAACAAACAGAGGAAACGTCATAAGATAAATAAGATAATGAGATAATCTCTCACTCAAACCCTAATTTAATATTAGCATCCGACGGAGATCACAAATGGCAACTGGAATTAATAGGCAGCCTGATCATGGAATATCTGCTTACAATATTCCTAAATTCTACCACCATTTTGCCTATCATCGTTGGACTTACCACGGTTTAGAATTTACCGTCGTCCATCGTCGTTTGTCGCTTCTTACTTGGAATTCTCCATCGTCATTGCTATTTCCTTTAAATTTCACCATGATCTCGTCACTAGTCAGTAGTCACCACTTGTGCTCTGTGGAGGTCTCGTCAGCAAATCTCTCTCTCTGCTCCTTGTGCCATTTGGCGCTCATTTTCCATTTTTTACTCCACTTGCTACTTTATTACTACTGCTACAGAGATCTTCGTCGTCACACCTCCCAGGTTGGTATACTGCTTGCCATTAGTTGCAATTTTCAAATGTTTTGTGTGTGTTAGTACATATTTTATATATATACATAAAATTCAAATATAGCATTAATGGAATCTTTTAAGTATCATTGACTAAATTTATTGCAGTTCATGATATGGTCATTTGAATAATAACGAATGAATTAGAACTGGTAACAGAACTATTCTTATTCTATAATTTTTGGGGCAAGTGATTTGTCGGCAGTTTATGTCGTTAATTTTGCATCTTATTTTTATTTACTCACACAATATGTTTGCTGAACTACTGTTTAGTCCTTCTTGTTCAAGAACTTGCAAATAAGTACCTTGAACCTCCATAACTACTACATTGTGTTAATTGGGGAGGGAAGTTGTGTTGGAACTTGTGGTATTGCTGCAATGAACTAGTCATAAACTATGATAACTTTCATACAGAAAGTTAGGAGATGAAAGAAGAGATAATGAATGCAACTGTGCAACTAAATTCAAATATATACATATATTAATCTAACAAATTAGCTAATTACTCAAAACTGTTGATGTAAATTCTAGTAGAAGCTCTACTTTTTTTTCTTTTTTTTTTACTTTAGGTGGTATCAGAGGGGTGTAAAGTGTGCATGCCAAAGCACAGGGGGTTGTCTTGAACCTTGCTAAACCATATAGGGAAGATGTGAACTTTATAAAAAACTTATACCTGAAAAAAAGTGTGTGAGAGAGAGAGAGAGAGGACTAATGTCCAATGAATAAGTATTTAGAACTTAACTTGTTTATTATTATTTACTTTAATGATATGACCTTCTACAGGTTTTGTATTATTAGAATATGTTTCAGAAAAGGAAGACAAATGATGAGAGAGACAAAGAGAGATTTTGCAGATTATGGAATTCTTTTTGGAGGGATAGAATGTTTACTTGAGAAATTATTGCAGTTTGTAGGAGTTAACTAGCCTAGGAAATTTTGGAGTTAAAGTTTACTCTTAACATGTTTATGAATGTTCTACTGTTCCAAGTACCAACTTCTGTTGTTCATGCATTGCAGGAAGATCTACTTACACCCGATTGAGTTTGGTTAATGAAGCTGGTTAGTCCACCTTTTCTCATCTCTATATGCTTCCATTTTCAAATTATTAGGTGTTCTAGCATGATTATAGGCAAACACAATTCTTCATATATACATGTTTATGTTGATGATGAAACTGAAATTATATTATTTATCAGCAAAAAGATGTATATAATTTTTTTTTTGCATAATTCAGGAATTATTTTCTATGTACACATCAACAAGAACTTGTTTTTTGTTTTGGGTGATAAGGTCAAAAAAGAGTACTTCTATTATTCCCATTTTTAGTTTTTTGTTATTGTATTTCTTACTTGAGATGCTACAAGGAAGACAAAAGAATAAAACTGATATAGGCCCCCCTTTCATGAGAGTTAAAAAGTAGAAGAAAAAATCTTTGTATGATCCCAAAGCCTTGTTTTTAACACAACCTGTTGTCCGATCTGAAGTCTCATCCTTCTTGTTCCTACTATTCATTGCTGTGGATTTGAGTCATAATTTTTTAAAGTTCTTGATTTGGCATATAACATTTAAGAAAAACTGTTGGATACTACATTACCCTTCCTCTTCTAAGAGTTAAGCAAACTAGCAAAAAATATTATGAGCATCTAATCGTGTCTTCAGTAAAGAAAGTCTTCAAACGCCTTATACATTTTTTGGAGCAAAAGTCTGACTTGTCTTTCCACATTAACCAAAATCCATATCAAGAATCATCTTACACTTTTACATCAACAGGTAGTGGCATTGGAAGACTAAAACATTGTAGAAGATGGACCTGCAACAATCAGTAGCAGACCAATTCACAAATCTGCATCCATGTATGCCTCTGAATACAAGAATAGGCATAATAGGAGGTGGCCCAAGTGGTTTATCAGCAGCTTATGCACTTGCTAAGCTTGGTTATAGAAATGTGACCCTTCTAGAGAAATACCACACAGTCAGTGGCATGTGTGAATCAACTGATATTGAAGGCAATATGCACCTCCTCTTTCCTCTTTCCTCTTTCCTCTTTCCTCTTTCCTCTTTCCTCTTTCCTCTTTATACATTGCTCAATTGGGTAACTCGTCTAAATGATATCGAGTTAAACCTCTTCATTTTTACAGGAAAAATCTACGATCTTGGAGGGCAGGTTCTTGCAGCAAATAGTGCCCCCACTGTTTTCCATTTGGCAAAAGAACTTGGGTCGGAGCTTGAAGAAATGGACTCTCATAAACTAGCCCTCATTGACAGTTCAACTGGGAAATATGAAGACATCCAAGTTGCTGATGATTATGTAGCTGTAATCCCATTAGCCTTTGAACTCCAGGTTAGTATTGTCTTCAACTATTTCTGACAAATCTTTCTGTTTGCTTTCATTTGAAATGTTGAAATGTTATCTTTTGTAGGATAAGGTAAAGAAGTCAGGTAGAAATGGAGTCCATGCCATTAGTGAATTTGCTTCAGAACCAGTTCCTGAGTTCCTGGAGAGTAAAGGGCTAAAATCTGTTCCAAAATCCGTGGCCTATGGATACACTGCTTCTGGATATGGATTTGTTCAAGATATGCCTTATGCTTACATTCATGAATTCACAAGAACTTCAATGGCTGGTAAAATAAGACGGTTTAAAGGTGGGTATATGGGATTCTGGCAGAAATTAAGCAACTCTCTCCCCATACAAGTTCAATGCAACACAGAAGTATTATCCATCAGACGCACCTCCTCAAGTGTCTCTTTAGACACCATGAACAGTAGTAGCAAAGAAGTCAAAACCATGGAATTCGATAAGATCATCATTTCTGGATCTCTTCCTTTTACAAATGGGAAAATATACAGATCACCAACCTATGTTCCACCAGGTAGGTGTATTACAATATCTATATCTTAAAATTCTATTTAAATTCATATGTTGAAACTTGAAATGAATGTATTTCTTTTACAGATACTGTCAATGGGTTGATGGATTTGAGTGATCTTGAGAAGGAGCTGTTTAGTAAAGTGGAGACAATAGATTACTATACGACTGTTTTGAAAATAAAAGGATTCGATCATTTGCCAATTGGATTTTATTACTTTGGCGAGTTCATGGATGATCCTGCAACTATAGGCAACCCAGTGGCTGTTCAGAGATTCTATGCTGACACAGATATTTATCTTTTCTGGTCATATGGTAATTCAGTTGATATCAAAGGTCCAAAAGTGACTCAACTTGCAATTGATGCTGTTAACAGAATGGGTGGTCAAGTTGAGAGTGTAATATTGCAAAGACGCTTCAAGTATTTCCCACATGTTACTAGCCAAGGTATGTAAAAAAAAATGTTAATAACCTCCTTATTCGTGAACTCAAAGAAAGCATATTAAAACTCCATAACACCTTTTCACTTCTTATAGATATGAAGGAAGGATTCTATGACAAAATGGAAATGGAACTTCAAGGTCAGCAAAACACCTACTATGTAGGTGGACTTGTAGCATTTGAACTTACAGAGAGAAATTCAACGTACTCTATGAACCTAATTCGCAAGCACTTTGCAAATGATGACCCTTTACCAAAGTTTCCATATGTGAAGGTAAATTAATATACATCATTAAAAGTTAAAAACACCATTACAATTTGCAGGACCCAATGAATTATTTAGTCTTAAAAAAAAAGCTTTTTGTCCCTCTTTTTTGCAGAGATTGTTTCCACTATTATCAGATAGCTTGGACAGAAACCCTGAACAGCTGGATGAATATCCGGGTGTAACATTCCCTGACTTGTGTAGTCTTGATGGGTATTTGAGCCACTGGGGTACTCATGAAATCACTAAAGACAAAACACTTTACACTTGGATTAATGATGAAGGGGAGGAGGCATATAAGCGGACTTATGGAGAACTTCATGCCAATGCTTCTTGCATTGCTCATAAGCTGTTGACTAGTCAAAAACCAGTTATGTGTCCTGGTGACAGAGTGTTGTTACTTCATGTTCCAGGGCTTGATTTTGTGGATGCGTTCTTCGGCTGTTTAAGGGCAAGATTAATTCCAGTTCCAGTTTTGCCCCCTGATCCTCTCCAAAGAGGTGGACAGGCGCTTTTGAAGTTAGAAAACATTGCTAAATCAAGCGATGCAAAGGCAATCTTGTCAACTGTGCTTTACCATGGAGCTGTAAGGGCAGGGTCTGTAAAAAACTTGATCTCTTTAAAAAGTGGGAAAAGTGCTGCAAAATGGCCTAATCTTCCATGGATACATACAGATTCTCTTGTGAAGAATGCTAAAAGTGTTGACTTTGAAGACTTTAAAATATCAGAACCAAAGGGAGAAGATCTCTGTTTTCTTCAGTTTACTTCTGGATCAACTGGCGATGCTAAAGGAGTAATGATAACTCATGGTGGCCTAATTCATAATGTGAAGTTGATGAGAAACATATACAAGAGCACATCAAGGACAGTTTTAGTAAGTTGGCTACCTCAGTACCATGACATGGGACTAATTGGTGGACTTTTTACATCTCTTGTTAGTGGTGGAAATGCGATTCTCCTCTCTCCTATGACTTTCATTAAAAAGCCTCTTCTGTGGCTTCAAACCATGTGCAAGTATCGAGGCACTCACAGTGCGGGCCCAAATTTCGCATTTGAACTTGTGGTCAGAAGATTAGAGGGTATGAAGGATAAGGTGTTGGATTATGATCTTTCTTCCATGAAGTTTCTTATGGTTGCTGCTGAACCAGTGAGACAAAAAACCCTCATGAGTTTTGTTCAACTTACTGCACCTTTCGGCCTTTCACAACAAGTAATGGCTCCTGGTTATGGGTTAGCAGAAAATTGTGTTTTTGTTTGTTGTGCATATGGAGAAAAGAAGCCCATTTTGGTAGACTGGCAAGGAAGGGTGTGTTGTGGGTATGTTGGTCAAAGTGATGAAGATGTTGACATCAAAATAGTCAACCCAGAAACCGGTTTAGAACACGAGCCCGGGAAGGAAGGAGAGATATGGATCAGCAGTCCAAGTGCTGGAATTGGATACTGGGGAAAGGAAGATTTGAGTGAGAAAACTTTCAGAAATTTACTCGGGGGTAAAAAGTACACAAAAACTGGCGATTTGGGGAGGATAATAGATGGAAACTTGTTCATCACTGGTAGGATTAAAGATCTTATTATTGTAGGTGGAAGAAATATATATTCAGCCGACATAGAAAAAACAGTGGAAAGTGCTTCTGAACTCTTACGCCCCGGTTGTTGTGCTGTCATTGGTGTTCCGGAAGAAACGTTATCCACAAAGGGTATTTCTGTCCCGGATTCTTCTGATCAAGTTGGATTAGTGGTGATTGCAGAGGTTAGAGATGGTAAACCAGTCAGCAAAGAAGTTGTTCAACAAATTCAAATCCGGGTGGCTGAAGAACACGGTGTCACGATCGCATCTGTGAAGCTGATAAAACCTCGAACAATCAGTAAAACGACATCTGGAAAGATAAAAAGATTCGAATGTCTGAAACAGTTTGCTGATGGGACTTTGAATCTTGTTCCAGAACCAATTGTGACTAAAAAAAGGTTGATGAGGTCGTACACTACAGGGACATGTAGGGAAGGGAACACACCTAGGCCTTTACTGGACACCAATCGCCCGTTGCCAGTGCCAGCTGGCGGGCCAAGTCATAAAGAGATTGAAGAGTTTTTGATGGGTGTAGTTTCTGAGCAAACAGGAATTTCTGTGAACAAGATCTCCACAACTGAAGGACTCACATCTTACGGGATTGACTCGATTGGGGTCGTTAGAGCTGCTCAAAAGCTCTCAGATTTCCTTGGGGTTCCAGTTGGAGCAGTTGACGTGTTTACTGCCACTTGTATCTCTGACCTGGCAAGTTTCTCAGAGAATCTTTTACTCAAATCTCAACCAAACAACGCGACTAGCCCTTTTCCTGTTCAAGAATATGAGAATGACACTTCTTTCGATTTGATGACTGAGGTTTCGGCACTTCACCAGTTCAAAATCTGGACATTGCAGATTCTTGCACTTGTGTATATATGCATGATGCTTGTTCTTCCTGCGTATCTATCTGTTTCAATGTTCATGAACTTCATCTCTTCTGGTCATTCGTGGTTAGGGTATGCTACCTGTTTACTTTTTGCTCCTATCGCATGGATATTCTGTATATTCGCAACTTGCATATCGGTGGCTTTTTTTGGTAAATCTTTCCTCCGGCCGAATTACGCTTTGACCCCTGAGGTTTCCATATGGTCTATGGATTTTGTCAAGTGGTGGACGCTTTACAAGGCACAAGAAATTTCTTCCAAGGTTATGGGAACTCACTTGAGGGGGACAGTGTTTTTAAATTACTGGTTTGAGTTGTTTGGAGCAAGAATTGGTTCATCGGTTTTGCTGGATACAGTTGACATTACAGACCCATCTCTGGTTTTTATCGGAGACCAAGCTGTGATTGCAGAAGGTGCACTGATTCAAGGACATGAAGTAAGGAATGGAGTTTTGAGTTTTCTACCAATTAGAATTGGTCAAAGGTCTGAAATCGGTCCTTATGCTGTGATCCAAAAAGGAACTCTTTTGGGGGAAGAAGCTAAAGTGGGAGCCTTACAGAAAACGGAAACCGGAAAGCCTGTTTTCCGATCAGGCAGGCGCAAAAATGTTCAGAAGGTAATTTTTAACTTCTACACTTCATTTTTTTTTTTCCAAAAATGGTGAAAAGTGTTTATTCTTTTGTGTATATTTGGTCTCAGGATGCAGCAATTGACACTCAAACTCCGGCAATCTATCACCTGATGGGTATTTACATGGTCGGATTTCTAAGTTCTCTTTCAGCCGGAATAGCTTACTTCCTTTACACATCTTTATATCAAGAGTCACCATCTCTTAACCACTTTGCGTTTCTCTGTGTTGCCGGAGCTTTCCACTGGCTTCCTTTCACGATTATCGCGTATGCTACCATGATTGTTACCACCTCAGTGGACCCACTGACCTTTGCCACGTCACTTGCTGCTGCTTACCTGGCTCATGGCTTGATCCTCAGCTTACTAACCTGCACAATCACATGGTTCCTTGAGAAAGAAGAAGAGAGCCTGTTTAAAATATGGCTTCGCCATCGGATCAATATTTCTTGCCATCTTAAATTCGCCAAGCTTCTTTCCGGAACTGAAGCATTTTGTATGTATTTACGGTTGTTGGGTGCAAAGGTCGGAAACCATTGTTCGATTAGAGCCATCAACCCAGTTTCCGACCCTAGACTGATTTCAATCGGTAACGGCGTTCATTTGGGTGACTTTAGCAGAATTATTGCTGGGTTCTACTCTATTACCGGGTTTAAAAGTGGGAAAGTTGAAGTTCACGATAACGCAGTAGTTGGAAGTCAGAGCCTTCTCCTACCTGGTTCAGTCGTTCAAAATGATGTCATTCTTGGTGCTCTTTCAGTGGCTCCAATCGATTCAGTTCTCCAAAGAGGTGGTGTTTACATTGGTTCTCAAACTCCGGTTATGATTAAAAACACCATGCATGCCCTAGATGAACGCATAGAAGAAATGGATGTGAAATACAAGAAGATCGTCGGAAACCTAGCTGCTAATCTCGCTGCCACTACTCTTAAAGTCAAATCGAGATACTTTCATAGAGTCGGAGTTAGTGGGAAGGGAATCTTAAAGATTTATGATGACATTACAGGATTTCCAAATCATAAAATCTTCTACCCGGGGAAAACTTACCCTATCATCATCAGACACAGTAACAGCTTAAGCGCAGATGATGATGCAAGACTCGATGCACGTGGTGCAGCTGTGAGAATCCTATCTGCCGAAGCCGAAACCGAAACCCCGATTCTCGACCTGACATTGAAAACCGGAAATGCATTCTATGCAAGGACGATCTCCGATTTCGCCACGTGGCTCGTTTGTGGACTGCCAGCAAGAGAACAGCACGTGAAGCGGGTCCCACATGTGCGTGACGCTGTATGGACATCACTTCGCAACACCGATTCATTTACCAGTTTGCATTACTTCTCAAACATATGCAGGATTTTTCGGTTCGAAGATGGAAGTGAAATGTATGTCAAATTTAAATTGAGACCTTTTGACGATAACATACCTGAAGAATCCGGTAGGATTGAACCCATCGGAATCCTTCCTCCAGAAACCGGTGCAATTCCGAGAGACGTTAATGACAAAAGGCCACCTGTTTTCCTTGCTGATGATTTTCAACACAGGGTGAGTCAACCAGGTGGGGTTAGGTATGTTTTCCAGTTACAGATCCGAGACGTACCCAAAGATGAACTCACCCAAGACATCGCACTTGACTGCACAAAACCATGGGACGAAACCCAATTCCCGTATATCGATGTGGGAGAGATAACAATCGATCAAAATAACACACGAGAACAATCGGAGAAGTTACAGTTCAATCCTTTCTTGAGATGCAACGAGGTGGATGTAATTCGCGCCACATCCTCCTCACAGAGTGCTTCAATCGATCACGGCCGTTCATTGATATACGAGATCTGTCAACATCTGAGAAACGGTCAGCCACTTCCGGAGTCATGGAGGAGTTTCATAGAACAATCCGATGTCAAAGTAGACCTCTCCGGTTGTCCCATGGCAGCAACAGTAACAACACCGCCGGAGAACAAAAACTCCGGCGAAGTGACTCTGGCGAGAACATGGTACCAAACTTCATGGACACTATTTGGGCAGCCTCTGTTACAGACGTTCTTGCCTTACTTCCTAATGGCGTTGCTAATCTCGGGTCCGTTAAACTTGATGTTTTACATAAAGTCAACAACCGGGTACCCGATTCAGTGGCTGTTGCCTCTATTTTGGGTGTGTTCCGGTGTGTGTGGTGGGATAGCATGTGTGATTGCAAAGTGGGTGTTGGTGGGAAAGAAGAAAGAGGGTGGGAGTGTGTTGATTTGGGGGAAAGAGGTGTTTATGGACACGATTTGGCAGGCGTTTAGGACGTTGGTGGGGGAGTATTTCATGGAAATAGTGAGTGGGAGTTTTTTGTTTGTTGTGTGGATGAAGGTGATGGGGTCGGAGATTGATTTGAATGGAGGGGCTTATGTGGACAGTATGGGGGCGGTGTTGAACCCTGAGATGGTGGAGATTGAAGGCGGTGGGTGTGTGGGGCGGGAGGCTTTGTTGTTTGGACATATTTATGAAGGAGATGGTGGGAAGGTCAAGTTTGGGAAGATTAGGGTTGGTGAAGATGGGTTTGTAGGGAGTAGGAGTGTTGTTATGCCGGGTGTCAGGGTGGAGAATGGTGGTAGTCTCAGTGCACTGTCACTTGCATTTAAGGGAGAAATTATTAAGTCTAAATAAATACTTGTGATTCAAGGGAGAAATCGTTAAGTGAAATCATTTACATTCTCTATGTTCGTTGCTGTATCGAGTAATAAAAGCATTTCACACTTGCAATTTTACTAAAATAGGTAATATATTCCCCTCTCTTCCTTCTTCTTGTTGTATAACTTAACAATAGTCTATAAGTTGATGAAAAATGATAATGTCTTCTTTTCATGTTCTTCAAGAACGTTAACGGAGTATCTTTCTCCCATATAGCAAGCAGTATTACAGAATTTGATTGCGTGACCTACTGTTCAACCATAAGCCAGTTTTGCATGATTTGTTCAACGTTGCACATAAATATGTTTTATGATAACCAAAAGCATATCTAGTAGGCATACATTCCCCTGCATTCCATATCAACGTCATGTCAGCATGACATCTTGTAAGCTTATTTAGACATCTGTCAGCATGACATCTTGTAAGCTTATTTAGACATCTTGTACGCTCATGTCAGCATGCCCACATCTTTGTGTACTTCATATGCTCGTTTAAACTAGTATGCTTTTCGGCGAATTCTTTTCATATGATTGCAGTTGAAACTGAAATTGATAGTAGTCGTCGTATTTGAACTTCTTGCTATTCCTTTTTTTTTGTTCTTTATTTCGACCCATTGGACGAGGAATTGGTTCAATATTGGGTATTTCATAGTCGTTGTCGTTAAGGTCGACTCATATATGATCATCCCATAGTATTTCATACGAATTCGAGTCGGTTGATTTACGAGATCACAAACCTCGGAAGAAAGGTTCAACCGTTCCAAAGCGCTTCCATTTCGTATCATCTTTTATAATACGCTAAACATGCAAAAACTTGAAAGGCACACCTGTTTCCTCATAAACATGTACTCCGTTTTCTCTATAATACTTACCTCACTTTCCCTGCTTCTCCATTGGTTGTATAAGTTTTTGTAGATACCATTAAATTGTGAGACAACCTTGTTGACGTTTCCTCACTTCGACTAGACTTGGTCTTTTAGTTTGGTACTCGGCACCTCGTTCCATCCCTTGGCAAAAACGAGTCATAATATGAAGCCAAAATTTGTCCTGGTCATTGTCGGTGCACGCACTTTCGATATATGGAACCACGATTTTGCCAACTCAACCTCCTCTTCATGATCCTATTTCTTACGGGATTTGTTTTTGATTTTCTTGGGTTGGTTTTGGGCTGGGGTTCGGATTGAGGTTGGGTTTATGGTTAGGGTGGGGTGGGGCTTGCAATGAGGGTTCAAGTAAGGTTTGGAATTGGTTGAATTTGATGAAAAAAATTTGTTGTGATATTGGGTATTGGGTATAAATCGACTGATCACCACTAAACATTGGGTTTGGAGAGTAAATCGGAGCGTCTAATTGTGGACGATAAGGTTGTGGTGAAGAAGGATCCTATGTGAAAATTTTATGGTGGAAGTGTGGAAGAATTGTTGTTTGGAGACATTTTGTAGTAGTGAATGAAGAATTAGGGTGTAGGATCGAAAAAAAAATGTTAGAGAAATGGTTGATATATATTGGTAGAAAGGGAAAAAGAATATATATATAGCCAACAGCTATTTTTTTGGGAAGAGGAAGGAGGTGCCATTAAACAGATGCCGTTCCTTCATGTGTTTTTGGTCTACCTTTCCTAGGGGGCGGTGTTCCAAAGTTTCCCATTTATGTCACTATGATTTCAGACATACACTTCTTGTAGCCTTAGTGGGCATACATTCCCTCCATCTCATACCAATTTTTTTTTTAAAGTAACTATTTTAAATCAACTAAAGTTAATTTTAAAAACTATAAATATAAAACAAAACATAAAACTTTTATTGAAAGTTAAAGCGAACAACATTACATAACCGGAAATTAAATAAAACGTAACACTTCGATTTGGATAATGAAGAAGAACCGGTGCCCACCTTGGCGAACTGACAAAATTATAAACACGATTTCCCAACATGAACAACTTGATTTCAAACCAAACCATAACGTTTTATATTTACTATTACAATACAAACCTCACTACAAGTTACCTACTTTACTCTCTTATGAACACACAGATTTCAAGATTTCAACATATTATCAACCAAGAATATGAAACCCTAAGTTCAAACCCTAATATGTAAGAACAAAACGAAGACGAGAGAGAATCAACAAGATAATATATGCTTGAATGAATGATAACACAACAACTCAGCTTTATATATGTTGGGTTGTCATTAACCCGACAACCGGCGAGATAACCCAAAAAAATAATAATAATAAATAAACAAGATAAGATACACTCAACACCCCTCAACAATTACGAATATGCACCTGAGACACCGGATATAAAAGAAACGCAATACAAAACTAAAAAGGACAAATTGTTAGTTTGCTTAAAATACATTTCGTTATCTCAACACCCCCGGTCAAACTAATCATTTGACAACTTATTTGACAGGAAAAGGATCAACCAAACACATTTTTTCACAAAGATTTTCATGTTCAAAAGAACCAAGAGAATTAGTCAAAACATCAACAATTTGATTAACACAACCAACCTTAACAAGATTAATAACACCATCTGCAATCTTTTTCTTAATAAAGTGAACATTTATTTCGCCAATTGGGAATAGTGCAATTGGTATGGGTGAGCAAACCAAGAAACCGACGAAACCGAAATCGAAAAAACTGAAATCGAAGCAAAACCGACGGTTAGGGTTTTGATTTTTTTAAAACCGAAAAATCGGGTTCGGTTTTGGTTTTTACCCATAAACCGACCCATCTAACCCGAGAAACCGACCCATACTTAAAACCGACAAACCGCCCCAAGAAACAGACCCATCCAACCCGTGAAACCGACTCATACTTGATTGTAATAGACTATTACGGGCTTTGTTTGTAACTTGTAATAGACTATTTGGTTGTAAGACTCATGTTTTTTGAAGTATTTAACTTTAATTTGGTGTTTTTTAAAGTATTTAACTTATTGCTTCATTTCTGGAAAACGGGTTAAAACCCAAAACCCATGGGTTTAAACCCAGAACCCGTGAGTGTATGGGCTGAACCCAAGAAACCGAAAAACCGTCCAAACCGACCTCAGAACCCGAGAAACTGAACCGACCAGAAACCGATCCTATTAGGTTCTGAAAACCAGAAACCGACCATTTATGGGTTGGGTTGGGTTTGGGTCCAAAACCGACCGAGAGGCCGGTGCTAACAAGAATTGAAGGATTAACACTAACACCGTTGTCGTTCAAAAAAAAATGAACATCTATTTCAAAATGCTTAGTTTATCATGAAACGCTGTTTAAAGCCAATTTGATTGCAAATCCATTATCACAAAAAAGATTAAACGGAACAGTATTACTAAACTTTAAATAATACAAAATTTTTAACACCAAAATTATTCACATGTTAAAGAACCAAAAGCCCAATACTCAGACTCAATTGATAACCTGGAAATTGTAGATTGTTTTTTTACTTCTCCAAGAAATAAGAGAATCACCAAAATAGACCAAATAAGCACTTACTTATTTTCAAGAAAATAGACACTTAGCCCCATCAGCATCAGAAAAACCTCTCAAAACAAGAGAATAAGTTTTTAAATAACAAACCCTTTTTCCAGGACTGTTTTTAAGATATCTTAACAACCTCAAAGCAATTCTTAAACGAGATCTTCTAGGTTACATGTCACTTCGGTCACATCCGAAGTCGGTACCATTCACTATATCTTTGTTACCAAAGATCTTTTCTGTAACATCGACTAACAATGTGTCACTATGTGACAACTAAAGAGGGTGGATGCATTGGAGGAATGTCTTGCTTGAAGGTGAGGAGGTTTTAAGAGGGTTGAACACTCTGATTAAACTGGAGTTGAAATGGGTTAGGAGGAGCTTAGTCTGATTCGTGATTAATTTCACATCAAGATGAAAGGGTTTGGTGTGTTGGTAGTAAGATCCATTGTAATTTAAAGATATTATAAATTGTAATTTAAATAAAAAAAGATGAAAAATAATAGAGAAAATGATACAAATGGCCTACGAACTGTCTAGGGTTAGTTCTTTTAGTTCCTTAACTGTTTTTGTGACTTTATGAGGAAACCAACTCGTAAGCAACTGGTCTTTTTAGTCCATTTTATTGGTTTTAGCCATAATGATGGGCCTATAATTAATTAACTATTATGACATGGCATAATAATTATTGTGTAACATCCGGATTTCCAGGTATCATAAATTGAGTATTTATTTTAAGTCAAGGAGAGGGACTCGACGAGTTGATGCCTAGACTCGTCGAGTACGATCGGGATTGCTGACTAGGATTAATGAACGGAGTCGACGAGTCGGCAAGTGGACTCGACGAGTCCGCGCTGTGGACAGAAACCCTAAATCTTCGGGCATGTGCCCTATTTAAGGGATCTTATGGCCCTCATTTGCGGCCACCTTCACCCTTGAGAGCACCAGAGAACCTGAGAGCATTGTGAGTGAGATAAGAAGCCATTTTCTTCATTTCTAGTGTGATTTTTGCAAGAAAGAAGGAAGGAGGGCAAGCTAGGCGGATTGAGGAGCTCAGATCTGCTATCATTTGATCAGAAGAGGCTGCCAGAGGTATAAATCTATGCTCATTCTCATGTATATGGTGGCCTACTTAAATCTAGGGTTTTCTTATGCCTTCTTTAGCTTGGATTCGAAGCATATGAGGTCCCAAGGTGGAATTCTTCTTAGATCTGGACCTTAAGAGGTCCATAGAGTCCTAACTATCCTGCTTTATGCTATCCCTTTGGAGATATGAACCTAGGTTGCCATTTTAGAAGCTATTTCACCAAAAGAAGCCCTATGAGTGTTGCATGAGCGTAAAGGTTGGACCTTTACGTAATTATTGTGTATTGGAAGGTCAGATCTATAGGTCAGAGAAGCAGATCTGACCTCAGAAGGTCATTTGAGTAATCTCATGGACGAAACTCGCCGAGTCCATGAGCGGACTCGGCGAGTCGGATCGTGTTGCACCACGATTCGTGTTCAGTGGTAACCCGTTGAGAGAAAGGTTAACTCGACGAGTCGAGTTAGGCTTTAGGAGGATTCAGAGGACACGTATGGACTCGCTGAGTCACCCGAGTGCACTCGACGAGTCTGGTCAAAATTAGACCGTTGGCTGGGGTTGACTTTTAGGGTTTGGTCAACATTTGGACATTGGACCATTGGAGGGGTAAAATGGTCTTTTCCCCTTCTGAGAGAATATAGGGAGGGATTTAGTCTAGCCTTTGAGAGCCGTATTAATTAGAGGTAATTACTTTATGTGATTAGGCGGAGGCTAGATCAGATATTCGAGTTCGAGACTTTTCCGAGATTACCCGAGGTGAGTCTTCTCACTATACTTTACCTAGAGTGGTAATTATGTGTGACCGGAAGGTCTTATGTGCTATGAGTAGAATGCGATGTATGTTGTTATATGATATATATGTGCTATGTATGTTTTGAATAGTATAGTATGGACCGGAAGGTCATTATGATATGGACCGGAAGGTCAACAGTGTATGGACCGGAAGGTCAAGATGACGAGGACCGGAAGGTCATCAGGGTAGGGTCGGAAGGTCTACCCGAGTTGTGGAGCCGGAAGGTCCACTGAGACACATTGGCCGGAAGGCATCATAGATCTATAGCCTCGAGTGGCTAATCGATATGAATGTGGTATTGTGGGGAACTCACTAAGCTTTTATGCTTACCGTTTGTGTGATATGTGTTTCAGGTACCAGTGAGGATCGTGGGAAGGCGTCGGCATGATTTGTACACACTGGAAGAAGAGTTGTTGGAGATTCTGGGATTTCTTATTATTATGACATTTGACATTATGAGATTTTGAGAACTATTTTATGAGTTTTATTATGTTGAAAAATGAAAATTTGTTTTGAAAATTTACGTTGTTACAAGTTGGTATCAGAGCCTTGGTTTGAGGGATTCGGATGCACCTTCGGGTGTATCTGAACTCAAACTGAGGATTTGAGAAAGTTTTTCAAAAAAGAAACAATTTTTCTAAAAAGAGTAAAGGATTTTCAAGAAAAGAAGAACGGAGCAGTGTGTACGATCAGCCAGCGTCCGAGCGGTGATTTCCCAAAATACCCTTACCTTATGTGTTATGAGATATTATGTGATATGCTATGCATGCTAGAGTAGGCTAGGTATTCCTATTAGGGCTAGAGTGGCCTGATTTGTGATGCCTTAGCCTAGGAGATTTTTGCTGCTATGAGATGCTTTGAGAGTGCGTAGGTAGCAGTGAGGAGCTTATGAGAAGTCTACCGAAGGGTAGCCTATGCTTAGCGAGATATAGAGTACTTGCGATCTGGGATCCTAGGAGGAGGACTTGGAATGAATGCTGATGCGGTGTGGAAGGTAGTATAGGGCCCGTACTACTGAAAACACCGGATCAGTGTGCAGTCCAAGTAAGAGTCCTTAGGGTACTAGGGAACAAGTAGGGATGAGTTATCGAGTGCGAGTACACTCGAGCGAGTCTCTGATTTTTTTATGTTGTATTTCAGAGACATCATGGTTAGGACACGCCACAGACCACGGGCCAGCGGCGTGAGTGAAGAGGAGCTTCGTCAGATGATCCACGATGAGGTGGCTGCGGCTATCCGCGCAGAGATACCGGAGATGTTTGGGTCTATCAAGACCACCCTGATTGAGACGTTTGACGAGAGATACGCAGCGGTTACTGAGGCTGCGGCTGTTGCAGCTACTGCAGCTGTGGCTGCTGCTAGACCTCAGGGGGGTGACTCATTGTTGTTCCGGAAGTTCAGCAACACGAAGCCACCAGATTTTGATGGGACGCAGGATCCAATTGAGGCGATGAGATGGATTTCTGATATCGAAGGATGCTTCTACACCTGTTCGTGTCCGGAGCACCTAAGGGTTCGGTTTGCACTGAACCAGCTTCGCCTAGGAGCGAAGGACTGGTGGAAGTTTGTGACGGCAAAACTTCACCCTTGAGGAGATCTCAGAGGTGACCTGGGAGAGGTTCACCACCATGTTCAGAGACAAGTATGTTCCCCCGGTGGAGAGGGAACGGTTGGCACAGGAGTTCTTGTCCCTCAAGCAGGGGACGGAGTCCGTGACTGTGATTACACGGATGTTTCACGAGAGGGCGTTGTTTTGCCCTGAGCACGTGTCGTCTGAGCAGGCACGAATGAGCCGGTATTTGAGCATTCTGAGGAGGGACATTCGGGAGTTCGTGGCGAACTCGACTTACCGGACATTTGCTGAGCTCCAAGCAAATGCCCGGAAGAGGGAGATTGAGCTAGAGACTCAGGCCAGGGAGGAGGCCGAGTCTCAGGGGAAGGATAGGCGGCCGGTACAGTCTCATCCGACAGCCAAGCGGACTAAGTCCGCTGATACGAGATCTGGAGGCCAGAAGGGCCGCACTTGTGGGAAGTGCGGCAAGGGACATGATGGAGTGTGTCGAGCGGGTGCTTGCTACAAATGTGGCAAGGAGGGGCATAAAGCCAAGGACTGCCCCAAGGGATTTATGGTTTGCTTTCATTGCAACCAGACGGGTCACCGGAGGGCCGAGTGACCACAGCTGTTACAGGGATCTGCCCCTGCTACTGCACGAGCTACTGAGGGTCGGCCAGTGAAGGTCGAGGCACCGAAGGCTCGCGGGAGAGCCTTCCAGTTGACAGCGGAGGAGGTCCGCGCAGCGCCCGATGTCGTGGCTGGTATGTATTCTTTCATTTATTTATGTTGAGCTGAGATATTATGCTTATATTATGATATGCGTAGGTAATTTTCTTGTGAGTTCGGTACCTGCTTTGGTGTTATTTGACTCGGGTGCGAGTCGATCATTCGTGTCGTTAGCGTTTAGTCAGCACCTCAGCATTCGACGAGAGGCGTTAAGTCGACCTCTACGAGTTTCCATAGCTGACGAGCGAGCGGTGTATGCTACTGACGTGATTCGAGGATGTGTACTCGAGATCTTCGGTGTTGAGTTCCCGTTAGATCTGGTACCCGATTGCGATGGGGGACGTTTGCGTTATAGTGGGCATGGATTGGTTGAGCCGATTTGGGGCGGTTATAGACTGCGAGCGTCATATGGTGACGATACGAGACCCTAGTGGGGGAGTGCTGACTATATATGGCGAGGGTACCCGAAGTGGGTCAGCATTTTGTTCGGCTGCCAGAGCGAGACAGAGTCTACAGCAGGGCTGCAGCGGGTTTGTAGCTTATGTGATGGATACTCGAATGGCCGCTGAGAGGCCGAGTTCGGTTGATGATGTTCCGATAGTGCGTGAGTTCCCGGATGTTTTTCCCGAGGAGTTGCCGGGTGTACCTCCCGAGAGGCAGGTGGAGTTCCGCATCGATTTGGTTCCAGGGGCAGCGCCTATCGCCAAGGCGCCTTATCGCCTTGCACCGCCAGAGATACAGGAGTTATCCTCGCAGCTACAGGAGCTGCTGGGGAAGGGGTTTATTCGACCGAGTAGCTCGCCGTGGGGAGCGCCGATCCTTTTTGTCAAGAAAAAGGATGGTTCACACCGGATGTGCATTGATTACCGGGAGTTGAACAAGTTGACGGTCAAGAACCGTTATCCATTACCGAGGATCGATGATCTGTTCGATCAGTTGCAGGGAGCATCTTGGTTCTCCAAGATAGACCTGAGGTCTGGATATCACCAGATGAGGGTGCGTGATGAGGATATTCAGAAGACGACGTTTAGGACTCGTTATGGACACTACGAGTTCGTGGTGATGCCTTTCGAGCTCACCAACGCACCAGCAGCTTTCATGGATCTCATGAACAGAGTATGCAGACCGATGTTGGATAGATCGGTGATTGTGTTTATAGACGATATCCTGGTGTATTCGATATCTAGAGAGCAGCATGAGGAGCACCTGAGAGAGATTCTCGGAGTTTTGAGGTCGGAGAGGCTTTACGCCAAATTCTCCAAGTGTGATTTCTGGTTACGAGAGATCCAGTTCTTGGGACACCTCGTCAACCAGAATGGGATACTGGTCGATCCGGCCAAGATTGAGGCGGTTATGAGCTGGCAGGTGCCGAGATCCCCCACCGAGATCAGGAGTTTTCTAGGGTTTGCCGGCTACTATCGGAGATTTATCAAGGATTTCTCCAAGATTGTCGTGCCTCTCACTAGGATGACCCGGAAGGGCGTTGCTTTTACGTGGGGTCCAGAGCAGCAGACCTCGTTTGAGACTCTTCGCCAGAGGCTGTGCGAAGCCCCGGTGTTAACCCTTCCAGAGGGAATGGAGGATTTCATGGTGTATTGTGACGCATCGATATCGGGGTTGGGTGCGGTGCTTATGCAGAGAGGGCACGTGATAGCGTACGCATCGAGGCAGCCGGAGCCTCACGAGGCGAGGTATCCCACCCACGATTTGGAGTTGGGGCGGTGGTGTTCGCCCTCAAGATATGGCGCCATTATTTGTATGGGGTTCGGTGTACCATATACACGGACCACAAGAGTTTGAAGTATCTGATGGATCAGCCCAACCTAAATATGCGCCAGAGGAGATGGTTGGATGTAGTAAAGGATTATGATTGTGAGATCCTGTACCACCCGGGCAAGGCTAACGTGGTAGCCGATGCCCTGAGTCGTAGGGCGGAGAATGCCCCGATACGAGATATTTGTATGAGGATGATGATGATGCTCCGGTGTTGGATACCATCCGAGAGGCCCAGGCAGAGGCTATGAGACCGGAGAACCGCAAGAGAGAGCGGGTGGTTGGGCAGGTATCTGAGTTTGTTACCGATAGTCGAGGGCTTATGACCTTTCAGGGTCGGATTTGGGTGTCGTTTACGGGCGGGGCACGTACCATCCTGATGGAGGAGACGCACAGATCGAGGTTCTCGATCCATCCCGGGGCCACTAAGATGTATTTGGACCTGAAGAGAGAGTATTGGTGGCCCTGTATGAAGAGGGATGTGGCGTGGTTTGTTGAGAGGTGCTTGACCTGTCGCAGGGTTAAGGCCGAGCACCAACGTCCGCATGGCAAGTTGCAGCCACTCGAGATTCCCCAGTGGAAGTGGGAACAGATTTCCATGGATTTCATCACCAAATTGCCGAGGACCGCGAGGGGTGTCGATGCAATTTGGGTGATCGTTGACCGGCTGACGAAGAGCGCTCACTTCCTTGCTATCAGCGAGAGCTCTTCCGCAGAGAGACTAGCAGAGATGTATGTGAGAGAGGTGGTATCGCGACATGGAGTACTGATCTCGATTGTGTCAGATCGATATGTACGTTTCACTTCCAGATTCTGGAAGAAATTCCATGAGGAGTTGGGTACGAGGTTGCATTTCAGCACCACTTACCACCCACAGACGGACGGACAGAGTGAGCGGACTATTCAGACGCTCGAGGACATGCTTCGAGCATGTGTGTTGGACTTCGGAGGAAGTTGGGACACGTATTTACCATTGGCTGAGTTTTCCTATAACAACAGCCACCATTCGAGTATTGGTATGCCTCCCTTCGAGTTATTGTATGGGAGGAGGTGTCGGACTCCCATCTGCTGGGAAGAGGTAGGGCAGTGAGTGATGGGTAGCACCGAGATAGTGCTTCAGACGACTGAGCAGATACAGCAGGTCAGACAAAGGTTGCTGACAACTCAGAGTCGCCAGAAGAGTTATGCGGACCGGCGGCGATCCGAGCTCGAGTTCCAGGTTGGGGATTTTGTACTCCTGAAGGTATCTCCTTGGAAAGGAGTGATCCGATTCAGGAAGAGGGGCAAGCTGGGGCCCCGATACATTGGTCCCTTCAGGGTGACCGCGAGGGTGGGTAAGGTGGCTTACCGTCTGGAGCTACTTGCGGAGTTGAGCCAGATACATGATACCTTCCACGTGTCTCAGTTGAGGAACTGTATAGCCGACGAGTCGGCGGTGGTGCCACTAGAGGATATACAGGTGGATGCGAGCCTGAATTATGTTGAGAGGCCGATCGCGATACTGGATCGGAGGATCAAGATTCTGAGGATCAAGATTGTGGTGAAGAAGGATCCTATGTGAAAATTTTATGGTGGAAGTGTGGAAGAATTGTTGTTTGGAGACATTTTGTAGTAGTGAATGAAGAATTAGGGTGTAGGATTGAAAAAAAATGTTAGTGAAATGGTTGATATATATTGGTAGAAAGGGAAAGAGAATATATATATATATATATATATATATATATATATATATATATATATATATATATATATATATATATATATATATATAGCCAACGGCTATTTTTTTGGGAAGAGGAAGGAGGTGCCATTAAACAGATGTCGTTCCTTCATGTGTTTTTGGTCTACCTTTCCTAGGGGGCGGTGTTCCAAAGTTTCCCATTTATGTCACTATGATTTCAGACATACACTTCTTGTAGCCTTAGTGGGCATACATTTCCTCCATCTCATACCAATTTTTTTTTAAAGTAACTATTTTAAATCAACTAAAGTTAATTTTAAAAACTATAAATATAAAACAAAACATAAAACTTTTATTGAAAGTTAAAGCGAACAACATTACATAACCGGAAATTAAATAAAACGTAACACTTCGATTTGGATAATGAAGCAGAACCGGTGCCCACCTTAGCGAACTGACAAAATTATAAACACGATTTCCCAACATGAACAACTTGATTTCAAACCAAACCATAACGTTTTATATTTACTATTACAATACAAACCTCACTACAAGTTACCTACTTTACTCTCTTATGAACACACAGATTTCAAGATTTCAACATATTATCAACCAAGAATATGAAACCCTAAGTTCAAACCCTAATATGTAAGAACAAAATGAAGACGAGAGAGAATCAACAAGATAATATATGCTTGAATGAATGATAACACAACAACTCAGCTTTATATATGTTGGGTTGTCATTAACCCGACAACCGGCGAGATAACCCAAAAAAATAATAATAAATAAATAAATAAGATAAGATACACTCAACACCCCTCAACAATTACGAATATGCACCTGAGACACCGGATATAAAAGAAACGCAATACAAAACTAAAAAGGACAAATTGTTAGTTTGCTTAAAATACATTTCGTTATCTCAACACCCCCGGTCAAACTAATCATTTGACAACTTATTTGACAGAAAAAGGATCAACCAAACACATTTTTTCACAAAGATTTTCATGTTCAAAAGAACCAAGAGAATTAGTCAAAACATCAACAATTTGATTAACACAACCAACCTTAACAAGATTAATAACACCATCTGCAATCTTTTCCTTAATAAAGTGAACATTTATTTCACCAATTGGGAATAGTGCAATTGGTATGGGTGATCAAACCAAGAAACCGACGAAACCGAAATCGAAAAAACTGAAATCGAAGCAAAACCGACGGTTAGGGTTTTGATTTTTTTAAAACCGAAAAATCGGGTTCGGTTTTGGT
Organism: Lactuca virosa; assembly: GCF_052849685.1. Classification (NCBI taxonomy): domain Eukaryota; kingdom Viridiplantae; phylum Streptophyta; class Magnoliopsida; order Asterales; family Asteraceae; genus Lactuca; species Lactuca virosa. The sequence goes on along the minus strand of NC_136427.1, from coordinate 254,629,020 downwards.
TTTTACCCATAAACCGACCCATCTAACCCGAGAAACCGACCCATACTTAAAACCGACAAACCGCCCCAAGAAACAGACCCATCCAACCCGTGAAACCGACTCATACTTGATTGTAATAGACTATTACGGGCTTTGTTTGTAACTTGTAATAGACTATTTGGTTGTAAGACTCATGTTTTTTGAAGTATTTAACTTTAATTTGGTGTTTTTTAAAGTATTTAACTTATTGCTTCATTTCTGGAAAACGGGTTAAAACCCAAAACCCATGGGTTTAAACCCAGAACCCGTGAGTGTATGGGCTGAACCCAAGAAACCGAAAAACCGTCCAAACCGACCTCAGAACCCGAGAAACTGAACCGACCAGAAACCGATCCTATTAGGTTCTGAAAACCAGAAACCGACCATTTATGGGTTGGGTTGGGTTTGGGTCCAAAACCGACCCAAACCGACCCATGCACAGCCCTACCGATTGGTAGAGGCATCACCTCTTAGTTTACGAGGATGGAGAGGCCGGTGCTAACAAGAATTGAAGGATTAACACTAACACCGTTGTCGTTCAAAAAAAAATGAACATCTATTTCAAAATGCTTAGTTTATCATGAAACGATGTTTAAAGCCAATTTGATTGCAAATCCATTATCACAAAAAAGATTAAACGGAACAGTATTACTAAACTGTAAATAATACAAAATTTTTAACACCAAAATTATTCACATGTTAAAGAACCAAAAGCCCAATACTCAGACTCAATTGATAACCTGGAAATTGTAGATTGTTTTTTTACTTCTCCAAGAAATAAGAGAATCACCAAAATAGACCAAATAAGCACTTACTTATTTTCTAGAAAATAGACACTTAGCCCCATCAGCATCAGAAAAACCTCTCAAAACAAGAGAATAAGTTTTTAAATAACAAACCCTTTTTCCAGGACTGTTTTTAAGATATCTTAACAACCTCAAAGCAATTCTTAAACGAGATCTTCTAGGTTACATGTCACTTCGGTCACATCCGAAGTCGGTACCATTCACTATATCTTTGTTACCAACGATCTTTTCTGTAACATCGACTAACAATGTGTCACTATGTGACAACTAAAGAGGGTGGATGCATTGGAGGAATGTCTTGCTTGAAGGTGAGGAGGTTTTAAGAGGGTTGAACACTCTGATTAAACTGGAGTTGAAATGGGTTAGGAGGAGCTTAGTCTGATTCGTGATTAATTTCACATCAAGATGAAAGGGTTTGGTGTGTTGGTAGTAAGATCCATTGTAATTTAAAGATATTATAAATTGTAATTTAAATAAAAAAAGATGAAAAATAATAGAGAAAATGATACAAATGGCCTACGAACTGTCTAGGGTTAGTTCTTTTAGTTCCTTAACTATTTTCGTGACTTTATGAGGAAACCAACTCATAAGCAACTGGTCTTTTTAGTCCATTTTATTGGTTTTAGCCATAATGATGGGCCTATAACTAATTAACTATTATGACATGGCATAATAATTATTGTGTAACATCCGGATTTCCAGGTATCATAAATTGAGTATTTATTTTAAGTCAAGGAGAGGGACTCGACGAGTTGACGCCTAGACTCGTCGAGTAGGATCGCGATTGCTGACTAGGATTAATGAACGGACTCGACGAGTCGGCAAGTGGACTCGACGAGTCCGCGCTGTGGACAGAAACCCTAAATCTTCGGGCATGTGCCCTATTTAAGGGATCTTATGGCCCTCATTTGCGGCCACCTTCACCCTTGAGAGCACCAGAGAACCTGAGAGCATTGTGAGTGAGATAAGAAGCCATTTTCTTCATTTCTAGTGTGATTTTTGCAAGAAAGAAGGAAGGAGGGCAAGCTAGGCGGATTGAGGAGCTCAGATCTGCTATCATTTGATCAGAAGAGGCTGCCAGAGGTATAAATCTATGCTCATTCTCATGTATATGGTGGCCTACTTAAATCTAGGGTTTTCTTATGCCTTCTTTAGCTTGGATTCGAAGCATATGAGGTCCCAAGGTGGAATTCTTCTTAGATCTGGACCTTAAGAGGTCCAGAGAGTCCTAACTATCCTGCTTTATGCTATCCCTTTGGAGATATGAACCTAGGTTGCCATTTTAGAAGCTATTTCACCAAAAGAAGCCCTATGAGTGTTGCATGAGCGTAAAGGTTGGACCTTTACGTAATTATTGTGTATTGGAAGGTTAGATATATAGGTCAGAGAAGCAGATCTGACCTCAGAAGGTCATTTGAGTAATCTCATGGACGAAACTCGCCGAGTCCATGAGCGGACTCGGCGAGTCGGATCGTGTTGCACCACGATTCGTGTTCAGTGGTAACCCGTTGAGAGAAAGGTTAACTCGACGAGTCGAGTTAGGCTTTAGGAGGATTCAGAGGACACGTATGGACTCGCCGAGTCACCCGAGTGCACTCGACGAGTCTGGTCAAAATTAGACCGTTGGCTAGGGTTGACTTTTAGGGTTTGGTCAACATTTGGACATTGGACCATTGGAGGGGTAAAATGGTCTTTTCCCCTTCTGAGAGAATATAGGGAGGGATTTAGTCTAGCCTTTGAGAGTCGTATTAATTAGAGGTAATTACTTTATGTGATTAGGCGGAGGCTAGATCAGATATTCGAGTTCAAGACTTTTCCGAGATTACCCGAGGTGAGTCTTCTCACTATACTTTACCTAGAGTGGTAATTAGGTGTGACCGGAAGGTCTTATGTGCTATGAGTAGAATGTGATGTATGCTGTTATATGATATGTATGTGCTATGTATGTTTTGAATAGTATAGTATGGACCGGAAGGTCATTATGATATGGACCGGAAGGTCAACAGTGTATGGACCGGAAGGTCATTATGATATGGACCGGAAGGTCAACAGTGTATGGACCGGAAGGTCAAGATGACGAGGACCGGAAGGTCATCAGGGTAGGACCGGAAGGTCTACCCGAGTTGTGGAGCCGGAAGTTCCACTGAGACACATTGGTCGGAAGGCATCATAGATCTATTGCCTCGAGTGGCTAATCGATATGAATGTGGTATTTTGGGGAACTCACTAAGCTTTTATGCTTACCGTTTGTGTGATATGTGTTTCAGGTACCAGTGAGGATCGCGGGAAGGCGCCGGCATGATTTGTACACACTGGAAGAAGAGTTGTTGGAGATTCTGGGATTTCTTATTATTATGACATTTGACATTATGAGATTTTGAGAACTATTTTATGAGTTTTATTATGTTGAAAAATGAAAAATTGTTTTGAAAATTTACGTTGTTACATATTGACAAAACAATAAATGATATATTCCTCCTTTAAAAATCGATTTAGGGTTTCTTCATGAACGAATGACTTCTTCTTCTTCTAAAGTGATGATCTCGAACTCAAGTCCAAAACCCTAATTCTTGACTTAAGGAAAAAAGGGCTCCTTTACCCCTGCCTCAATGGGCCTCCCTCCCCCTAAGGCCCAAATCCGTAAAAAACCCAAAAAGGCATCCAAGCCCAACTACAAGGCCTCTAAGGCCCAATATGGCCCAAGAACCCCCAACATGGCCGTAAGCCCAAAAAATGACCTGATTGTCAATCAGGTGGGCCCGAGGCCTAAATTAAACAAGTCCATGCATACGCCCAAAATATGTTGAAGCCTCTGCTATCTGGATTTCAAGCCAGTACGCCCGGCGTACTCCTAGCGTACGCCCAGCGTACTCGGCTAAGGTCAAGAACCGCCAATCTTCCGAAGGCCATAACGTCTTCATTCTAAGTCCGATTTCGTTATTCTTTATATCCACGGGAAGGAAACGAGAAGCTCTACACTTCTATCAACTCTCCCTTGCCTTAAAACTTTTCTAACATAAACCCAAACTTCATAAAGGCTCGAACTGATACTTACTGATATGTCCTTGGGCTCCAACACAAACCGAACACTCGGTCCCCACAACCTACATTATCCATCACCAAATGGGTGTTACAGACACCACGACTTGTTACGAACGAATATAAATTTGAATACATCGTACACAAGTATCGGAACCATATCCCAAGAAACATGCAAAAGAAATGGTACGAAACAATAAAATAACATGGAAAGGACAAGAGACGTGTCTGTCTGTAGACCAGATAATAAATGAAGGACCGGTCAAGACTATGAACTCTTCTAACAACGAGCAGCCTGTAAATACCCCCAAAGACATGATATCTGAGGCAGAGTAAGGTAAGGCAAAAAAGAGATAACATACATAGCATTAAGGTAACATTGAGATCACAATCTAATTTAGGCATCAGAGAGCTATGTCGGGGTCCAAATTAGATTACGATTTCGTTTCCGAAGGCCATAACCCTCGGTATGGTTGTCTGATGCCTAAATTAACTCCCGTGGATATAAAGAATGACGAAATCGGACTTAGAATGAAGAAGTTATGACTTTCGGAAGATTGGCGGTTCTTGACCCTAGCCGAGTACGTTGGGCGTACGCTAGGAGTATGTCGGGCGTACCAGCTCGTCATCCGGATCGCAGAGGCTTCAGCATATGTTAGGTGTATGCATAGACTTGTTTAAGTTAGGCCTCGGGCCCACCTGATTGTAGCATGTCATTTTTTGGGCTTAAGGCCATGTTGGGGGTTCTTGGGCCATATTGGGCCTTAGAGGCCTTGTAGTTGGGCTTGGATGCCTTTTTGGGCTTTTTATGGATTTGGGCCTTAAGAGGAAGGGAGGCCCATTGAGGCAGGGGTAAAAGAGCCCTTTTTGCCTTAAGTCAAGAATTAGGGTTTTGGACTTGAGTTTGAGATCATCACTCTAGAAGAAGAAGAGCAATCATAGGAGAAGAAGAAGTCATTCGTTCATGAAGAAACCCTAAATCGATTTTTAAAGGAGGAATATATCATTTATTGTTTTGTCAATAATTATTATGTCATATCATAATAGTTAAGCCAAGTCATCATTTAATCTGTAAGAGCCAGTTACCGGTGGGCAATATTTGAACAAAACATATAGTATGTTGGTATTTTTTGTACAAAAAGTTTACTTGGATGGTGTTTTTTGAACATACCAAACTTGGATGGTGTTTTTTGAACGATTTTGAAACATAGTTACCCCTTTGAGTCATTTTCTCTTGTTTTTTTTTTCTTTACTTATTTTTTACCGGTAATTGTCGGTTACCACAAGGTCAAATTTGAACAAAAAATGTACTTCGTTGGTGTTTTTTGTACAAATGTTTTACTTTGATGATGTTTTTTGGACACACCAAACTTGAAAGTTATTTTTTGAACGATTTTGACACATAGGTAGCCATATAAGTCATTTTTCCATAATTAATCACAAAAGTTTTGAGTTCGATTTTTTTGGTGTATTTTTGCCATCAAAGTTCGCGGAAATGCAAGTCCCAGCAGACCAGCATGACATAGATTACACCTCGTAAATTAAGGAATAATCTGAGGAGGACATTTGTAATTTACTCGAAAGAATATGATTTTTTTTCTAATAGTGTTCATAACTGATAACTCTATAAACCATTTTTTATTAACTATTAACTTTAAACTGAAAAGTAAGAGACCAAATATATTAATGATCAATCGATTCAATCTTGTTGTAAATCATGAGTGGTGGTGATGGTGGTGTTCTTCATCAATGCAGCTTGAAGGAAGTCTTCCATGGCTTCGACAGAAGAACCTCTGAAACCTTGTTCGTTTCTTGTTGCTTCTTCAATCATCTTCTTTATTTCAGATGCTTTCTTCCTCATCTCCCTCCCTTTTCCATCCTCACTCATCACCTCCTCTATCGTCTCCCTCAAATCCTCACTCCTTACCTCAAAACTAGTCCCTCTTGCCACCTCCACACATACCTCTGCAATCTCCACCATCATCTTCGCATTATAGAACTGCTCCGCCGCCATCGGCCACCCCAGCAACGGCACTCCACGGCTCAACGATTCCAGCACTGAATTCCACCCACAGTGACTCATAAACGCCCCTACAGATTGATGAGACAATATCTCAACCTGGGGTGCCCATTTCTCTACTATAAGTCCTCTGTGTTCCTCCTCTGTCTGTTTCTTGAAGTTTTCCGGCAGCCACTCCTCTGCTCTGAACTCGGTGTTTATGTCGAACCCCAGCGGCGGCCGGACTACCCATATGAAGTTTTTCTTGCTTTTATCTAAAGCTTTGGCCAGGTGCATCATCTGGGATGCAGTGATGGTGTTTTGTGATCCGAAAGAGATGTATAAAACGGAGGCTGGTGGCATTGAGTTTAGAAATTGTAGACATGAATTTGTTTCGATTCTGCCATTTTTTCCGGTCCGAGCTCCACCACTTACGGATAAGTCTATTGGGCCAATTGCCCAAACCGGTCGACTGAATTTTCTTCTGAAATACGATAAACCGACTTTGTCGAGGTCTTCTACTGTGTTAAACAAGAACCCATCGGAATTCCCCCATGCTGGGAGGTTCTGTTTCTGGAATTTCGACCAAGGGTCATCGCCGGTGGCGGCTACCAGGCTTGGAGTTAACTGGGTCACTTGCAGTTTACCAGCTTCTGGAAAATCCGGCAAAGTGAACTCGCTGGAATCGGAATGTTTGTGTGCCAAATTGATCCAAGACGACAAGTAACACGCTAATCCAAACCCACCGGATCCACTGAAGATGACATGGAAAATCCCGAACTCATGGGTTACCGCCGCCGACCACCCAAAGAAAAAATCGGCCACCACACAAAGCGGCGGAGTTCCAGCGTCAACCAATCCAGAGAGGATGTTTCTGAAGGCTGGTTTAAGAGAAGCGGAGGCGACAAGGAGATCGTAGATCTGGTATGGAGGGAGAGAATCGGTGTTCTCAGAGTTGGGAGGGAGGCCATGGTCGGAGGAGTTGAAGGGGACTTCAAGGAGGCGAACGGCAGAGGTGGGCGGAAGAACACGGCGGAGATTGGCGATGTTGAGTGGGGTGTTTATGAAGGTGATCTGATAGCCCTTTTGTTCCAGTTGAAGAGATAAAGATAAGAACGGGATGATATGGCCTTGTGCCATGAAAGGGAACATAATAATATTGTTATTATTGCCCGCCATTGAAGAAGCTTTTTTTGATTCAGAAGAGTGTTGATGGTGATGAATTATAAGGCCGAAGAAATTTCTATCTAACACGGGTAAACGCTAGAAACGACCTATTTCTTAGACCACACAACTTTCTCCTTTTCACATTTGAACCCTGGAAAAAAATATTGTTTTTTCTCAGTCAACGAGATTATACTTTTTAAGCAAAATTCAACATTTCAACTGAATAACTTAATCAGTTAATTGGGCAAATATTTCTGTTTATACAAAAGTTGGTCAAATAGAAACCAAGTGTTGTTTTGACGTTATCGGTTATACGTCTTAGACATTCAGTAGAAACAAATATCTTAATACAAAAAGGTATATGATATTTAAAATGCCTTTTGCTTCGTCATACTTGTTTGTTTCTCTTTCCGTGCCAAATTAAGTATATCACTGCTATGTTTTCCATATTTATGTGATACTTGCTTCTTTGTTGTGTTTGTGATTGCTTACTTGCTTCCCTTTGTAAAACTGTTTGGTAGTTTATGTTGTAAAATATGATTGGAATAGAACATATTAAAAGTATGTTTATACGAGAAGGAGAAGGTGTCGGTCATTTTCTTTTGCAATTTAGTTGCTTTAAAACGAGTTCATGACGCTCTTATCATTCATTTTATTATTAATATAATAATTTGCTCTGATCTATTAAAGGGGTTCACGATGCCGTATAATGCAGTTTAAAATCGAAAATGCAAACCACATTGCAAAAGCTTTAAACCGCATTATTATGTGTGCTTTCGGACGGACGTTTTATGTGTTTGATAGATGAGCTTTTCAACTTTACAATTTTTTGTTTATAATCATGCAGGTTAATCATTTCTAAATTTTATATCTAAGACTTTTTGCAAGTTAAATCGGTATATTATAACTTCTATGAAGTAATAGAGTATATTTTTATCAAAGTGGTACTTTTGACATTCTTTTTTTATCTAAACTTAGAGATGTCAAAAAATCTCGTGGAACCCCCAATCTCGTATAGAGGGGGTATTTGTTTAAAAAAATCAGGAATGGAGTGGATAGGCAGTAAAGTCTCGAAACTCCCACGAGGCCCGTTAATATATTTATATAATATAAATACAATAAATAATTTAATTAAACCCTCACGATATGAGATTATATTTTTGTTTTTAATATGTAAAATTCTATTATAAATAATTTTTTTTTACCCAAAAAATAATAATTTTTAGCCCCAAAAAAGACAACCCAAAATCAATTGGAGATGGGGAACGGAGGCACGTGTAATCAAAGAATTCGGAGGCCATGTAGAAATGATGGAGATTCCGGGGGTGGAGAATAAGATGAATTTTAAAGGTGGCATGAAGGATGCAACCTTTGCCCTGTTTGGCCCCGATGCCCAATCCTATGTAAATTACACATATTTATCAAAGTTATCATAAATGTCGTACATTGAAAACATTACATTGAAATGAAATAGATACTAATTAGTTTGTTAATGGTGATTACATCTTTAGATGATGTACATGACCACTCATCTTTAATATCATTAATTTCCTGACTTTTTTTTGTCAAGATTGAAGTGTAAAAGCTATCAAGTAAAAGATAAATACATTACCTTTGTGTTTTCTTAAATATAGTTTTTTTAGATTTTTATTTTTGAATTGTAGGCTTTTTTGTTTTGAAGTTTAAAGATTATAAAAATTTTAAATTATAAGAAATTAACAATCATGATATGAATCATAATATTTTTAAATTATATTATTTTAAATCATTTTATTTTTGGATCAAATAATTTTAGATCATAATAATATCCAACTAAATCTAGTTTTTGAACATAATAAATTTTGGATCGTTATGTTTTTTTGAATTATAAAAAATACAATTAAGGATTATAACTTTTTATATCATAGTATTTTTAGATCATAACAAATTAAAAATCATAAACATATTGAATTATAACATTTTTGAATCATAAATATTTTAAATCATATCTTTTATATTATTTAATAAAAATACGATTGCAATCTTTGATCTTTTGGGGTCGTCCACAACTTCTTCAGAGATAGTGGAGAGAGAAGAACATGAAGGAGAGGTAATTATGATGAGGGTTAACTTGTAGAGTACACTCAGTATTCTAAAAGAACAAGAAATAGAAAGAAAATTGAAGAGGCATACAAAGAGAAAGAGGAAGACTGGCAAAGCTTCGAGAAACAGCTAAAGTTGAGGAATCAAGTGATTAGTTTCATTATTTACCATCAAATAGAAGTAGGGATGAAAGTGAGTCCAAACCCGGACCGGTTTACCCAGACCCGTAAAACCCAGAAACTGGAATTGATGATTTATAAGAACCGAGAACCGGACCGGTATACGGGAACCGGTTCCAGTTCGGTTCCGGGTATCACACCGGTTAAAGTGGGTATGGAACCGGTTGGAACCGGAAATTGATAATTAGAACCGGATTCGTGTATTAGACCCGTAGATATCCAAAAACCCGGAAATAGACCCGAAATTTTGGAACAAAAAAAAATGCAATATGTTTGAAAAAAAATGAATCAAAGTGTATAAAACTAAAATAACCATGTTCAATTTGTATCATCACATTGAGAGATAGTTTTTTTAATGGCCAAACTATATATAAAAAACTAACAATCAGCTAGGAAATGAAAAACAATTACCAAGTGTTCATAGCCAACATTGTATTTTACAACCACACATCCAACTTACATTAATTTTAGAATTTACATGAACTGCCCATTAAAAAGAATACTAACAATCTTATCAAAAGGAATTTGATGCGTTATATACGAAACACCAAAAACACAAACCGTAAAATATTCAACATAAAGTTTAAATTAATGAAAGTTTGGCATGTTACAACAATTATACCATCTTAAAATACAATATGTTATTTAACCGATACAAAAGAAAAAAAGCAATTTGTTAACATTAATACAATATTAATCATGACATTCTTTTTACAATGGACCCATTTTGAGTTTTTGACAAACCTCCCCAACGGAAAAATTAGAATTTGGTGGATGTTATTAAATGAAAATAATTAATATAATTGGAAAAAAATGAATCAAAGAATGGGACTTGGTAAATAATATGTAGCAATTACAGTGGACTGGTTTTTTTTTAGTAGCCGATATCGGTTTCGGTTCATCTTATTGTGTAACCCTTCAAATTTCGGTTCAAGGCCCACTAAAACGTTTCCGGTTTATTAAACCCGGTTTCGGTTTTTTTTACAAATCCGGTTCTAAAACCCAAAATACCCGGACCCACTTGACCCGGACCCGGATTACCCGGAACCCGGATAAGACTAATTTTTAAACCCAATACCTGGACCGTTTAAGCATTTTCCGGTTCCGGTCCGGTTTTCGGTTTTATAACTCATCCCTAAATAGAAGTGTCTTAGTAAAGCTAAATGTTAGTAGGCTTTCTTTATCTTCATCTTCATCTTCTACTCTACAACACTTAGAAGTACCTAAAGCTAAGGAATTAAGAATTGGCGATGATCCAATAGCAACAATGATGTAAAGGGAGCAAAAATGGGTTTTTTTTTAAACACAAATAAAAGTTCAATCCACATCAGCAAGCCTAGGTGGCATTTTACCTGAGAAATGACCTGATTCCAGTAGCAAGGGTATATTTAAAAATGAAACATTAGTCTGTTACTCTATGATGGCGTTTTTATAGTTGAAAAATGTTTTTTAATCATTTTAAAAAGTTGGTTACCACCCTTTATGACAATTATCCCAAAAACTAAATTAATTATAAATTTAGTGTTACAATGTATTTAATATACAATTGGTAAAGCATTTTAGAAAGGGCTATACACACAAAAGTGTTCAATTATGCTCATTGTCATCATTGTCTCCTTTCCATGAAATGTGCTTTTGAGAAACCATGAGTAGAGAAGCTTCCTAAAACAAATACCATTTGCCAACATTAGCCTTTTTCTGTTCTGCACCAAGTAGACCCATAATGAAAAATAATGAGGGCGTTCACGTCTTTTACACAAACCTCTATGGCATCTTTATTTTGTGGGACAAAAATTGCATTTTTTGTCTGGTCTCAACCTCATTGATCAATGTCATAACAATGTGTAAAAGAGCAAGAATGGATAAATATATGCACCAGGGTTCCAGCAATTATGGTGCCATTGAGGGGATGAGTGGCACAAGCAGTAACACGTCCAGACAATGGTATCAACTTGTTTTGCTTACGTGGATGAAAAATCTCCTTCATGTCACTACACTCAACAAAGACATATGCATAAATAACCAATCAGTCTTTAAGATGTGATTGAAGAAAGAAACAAAAAATTACTTACTCATGATCTACGTGGCATGGGGAGTTTCTGTGTGGGTAAAAATCCAATAGGTGAAGCCCATCGCTTGAAGATGACCCAACTGCATACATCTGTAAATTGAAATTAAAAAATAAAATTAAGCAAAATTTTATCAAAAGAAGAATAGGAACAAATATGAAATTAACAAAAAGAAAGAATGTCTAACCGAATGTGCAGGTAGCCATGATGGTTTTCTCGAGAACAAAATAGGGACATTATTTGTTTCATCCCTAATTTCATAAACAATAATACATGGTTTTTAATATACCATGGGAACAAACAAAATGTAATTTAGAATATAGACCAAAAAAGAAAGATGTTTTAAAAGTAACAAATCCTGGAAAAAAAAATTAAAATGAAAACAATAAAGTGAGAATGAGTCAAGAGTAAGACTTACAGCCAATGAGGCGGAGGGCAATGGATATGTGTCACTTGGAAATTATGCAAATCCAAAACACCAGACCTGAATTTACAAAAAGAAAACTAAGTGACAATAGGTAAAGTGGAATCATATCATCAAATATTATTTAATATTTTAAATAACAAATTTATTTATATTCTGACTTACCAACCATCATCAAGATGGAAGCCGAGTTGATTTGGACAAGATGGATTAATGTCAATTGACTGTATTTCCTTTGCTACAATATCTGATTGTGCCTGCATCATATATCAGTTTTTCAACATTAAACTCACTAATATTATATTAAACCAAAAACCATAGTGACATAATAATTTTTCATACCTTTAGAAGCTCAATTTTATTCAGCATGGATGCTAACTTTAATGATGTCATAGGAGAAGAATGTACCTGCCATTGGAGAGACAGTTTATTACTTTATTATTATATTATATACAATGAACTTCTTATTTCAACGTTTGAGAATTTTCATAAAATCAAAAAGGATAAAACGATTACAAATATATATATATAAAAGTTGTATAAAGAAGAAAAAGCACCTCCTTGTGACTTTGAAAAGCAGCTGATGATCTTCCACCACGTAGATCCCAAATATATATAAACCCACTCTTACTAGCACCATATACACACTGACAATTAAATTAAAATTTAAAGGTAAGTCTTTATAGAATTAAATGGAAAAGTAAATTTTAAAAAATGTTAAACCTATTTACTTGATCTCCATTCAGTTGGATGCTGGTAAGGCTGCTATTTGCATTAGTTGTAAGCCCAGTTTGTGGAAGATCACCCACTCTTCTGTCCCAGATACTTATTGCTCCACATGTGTCTGAAGCAAGTACCCTTTCCAACAAAGATTGAGACATTTAAAAATCATATAAATAAAGTATGCAGCATCAGCATTAGGGTTTTTTCTTTTGTGAACCTTGTGTCATCATTAAATAAGGCTATATCAGTTAAACCTTTGCGTATACTGCTACCATGAACAGTAACAGTAGGCCTCTTTCTCAATACCTGCAAATTGATAAACTTGAGATACTGAAGCATCTTAATGTACTTATATTAATGAAGAAATACAAATGAAATATAAATACCTCAACTGGCTCAGAAGAAATATACCCAATATCAAATATATGAACTTCATTATGGCTTAGGGATGTACATGCCACCTGAACAGTATGCATGTTGAATGTTAAGCCAAATTTAGTTACAAACTTGTAAAGGAAAAAGAACAAAAAATAAACAATGAGAAGAAAAGGGAGGGATAACAGACCTCATCCTGATTAACAGGATTCCAGCGAACAGCATCAATAGAATTGGATAAAGAAATGTGCAGCAGGTGTTTCCCCTCATCTTCTTCTCGGCCTATAACCAAAATAAAGAACAAAATGGAGAAAACAATTCATGGTTGAAAGTTAAAACAAATAATCAATTCTTTGATTAAAATCATTAAGTTGCAACAAGGATGACACATATAGTAGAATTGGTTTTAAAAACTTACGTGGAACTGGTTGATTACTTTGACAGTATAAAGATTCAAAATCATGAACAGTTAGACACCCTGATCTTGTCACTGATGCCAAATAGATTCCCTGATAGAACGATAATAAATAAACCAATAAGATTTGTCTACTCCTGGTGTTAAATCTGGAAAATGAAAAAACATGGTGAAATGAGACCTGAAATGGTATTCACATTTCTAGCTATGGGCAAATGATAATAAAGCACACATGATGCTTATATTTGTCCAGATAATGAAGCTAACAGTGCCTACCTGTCTGTCAAATTCCAAAGCAGATACACCCACCCTGGATGATGATAAAGTAAGAGAGAATATTAGTGGATCTCTCTAACTGAACAAAAAATTGAAAAGAAGATTGTTGTTCTAGAAATGTAATTAAAAAAATGAAGAAACAAAGTAATTTCAGATTTGAATTCAGGATATCACATTACTATCCATGGCATATAAATACTCCTTCCATCCCGTTATGTAGATAGATTTCATCAAATGATTAGGCAATATGTGCATATATATAATTACATATCAAACAAAGGCATCAACTAAATACAAAAATAGAATTATGACACTTACCCACTGATGCGGGAGCCCTCTGATGCGTATCCAGTGGCTGCGTTAATCTGCCAAAATAAAAACATAGCTATCGCCGATAAGCAATTCCCCTTATAATTTCTACTCCCTCGTTCCCAGTGAAATTATCAAAATCTTGGTGAATTGAGATTGTTTAACTTGGGACGATGTAGCATTTTTTTCCTCAATTTAAATTCAAATGTAAAGGATGCGAACCAAGAACGAGTGATACATGCTGCTGATATGCGTTTTACAAGGTCTTCCTTCAATGTGATACGTGTGAGGAAATGCCCCAATCTCTCAAAATTAGACCAATCTAGGGTTAGTAACTTGGTCAGGTAAAAACACGTTGATAACACACCCAACCAAAATCGACACTTCTTACCTCGGAATACGATTGCATAAGCAGCGGGGAGACATCGTGGCGGTAATTGCCTTTAAATTTTCCAGTCAATTCAACTAGACTCCTATTCCACTGCGTCCTTCATTTGGGTGATAAGCAAAACAGCAATTAGCCGAAGATTGAAACAACCACAATATAGTTAGAAGAGCTTACCCCGTTATTGGCTTAACGTTTTCAGCGATCGCAGCAACAGGAACTGCGTACTTTTCCATGGCGGATTATGTGATATCAATCGAGGCCTCTGAGTGACCGAAGCCAGTAGCAGCGAAACATCTATAAGGTTTCCCGCTCTTCAGAAAAAACAAATATTGTAAAACTTCTCAGCGCGTGTTTTGAAAAAGAGAAAACACTTCGTAGCTTTTTATCGGTGTAGAAATATATAAACTTTTATTTACCTAAAATGACAAAACTCCAAAAATGTCTATGTTGAAAATTATTTCTTTTGATCCAAAACTTTTATTTGTTGCGACTTTGGGTCGAAAATTTTTTAAAATATTTAAACAAAACTCCAAAAACAGTCCATGTGGTATGGTATGCTTTTTTTTGGGTTTTGGTTCAAACCCTAACTTTTTTGGATCAGTAATTTTTTTGAGCTAGTTTCGTTGCGTATTTGGTCCCTTCGAATATTGAAATTACTGTAATACCCACCCTTAGGAAATTTATTTTCTATTTTTCTTTCATTTTTTTAAATTTATTACTTATTTATTTATTTTACTAATTAAAAAATAAGAGGGAGGTCACCTCTCTCTCTCTCTCTCACATACACACACATGGGTTTTTGATGAACATCATGAAGACCCTTTGAGTTCGTGAAATCTCAGATTTGTTCTTGAACATACATCACGTCCAAAAATGATTTCTTGTTCATGGTTTTTGTGTTCTTCGATCTTTGGATTTGGTCTTGAAAAATGATTGCATGTTCTTGGTTCTTGTGTTCTTCGATCTTTAAACTCCATTTCAGATCAGACTCAAATTTCATATTGGAGTTCATGTGTTTGTGTATGAACCCAATTACAGATTTTATTTAATGTATCTTACACTTAGATTCGATTTTGTATTCAAGTTTTGGTGTGTGTGTTAAACCTATATTTCAATAACAAACTCATATTTGATCTTTATTGTGTCATCAAAATTCAAGTCAGATCATCATCTTGTTCGTCAAAACCCAAGTCAGATCTCCAACTTAATTTAAGATGAATTAATGTTTTGAACATCAAAACCCACAAAACAAAACCTCAAAAATGATTTTCAGACCCGATAACACAAAACTAAGAACACAAAGAATTCCTAAAAATGAAAATCGAACATGGAAAACCCATATGATATTTGGAAAAAAATTTGAACATGAAAAATCAAAAGTGGAAAGCCCATACAAAACACTTCACAATCGATTTATGAGTTCTTCAAACACATGAACATTTTTTGGGTTTTGTTGGGTTTATAAGTTCTTGCGTTCTTTGAGCACACACACATTGAATCCTTGAAGAAAGCGAGAGATAAATTGTTTGAAGTTCAGATTAAAGAGAGAGATAGAGATAGATTGAGAGAGGGAGAGGGGTCCAAAATCGAAGATGAAATCTATAGTTGAGTTATAGAGAAAAATCGAAGAAGCGCCTGTTGGTAATTGTAACATTCGGTTTCAAATTTGCTTCATTGTTAAGGTTGCGGCCCAGTCATCAGTAGTCACGAGGCTTAGGGCTTCGAGAAAGGAAGGATTTAGCCCACTTCGGGTGTAGTTGCAATGGTATAAGTGATCCATGTATTCAATTGTGTCTTCGGAAGCCAAGGGTATGACTGTAATTTGATATATCGGTCTTTTATGGGTTTAGGGTTTTGTTCGAGAGGTTTTAAGGCTTAGGTGTGTTGTTAGGAGCGTAGGGATTCTCGCCACCTTTTTGTGGATATAAGGTTCGTTGGAAACGGACCTAGGATGAGGGAGTTATGATACTTTGAAGTTATTGGCAGATTTGGTCCTTGGTGGAAAAAGCTTGCATTTCAGCCCATGCATGCAAAGGTGGCATGTGCGTGAGTACGCCCAGCATAGGCTAGGGTACGCCCAACGTATGAATGGAAAAGTGGAACGCGGGTTTGGGAGTTGTACGCCCAGCGTACGTTCAGGATCCCCAAAACCCTAATTTTAAGGGTTGGCTCACTATTAAGCACCTTAATTCTCAGGTGTGAGCCTCTCTTTCATCCTTGTAACGACCCAATTTTTCAAAGGAAAATTTTCATTTTTTTAATATATCAAATATTTTCCACAAACCATAAAATCTCCAAATACAATTGTTTTCAATTTAGTAACAATAACAATTTTATTCCAAAACATCAGAGTGTCCCACAAACGCCTGAGGGAGAGTGCACGTCGCGCCATCAAGCCTTGCCCTTGCCCTTGGGCTCAGATGTACCTGAAACAAATCCACAAACTGTAAGCTAATGCTTAGTGAGTCCCCCAGAGCATACCCCACACATAATCCACATAACACATATCATATTAACTATAGAAGCTACATATATCACATAAGCCATGCATACTAACATATAAGGATGTCGTGGGCTCCTCCCAGGGTCTTATACATTCATGTCATGGGCTCCCCCCATGGTCTTTACCTAGGAATGCCACGGGCTCCCCCACATGGTCTTATATCCAACTGTCACGGGCTCCCCCCGGGGTCTTCCATGCAATAACATAATAATCAACTAGCATATCATATATCACAGAAGTATCTATCATACTACATAACTCATACGTAAACATATAAGGATGTCGTGGACTCCCTCTAGGGTCTTACTCCAATGTGCCATTGGCTCCCCCACATGGTCTTATATCTGACTGCCACGGGCTCCCCCTCCCCCCCCCCCACGGGGGGTCTTCCATGCAAATATCATATAATCACTAGCATACCACTTAGCATAAAGCTAACTATCATACCACATATCTCTACTACAGATAGTGTACCTGTTAGGTGCATTTTGTGCACCTTTTTGCATAACCTTTAGCCCTTTGTATGTATGTTTTTAGCATAATTGTTCTTTGCTTTTATTGCATTTCATCATATTTAGGTTAATTTCTGGAACAACCTTATTTGCACTCTTTAATGACATTTTCAGGTAAACAGGAGGTTGGAGCGCGCTTTTGGAGGTGCCGGGGGGCATTGGTGAAGATTGCGGGATAATCGGGCGTAGAACGGAAGAATTGAGAAAATCAAGTTTGGACTCGGAGTCAGAGGGCAACACGGGGCGTGTTGGGTTTGGCCTAGAAATCCAACACGGGGCGTGTTTGACCATTCCAGGCATTTTGACCTCACTGAACACGACCCGTGTTCATTTACTCTATATTGACACGGGGCGTGTTGGTCCAGTTGAACATTTTTTAGCATCATACTTTAGAGTTGGAATCGAGGATTGAAGGGTGTGTTTTCACTTAACACGACCCGTGTTGATTTACTCTATATCGACACGGGCCGTGTTCAACTTAAAAACTGCTTTTTGGAAGTTTTTCCCTTTTTCCTTATGTCGAGAATGGGGTCATTTTGGGAGAAGATAGAACATACCAGAGCACTTTTGGAGAGGAGAATTCAAGGGTTTTAGCAAGGGTTTGTCCGTTAATCATTGGGAAACATTTTAATTTCTTCTTTGTAAGCACTTTAGCACTTAATTCCATCTTTTAAACTTGTTAATCTTGTTCTAGCCATGTGTGGCTAGAACCCTAACTTCTCCAATTTCATGTTTTGACTTTTTGGTTGTGAATCAAATCATATGACCTGATGTTTGTGTTTAATTTCTATCTAGTTAAACTGATTTTATTTCAATCGAATGTTTGATTCTAATAATGATTCTTATTGGCCATTTGAATTAGGGTTAGGTCATTCAAGTTATTCATTTTGCAAAATCCGTAATTGTTTTGTGAATTGAACTAAGTAACAAGCATTAAATTGATTTCTTATGAATGAATTTAGTGTAAATCTTTTCACACATTCTTACGCTCCCGAGCTTGTGAGGAGTATTGGGTGTTGTTGGGAACATTCACAATAAGCTTAATGCGATCTTTTAATCTAATTCTAAGAGCTTGTTTAGATTAGGTTAGCAAGGTTAGGATTAATCAAAGAGCTTGTTTTGATTGATTAATGTGGTGGATGGAAAGTGTTAGAGCTTGTTAACACTTTCAAGTACCAACTTAGATAGAATGAAACAAATGTCTTGTCATCTTTGATTCACATTTCTGGATTGTCATTCATGAAGTTGGAGTCCTTACAAAATCTGAACTTAATTCACGCCTTTAGTTGATTGCTTATGTTTTAATTGTTTGTTTAATCACTGCATTCTAAACCCCCTTCTCTTTACTATTGGTGACCATAGTACCTTGTGCAAAGAGGTATAGACCAATTGTCCCGTGTCTTTGTGGATCGACCCTACTTGCCTTGTACTACCTTTTAGTGCAATATAGTAGTGTTATTTTGGAGTATATCGTACCCCTATTATTTGTTGGGTCTGACACACTTAACAAATTGGCGCCGTTGCCGGGGACACGGTGTTACTAATTGTTTATGCCTAGATCTTTTCGTACAGGTACACCACTGCCAATTGACTCGGAGATAGAGAAGACTGCAAAGAAGTTAAGGAAGCAAGCCAAGCTTCGTAAGAGGCAACCGGTTTCCGGTACTTCTTCATCATCCAATCCCCCGGTCATCAACATTTGGGAGGACATACCCCTCTCAAGTGTATCCGCATCAGAAACAGAAAGCCCATCACTCTCACCACAACCATCCTCACCCATAAATACCACTCCACCCTCTTCACCTGTTCATAATATCCTAAACACTTCACCTACATAAACATCACCCACTTCTCAAGCCATGGGAGATAACCATGGAGGAAATCCACCTCCAAACCCACCACCCGAACAAACTCTCCGTCAATGGTCAAGACAAGAGGTTACTCAACAACCTCTTTGCATCACATACCCGGCCGCCACCAACCTGGAACTAAAATCCGGCCTCATTCACTTACTCCCAACATTTAGGGGCCTAGAAAATGAAGATCCTCACAAGTTTCTCACAGAATTCCATGTAGTATGTGTGGGTATGAAACCACACAATGTCACGGAGGATCAGATCAAGCTTAGGGCATTCCCCTTTGCAGTGCAAGACGCAGCCAAAGACTGGCTCTACGACCTCCCACCGGGGACGGTGACTACTTGGGTAGACATTGCACGGTTGTTCTTGGATAAGTACTTTCCCGAAATGAATGCTTCAGCCCTGCGGAGGGAAATTATCGGGATCAAGCAACACAAAAGAGAAGCTTTCCACACATATTGGGAAAGATTTAAGAAACTATGTGCCCGTTGTCCAAAGCATGGGATTACCGAGTATCAGCTCCTACAGTACTTTATTGAAGGCATGACCCCAATGGAAAGAAGACTTCTCAATGCTTCTAGTGGCGGATCTTTACCCGATAAGACCCCAACCGAGATTCGCAATCTAATCAAGAACATGGCTGAAGATTCCAAACATTCAAGCCATGATGAAGAATGGTATACGGATGCACCCCGAGGTGTAAAGGAAGTTCAAACTCCTCAGATTGAAGCTCAATTGTCCGAGCTCACAAAAGTAGTAATGATGTTGGCCAAAGACAAAGGTGTGCAGCCCACACCCCGCCCATGCGGTATTTGCACTCAAGTGGGGCATCCAACCGATATGTGCCCACAACTCCAAGAGGAAGATTATGAAGAAGCAAAAGTCATGGGAGGCTATTCCGGGTCAAATCAGAGGGGTTATGAGCAACCACGAGGTGATCAGAGATGGAACAATAATCAAGGTTGGGGTGGAAACCAACAAGGAAATTATCATTCAAATCAATCACATCAATACCATCAAAGACCACCATTTCCTCAAAATCAACAAAGACCACCCTTCCAACCTCAAAATTACCAGCCAAGGCAGCCACAGCACCCTCCTCAACAAGCGGGTTCATCAAGTATGTCCTTAGAGTACATAGTGAAAAGCCTTGCCACAAGCACTCAAAGCTTCCAATAAGAAACCAAGGCAAGCATAAAAAGCTTGGAGCAACAAGTGTCACAACTTGCTCAATCCGTAAGTAAGATGGAGTCACAAGGCAAGCTACCATCTCAAACGGAGAAGAACCCGAAACACAATGCTTGTGCCATTACTTTAAGATGTGGGAAAAGCTATGAAGGTCCAAAGATGCCGGATGAAGAAGAGGAAGAGAAAGAGATAGAGGTGGAAGAAGCTATCAAAGAAGAGGAAAGGAAAAGTACTTCCAAGTCAAAGAAGCCCATAGAGACCGAAGTGAAAGTCACACCAGCTCCATTTCCTTCAAGGTTGGCAAGTACCAAAAGAGAGTGGGAAGATGATGAAATCATGGCCATGTTTCGAAAGGTTGAAATCAATATCCCTCTTTTAGATGATATTACACAGATTCCTAGATATGTTAAGTTCCTCAAGGAACTTTGCACATCTAAGAAAAAGCTTAAAGGAAATCAAACTGTGAAAGTTGGTGAAAATGTCTCAGCCGTGTTACAAAAGCGGCTACCAAAAGAATGCAAGGACTCGGGTGTTTTCACGGTTCCTTGTAAAATGGGTAACCTTTTTGTACCACGTGTCATGCTTGATCTTGGAGCATCAATCAATGTTTTACCCTATTCAAGCTATAAGACAATGGTAATTGGTCCTTTATCAAAAACCGGAGTTATCATTCAACTTGCCGACCGGTCTTTGGTACACCCGAAAGGTGTATTAGAGGACGTGTTAGTGCAAGTTAATGAACTTGTATTTCCCGTTGACTTTTATGTTTTGGATATGGGTGATGAAAACACCCCACAATCGAACTCCATCCTTTTGGGGAGACCTTTTATGAGTACCGCAAAAACAAAAATAGATGTAGCCAATGGTACTTTGTCTATGGAGTTCGATGGTGAGGTGATTAACTTTAATATCTTTGAAGCCATGCGTTATCCTAGTGATATTCATTCTTTAAACTTCAAAGATGTTATTGATACATGTACTAATGATTGCTTTGAGATGTCAAGCCAAGATGTGCTAACCACCATCTTGAGCAAACACGTTGATGAGACAGGGATTAAGAATTTGGCTGACAAGTACACATTGGAGGATGAATTGATTGTAGTAATCAATTCCTTGGAAAAAGCACAACCCATGAGAGTTGAACCACCCCACATGAAGCTAAAAAGTTCCAATCCGAAACTTCTCCCATCCATAGTACAACCACCGATTCTTGAGTTGAAGGCTCTTCCCGATCATCTCAAGTATGCCTATCTTGGAGAGGAAGAGACATTAGCGGTGATAATTTCAACTAAGCTAGCACGAGAAGAAGAAAAAGAGTTGGTTGGAATTTTGAAGAAGTACAAGGAGGCTATTGGTTGGACCATTGCGGATATAAAAGGGTTGAGTCCATCATTATGCCTGCACAAAATACTGATGGAAGAGGACTTCAAGCCAACCCGTGAAGCCCAAAGGTGGTTGAATCCACCTATGATGGAGGTGGTTAAAAAAAAGATCATGAAGCTCTTGGATGCAGGTGTAATCTACCCCATTTCTGATAGTAAGTGGGTAAGTCCCGTGCAAGTTGTCCCGAAAAAAGCCGGAGTCACCGTTGTCAAAAACTCCGAGGGGGAATTGGTACCCACCCGTGTGCAAAACGGGTGGAGAGTTTGTATCGATTATAGGAAGTTGAATGCTTCCACCCGCAAAGACCACTTCCCTTTGCCATTCATCGATCAGATGTTAGAACGATTGGCCGGGAAATCCCACTATTGCTGCCTTGATGGTTTTTCTGGTTTTCATCAAATTTCGGTTGCCCCGGAAGACCAAGAGAAAACCACATTCACATGTCCCTTCGGCACCTTTGCGTATAGACGCATGCCCTTCGGCTTGTGCAATGCACCCGCGACCTTCCAAATATGTATGGTGAGCATATTTTCAGAATATGTCGAAAATATCATAGAGGTTTTCATGGACGATTTTACTGTTTATGGAAATTCTTTTAATGAATGTCTGCAAAATCTCACCAAAATCTTACAAAGGTGCATTGACACGAACTTAGTCCTTAATTATGAAAAATGTCATTTTATGGTTGACAAGGGCTTGATACTTGGACATGTGGTGTCACAAAAAGGTTTAGAAGTTGACAAGGCCAAAACAGATGTTATTAAGAGCTTACCATACCCGACAAATGTTTGGGAAGTACGTTCTTTTCTTGGCCATGCAGGTTTTTATTGGCGGTTTATAAAGGATTTTTCCAAGATCACGGTGCCGATGTGTCAACTTCTACAAAAGGAGGCCGATTTTGAGTTTGGTGATGAATGTAAGAAGGCATTTGATCGTTTGAAAGACTTGTTGACATCCGCCCCCATTATTCAACCGCCAAATTGGGATCTTCCATTCGAGATCATGTGCGATGCTAGCAATACCGCGGTTGGGGCGGTTTTGGGACAAAAGGTTGACCGAGCACATCATGTCATCTACTATGCATCAAAGACCCTTGATAGTGCACAAGGCAACTACACCACAACGGAGAAAGAGTTGCTTGCTATTGTCTTTGCTCTAGAGAAGTTCCGACAGTACCTCCTTGGAACTAAAGTGATCATATATTCGGACCATGCAGCCATAAAGCACTTACTTACAAAGAAAGATTCGAAGCCGAGGTTAATACGGTGGATGCTGCTTTTGCAAGAGTTCGATATTGAGATCAAAGACAATAGTGGAATGGAGAATTTAGTTGCGGATCATCTAAGCCGCATTGTATCACCCAAAGATGGTATACCAATCTGTGACACATTTCCAGACGAGCATCTATTTGTAGCCAAAGAAGCACCATGGTATGCAGATATCGTCAATTATTTGGTCACAAGTCAATTTCCCCCAGATTCATCCCGTTGGCAAAAAGATAAAATCAAGAAGGAAGCCAAGCGATACATATGGGACGAGCCGTACCTTTGGAAGTATTGTGCAGATCAAATGATCCGAAGGTGTGTTGAGCAAAAAGAGGTACAATCTATCCTTAATTTTTGCCATTCTTATGCTTGTGGTGGTCACTTTGGACCCCAAAGGACAGCTAGGAAAGTTCTAGATAGCGGATTCTTTTGGCCTTCTATATTTTATGATTCTTATGTGTTTTGTGCACATTGTGAAAAGTGCCAAAAATCCCGGTCCTTAAGCTCTAGGAATCAAATGCCCCTTACTCCCATTTTAGTGTGTGAGATATTTGATGTATGGGGTATTGACTTTATGGGACCATTTCCGCCCTCTTTTGGTTGTTCATACATTTTATTGGCGGTGGACTATGTATCCAAATGGGTGGAGGCTAAGGCCACCCGTACTAATGATTCCAAAGTTGTGGTAGATTTTCTCAAGGTACAGATTTTCTCACGGTTTGGCACACCAAAGGCGCTCATAAGTGACTGCGGGACCCATTTCTGCAATAGGATGCTCGAGGCTGTTTTGAAGAAGTATGGGGTGACACACAAAGTCTCAACAGCTTATCATCCCCAAACCAATGGACAAGCCGAGATCTCAAACAGGCAAATCAAAAGCATCTTGGAGAAAACGGTCAACCCAAACCGCAAAGATTGGAGCATAAGGCTAGATGATGCCTTGTGGGCATACCGTACTGCCTTTAAAACCCCCATTGGTATGTCCCCATATAGGCTGGTGTTTGGAAAAGCATGCCATCTTCCGGTTGAGCTTGAACATAAAGCTTTTTGGGCTATAAAGAAATTCAATATGAATGAAGATGAAGTGGGAAACAAAAGGAAGCTAGACATTCAAGAGTTAGAGGAGATTCGGAATGATGCGTACGAAAGCAACATGATTTACAAAGAGAAGACAAAAGCGTACCATGACAAAATGATCTCCAAGAAGACTTTTGTGCAAGGACAAAAGGTGCTTCTTTACCACTCAAGGTTCAAGGTAATTCTAGGGAAGTTAAGATCAAGATGGGTTGGTCCTTTCGTGGTCACAAGGGTGTTTGACCATGGTGCGGTGGAAATCACGAGCAAGCAAACCGGTAAAACATTCAAGGTTAATGGTCATAGATTGAAGCCGTTTTATGAAGGATTCGAGGTGAAGAATGAGGAGCTTGATGTGTTGGAGAACCCCACGTACCAAGATTGAAGCATATTCGGGGGTAAAGTCGAGCCAACGACTTAAAACAAGGGCAGCTAACCGGGAGGCAACCCGGGGGTATTTTCGTTATTTTCCTTTAAAACATTTCGTTCTTTGAATTTCTATGGTTTTTAATGTTCCAAATGTGTTTTGTCATTGTTTTCAAACCAAAAAAAAAACGGACCTTGGGATGCAAAAGCATTTCATTTCAATGAGAGGGAACTTTTAAGTTCAAAAGAGTGGGGAATAGCATCCAGAGGGGTACACGGGTCGTACCCCACTTGGCCTAAATTGGACACGGGGCGTGTTCATGAAAAACTGTCCATTTTTCATCCAGAGACCAACACGGGTCGTGTTGGATTTTGGCCCAAAGTGAACACGAGTCGTGTTCATAAGAAATCGACCATGACGCATACAGAGAGCAACACGGGCCGTGTTGAGTTTTGCCTTATGTTCAACACGGGTCGTGTTCGTGCTTCAGTCAGCATAAAAACCCCCAACACGGGGCGTGTCAATTTGGCCTGTGGGAACACGGGTCGTGTTCGCGCAGCAGGCCTGGTGGTTTTTAATGAAAAAAATCGGGACTTGGCCTCATTTACCCCCACAATCACCTCATAACAGCCCCTCTCTCCCAACAAAAACCCTAGGTCCGATTTTCATCAAAACCTTTCAATTTCTACAGGATTTTGGCTTGCACTCCAAAAAATGTTTGATTTTTATCATCTATACTTCATCTTCTCCATCCTAAACATCATTTTCTTGCATTCTAATGGTGGATTTGGGGGTTTTGACAAACCCTAGGTCCGAAAATCTCATATGATTTTGGTGTTTTTGTTTCTTAATCTTCAAAAGGGCAAGCTTGGGGAGGTTGAAGAAGGTCATTCACATCAAGAACAACACAATCCCACGCACGATTCGGTAAATTCCTTCCAACTCTTCACTTGTGAGATTTGTGTTCTTGAGTCAAATTGCTTGCAATTGTGGTCAAATTGGACTTGATTCTCAATAGGAAATCATTCAAAACCAAATTTCTCGCGAAATTTTGGTGGTTGAATTCGTGTTGACTGGACCCGTCAACAGTTGACTTCTTTTGACTTGTTGACCAGTTGACTTTTAATTTGTCCCAAATTGACTATGGAAGGTGAATCTTCTAAAAGGCTTAGGCGCACCAAATCATCCGCCCGCCGTAGTAGGCCTAGGACCCCAACCCCATCACCTCCACCTAGGTCCCCATCACCACCACCCAACCCGGCTCATGGTGGTGTCGTGTGTCTTGGCCCAATTCAAGAGGGCAAATTTGAGGCATTCCTTCAGCGGAGTCATGCCATCCAAAAGTTTGCGCATGTGCCATCCCTTAAAGAATTGCACATTTATAAACAAGTCCAAACCCTGTTTCGCAACATAGGATGGCACGGGTTATTGAGGGCCCACGAACTGAGTTACAAAGTCCCAACAGCTGAGTTTCTATCCTCAATTTATTTGGACCATGGGATCCTCTACTTCCGTCTCATGAATCAAGATTATGAGATTTCCTTGGATCAAATTAATGCCATTGTTGGGGCCCCAACTGAAAACACATTTCGCCCCACTGACCCAATTCAAGGATACTTTGATTTGACATGGTGGACCCAACTCACCCATTTACACCCATACATCTCTAGCGCTGCTAAAGCCTCATCACTTTTCCATCCCGTTATGAAGGTGGCCCATAGAATCATTGCTTCGCTCGTCGCCCCTAGAGAGGAGCGAAGCACCATTAGCGCGCTAGAGCTCAAAATCCTTTATGCAATGGCTCATCCCGAGGACAACCTCGTTCCTCATTATGGTAAATTTTTGTGCCATAAACTCATCCGCCTGAGCACATCCCGATCGGGAAGGATTTATTGCGGGGGTATTGTCAGCATGCTCGCCAAGAGCGCCCAAGTCCGATCCCCATACCCCGGTCCCCACCAGCCACTGCCGGGTGAGCCTTATCTCACCACTGTTGTCCTTGAGTCCATGCGACTATTCCTTTCGGCAGCGGATGGCACACACCACTAGACCGTGGGTCAAAATCATGACCCAAAGCTCCTCATCACACCAGAAAACAAAGGCATTGTTGATCTCCGGAACCCCATTCACATGACCGATTGGCAAATCATGCCATACATCTTCCCCCATTCATACTCCACCGAGGTAGATGAGAAAAGTGAAGAAAACGAGGAAGGTGATGATGATGATGAAGAGGAGGAGGAGCCCCACCATGCTCCTCCCACCGGTGGTGCCAGTCCATCCATACCCGCCTCGACACCTACCAGCAAGATATTACAAGCCTCACTCAGAGTTTCTCTTCCTTCACCACCCAGTACGCTCAGGATCAAGAGCGTCAACGCAAACATGAGGAAGATTTTTGGGCTTGGACCCGAAATTCCGGTTATTATCCTCCTCCTCCTCCTCCGTTTTAGGTTGTTCCGCCCTCTTCAAGCATCGGGGATGATGCTTATCTTTAAGCTTGGGGAGGGGTAGAGTCACATTAGGTTCATGCATCCATGCAATATAAATTTTAAAAAAAAATCCTTTTCCTTTCATTCTACATTTATAAAACCCAAAAACATTTTTATTTTAAGTTTTTGCATTTCATCATTTGCATGTGCATCAAAAAAAATGTACGAGATGATGACACTCTTTACATACAATAGCTCCATGAAGTGGGAAAACGAGAAATCAAATGAAAAAAAAATACCCGAGGCGACCGGATAGTTACCGGAAGTGTAGATTCAGCTGCCATAGGGGACCCAAACACCGTAATTCGAGACCCTAGCCTTAGATAATAAAAAGAAATTATATTGAAACGTTTTTTGAGCGGTAATAACAGCTTTAGGATGATTTGCTTATGAATGTTTAAAAAGAATCTTTATCGGCAACTCTGGACCCAAAGAACACGGACCTATTTGTTGACACGCGTCACCCTCGCGGTGACAGAGAGCTTAAGTATCAGATCCACACAGTTAAGAAAGAAGGAAGGGTACAACTGTCATATCTAGTACCCAAATCAGAATTTCAAGTGCCAAAACGAAGAAATCTCAAGAAATTCCAAAAATGAAGATTGAAGAATCCAAACTCAAAACGAAGTACAAATCAAAGTTCAATCAAATCAAAAGCCAATTCAAAGTCAAATCTGGCGAATGAAGAACTGTGTGATATGATACTTGTGGCTCTCGAAAAAGTGAAAGCATAGGAGCTGGGCCCCTTCGGGTGGGCTCACTGTTTCAGCGAAAGCTGATTCGCCGTGACGGGTTCTTAAGGATGCGTCGATTCTGATTCTTGGCCATCTAGTCTTAAGGACATGAGATCCGGACTATGTTATTTTTGACCATAAAGCTTAGTAAGGTATAAAGTTTTAATAAAACTAGGGTTGGATTATTGGGTTACACCGTTTCGGGTCTTCCTCGCTTTGGGAGTCTGTGATATATGGAAGGAAGCAGGATGGTTGCCTAGGTATTAATGATTGGAGCAATATTGATGTAAAGTTTGATCGTACTTATATAGATTATTTACTTGTGCCTTAAATTTCTTTTTGATACATTTTGTTTCTTTAATGCTTCTGTACATTTTTTTTCTTTTCCTTTTTCATTGTTTTCATTGCATGCATTCATCCCTAGTCCTTAGAACCTTCCCGTCCCCTTTTGTTCTAAGTTTCTTTCTGTCATCTAGAAATCGTCCTGTTTTGTCTGTTTCTTGTTCTTTCTTGAGGACAAGAAAGGTCTAAACTTGGGGAGATTTGCTAGGTGCATTTTATGCACCTTTTTGCACAACCTTTAGCCCTTTGTATGTATGTTTTTAGCATAATTGTTCTTTGCTTTTATTGCATTTCATCATATTTAGGTTAATTTCTGGAACAACCTTATTTGCACTCTTTAATGACATTTTCAGGTAAACCGGAGGTTGGAGCGCGCTTTTGGAGGTGTCGGGGGGCATTGGTGAAGATTGCGGGATGATCGGGCGTAGAACGGAAGAATTGAGAAAATCAAGTTTGGACTCGGAGTTAGAGGGCAACACGGGGTGTGTTGGGTTTGGCCTAGAAATCCAACACGGGGCGTGTTTGACCATTCCAGGCATTTTGACCTCACTGAACACGACCCGTGTTCATTTACTCTATATTGACACGGGGCGTGTTGGTCCAGTTGAACATTTTTTAGCATCATACTTTAGAGTTGGAATCGAGGATTGAAGGGTGTGTTTTCACTTAACACGACCCGTGTTGATTTACTCTATATCGACACGGGCCGTGTTCAACTTAAAAACTGCTTTTTGGCAGTTTTTCCCTTTTTCCTTATGTCGAGAATGGGGTCATTTTGGGAGAAGATAGAACATACCAGAGCACTTTTGGAGAGGAGAATTCAAGGGTTTTAGCAAGGGTTTGTCCGTTAATCATTGGGAAACATTTTAATTTCTTCTTTGTAAGCACTTTAGCACTTAATTTCATCTTTTAAACTTGTTAATCTTGTTCTAGCCATGTGTGGCTAGAACCCTAACTTCTCCAATTTCATATTTTGACTTTTTGGTTGTGAATCAAATCATATGACCTGATGTTTGTGTTTAATTTCTATCTAGTTAAACTGATTTTATTTCAATCGAATGTTTGATTCTAATAATGTCTTATTGGCCATTTGAATTAGGGTTAGGTCATTCAAGTTATTCATTTTGCAAAATCCGTAATTGTTTTGTGAATTGAACTAAGTAACAAGCATTAAATTGATTTCTTATGAATGAATTTAGTGTAAATCTTTTCACACATTCTTACGCTCCCGAGCTTGTGAGGAGTATTAGGTGTTGTTGGGAACATTCACAATAAGCTTAATGCGATCTTTTAATCTAATTCTAAGAGCTTGTTTAGATTAGGTTAGCAAGGTTAGGATTAATCAAAGAGCTTGTTTTGATTGATTAATGTGGTGGATGGAAAGTGTTAGAGCTTGTTAACACTTTCAAGTACCAACTTAGATAGAATGAAACAAATGTCTTGTCATCTTTGATTCACATTTCTGGATTGTCATTCATGAAGTTGGAGTCCTTACAAAATCTGAACTTAATTCACGCCTTTAGTTGATTGCTTATGTTTTAATTGTTTGTTTAATCACTGCATTCTAAACCCCCTTCTCTTTACTATTGGTGACCATAGTACCTTGTGCAAAGAGGTATAGACCAATTGTCCCGTGTCTTTGTGGATCGACCCTACTTGTCTTGTACTACCTTTTAGTGCAATATAGTAGTGTTATTTTGGAGTATATCGTACCCCTATTATTTGTTGGGTCTGACACACTTAACAAATTGGCGCCGTTGCCGGGGACACGGTGTTACTAATTGTTTATGCCTAGATCTTTTCGTACAGGTACACCACTGCCAATTGACTCGGAGATAGAGAAGACTGCAAAGAAGTTAAGGAAGCAAGCCAAGCTTCGTAAGAGGCAACCGGTTTCCGGTACTTCTTCATCATCCAATCCCCCGGTCATCAACATTTGGGAGGACATACCCCTCTCAAGTGTATCCGCATCAGAAACAGAAAGCCCATCACTCTCACCACAACCATCCTCACCCATAAATACCACTCCACCCTCTTCACCTGTTCATAATATCCTAAACACTTCACCTACAGAAACATCACCTACTTCTCAAGCCATGGGAGATAACCATGGAGGAAATCCACCTCCAAACCCACCACCCGAACAAACTCTCCGTCAATGGTCAAGACAAGAGGTTACTCAACAACCTCTTTGCATCACATACCCAGCCGCCACCAACCTGGAACTAAAATCCAGCCTCATTCACTTACTCCCAACATTTAGGGGCCTAGAAAATGAAGATCCTCACAAGTTTCTCACAGAATTCCATGTAGTATGTGTGGGTATGAAACCACACAATGTCACAGAGGATCAGATCAAGCTTAGGGCATTCCCCTTTGCAGTGCAAGACGCAGCCAAAGACTGGCTCTACGACCTCCCACCGGGGACGGTGACTACTTGGGTAGACCTTGCACGGTTGTTCTTGGATAAGTACTTTCCCGAAATGAAAGCTTCAGCCCTACGGAGGGAAATTATCGGGATCAAGCAACACAAAAGAGAAGCTTTCCACACATATTGGGAAAGATTTAAGAAACTATGTGCCCGTTGTCCAAAGCATGGGATTACCGAGTATCAGCTCCTACAGTACTTTATTGAAGGCATGACCCCAATGGAAAGAAGACTTCTCAATGCTTCTAGTGGCGGATCTTTACCCGATAAGACCCCAACCGAGATTCGCAATCTAATCAAGAACATGGCTGAAGATTCCAAACATTCAAGCCATGATGAAGAATGGTATACAGATGCACCCCGAGGTGTAAAGGAAGTTCAAACTCCTCAGATTGAAGCTCAATTGTCCGAGCTCACAAAAGTAGTAATGATGTTGGCCAAAGACAAAGGTGTGCAGCCCACACCCCGCCCATGCGGTATTTGCACTCAAGTGGGGCATCCAACCGATATGTGCCCACAACTCCAAGAGGAAGATTATGAAGAAGCAAAAGTCATGGGAGGCTATTCCGGGTCAAATCAGAGGGGTTATGAGCAACCACGAGGTGATCAGAGATGGAACAATAATCAAGGTTGGGGAGGAAACCAACAAGGAAATTATCATTCAAATCAATCACATCAATACCAGCAAAGACCACCATTTCCTCAAAATCAACAAAGACCACCCTTCCAACCTCAAAATTACCAGCCAAGGCAGCCACAGCACCCTCCTCAACAAGCGGGTTCATCAAGTATGTCCTTAGAGTACATAGTGAAAAGCCTTGCCACAAGCACTCAAAGCTTCCAACAAGAAACCAAGGCAAGCATAAAAAGCTTGGAGCAACAAGTGTCACAACTTGCTCAATCCGTAAGTAAGATGGAGTCACAAGGCAAGCTACCATCTCAAACGGAGAAGAACCCGAAACACAATGCTTGTGCCATTACTTTAAGATGTGGGAAAAGCTATGAAGGTCCAAAGATGCCGGATGAAGAATAGGAAGAGAAAGAGATAGAGGTGGAAGAAGCTATCAAAGAAGAGGAAAGGAAAAGTACTTCCAAGTCAAAGAAGCCCATAGAGACCGAAGTGAAAGTCACACCAGCTCCATTTCCTTCAAGGTTGGCAAGTACCAAAAGAGAGTGGGAAGATGATGAAATCATGGCCATGTTTCGAAAGGTTGAAATCAATATCCCTCTTTTAGATGATATTACACAGATTCCTAGATATGTTAAGTTCCTCAAGGAACTTTGCACATCTAAGAAAAAGCTTAAAGGAAATCAAACTGTGAAAGTTGGTGAAAATGTCTCAGCCGTGTTACAAAGCGGCTACCAAAAAAATGCAAGGACTCGGGTGTTTTCACGGTTCCTTGTAAAATGGGTAACCTTTTTGTACCACGTGTCATGCTTGATCTTGGAGCATCAATCAATGTTTTACCCTATTCAAGCTATAAGACAATGATAATTGGTCCTTTATCAAAAACCGGAGTTATCATTCAACTTGCCGACCGGTCTTTAGTACACCCGAAAGGTGTATTAGAGGACGTGTTAGTGCAACTTAATGGACTTGTATTTCCCGCTGACTTTTATGTTTTGGATATGGGTGATGAAAACACCCCACAATCGAACTCCATCCTTTTAGGGAGACCTTTTATGAGTACCGCAAAAACAAAAATAGATGTAGCCAATGGTACTTTGTCTATGGAGTTCGATGGTGAGGTGATTAACTTTAATATCTTTGAAGCCATGCGTTATCCTAGTGATATTCATTCTTTAAACTTCAAAGATGTTATTGATACATGTACTAATGATTGCTTTGAGATGTCAAGCCAAGATGTGCTAACCACCATCTTGAGCAAACACGTTGATGAGACAGGGATTAAGAATTTGGCTGACAAGTACACATTGGAGGATGAATTGATTGTAGTAATCAATTCCTTGGAAAAAGCACAACCCATGAGAGTTGAACCACCCCACATGAAGCTAAAAAGTTCCAATCCGAAACTTCTCCCATCCATAGTACAACCACCGATTCTTGAGTTGAAGGCTCTTCCCGATCATCTCAAGTATGCCTATCTTGGAGAGGAAGAGACATTAGCGGTGATAATTTCAACTAAGCTAGCACGAGAAGAAGAAAAAGAGTTGGTTGGAATTTTGAAGAAGTACAAGGAGGCTATTGGTTGGACCATTGCGGATATAAAAGGGTTGAGTCCATCATTATGCCTGCACAAAATACTGATGGAAGAGGACTTCAAGCCAACCCGTGAAGCCCAAAGGAGGTTGAATCCACCTATGATGGAGGTGGTTAAAAAAAGATCATGAAGCTCTTGGATGCAGGTGTAATCTACCCCATTTCTGATAGTAAGTGGGTAAGTCCCGTGCAAGTTGTCCCGAAAAAAGTCGGAGTCACCGTTGTCAAAAACTCTGAGGGGGAATTGGTACCCACCCGTGTGCAAAACGGGTGGAGAGTTTGTATCGATTATAGGAAGTTGAATGCTTCCACCCGCAAAGACCACTTCCCTTTGCCATTCATCGATCAGATGTTAGAACGATTGGCCGGGAAATCCCACTATTGCTGCCTTGATGGTTTTTCTGGTTTTCATCAAATTCCGGTTGCCCCGGAAGACCAAGAGAAAACCACATTCACATGTCCCTTCGGCACCTTTGCGTATAGACGCATGCCCTTCGGCTTGTGCAATGCACCCGCGACCTTCCAAAGATGTATGGTGAGCATATTTTCAGAATATGTCGAAAATATCATAGAGGTTTTCATGGACGATTTTACTGTTTATGGAAATTCTTTTAATGAATGTCTGCAAAATCTCACCAAAATCTTACAAAGGTGCATTGACACGAACTTAGTCCTTAATTATGAAAAATGTCATTTTATGGTTGACAAGGGCTTGATACTTGGACATGTGGTGTCACAAAAAGGTTTAGAAGTTGACAAGACCAAAACAGATGTTATTAAGAGCTTACCATACCCGACAAATGTTCGGGAAGTACGTTCTTTTCTTGGCCATGCAGGTTTTTATCGGCGGTTTATAAAGGATTTTTCCAAGATCACGGTGCCGATGTGTCAACTTCTACAAAAGGAGGCCGATTTTGAGTTTGGTGATGAATGTAAGAAGGCATTTGATCGTTTGAAAGACTTGTTGACATCCGCCCCCATTATTCAACCGCCAAATTGGGATCTTCCATTCGAGATCATGTGCGATGCTAGCAATACCGCGGTTGGGGCGGTTTTGGGACAAAAGGTTGACCGAGCACATCATGTCATCTACTATGCATCAAAGACCCTTGATAGTGCACAAGGCAACTACACCACAACGGAGAAAGAGTTGCTTGCTATTGTCTTTGCTCTAGAGAAGTTCCGACAGTACCTCCTTGGAACTAAAGTGATCATATATTCGGACCATGCAGCCATAAAGCACTTACTTACAAAGAAAGATTCGAAGCCGAGGTTAATACGGTGGATGCTGCTTTTGCAAGAGTTCGATATTGAGATCAAAGACAATAGTGGAATGGAGAATTTA
This sequence comes from Lactuca virosa, assembly GCF_052849685.1. Taxonomy (NCBI): domain Eukaryota; kingdom Viridiplantae; phylum Streptophyta; class Magnoliopsida; order Asterales; family Asteraceae; genus Lactuca; species Lactuca virosa. The sequence goes on along the minus strand of NC_136427.1, from coordinate 254,595,038 downwards.
GTTGCGGATCATCTAAGCCGCATTGTATCACCCAAAGATGGTATACCAATCTGTGACACATTTCCAGACGAGCATCTATTTGAAGCCAAAGAAGCACCATGGTATGCAGATATCGTCAATTATTTGGTCACAAGTCATATATTCGGACCATGCAGCCATAAAGCACTTAATGTTTTTCTATTGTTTAATTGTAACTAATAATAAAATGCATATGTACATTCTCGGGATTAGTTTAGTGTTTCCATATTTTTGTTTACACATAAATAATAAGTTTAAATACTTCAAAAAAATAAGTATTAAATCATTCGTAATTCATACCAATTCATACTAATAATAACAAGTAATAGCTTAATAGATAATAAGAAATAAAATGAAAGGGAGGGAGAGGTGAATGACATATCTAATAAAATAAAAGTTGTCAGCTTTATTAGCATGGTCTATTTCATAATGATAAACTTTACAGTGACCATATTCTTATTTATCACTATCGAGAAAATCAAAAAGGAAAGAAAGAGAGAAGAAATTTACCTCTTACTCCGGCAGAGAGGAGACCGTGGATAGAGAGCGGCAGCGGGTTGAGTTCATGACAAAGGTCATAACTGAACAGTTTGGACTCCGACGACCCGTGAATAGGAGAGAGAGCGAACAGAGGTAGCGAACAATCCGAAGACCGGCGGAGAGGAGAGAGAATGTGCACAGAGAAGGCGTGTAGTCCGTCGGTGACGCTATTTTTCCGGTGAATTTGAAGGCGTGTTTTTACGGCGGCGGGAGTAAACTTTTGGGGTTTACTGTTTCTTAAACTCAAAGTCGTGACTTAAAAAAACTCGTAAATTTGATCAGATCTTTTGTTTTGTATAGAGTTCCAAAGGTTTACAGTTTCCTGTTTTACACAGATTCCTAATGAAACAAATATGGTTTTGATTATTTTCACAGATTTTTTGAGTTGTTTGTTATTTGATATCTGAAGGATATTTTGTCATTGACAATGGAATTCATTTCATTTTATTATTTGTTATACACACAGTCAACTTAAAACCAGGGGGGCTAATTAGTCCATTTAGTAACTATATCAACACAATATATATATATATATATATATATATATATATATATATATATATATATATATATACACAGGTAATTAGAAATCTCAAAACCAGGGGGGCCATGCCCCCCTGACCCCTAAGAGGCTCTGCCACTGTCTCGAATGCTGAACTGACAAGCTAAGATCAGATATATCCCACGCGCTGCTCCAACTCAACTGCCTATAATCATCATGTGATTAACTTGTCACAATCCCGAAATACCATAATTATCCTCAAAGTCAACCCCGGTCAACTCTGGTCAAAGTCAAGGTCAACAGTCCATGTTGACCTCAACTCGTCGAGTGCATCCAGTAACTCGCCGAATTAACTGAATAATCCTTCAACTCGCCGAGTTACCTATATAACTCGTTGAGTTCCTCCCGAGTCCATTCCACTGAATCCCGAGTCAACTCGTCGATTTCATCAAATGTCCAGAAACCTAAAGTCCGTTCAGACCAAAACCCTAATCCTTCACTACACTCATTCAGAAACTCAGAAACGGGCAAACCCTACCCCGACTCGTCGAGACAACTAAGGGACTCGACGGGTTCCTTTAGTCTCTTTCATGTTCAGACCTTTTCAGTGGGATCTAAGGTCCCAAACTTCAGATCTAACCTCCCCTAGTGGAGATACCACGTAAAGTTGCAAACTTTACGTGCATGCAAGGTCCTCCAAGGCTATAACATCAAAACTAAGCTTCCTACAAGGTTTTAGTGCATGTAAAGGGGATAAGCTATATAAAGTGAGCAACTTTATGTCATTGGGGACCTAGAGAGGTCCAGATCTGGAACCATATCCTTGTGATAAGTCTAGATCCGAGTTTGACCCCATTTTGCACCCAAAAGCGACCACATCCTTCCATGAAATGAGATATAAGCAAATAGAGATCAAGGTGGTAACTTTTTACCTCTAAATGGATGCTCACAACCAGTAGATGCTGGATCCCAAGCTTTCTCCTCTCTTCAAGCTCCTCTACCTTCAAGTTTCCTTCTTCAAAGGCACAAGTTTCACACTCTAAGGCTTACACACTCAAGGAAGATCAAATATGCGGCTAGGGTTTCTTTATGGGCTGCAAGGACGATGAGGGAGGCTACAAATGAGCCATAAGTCCTTTAAATAGGGTGCAAACCCCTGAAAATTAGGGTTTCCCTCTACAACGCCTACTCGTCGACTCGGGGCCTTCCGACTCGTCGAGTAGAATCCAAATCCGACGTCCTCATAATAGTCTCTACTCGACGAGTTGGAGCACCCCAACTCGTCGAGTCCATGCAAAAAACCCCTAAATCTTATATAAATTAAATAATACCTAGAACAGGTGTTACAAGTCTCCCCCACTTAAACTAGACTTCGTCCTCGAAGTCTGCTGACCCAAACAAATCCGGGTAGTGGTCTCGCATCTCATCCTCCGGCTCCCAAGTCCACTCGGAGCCCTTATGGTGCTGCCATTGCACCTTCACCAGTTTCACTTCCTTGTTCCGAAGAACCTTGGTCTTCCTATCTAAGATCGCAACGGGCCTCTCAATGTAGTTCAGGCTCTCATCCACCTGAATGTCATCCAGATAAACAACTACGGCCTCGTCGGTGCTTCCGAAGCTGTGACACATGGAAGGTGTTGTGAATTTGGCTAAGCTCCTCCGGCAGATCCAAGAGATAGGCCACCTTGACCACTCGGGTCGTAATCATGAACGATCCTATATATCGGGGCCCTAGCTTGCCCCTCTTTCGGAACCTGATGACTCCCTTCCATGGTGACACCTTTACTAACACAAAGTCCCCCACCTGGAACTCAAGATCCGATCGCCGCCGGTCAGCATAACTTTTCTGACTGCTCTGCGCGACCCGCAGCCGGTCGCGCACCTGCTGAATCAGCCTGGTAGTCTTGAGCACTACCTCAGTGCTCCCCATGACCCGGTGTCCAACCTCGCCCCAACAAACCGGGGTCATACACCTCCGACCATACAACATCTCAAACGGGGGTCGGTCGATACTGGCATGGTAACTGTTATTGTATGAAAATTATGCCAATGGAAGGTGCGTATCCCAACTCCCTCCAAAATCCAACACACATGCCTCCGACATATCCTCAAGTGTATGGATCGTCCTCTCACTTTGGCCATCTGTCTGGGGGTGGTACGTCGTGCCAAAATGTGAGTGCCCAGTTCCTCGTGGAACTTCTTCCAAAATCTGGATGTAAATCGAACATCCCTGTCAGAGACTACCGACACTGGCACCCCGTGTCTAGCCACCACCTCTCGCACATAAATATCCGCCAACTTTTCAATGGATATACTCTCAGAGATCGGAATAAAGTGGGCACTCTTTGTCAACCTGTCCACAATCACCCATACGGCATCTACACCCCTCGCTGTCCTCGGTAACTTCGTGATGAAGTCCATAGTGATCTCTTCCCACTTTTACATGGGAATGGGTAGCGACTGAACCTTATCATGAGGCCGCTGATGCTCGGCCTTGACCTTCCTGTAGGTCAATCACCGCTCCACAAACCAGGTGATCTCCTTCTTCATGCAGGGCCACCAGTAACTCAGTGTCAAATCTCTATACATTTTCGTAGCCCCTGGATGTATAAAGAACTTGGAATTGTGTGGCTCCTCCAATATCTTCTGTCTCACTCCTCCAGCCACCGGTACCTACACTCGACCACATTGTGTCAAAAGACCTCGACTATCCTTAACAAACAAAGGATATTGTCCCCGAATCCGCTCTATCTTCCAATTCTCCTTCTCCACCCCTCGACCTGAGCCTCCTTGATCATATCCAACAATGGAGAGATCACCGTCATCCTCAAACAAACGTTCCCAATCGGGGAACCTACCGCCTTGCAGTTCAAAGCATCGGCCACCACGTTGGCCTTCCCTGGATGGTATAAGATCTCACAATCATAGTCCTTCAGCACATCCAACCACCTCCTTTGCCGCACGTTGAGGTTTTGTCGATCCATAAAATACTTCAAACTCTTGTGATCAGTATAAATCATGCACCGTACTCCATACAAGTAGTGCCTCCAAATCTTGAGGGCGAACACCACTGCCCCCAATTTCAGGTTGTGAGTGGGGTAATTCGCCTCATGAGGCTTCAACTGCCTCGAGGCGTAGGCTATCACATGCCCCCTCTGCATCAGTACCGTGCCTAACCCTGAGATTGATGCATCACAATACACCACCAAATCATCTAACCCCTCAGGTAGTACTAGAATCGGAGCCTCACATAACCTCTGTCTCAGGGTCTCAAAAGCCAACTGCTGATCCGTGCCCCACCTAAATGTCACATTCTTCTTGGTTAAGCGGGTCAAAGGCACAACAATCTTGGAGAAATCCTGGATGAATCTCTGGTAATAGCCCGCTAAACCCAAGAAGCTACGGATCTCGGATGCATTCTTTGGTACTTCCCACCGCATCACCGCCTCAACCTTGGCTGGATCAACCGAAATGCCCTCCTGGTTGATGATGTTCTCCAAAAACTGTACCTCTCGCATCCAGAAATCACACTTGGAGAACTTGGAATACAGCCTCTCCGTCCTCAAGGTCTCCAATACATCTCTCAGTTGCTGCTCATTGGTCTTAGAATAGACCAGGATATCATCAATAAAAACGATCACCGACCGATCCAGCATCGGTCTACACACTCTGTTCATGAGATCCATGAATGTTGTTGGGGCATTGGTGAGCCCGAATGGCATCACCACAAACTCATAGTGCCCATACCAAGTCATGTAAGCTGTCTTCGGTATATCCTCATCCCGAATCCTCATCTGATGGTATCCCGACCGAAGATCAATCTTGGAAAACCAAGACGCACCCTGCAACTGATCGAACAAATCATTGATCCTCGGTAACGGATAACGGTTCTTCACCATTAGTTTGTTAAGCTCTCGATAATCAATACACATCATGTGTGACCCATCCTTCTTTTTCACGAACAGGATCGGAGCTCCCCATGGGGAACTGCTCGGTCGGATAAGCCCTCAGTCTAGCAGCTCCTGAAGCTACGTAGATAGCTCTTGTATCTCGGACGGTGCTAGCCGGTACGATGCCTTTGCTATCGGAGCGGCACCCGATACCAAATCAATGCGAAACTCCACCTGCCTCTCCGGAGGCACCCCTGGTAACTCTTCGGGAAAGTCATCTCGAAACTCCTGTACAACCGGCACACTGCCCACATCCGTTGTGGTCTCAACCCTCGTATCCGAGATATAAGCCAAAATTCTCGTACATCCCTGCTGCAGAAATATCCTATCCCTCGTAGCTGAATAGAGGGTTGGCCCCTGCGAGGCCCTCTCACCATGAATAACCAGTTCGAACCCTCACCAACTGGCACTCGCAATCGATCATGGCCCCATTGGCCCCCAACCAGTCCATCCCGACAATCACCTTCGGTCCTTGCAACAGAATCGAGACTATATCAACACGAAACCTTTCCCCAAGCACATCAAGACACAATCCTGATACACCCTCGCAGCACTCACAGTGCGGTCATCCGTAATCTTCACCTCGAGCGGGGAATCCAAAGTTCCCGGCGTATCCCGAAACTTCTTGCTAAGCGGAAGAGACACAAACGATTGGGTAGCTCCCGAATCGAACAAAACATGAGTAGACATACTGATGCGACCTGGCTCCGAACCACTTGTCGTGAGAGGGATTCGTCGTTCCTTAAGCCTGAGAGGTCACACAAGAAAGAAACTCGTCAGCCGTTTTCCGGGAGGAGGTCCCGGAAAGACGCTCCGACGGTCAAGTTAGTATGCTGAAGGTTATATTGGAAGTATAAGACTGGAGAAGGAATGACTTGCCTTACCGGGACCAAGGTAGGGTCCTTTTATAGTGGAGATCTTCCTCGGTCCGTACTAGGGACCGGTACTGCAGTCCCGACAGGATCCGTCGCTCTTATTGGGGAGTCCTGCTCCACATTCGTGTTCAACCCAGTGATTGGTCCAGGCGATTGTGCTCTGTCTTGACGCTTTGTTGCCTGTAGTCGTTGATGCTGGGTTGTGGCTAAAATACAATATTCTGGCGAGGGCGAGCCTTCTGTGCGGTCGCCTCGCGGGAGTCCGGGGTCGCTGAGTCAGCTCCCCGTCGGAGGCACTTTGTCGAGGCTCGCCTGCTTCGGGCCCGCTTTAAGGGGAGCGTCATCAAGTCCCCCATTCCAGTAGTCATAGCGTATGCTACCTAACTATGATGTTATGGACTTAACTATTGGTACACGTGTCATTGTCTCACTCAGCTGTCGCTTCATTTCCGGCGATGTGACGTTTCGACGTGCGTGCGGCGGTTACGTTATGTGTCAGAGATTTTCGCAGACCCCGCCCTTTTCCTTTTATTGGTCTTCAAACGGTTTCCTCTTTCATTTCACCTTTTGCCTTTTCAGCCTCCTCTCTCATTTTCTCTTTTCTTTCCGCCATGGCTATCGCTCAAGGTTAAACCCCTAGTTCTTCTGAGTTCGCCACACTTCAAGAGGCGTACGGTCTCACTCCGACTGATGGGGTGGAATTTCCCTCCGTCGGCTCCTTCATTACTCGACCTCCTCCTGTGAAGGTGGGTGTTTACCTGAAGACTTTTGACGCTGGTCTTCGTATTCCGTTGATCGACTTTCAGGAGGAGATACTCCGCCGTTGTGGGTGTAGCGTGCAGATGCTGACTCCCGGCGCTGTTCACAAGGTGGTGGCTTTCAAAATGATATGTCGTGCTAACGACATTCTGCTCGATTATTTCGTATTTAAGTACTTCTTCCGGTTTGCTGCCACCAATGACAAGTATACTTTCTCCGCCCGTCGGGGGGGGGGGGGGATAATCTTGTCATTGACAGTAAGCCTCCCAAGAATTGGCAAGACCGGTGGCTGTGGGTTAACCGGGAGTTGCTTGGCGGCGAGCATCCCCGAGCGACGATGCCTTCGGACACTATTCCTAAGTTGTTTCCTCATAACCAGGCGACTGCCGATCTCCTGCGTTCTCTTCAGGTGGATGTTGACGTGATGTCGGAGGTGATTCTTGCTGGTGTCAGAATGAGCCCTAATTGGCGGTCCCGGTGGGAAATGCATGTGTTCTACACCATCTCAAAGGGTGAGTTGTTCTCACCTTTCTTCTTTCATTCTCCTTCTTCATTTCTCCTTCTCTCCCCCCTCTTTTTTCCCTCATATATGTTTTGCTTAACAGGTGTCGAATGCTCTGTTTCTATGGATTCTGTACTACGGGGTCGCTACCAGGGGAAGCTGTTGCACCGTACAGTGCCTCTATATGAGACTTTGCCTCCCTCCCGCCGCTTGTCTGTTGTTATCCCTGTATCTCCTCAGCCCGTAGGTAGTTCGACCGCATCGGAGAGCCGCCCTGGTTCGCACACTGTTGTTACTCCTGCGACTGCATCTCCTGGTCCTACTGGGTCGGCTGCTGATGAGGTGGTGGATAGTAAGGTTGGGATAGTGACCAGCGCCCGCCGGAAAGAGGAAGGCCGTGCAGGCGATGAGCGGACCATCGTCCGAGGGTAGTTCAGGACCCATTGGACGACGGGTGATGCAGCGTCGCGGTCTTATGCACTTGTTATCTTCTCCTTCCTCTGATCCAGGGGATGTGTTGGTGATACCCGATGATGATGTTCAACATTATGAGGGTATTGAGAGGGTGTCTCATCAGCCCCTTGTTCCAATTCCTGTGAGTGTTGGTGTTAATCCTCCGTCTCCAAGGAGTAGTCCGGAGCGGTTGTTTCAGGGGTCTGCCCCCGCTGTTCCTGTGTTTATCTCGGAATGGAGTTTGCGACCCGATTCTCGGTTGTCCGTGCGCTCCGCTGCTTTAGATTTTACCATCCATGCTCTCCCTCCAGCCACCCTGGACGACATGGATTCCATGAGCAATGCCATTTTGGCCCACAACCTTGCATACGCCGCTGCCCAAGCTATGACATACTTAGTTGTCGTGTCCCGTCGTGTGCAACAGTTTGACGATTTGGAACGTGTGCACTCTTCCCTGGTCGAGAGTGAAGCTAGATTGAGGAGTAGGGTGGCAGATTTAAGTGATATGGTTGTTCGGCTGGAGTATGAGAATAAGTCTTTGGTTTCGGGGAAGTCGGTGTTAGAGGATGTTCGTGGTGTTTTGGAGGGTCAAGTGGAGTCTTTAACCCAGGAAAATGAAGGTTTGATGATTCAAAACGAGAGCTTGGAGCGAGATGTTGTCGACCACGAGCGGGAGGTAGAGGTGTTGAGGGCGGACCGTAGTTGGCTCCTCCAGGTGGGCCTTGTACGCGTGATGGACAAACTCCTTGAGCACCCCGAGTTCACTGGTGGTATTAGCCGTATTCGACATGCTGCTTTTGTCGCTGGCGAGGAGTCGGGTTGGGAGAATTTGAAAGCCCAGGTTGATGCCGGGACATACGACCCCTCGGCTAGCGACTCTCGGTCCAGCCATTCTTCAGCCTTGGATGATGCTTTACTGGCCTTCGCAACTATGGATTTCGCTGGTTTGCTTGGATTAGGTGATTTGGACGTTGATGGGGTGAGAGCATTGTGTACTTTTGAGGATGGTGAGGAAGGTGTGGGCGAGTTGGGTGCAGGTACTGGTGGCGATGGCGGTGATGGTGTTGGTGGGAGTGGCGGCGATGGTGCTGGCGGGAGTGGCGGTGGTGGTGCTGGTGGGGATGGCGGTGGTAGTGCTGGTGGGGATGGCGGTGGAGCTATCTAGAGCTACCCTTCTGGGTGTGAAAAAATATTGTTGAAGCTTTTGTGTTGTTGTCTTTTAGTCATTTTATGGCCTCTGAGGCCTTTGTTTTGATGTTCTTAGCTTGCGGCCTCTAAGGCTTTTGTGTGTAAGCAGACAATGGTCTATCTTTAATTGTTGAACTGTTATGCTTTTTATCAATTGTATCGAACCTTCTATGTAGGTTGATAACTTGTTAGGCCTTCTTCTATATTATATTTTCTATGTTTATGTATGTTGTATCTTGGATTCACTGAGTATCCTTTATGCTATATTTGCTAGAATGTTACATGTGCTCACTGCATTACGTGCTAAAGATAATGCATGTTCTTTTATTTATGTTGTTCTTGTTGGATGTAGTGTCTAAGTCCATAACTATATTTGGTATGTACTTGACCCGACCCGACATGGTCCATTTGGGTTGCACTTCACCCGAACAATTTATGGATAATCGTTTGAGAATAGTATAAGTTATGATTTATTAATACATTATAAGTCCTAATATATTAATATAAAATCATATTATTTAATTAGTATTGATCTATAATTAATCTAGAATTAATTTAGAGATCAAAAGTATGACTAATTAAATATGGGCTCTTGTATTTATATAGTGTGGGCTAATGCTTATTTGGAATGGGCTAGGCTTGCATGGAAAGTCCATGGATACTCCATGGAGCTTTAACCCATGGATCTCATGGAAATTAAAAGACATGGGTATTAGGGTTTACATGAATGTAACCCTAATCCACCACACTATATAAAGGAGGCTTTGGTTCTTGAAATCACATGTGTTGTGGTGAGTAAAGTAAGAGGGCCGATTTCAAGAAGGTGATTACTATTCTCTCAAAGTTCCAAGTTTGTGGTGATTTGTGATTTCATTTGAGGCATCCACACTATTGGTGCTAGGCTCTAAAACTCCAAGCAATCAACTACAACTACAAGGTAAGTAATTCTACTAGCTTTATTTGATTCAAGTTCCCCATGCCATGCTAGATAGGATAAGAACCTTGCAAAAATAATTATTTGCATGTATCATAGTCAAACATAGATCCAAGGTTTCTAGGGTTGCATGTACACCATAGGAGTGTTAGAATGCTCAAAAACCCATCAATGGTATCAGAGCCAGGTTTGTTTATTTGATACTTGATGCAAAAAAAAAAAAAAAAAAAAAAAAAAAAAAAACTTGAAAATCGAAGTTTTGTTCAAAAGCTCGTATCAAAATTTCAAGTTTTGTATATGTACTTACGATTCTTGAAATTTTTGATATGAACATTCATAAACATATGAGTTTAGAAGATCATAGAAATTATGTGCTAATAATTGATTAGATTAATTCTTGATCTTTATGTGTTTTAATGGAGTCCATAACTAGTTCTTAAGTTATGGATAACCAAAAGTCACATTTATAAATAACCATTAAAAGAACACATAGGTTACAAAAATGAAGAGTCTTCATTTTTAATAACCATTAAGTCATAAGTTATGAGAAATGAAAAGTTTTGAAAGTTTACAAAACTTGCCCTCAAGTTTTGGAACATGTAAAGTCATATTAAAAACTTTAGTTCCAACCCCTAGAATTTTAAAAGTTAAAATTCAACCCTTATACTTTATAATATTATAAGTTTAATAATATTTATATATGTATAAGATCAAGTCGTCTTACCGCTAGTACGCCTCATTCACGAAGCCGGTCTATAAGGGGGGTATAAGGTTGTTGCCTATAAAATGGCAACTTAATGGGTGTCCACTCTCACCCACCGCTTCCTTGATCGGTGGAGGGTCGTTAGCCGAACGGGTAGGACAAGGACTTATAAATTCTATTTAAAAGTATAATGATAATACTAAAGTAACTAAACTTTATTGAATTCCCAATCTTAGTTATTTTAGGAAAATGTGAATAAGGTGCTAATCCATGAAATTACACTTTACACTTTGTTTAAGTCGTTAGTGGAGCGTGTGTGGTTAACCGGCACACTAACTTGAACTTAACAAGGTAGGTAAAGGGTGACTTAATGTTTATCATAGTATCGATGGAGTGTGTGTGGTTAACCGGCACATCAATTGAGGGGTAATACATTAAGGGTACCAAGTAATTTGCATGGTTACTTCACACCTTGTTTTGTGATCCTCGGCATCCCAGTCACAAAACTTGAAGGGCACACTCGAGATTGAAACATGCCATTGAAGAAAGTTCAATGAATCTCAAAGAATCTAGGAGTTTCTAAACCAATTAAAACCTAATTAAATATTTCGTTTTTCATGGTGGAAATTGGTGAATCGTCATTCACCTACCTTCAAATATCTTATAGCTTAGATTACGACATCCCTCTTCTAAGTTATAAAATATTGTGTTGGGTCCTAGCCTTAATATTACATTTGGGTGTTTTGTTAAGGACTATCTGTATATCTAATCTAATCTAATCTATTCCCTCTTATTTTCAGATGTCTTCCAATAACAATGCTTCTGGCTCAAACCCTACTAGCTCCTTCTCTCTCATGAATCTTTGTGGCAGAGTCATCTTTGATGGGTCCAACTTTATAGATTGGATCAGAAACATCATGATGGTCACTCGGTATGAGAACAAAGAATATGTTCTCGACAAGGAGCTGAAGGTACCCGAGCCAACTGCTACTCATGAAGAGCTTGCTGAATATGAGGTACATGAAAGAAATGCTACAAAAGTGGCATGCATCATGATGGCCACCATGACAGCCGAGCTCCAAAAGTCCTATGAGGACTATTATCCTTTTGAGATGCACCAGGACTTGATGGACCGCTACCATCAAAGTGCTCGTCAAGAGCAATATGAAATAATCTCCTCCATGATAACAACCCGAATGAAGGATGGTGAACCCATCACGGGCCACATGCAGAAAATGCAAAGGTATGTGGACCGTTTACTGAAGCTGAATGTGAACTTCCCTGAGGAGTTAGCAATAGACATCATTTTGCACTCCTTGCCATCGTGTTATGATCAATTCCGCATGACATATCACCTGAACAAGGAAGAAGTCACCCTCAGCAAACTTCAAGGACTCTTGAAGACCGCCAAAAGTGGTCTAAAGGGTAAGTCGGTTGTTACTACTCCTACTCCTACTCCAACTGCGGCCAATGTCTTGGCAATCGGGCATGGCAAAGGGAAGAAGAGAAAGAACCTTTCTAAGGGTACCAAGGGCAAGACCTTTGAAGGCTCCTCTTCAAGCAAAACCAAGAAAGGTTTTGTCACTCCTTCTGCTAACACTAATGAGGCTGAATGCTTCTATTGCCATGAAAAGTCGCACTGGAAGCGAAACTGCCCAAAGTACCAGCAAGATTTGAAGGATGGGAAAGTAAAACCCAACCATGCAGGTATATACACTATATTGTCTAATAACTCACCTCATTCTAAGTCTTGGGTCCTTGATACAGGTTGTGGTATTCACATATGTTGTGATTTGCAGGGACTAAAAAGAAGTGAGAATGTGGAGCAGGGAAAGATAAACTTGATCATGGGAAACAGGAAAGCTTCACCTGTCACCAAGATAGGAGTTTATTCCTTAGTGCTAAATAGTGGGTTTACATTAGATTTGAATAAATGTTATTATTCACCAGAAATGGCAAGAAATGTTATTTCCTTTCATGCATTGTATAAACAAGGTTTTACCTTTTATTTTGATAATAATAATGGTAGTATTGATGCTTTCTTTAATAATGTTCTTTATTTTAAAGCATTACCTTGTGATGGCGTGTATGAAACTGTATCTGTTGTAGATAATCCAGGAAATAATTTATTGTGTATTAACTCTTCCACTAGCTTAGATAAAACATCCTTATGGCATTGTCGTCTTGGACATGTAAGCAAGAAACACATAGGCCAACTCCAAAAGGATGGAGTCTTGGAGTCATTTGACCTAAAGTCAGATGATAGTTGTGAATCTTGTTTGCTTGGTAAAATGACAAAGTCACCTTTTACTGGCACTTGTGCTAAGGGTGAAGGTTTGTTGGACCTCATACACACGGATGTGTGTGGACCCTTCAGAACCGCCACAAGAGATGCTAATCGGTTCTATGTGACTTTTACTGATGATTTTAGTAGATATGGATATGTCTACCTAATCAAGCATAAGTCAGAAACCTTTGAGAAATTCAAAGAGTTTAAGCAAGAAGTGGAGAATCAGTTGGGCAGGAACATTAAGATGCTTCGATCCGATCGTGGTGGTGAGTATCTTAGTACTGAGTTCCTTGACTATCTTAATGAATGTGGGATTGTCTCACAATTGACACCTCCTAGGACACCACAGTAGAATGGTGTAGCTGAGAGGCGCAATCGGACCTTGTTGGACATGGTTCGTTCCATGATGAGTCGAGCTTCGCTACCAATCTCATTTTGGGGGTATGCCTTAGAGACTGCCGCCCATATCCTTAATCTAGTCCCTACAAAGAAGGTTGCCAAAACACCTCACGAGGTGTGGACTGGAAAAGTTCCCAATCTAGACCACATCAAGATTTGGGGTTGCGAGGCTTTCGTGAGACACGAGACTCACGATAAGCTCGAACCCCGAAGCGAAAGGTGTATTTTCATCGGCTACCCACAGAAATCCTTTGGTTACATCTTCTACAGACCCAATGATAATGTGGTCTTTGTAGCAAGAAGAGGATTCTTTCGAGAGAGAGAATTCATGCGCCAAGGAGACAGTGGGAGGAAAATTGACCTTGAGGAAATTCAAGAGTCAAGTGGTGAAGGAACCTCAAACCCTAGCCCTCAACCTGAGGAGGAAACTCCTGTTGAGCCGACTGAAGAATCTATACCTCTGAGGCGTTCCACCAGAGTTAGGAATGCACCTGAGCATTATTATGGTTTTCATATTACTGCAGAAGGTGAGACACTTATCAGTGATAACACACTGGTAAATCTGGATGAGCCTAACAGCTACACGGAAGCCATGGCAGGCCCTGAGGCTGCTAAATGGAAAGAGGCTATGGATAGCGAGATACAGTCCATGTATGACAATCAAGTTTGGAACTTGGTTGACAATGTACCTGATCATAAGATAGTTGGGTGCAAATGGATCTTCAAGAAGAAGACCGACATGGATGGTAATGTACACACTTATAAGGCATGACTGGTTGCAAAGGGTTATTCTCAAACTCCGGGAGTTGATTATGATGAGACCTTTTCACCAGTGGCCAAGATTAAGTCTATTAGGGTTCTGTTAGCCATTGCTGCATTTCATGATTATGAAATATGGCAAATGGATGTCAAAACCGCTTTCCTTAATGGAAAGTTGGCTGAAGATGTTTACATGGTTCAGCCAGAGGGTTTCGTCAGTACAGAGTACCCCAGTAGAGTGTGTAAGCTCGAGAAATCCATTTATGGATTAAAACAGGCACCTCGCAGATGGAATCTTTGCTTTGATGAGAAAATCAAAGAATTTGGCTTTTCAAGGAGTGAAGATGAATCTTGTGTCTATATCAAGGCTAGTGGGAGTATAGTCAGCTTTTTGGTACTGTATGTGGATGACATACTACTCATAGGAAATGACATCCCAACCCTGCAGGAAGTAAAGTCCTGACTTGGGAAGTGTTTCGCTATGAAGGACCTTGGAGAAGCTGCCTATATCCTAGGGATAAGGATTTTGAGAAACAGGAGTAAAAGACTAATTGGACTTAGTCAAAGCACCTATGTGGACAAAGTTTTGAAAAGGTTCAACATGCATAACTCCAAGAAAGGAGAGTTACCCATCCAGAGTAACGCCAGATTGAGTAAGACACAAAGCCCTAGTACTGAGGCTGAGATAGCAGAAATGAGTCGAATACCTTATGCTTCAGCTGTAGGATCGATCATGTATGCTATGACGTGTACTCGACCTGATGTAGCCTTTGCTTTGAGCATGGTTAGCAGGTATCAGGGGAACCCTGGCAAGGCACACTGGACTGCGGTAAAGAATATCCTCAAGTACCTACGGAGGACTAAGGACTGGATCCTTACCCTCGGTGGCAGTGAGGTCTTGAGAGTTGTAGGGTACAGTGATGCTAGCTTTCAGACTGACAGGGATAATTTCCGCTCTCAGTCGGGCTGGGTCTTTACTCTAAACGGAGGGGCAATTACTTGGAAAAGTTCCAAGCAGGAGACAGTGACTGATTCCACTTGTGAATCAGAGTATATAGCAGCAAGCGAGGCAGCAAAGGAGGCTATATGGCTAAAGAACTTCATCGGAGACCTTGGAGTTGTACCAGCTATAAAGGAGCCAATGGAGATTTTCTGTGACAACAATAGTGCGGTTGCCTTAGCCAACGAACCAAGAGATCATGGGAGATCCAGACACATTGACAGAAAATATCACTTCATTAGACATCGAATAGAAGAAGGAATCCTCGTGGCAAAGAGGGTATCATCAGATGAGAACCCAGCAGATCCCCTCACGAAGGGACTGACTCGGGCTAAGCATCTCCAGCATGCTCGGAGCATAGGGCTGAAGGATGATATTAGTTTTAGTAGTTAGATAATCTTGAAATTTGTAAAATGTAATTGACATTTGATGATAAATAAAAACTGTTATTTATGAGTAAAGTGTTGCTATCTCTTGTCAATCGTTTACTATTATTTATTTTTGCATGTTTTGACTTCCAGAATAATTATGTTATGGTTTATATCATATTATTCAAACTCTCCACAGTCGGTCATATGTTGGAAGTAGATATGAATCAAGACTGTCATGGGTTGGCTTGTAGAGGTCTAAGATGTTAGACAAAGCGGGGCTACAACACTCATGAGTGCTCATAAGTTCTGAGTATTGGATTCAACCCACGCTCACTTGTATCACTTCATGGAATTTATCTCGAGTGATCGTGAGACGGTAATATCATATAAGTCTTCAAACCTAGAGATATGATTTGTTGCCTATGAGTTGGTTATGCATTGATTGCACGAAAACGCATTGGTAACTCGATGTTATAAACCGTGCTTTTGTGTGTAATTCAACAAGTAGTAGAGCAAACATATGAGTCGAAGTTTATCTGTTCCTTCTAGGATTAGAAGCGATATCTGGGCCCCTCGATGATTTTGTTTTGACCTATGTACCGGGCCCGGTCAGAACTAAATTGATGTGTTCAGTTAAGTTCTATGTCAAACAAATCGGAAATCAGGAAACAAATGTTGGACAATAAGCAAGACCATGTTCCATGTATTTGTCCGGTTGATATCTAGAACAGAGGATTATATGATCACTTATCTAAAATGGCGCTTCATAGTTCAACAGAGTTTTAAAGAGCTACGTTTGCTGATCGGTTCCTGAAGTCATACGTGCAACTATAGTTATTAGACTTATCCAAGTGGGAGACTGTTGGATATAGTGTCTAAGTCCATAACTATATTTGGTATGTACTTGACCTGACCCGGCATGGTCCATTTGGGTTGCACTTCACCCGAACAATTTATGGATAATCGTTTGAGAATAGTATAAGTTATGATTTATTAATATATTATAAGTCCTAATATATTAATATAAAATCATATTATTTAATTAGTATTGATCTATAATTAATCTAGAATTAATTTAGAGATCAAAAGTATGACTAATTAAATATGGGCTCTTGTATTTATATAGTGTGGGCTAATGCTTATTTGGAATGGGCTAGGCTTGCATGGAAAGTCCATGGATACTCCATGGAGCTTTAACCCATGGATCTCACGGAAATTAAAAGACATGGGTATTAGGGTTTGCATGCATGTAACCCTAATCCACCACACTATATAAAGGAGGCTTTGGTTCTTGAAATCACATGAGTTGTGGTGAGTAAAGTAAGAGGGCCGATTTCAAGAAGGTGATTACTATTCTCTCAAAGTTCCAAGTTTGTGGTGATTTGTGATTTCATTTGAGGCATCCACACTATTGGTGCTAGGCTCTAAAACTCCAAGCAATCAACTACAACTACAAGGTAAGTAATTCTACTAGCTTTATTTGATTCAAGTTCCCCATGCCATGCTAGATAGGATAAGAACCTTGGAAAAATAATTATTTGCATGTATCATAGTCAAACATAGATCCAAGGTTTCTAGGGTTGCATGTACCCCATAGGAGTGTTAGAATGCTCAAAAACCCATCAGTTCTGATACATGGTTGTTTCATACAATAATTTCCTATTGGACTTCTCTGAGGGTCCATCTATTGGTCTAGGTGATCAGTCCGGCCCTGAGATGTTTTTCCCCATTTTCCCTACTGCTTAGGGGTTTACGACTTTGCTTGGAGACTGTGTGCCTTCGACTTCCCTTCTTTATAGGGTTTTGTCATTGCTTAGACGTGGAACTGTAACACCCGGATTTCCAGGTATATTATTTTTAATTAATTATTTTGAGAGTCTTTGATCTACTCGACGAGTTGGTGCGATAACTCGTCGAGTAGGAGCGGGGTGGCCACGTGAGTTTAATGAACTACTCGACGAGTCCAAGAGTAGACTCGCCGAGTAGACGCTGTAAGTGGAAACCCTAAATCCCCGGGCATGCACCCTATTTAAAGGACCTTATGGCCCTTATTTGCGGCTACCTTCGTCCTTGAGAGTACTAGAGCATCTGTGAGTCTTGTGAGTGAGAAAGGAGGCCATTGTTCACCATTTCTTGTGTGTTTTAGCAATAAGGAACGAGGAAGGACAAGCTAGACGGGTTGGGGAGCTTGGATCTACTTCCATTTGATCAGAGGAAGCTGTTGGAGGTATCAATCTGTGCTTATTCTCGTATTTTTAATGATTTAGTTGAATCTAGGGTTTCTTTGTGCATTATTTTAGCTTGAATCTGGAGTGTGTGAGGTCCCAAGGTGAAATGATTCTTAGATCTGGACCTTAAGAGGTCCAGAGAGCCCCTATCACTCTGCTTTATGCCATTCCTTTGAAGTTATGAGCCTAGGTGGCCATTTTAGTAGTTATTTCACCAAAAGAAGCCTTGGGTGCGTTGCATGTGAGTCAAGATTCGACCTTTACGTGGTTATTGGTCGTGGGAAGGTCAGATCTATAGTTTAGAGAAGCATATCTGACTTCAGAAGGTCATTTGAGGGTTGTCATGGGAGCAACTCGCCGAGTGCATAAGTGGACTCGACGAGTCGAGTCGGGGTTGCCCCGCGATTCGTTGCAGAGAAACCCGACGAGTGGAGGAGGGACTCGACGTGCCAAGTAAGGCTTAGAAGGATTCAGAGGACCCGCGTGGACTCGCCGAGTCGCCCGGATGCACTCGATGAGTCTGGTCAAAGTTTGACCGTTGACTAGAGTTGACTTCGTTGACTTTTAGGGTTGAGTCAATGTTGGACTTGTGAGCCATTGGAGGGGTAGAATGGTCTTTTACCCTTCTTAGAGAACTTAGAGAGGGATTATCCTAGTCCTTGAAAATCATATTAATTAGAGTAATTATTTTATGTGATTAGGCGAAGGCTAGATCAGTATTTCCGAGTTCGAGGTTTACCGAGCTATCCGAGGTGAGTCTTCTCACTATACTTTACCTTGAGTGGTAAGTAGGGTTATGTGACAGAGTATCTTGTATGCTACGTATGTGATGTGTTGCACTGCATTATTTCTATGTGATTTATGTTGTGTGTATTCCAGAGTTCACAGAGTTAGGACCAGAGGGTCCACAGAGTTAGGGCCAGTAGGCCCACAGAGTTATAGCCTCGAGTGGTTAATATGTGTTATGTGTGGTATTTTGGGGAACTCACTAAGCATTTATGCTTACATTGTTTTGTGTTATGTGTTTCAGGTACCAGTGAGGATCGCGGGAAGGCGCCGGCATGATCAGTACACACTTGTGGAGTTTTTATGTATTGTGATATTGGGATGAATTTTATGGATTTGCTATGTGATACATGGAGATTGATAATATTTATGAACAAAATTATATTTTTAAACGTGAAAAATTGTTTTGGAATTTACGACGTTACAAGTTGGTATCAGAGCCTTGGTTTGAGGGATTCGGATGCACCTTCGGGCGCATTTGAACTCAAACTGAGGATTTGAGAAATTTTTCGAAATAAAACAAAATTTTCCTAAAGGAATAAAAGGTTTTGAACAGAGCAGAGCAGAGCAGTGTGTACGATCAGCCAGCGCCCGAACGGTGATTTCCCAAAATACCCTTATATTATGCGTTATGAGATATGATATGATATGTTATGCATGCTAGAGTAGGCTAGGTATTCCTATTCGGACTAGAGTGGCCTGATTCGTGATGCCTTAGCCTAGGGGTTTTGTTGTTGGGAGATGCTTGAGAGTGAGTAGATAGCATCGAGGAGCTTATGAGAGGTCTGCTAGAGAGTAGCCTATGCATAGTGAGAGTAGAGTACTTGGGATTTGGGATCCTAGGAGGAGGACTTGGAGTGAATACTGATGCGGTGTGGACGGTAGTATTGGGCCCGTACTACTGAAGACATCGGATCAGTGCGCAGTCCAAGTAAGAATCCTTAGGGTACTAAGGAACAAGTAGGGCTGAGTTGCGGAGTGTGAGTATGCTCGAGCGAGTCTCTGATATTTCTTATGTTGTATTTCACAGACATCATGGTTGGGACACGCCACAGACCAGAGACCAGCGGTGTGAGTGACGAGGAGCTTCGTCAGATGATCCACGAGGAGGTGGTTGCGGCTATCCGCGCAGAGATTCCGGAGATGTTTGGGTCTATTAAGACCACATTGATTGAGACCTTTGATGAGAGATATGCAGCGGTTACGGAGGCTGCAGCCGCTGCAGCTACCGCAACTGTTGCTGCTGCTAGACCTCAGGGTGGTGATGCGTTGTTGTTCCGGGAATTCAGCAACACGAAGCCACCAAAGTTTGATGGGACGCAGGATCCGATTGCTGCGATGAGATGGTTTTCTGACATCGAGGGATGCTTCTATACGTGTTCTTGCCCGGAGCATCTGAGAGTTCGGTTCGCACTGAACCAGCTTCGCTTGGGAGCGAAGGACCGGTGGAAGTTCGTGACAGCGCACTATTCTTCTGCAGAGCTTGCCGCAGTGACCTGGGAGAGGTTCACCGCTATGTTCCGTGATGAGTAGGTTCCCCCGGTGGAAAGGGAACGGTTGGCCTAGGAGTTCTTAACCCTCAAGCAGGGTACTGAGTCTGTTACTGTGATTACCAGGATGTTCCATGAGAGGGCGATGTTCTGCCCTGAGCATGTGTCTTCCGAGTAGGCACGCATGAGTCGGTATTTGAGCATTTTGAGGAGAGACATCCGCGAGTTCGTGGCGAACTCGTCGTACCGGACATTTGCCGAGCTTCAAGCGAATGCTCGGAAGAGGGAGATAGAGCTTGAGACTCAGGTTAGGGAGGAGACGGAGTCTCAGGGGAGGGATCGACGACCGGCACAGTCCCAGCCGGCAGCCAAGCGGGCCAAGCCCGCCGATTCGAGATCAGGGAACCAGAAGGGCCGCACTTGTGGCAAGTGCGGCAACGGTCATGAGGGGATTTGTAGGGCAGGGTCTTGCTACAAGTGTGGCAAGGAGGGGCACATGGCCAAGGATTGCCCCAAGGGGTTTGCAGTCTGTTTTCACTGCAACCAGACCGAACACCGGAAGGCCGAGTGTCCGCAACTGCGGGGGTCAGCACAGGGAGCATCGCAGGGACCTGGCCCTACTACTGTACGAGCTACCGAGAGTCAGCGGGTGAAGGCCGAGGCACCGAAGGCACGAGGAAGAGCCTTCTAGCTGACAGCGGAGGAGGTCCGCGCAGCGCCCGATGTCGTGGCTGGTATGTATTCTTTCATGTATTTATTTTGAGTTTGAGATATCGTGCTTATATTATGATATGCGTAGGTACTTTTCTTGTGAGTTCTGTACCTGCCTTGGTGTTATTTGACTCGGGTGCGAGTCGATCGTTTGTATCTTTAGCCTTTAGTCAGCACATCAGTATCCGCCGAGAGGCGTTGAGTCGACCTCTGCGAGTTTCCATAGCTGACGAGAGAGCTGTGTATGCCACTGATGTGATTCGAGGATGTGTACTCGAGATCTTCGGCATTGAGTTTCCGATTGATTTGGTCCCGATCGCGATGGGAGATGTCTGCGTCATCATGGGCATGGACTGGTTGAGCAGATTTGGAGCAGTTATCGACTGCAAGCGACAGCTGGTGACCATACGAGACCCTAGTGGGGGAGTTCTTTCAGTGTACGGCGAGGGTACCCATTCTGGGTCAGCGTTTTGTTCGGCCGCTAGAGCGAGGCAGAGCCTACAACAGGGCTGTAGTGGGTTTGTGGCTTATGTGATGGATACGAGGTTTGATGCGGAGAGGCCCAGATCGGTCGATGAGGTTCCGATAGTGCGTGAGTTCCCGGATGTTTTCCCCGAGGAGTTGTCGGGTGTGCCTCCCGAGAGGCAAGTAGAGTTCCGTATCGATTTGGTTCCGGGGGCAGCGCCTATCGCCTTACGCCACCAGAGATGCAGGAGTTATCCTCACAGCTTCAGGAGCTGTTGGGGAAGGGGTTTATTCGGCCGAGTAGCTCGTCATGGGGAGCACCGATCCTTTTTGTAAAGAAAAAGGATGGTTCACACTGGATGTGCATCGATTACCGGGAGTTGAACAAGTTAACGGTCAAGAACCGTTACCCCTTACCGAGGATCGATGATTTGTTCGATCAGTTGCAGGGAGCGTCTTGGTTCTCCAAGATTGATATGAGGTCTGGATATCATCAGATGAGAGTGCGTGATGAGGATATCCAGAAGACGGCGTTCAGGACTCGTTATGGGCATTACGAGTTCGTGGTGATGCCTTTCGGGCTCACCAATACACCGGCGACGTTCATGGATCTCATGAACAGGGTGTGCAGACCGATGTTGGATCGTTCGGTGATAGTGTTCATTGATGATATATTGGTATATTCGAGATCCAGGGAGTAGCATGAGGAGCATTTGAGAGAGATCCTTGGAGTTCTGAGATCGGAGAGGCTTTACGCCAAATTCTCCAAGTGTGATTTCTGGTTACGAGAGGTCCAGTTCCTGGGACATCTCGTTAACCAGAATGGGATATTGGTCGATCCGGCCAAGATTGATGCGGTGATGAGTTGGGAGGTGCCGAGATCCCCCACCGAGATCAGGAGTTTTCTGGGGTTGGCCGGTTATTATAGGATATTTATTAAAGATTTCTCCAAGATTGTTGTTCCTCTCACCAGGTTGACCCGGAGGGGCGTGGCTTTTAGTTGGGGCCCAGAGCAGCAGGCCTTTTTTGAGACACTTCGCCAGAGATTATGCGAAGCCCCGGTGTTAGCCCTTCCGGAGGGGGTGGAGGATTTTGTAGTGTATTGTGATGCGTCGATATCGGGATTAGGTGTGGTGTTGATGCAGAGAGGGCATGTGATAGCATACGCATCGAGGCAGCTGAAGCCTCATGAGGCGAGGTATCCTACTCACGATCTGGAGTTGGGGGCTGTGGTGTTCGCCCTCAAGATCTGGCGTCACTATCTGTATGGGGTCCGGTGTACCATATACACGGATCACAAGAGCTTGAAGTATTTGATGGATCAGCCCAACCTGAATATGCGCCAGAGGAAATGGTCGGATGTGGTAAAGGATTATGAGTGTGAGATCCTGTACCACCCGGGCAAGGCTAACGTTGTAGCCGATGCCCTGAGTCGTAGGGCGGAGAGTGCCCCGATACGTGATGTTTGTTTGAGGTTGACGGTGATAACTCCGGTGTTGGACACCATTCGGGAGGTTCGGGTTGAGGCCATGAGGCCGGAGAACCGCAAGAGGGAGCGGGTGATCGGGCAGGTGTCTGAGTTCGTTGCCGATAGCCGGGGGCTTATGACCTTTCAGGGTCGGATTTGGGTGCCATTTGAGGGCGGGGCACGTACCATTCTGATGGAGGAGGCGCACAGATCGAGGTTCTCTATCCATCCCGAGGCCACTAAGATGTATTTGGACCTGAAGAGGGACTATTGGTGGCCCGGTATGAAGAGGGATGTTGCGTGGTTCGTGGAGAGGTGCTTGACCTGTCGCAGGGTTAAGGCCGAGCACTAGCGTCCGCATGGCAAGTTGCAGCCACTTGAGGTTTCCCAATGGAAGTGGGAACAGATTTCCATGGATTTTATCACCAAATTGCCGAGGGCTGCGAGGGGTGTCGATGCAATTTGGGTGATCGTTGACCGGATGACGAAGAGCGCTCATTTCCTTGCCATCAGTGAGAGCTCTTCCGCAGAGAGACTGGCAGAATTGTATGTGAGAGAGGTGGTATCGCGGCATGGAGTACCGATCTCGACTGTGTCAGATCGAGATGTGTGATTCACTTCCAGGTTCTGGAAGAAATTCCATGAGGAGTTGGGTACGAGGCTGCATTTCAGTACCGCATACCACCCACAGACGGACGGACATAGTGAGCGGACGATTCAGACGCTCGAGGACATGCTTCGAGCATGTGTATTGGACTTTGGAGGAAGTTGGGACACATACTTGCCGTTGGCTGAGTTTTCCTATAACAACAGCCACCATTCGAGTATTGGTATGCCTCCCTTAGAGTTGTTGTATGGGAGGAGATGTCAGACTCCTATCTGCTGGGGAGAGGTAGGGCAGCGCGTGATGGGTAGCATCGAGATAGTGCTTCAGACGACTGAGCAGATACAGCAGGTCAGGCAGAGGTTGTTGACAGCTCAGAGTCACCAGAAGAGTTATGCGGATAGGCGACGATCCGAGCTTGAGTTCCAGGTCGGAGACTTCGTACTCCTGAAGGTGTCTCCTTGGAAAGGAGTGATCCGATTCAGGAAGAGGGGCAAGCTGGGCCCCCGGTACATTCGTCCGTTCAGGGTGACTGCGAGGGTGGGCAGGGTAGCGTACCGTTTGGAGCTACCTGCGGAGTTGAGCCAGATTCATGATACCTTCTACGTGTCTCAATTGAGGAAGTGTATAGCCGACGAGGCGGCGGTGGTGCCGCTGGAGGATATTCAGTTGGATGCGAGACTGAATTATGTGGAGAGACCGATGGCGATCCTGGATCGGAAGATAAAGGTCCTGCGAAGCAAGGAGGTGCCCCTGGTTCAAGTCCAGTGGCAACATCGGAGAGGGTCCGAGTTGACTTGGGAGCCGGAGGCTGAAGTGCGGGAGCAGCATCCTGAGTTATTTGCAGAGCGAGACTTCAAGGGCGAAGTCTGATTCTAGTGGGGGAGAATTGTAACACCCGGATTTCCAGGTATATTATTTTTAATTAATTATTTTGAGAGTCTTTGATCTACTCGACGAGTTGGTGCGATAACTCGTCGAGTAGGAGCGGGGTGGCCACGTGAGTTTAATGAACTACTCGACGAGTCCAAGAGTAGACTCGCCGAGTAGACGTTGTAAGTGGAAACCCTAAATCCCCGGGCCTGCACCCTATTTAAAGGACCTTATGGCCCTTATTTGCGGCTACCTTCGTCCTTGAGAGTACCAGAGCATCTGTGAGTCTTGTGAGTGAGAAAGGAGGCCATTGTTCACCATTTCTTGTGTGTTTTAGCAATAAGGAACGAGGAAGGACAAGCTAGACGGGTTGGGGAGCTTGGATCTACTTCCATTTGATCAGAGGAAGCTGTTGGAGGTATCAATCTGTGCTTATTCTCGTATTTTAATGATTTAGTTGAATCTAGGATTTCTTTATGCATTATTTTAGCTTGAATCTAGAGTGTGTGAGGTCCCAAGGTGAAATGATTCTTAGATCTGGACCTTAAGAGGTCCAGAGAGCCCCTATCACTCTGCTTTATGCCATTCCTTTGAAGTCATGAGCCTAGGTGGCCATTTTAGTAGTTATTTCACCAAAAGAAGCCTTGGGTGCGTTGCATGTGAGTCAAGATTCGACCTTTACGTGGTTATTGGTCGTGGGAAGGTCAGATCTATAGTTTAGAGAAGCAGATCTGACCTTAGAAGGTCATTTGAGGGTTGTCATGGGAGCAACTCGCCGAGTGCATATATGGACTCGACGAGTCGAGTCGGGGTTGCCCCGCGATTCGTTGCAGAGAAACCCGACGAGTGGAGGAGGGACTCGACGTGCCAAGTGAGGCTTAGAAGGATTCAGAGGACCCGCGTGGACTCGCCGAGTCACCCGGATGCACTCGACGAGTCTGGTCAAAGTTTTACCGTTGACTAGAGTTGACTTCGTTGACTTTTAGGGTTGAGTCAATGTTGGACTTGTGAGCCATTGGAGGGGTAGAACGGTCTTTTACCCTTCTTAGAGAACTTAGAGAGGGATTAGCCTAGTCCTTGAAAATCATATTAATTAGAGTAATTATTTTATGTGATTAGGCGAAGGCTAGATCAGTATTTCCGAGTTCGAGGTTTACCGAGCTATCCGAGGTGAGTCTTCTCACTATACTTTACCTTGAGTGGTAAGTAGGGTTATGTGACAGAGTATCTTGTATGCTACGTATGTGATGTGTTGCACTGCATTATTTCTATGTGATTTATGTTGTGTGTATTCCAGAGTTCACAGAGTTAGGACCAGAGGGTCCACAGAGTTAGGGTCAGTAGGCCCACAGAGTTATAGCCTCGAGTGGCTAATATGTGTTATGTGTGGTATTTTGGGGAACTCACTAAGCATTTATGCTTACATTGTTTTGTGTTATGTGTTTCAGGTACCAGTGAGGATCGCGGGAAGGCGCCGGCATGATCAGTACACACTTGTGGAGTTTTTATGTATTGTGATATTGGGATGAATTTTATGGATTTGCTATGTGATACATGGAGATTGATAATATTTATGAATGAAATTATATTTTTAAAAGTAAAAAATTGTTTTGGAATTTACGACGTTACAGGAACTTCCTTACGTTCCTCGCGTTCCATGTACTGGGTATCTACCTCCCCTCCGGAGTTTCAATGGAGTAGGAGCCGTTGCGGTGCGCCTCAATTACCTTGTATGGTCCTTCCCAGGTTTGGCTTAACTTCCCCCGGGGTTGGGCGTGGCTGACTTCGTTTTTTTGTAAAACATAGTCTCCTACTCGGAACGCCTTGTTTCTTACTCGCTGATTGTAGTATCTTTTCACTGCCTTCTTATAGGCGGCTTGGCGTATGCTTGAGCGTTCGCGTCGTTCTTCCAAGAGATCCAAGTTTTCCCTTAGGCCTTCGTTGTTTTCCTGTTCCCTGCAATATTCCGTGCGTATTGATCCTACCATTATTTCTGCCGGTAGCATCGCTTCGGCTCCATAAGATAGGCAGAATGGTGTCTCTTTTGTGCTGGTTCGTGGTGTGGTTCGATATGACCAGAGAACCTCCGACAGTTCATCTACCCAGTTGCCTTTTGCTTTGCCCAACCGTTTTTTGATCCCTTGTACCAGTGTTCTATTAGACACCTCTGTTTGCCCATTGGCCTGAGGGTGCGCCACAGATGTGAACCTTTGCTCTATTCCCTTTTCTTTACACCAATCCCTAAAGGGGTTTTCTGCGAACTGCAGGCCATTGTCGCTGATCAGGACCCTTGATATCCCAAATCTTGTCACGATGTTTTTCCAGGCAAACTTGATTACTTGTTTCCCATTGATGCTTGCCATTGGCTCTGCTTCTATCCACTTCGTAAAGTAGTCGACCGCCATAATTAAGAATTTTACTTTCCCAGGTGCTTCTGGGAAAGGACCGACTATATCGATTCCCCATTGGTAGAAAGGTCATGGGCTAACTATGCTTGTTAACTTCGATGGCGGGACTTCTTGCGTTGGTGAGAAAGTCTGGCACTCCACGCAGGTCCGTGTTAGCTCGACCGCGTCCTGGTGTATATCTGGCCAGTAGAGGCCCATGCGTAATACCTTGCATGTGAGCGCTCTTGCTCCCTCGTGAGCTCCGGCCGACCCTGCATGGGCTTCTTTTAGGGCCAACTTTCCTGCTGCGCCATCTATTCACTTGAGCCACGGAGCCGTATGGCCTTTCCTGTACAGCGTCTCTTTTATCATCGCGTACTGTGGGGCTCGTATCATTGTCTTTCGAGCCTCCGCATGGTCGTCAGGAAGTATGCCATGCTGTAGGTAGTCTATGATGGGCGTCATCCAGTTGGGTTGTGCTATTGAGAGGGAATTGACCTGCCGCTCGTCGATGATCCTTTCTTTCAGTACTTCCACCAATACTTCCTTTGAGAGATGTCCGAAGCATGTTGACGCCAGTTTGCTGAGGGCATTTGCTCTCTTATTACTTCCCCTCGAGATTTGTTTTATCTCAAAGCTCTTTAGGGTACTCGTAATTTGTTGTCACCTGGTTAGCCGCCAAGCGCGAGTCGGTCAGGGCTGTGACTTTCTCCACCCCCATTGTTACCGCTAATCTGAGGCCGACCATGAGGGCTTCATATTCTGCCTCGTTGTTGGACGTGTGAAAATCGAAGCGTAAGGCATATGTGAGTTCTTCTCCCGTTGGGCTAGTTAGGATCAGCCCTGCACCTGATCCTTATTTGCTGGAGGCCCCATCTGTGTAAAGGGTCCACCATTGGCTGTCCTCTTTCTTCGAGCGCACTTGATTGTCTGTCCTGGTTGCTTCCTGCTGGAGTTCTCCTGGGACTTCGAGTAGGAAATCCGCTAGGGCTTGCCCTTTGATGCTTGCTCTGGGGTGGTAGGTGATGTCGTGCTCTCCTAGCTCTATAGCCCATTTTGCAACCCATTTTGCAAGTCATCCTGACGTCTCTGGCTTTAGGAGTATTTGTTTGATCGGGCAATTTGTCAATACCTCTATTTGGTGGGCCTGGAAGTACCGACGGAGTCTCCGTGCTGCATAGACTAAGGCGAGCACCAGTTTTTCGATGACCGGGTAGTTCATCTCCGGTCCTTGTAGTGCCCGACTCACAAAATAAACCGGTAGTTGGCGTCCCTGTCTGTCGACCGTTAGCACCGACGAAATTGCATCTTTTGATGTGGATAGGTACACTTGCAATACCTTTTCGGGTATCGGGCTGGCCAGAGTGGGGAGTGCGTGGAGTACTTTCTTTATCTCTTGCAATGCCGATTCGGCTGTTGTGGTCCATTTAAAGTTGTTTTTCTCGATGCACCCTTTCAGCGTGTTGAATAGTGGCATGACTTTTTCAGCCGACTTGGAGATGAACCGACTGAGTGCGATCAGCTTCCCATTCAAGGCTTGTGCATCCCTCGGCGTGCAGGGTGAAGGTGTTTCCTCTAGCTTATTTACCTTGAGTGGGCTTGGCTGGATCCCTTCCTTCGTCACATAGTATCCCAAAAATTGGCCCTCCTCGACCCCGAAAGTGCACTTGGCGGGGTTTAATTTCATCCTAGCCTTCTCCAGAGTTTGTAACGTTTCTTCTACATCTCGTAGCAGCATGTTCAATGTTCCGACCGATTTGGTTGATGAACAGGGAATCCACGAGCCGCTGATAGGTTGCCCCTGCGTTTTTTAGTCCAAACGGCATTTTTGTATAACAGAAAGTGTCATGATCTGTGTAGAAAGCCGTTTTCTCTTCATCGTTTGTATTCATCAGTATCTGGTGGTATCCTTTGTATGCATCTAGGAAGCACTTCCATTGGAAACCTTGCAAAGACTCTACTTTTTGGTCTATTTCTGGTAGCGGGTAACAGTCTTTGGGACACGCTTTGTTCAGGTTGGAGTAGTCAATACACATGCGCCAGCTACCGTCACTTTTCCTCACCATTACCGGGTTGGCGATCCATGTGGGGAAAATTGCTTCTCTGAAAATTCCTGCGCTGGTTAGCTTTGCCACTTCCATGTTGATTGGCTTGTTTCGATCCCCTCCCTGGACCCGCTTCTTTTGCTTCATTTCCTTGGTTCCTGGCTTTATCATCTGCTTGTGTTCTATAATTCCTCGATCGACCCCTACCATGTCAGCGGGGGTCCATGAAAACACATGTTTGTACCTCTGTAGTAGTATGACTAGTGCTTCTCTTGTTTTTGCAGGGAGGGCCGTCCCTACGGTCACCCATTGGTCTGGGTGCTCCCTGTTGACCACTTCTCCCCCGTCCGACAGATCTGGTTTTGGCCTTTTGGTCTCTGCTGAGATGTTTTTTGGTTGCATGATTTCGTAACATTTGACTTCCTTCGGTGGTGTGGCCAGAACTACGCCCGGTCCCTGACTTGTGCTGAATTTAACTATCCCGTGGACCGTCGATGAGACTGCTCCAAATCTTAATAGGGCTGGGCGCCCCAATATGATGTTGTGTTATGAGGGGTGTCGTATGACTACGAAGTCGATTAGGGCAGTCTGTCGTCTAGTTTTGTCCTGACTGAATAGTGTGAATGGTAAGTGGATCGTACCTAGCGGCCATAGGTTGTGCCCGGTGAATCCCGTGAGCTGGCCGGTGGCTGGCCTTAAGCCTTCTTTCCACGCGCTTGGCAACAGTCTGAAACAGTGCTCATAGATGATGTCTGCTGAGCTTCCGGTGTCGATGTATAACCGGTGGATGACTACATTCTTGATTGATCCCTGAATGACCAGGGGGTCGTTCCCATTCCACCCGGTTGGGCGTGGGCCGCGCATGGAGAATGTCAGCCCCTGCATTACCTCTGTGATGTCTCGTGTGCCCTCCATACGCTCCGCCCTCCCCCTTTTGTGGTGGATTGTTAGAATCTCCAGTTTTGGCTCCATTTTTCTGGGAGCTTCTTTTGGGTTGTCTGCGTCGAACTTGGCTCGTAGACTTTTGGCGATTTCTACCACATTGCCTTTCAGCTATTTTTCTTCGATTTCCCTTTTCAGCACCGCGCAATTGACTGTGTCATGCGTTCGACTCTTGTTGTACTCGCAGTACCGCGTTTTAGTGCCTTTTGCTGCTGGCTTCTCATCGACCGTGTATACTTCTGTCCGTCCACCCCGCCTGTCGTCCCTAGAGAAAGGTTGAAAACGGCTTGGCGGTCACCTGTATCGTCTCATGAATCTGTTACTTCCCCGGGGGTCGAGGGGGATTGTGGGGTAGTTGTTACGCCTCCCAGCAGAAGTTGTCATGGCATTGAGGTACGCCTGCTTTGACGCTTCACCTTATTCTTGGCGTAGGTAGCGCTCCACTCGTTCTTTTAGTTCGGCCCTTGTTTTGGGTTGTTTGCCCATGAGTTTTTGGGATAACGATCCCAGCAACAGTCCCCAGGTAAATGCGCCTGCGATTAGCCCTTCATCATAACCTGGGACATCTAACGTAGCCTTGGTGAATCTGGTGAAGTAGTCCTTGACTGACTCTCCTTCCCTTTGTTTGCACCCAATGATTGAGTGACAATCGCCTTTGTATTTCCGGAGTTGCATGAAGTTCGTTAGGAACAGGTATTTCAACTGGCTGAAGTTGCTAATGCTGTCCGGTCGTAGCGTTTTGAACCATGTTCCTGCGTTACGTCCAAGGTAGTGGGGAAGTACATACACCAGAATCTCTCATCTAGCTTGAGAGACGTCATGGTCCACTCGTACATGTCGATATGGCTATCTGGGTCGGTAGTTCCGTCATACATCTTAAGGTGGGGTAGTTTAGCGGTGTTGGGGATTTTATATTCCAAGAGTTCCTTGACGAACAACGACAGAAATCTTCGTGACGAGCAATCTTGGGTTGGGATTTGCTGGTTGAAATGGTATCCTGGTTGTTGCATTGTCAGGAAAGGTTGTACGAGCATGTTGTTGTAGGCACTCAGATCTGGTATCGGTAAGTCGTACTAGTTAAGTGGTTGGTTCAGGGTTGGGAGATTATATGTCAAAGGGATTTGTTGCTGGATTAAGGGCGTCTGTTGTTGGGCCATGGGTATTGGTTGTTGGGCTATGGGTGTTTGTTGTCAGGCCATGGTTATTGGCTGTTGGGCTATGGGTGTTTGTTGTTGGGCCACGGGTATCGGGTGTTGGGCTATGGGTGTTTGCTGGTAAAAAGAAGATGGCATCGTTGGTGTGGTGCCTGATGTCAGTAACTGGTGGTTTCATGGTTGTGATGCGGCGCTCGTATTAAACATGGTGTCGTGTGCGTATAGGTTATTTGCAGGGGGTGTGACGGATGTTATTTGGGTGCCATGAGGGGTAACGGTGTTGAAGAATGGAAACGGCGTGGTGAATATCGGCTGGCTTTGGGGTAAGGTAGTATGTGTAATGGTCGTGATAGGAGTTAAGGGCGAATCTCGTGGCGTAGCCGTTGCAATGTGTGGCGGTGGGCCGCCGGGAGCTGGTATGGTTTCAAGGTTTGGCGACGGGTCCCCTGATGATGATGATGCTTCGAGGAATGGCGGTTGTTCTCCGGGAAGTGAGACGATTGGGGTGTCAACTGCCTCCAGCGGTCCCATTGGATGTATCGGACTATGTGGTGGCTCCGATGGTTCTCCGGTTGCTTTTTCCGCCATGGTTGGTTGCACGAGGGGACAAAGAGAAAAGGGTTTGCGTATCTGTTGTCACACAAACGGATGGCGCCAAATGATGCGACCTGGCTCCGAACCACTTGTCGTGAGAGGGATTCGTCGTTCCTTAAGCCTGAGAGGTCACACGAGAAAGAAACTCGTCAGCCATTTCCGGGAGGAGGTCCCGGAAAGACGCTCCGACGGTCAAGTTAGTATGCTGAAGGTTATATTGGAAGTATAAGACTGGAGAAGGAATGACTTGCCTTACCGGGACCAAGGTGAGGTCCTTTTATAGTGGAGATCTTCCTCGGTCCGTACTAGGGACCGGTATTGCAGTCCCGACAGGATCCGTCGCTCTTATTGGGGAGTCCTGCTCCACATTCGTGTTCAGCCCAATGAATGGTCCAGGAGATTGTGCTCTGTCTGGACGCTTTGTCGCCTGGAGCCGTTGTCTCTAGGCTGTAGCTAAAAGACAATATTCTGGCGAGGGCGAGCCTTTTGTGCGGTCGTGTCACACCCCCGGCCGAGGCGGCGGAATACGCCGGGCTGTGCGACTTAATTCATGGATCACAAGCAAATTGAATATACATCACAAGTTACAACAATAACAACATAGCACTTACATTACACTTTAAGATTTGAATACAAAGTTCATAATAATAAATTCATAAAGTTGCCTTAACAGATAGGCCGATTTAACAAAACTAGATAAACTAGGTCGCCTGAAATCCATGACTAATCTTCTGACTGAAAGCTCGTTTGGTGATACCCTAAGAATACATGAAAATTTGAGGGTCAACACAAGGTTGGTGAGAGTTTACAGGTTTTCTGCTAACCGCAGTAATGATACTTTAAAAGACTAAAAAGTATTCTTTTTGTAGTTTGAACCATGTTTGATAAAAGAAAAATTGTAAGCAAATCCATACTTAAAATATTTGATAGACAGAGAAATCATAAGTAAATCTGTACTTAAAATGTTTGGTAATCAGTGAAACCATGAGTAAATCCATTCTCAAAATGTTTAGTATTCAGAGAAACCGTGAGTAAATCCATACTCAAAATGTTTGGTAATCGGAGAAACCGTGATTAAATCTATACTCAAATGTTTGGTGATCAGAGAACCGTAAGTAAATCCATACTCAAAATGTTTAGTAATCAGAGAAACTGTGAGTAAATCCATACGCAAAATGTTTGGTAATCAGAGAAATTGTGAGTAAATCCATACTGAAAATGTTTGGTACTTAGAGAACCGTGAGTAAATCCATACTCAAAATGTTTGATAATCAGAGAAACCGGATCCGTGGTTTCTAGATTATGAGATCTAGTTAACGCTTATAGTGAGTCCTATAACCGAGCTATGTGACTGTACCTACCCATACGACGCTTCATTGGACGTCGTAAAACTGTTTTAGATATTTATCACCCGCTTCGATTTATCGGTCGAGGTTGTAGCTAGCAACCACGGGTGGGGGTGTCAACCCGTATAGATCTATACATACGTATCTCAGCTCCGAAGATTAACGGTTATAGTGGTGTGGGTCTTCTAAGTGTTTGTTTTCACTTAGGGTAATGAATAATGTCTCACTCATAAGGCCCTTAACTAGAGTTTGTCATGAAAAGCCAGTTATACTCGATAAGAAAATCCATAAAAATGTGTAATGCTTGTTCAAATAAGTGGTAAATATCATGGTAGTGTACACAGTACATAAATGATTTCAAGACAAGAGTTTGATAACTCGTATATGTATGTTTGATATGAACTTGAAATACTACAAATGTAGTAACTTTTTATGACATAAGTTTTATAACATATTTTGTCATAAAATGATAATACTTTGTATGTAGAAATCATTATCTCGACTAGTTGTATTATTAAAAAAAACAGTTGTAACATATTTACATAAAACATATTTATCACTAGTTTATTTGTAAATAAAATACTATTTAACGAAATAATATTTATAAACTAGTTTTGAAATCGATAAGTGTTTGTCAATATCAATAAATATATATAGCACATGTATTCTCCCCCAAAACGTAAAAATATTAAAAAGGGGTCGTAAACACTCACCCTTGAAGCGTGAACGAGGCTCGAGAGTGAATTTGTCGTGAAAGTCGTTTCGTGACGTCACGTGCCCTTAAAACGAATCACCGGTTCTATTTATATTACCTAATAAACAAAAAGGGTAGTTTTGGTATTATTATTAAGCATAGGGTGGTCTTTCTTAAAATAAATAAACTATAGGGATTGATTTTGCCAAACTCATACTCCATGGACTGATGTTGTAACTATTCTCAAAACAAGGACTGAAAATGCACATTTTAAAGCTGATTTGGAGTTCCTGGACTAGAATTGTTAAGGTTTTCGGTGGAGGGGCCAATTCTGGATAATTTAAATGGGGGTTTGGTTCATATGATAACTATTTCTAACGGAGGGGACAAATTGTACAAGTCAGATATCTTTAGGGTTATATTTTATTAAATGCTAATGAAGTTTGAATCGTTTACGCTCCATCTATGAAATCGTGAATTTTCCAATTGCATTTTGTGGGAACGATTGAAGGGTAGTCGAGACCCACGATTGGGTCTCCGGCCGCGTTTGCTTACGATGACGGAAGAGAAAAACATAGGGGGCGAGGTTACCTGCGGTGGAGAAGCAACAGCGGCGGCGGCGGCGGTGATCTACCGTGGTGGTCGAAGTCCGTCCCAGCGGCTCCGGTTACCCTGTATCTGGTCGGAATCGACGGAGAAAGTGAATAGGTGAGGAGAGGGGCCCGGTGGTGGCTGAAATCGGTGGCTGCGGTGGTCTTCTCGCCGGAAAACCTCCACCTTCAGTGGCGGTGTTCTTAATTCAGAAAAAAAAACGAAGGAGGAGGGGAGAGTGATTAGAAATCAGGGGATGTTGGATGGTGGTGGGTCACGATAGGAGGGGTAGCAGGAGGTCGAGATGGTCGACTGTTGGGTGGTGGTTCATGGTGGTTCAGTGGTGATTCGGTGGTGGAGTAATGGTGTCAATGGTGGAAAATTGGTGAAACTTCAAACCACAAATCCTCTCCTTATAGCTTCAGATTCGAGATTTCAGTGAAAGGGATGGAAAATTACTGATCAATTGGTCAAATGGTTAACATTTGAGGGGTTAAGACAACTTGATTTCCAAAGATTCGATTGCACAGGCATCTAAATTGAGAAAGGGAATCAGAGAGGTTCAGCGTCTGATGTAGGAGGAAGAAGACACGATTTCTTGATTTTGGCACAAATGGTCCCTGCTATTTGACACTTAATGAGAACTACCCTGGTCTCATGTACCCTTACTAAAATAGTTTCAGAAAATAACAAAACTGCCCCTAGACATATATGCATTCAGTTAAAATGAGTAGATTTAATTAAATGAAAATCCCACTATTACTTTAATTTTATTTTCATTTATTTATTTATATTTGTTATGTTTTTTTAATCAATTAAAGGAGTACTTGACAAACAATAGTTTTAAGTTCAACGGTTTCAAAGGGAATCCTAACAGATTAATTTTTCGATTTGTAGAACTCTTGGAATCCATGTTTGAAGTTTCACGTCTAATTGGTCCAGAACGTCTGATTTTTCGGACTTTTACAAATATTTTTACTATAGTATGTATTAAAATTCGATCGATCGAGATACGAAAGGGTTCGCGGTGACCTGACCGTTTACAGATTCATCCCTAAATTATGGGATGTCACGGGTCGCCTCGCGGGAGTCCGGGGTCGCTGAGTCAGCTCCCCGTCGGAGGCGCTTTGTTGAGGCTCACCTGCTTCGGGCCCGCTCTAAGGGGCGCGTCATCACATACCATTGACCAAAAAGGTCCCTATACAAGCATAATGTACACATAAGCAATGCAAATAAAATAGAGCATAGGAGAATAAACACGTACCAGCCACAACGTCTATCGCTGTCCGAGCCTCCTCGTTAGTCAACTGAAATGCGTGACTCTTCACCGTCGGAGCATCCGCCTTAGCTGGGCGTCCATCAGTAATCCTCATCGTGACGGGCGCAGGCGCCGCCACTGCTCCTCCCCCTCCCTGCAACCTCGGATAATTGGCCTTTTATGGCCAGTCTGGTTCCAGTGGAAACAAATCAGGCCCTTCTTGGGGCAATCCATGCTCGAGTGACCCGGCTGGCCACATGCGTAGCATCTCGAGCATGCTATCCGACAAGCCCCACTGTATGGTTTACCGCACTTGGCACACCGGCCCTGGCCCTGCTGGCCCCTACTGGAAGTATCTGAGGCCTTAGGCTTTTTATCCTGACCTACCACTGCTTGTGCTTGCTCCGGCTTCCGTTTGGTGCGGAAGTCCAGCTCCATCTCCCGCTCACGGGCCTTCTCCACCATCTCATTCAGGGTCTTGCACCATGTGAAGCTTACAAACTCCCAGATATCATCCTTTAACATGGAATGATATCTCGTCCTCCGCATGTCCTCATCGGTAGCATACTGTGAGATCAACAATGCTCGCTCCCGAAACTTGGTTGTGATCTCCGCCACAGTCTCGGTGGTCTACTGGAGCTCCTAGAACTCCCTCACAAACCGATGCACCTCAATAGTTGGTGCAAACTCCAAATCAAATCGTCGAACAAACTCGGCCCATGTCATCTCAGCCACACAGGATGCTCCCACCTGACTAGTCACCTCGCCCCGCCAGTCTCAGACTCTGTCTCTCAGCATACATGAAGCAAAGCCCACCTTCGCCACATCAGGGCAAGAACTCATGCGTTGGGCGTTCTCTATATCCTCCACCCAGTGTCGGCTAACAATGGGGTCCCGGACCCCGAAAAACTTCAGCGCTCCGAACGCCTTGAACTCCCGGAACGAGGGAGTTCGGGGCCCGACCTGGCCCGCAGCAATCTCGGCCCTGAATGATCTGAGCCTCTCCTCCATAATCTACATCATACCCTCTTGACCGTCCCAAGGATCACTGGGGTAGCGTCAAGGATGCCCTTCGTCACCTTGGCTGCAATGAGCTCGCGCAGCCTCTCATCCATGGGCTCAGTACCGTTGCCTGATCCGCATCCAGATACCGATCCTGATCCCCCTGCTCTCAAACGTGTCATCAGCATGTTGAACTGAAATGTCATAAATCGTTATGATCAGGATCTCCATATAGGGGATCTTCCCACACTGGTCCTCAGAGCTTTTAGATCTAACATTGGTTCGGGTACAGGTCTTGTGCTTTCAGTAGTACAGGCCCAATACTACCTTCCACACCTACCCGTACCTTCCCCAAAGCTCTACCTGATAACTCCAATTCGTCCCAAAATAAATCATATCCCACGGACTACCGCATATCCCAAATCCCAGGCTATCCTAAGATTTGCTCTACCCACATCAATCAAACCAATCATAGGTTGCCTGCCTTTATGCATGCAAATTATACACAGAAAAGGATCAAATAGACTTTCGAATAAGAGATTCTACCCTAGGACCACAACCAAACGAGGAACAGGAAATAAGGCCAAATCAATCATTCTAAGGCTATAAGCTCCTAACCGTATATAATTTTAAAAGCATACACATAGCAAGATCCATACGATTATCATAACTCAAATATCAGTATAACATGGCTAATCATATTGGGGAACTACTTGTTGGATAAGGTGGCTAAGTCCATAACTATATTTGGTATGTACTTGACCCGACCCGGCATGGTCCATTTGGGTTGCACTTCACCAAAACAATTTGTATGGATAATCTTTTGAGAATAGTATATTTATGATTTATTAATATATTATAAGTTATAATATATTAATATGAAATCATATTATTTAATTAGTATTGATCAAGAATTAATTTGGTGATAAAAAGAGACTAATTAAATATGGACTATTATATATATATATATATATATATATATATATATATATAATGGGTCAATGTTCATTTAGGATGGGCTAAGCTTGCATGGAGGTCCATGGATAGTCCATGGAGCTTTTAACCCACGGATCCTATGGAAATGAAAGGTCATGGGTATTAGGGTTTACATGGATGTAACCCTAATCCACCATGCTATATAAATGAGTCATTGGCACTAGTGTGTGAGATAAGAAGGCATAGCCGATTTCTACAAGAGCATACCATTCTCTTAAGTTTTCCAAGTTGGTTTGGTGATTTGTGATTCCACTTGAGGCATCCACATTATTGGTGCTAGGCTCTCATAACTCCAAGCAACAACCACAAGAAAAGGTATGTAATCCTATCTAGATTTTATGTTACAAGTACCCCATAACATGCTAGTTAGGAAATGAACCTTGGAAAAATCAAATTTGCATGTATATTAGAGAAAACATAAATCCAAGGTTTCTAGGGTTGCATGTACACCATAGGAGTGTTAGAATGCTCAAAACCCTTCAGTGGTATCAGAGCCTAGGCTTGTTTTCCTTGTACTTGATGCAAATTGCTGAAAAAAGTCGAAATTCTGCTCACTGTTCAGTGAAATCGCCGAGTCCATGGGAGGACTCGACGAGTCCATGTGTTATTTCATCCTACTCGTCGAGTGGGTTCTTGCACTCAGCGAGTAGGAGGCCCTGTGTGTAGATTTTCGAGTTTTGCTGCTGGAAATGGTTATGCTAATCCATTTACAATGGTTATTATTAAATTTTCAAGTTTTATATATGTTTATTTGAGTCTTGAATTTGTTGATATGAATGTTCATACTTATGAGTTTTAGTAGATCATAGGAATTATTTGCAAATTGTTTGTTAGTGTAATTCTTGATCTAAATGTCAATTAATGGACTCCATAACTTGTCTTCAAGTTATGGAATTCCAAAAGTCTTTTCTTTACAACCATTAAAACTCATAAGTTATAGAAATGAAAAGTCTTGAATAGTTTCAAAACTTGCCCTCAAGTTTTGGAATTTGTAAAGTCTCACACACACTTTAATTCCAACCCCTAGAGTTTTAAAAGTTAAAATTTAACCCTTATACTTTATAATATTATAAGTTACTATATATATATATATATATATATATATATATATATATATATATGTATAAGATCAAGTCAGTTTTATCGTTAGTAGGCCTCATTCACGAAGCCGGTCTATAAGGGGGGTATAAGGTTGTTGCCTATAAAATAGCAGCTTAATGGGTGTCCACTCTCACTCACTGCTTCCTTGACTGGTGGAGGGTCGTTACCCGAACGGGTAGGAAAATGACTATGATTCTCATTAAAAGTATAATGATAAATATAAAGTAACCAAACCTTTTATAAATTCCCAATCATAGTTACTTAGGAAAATGTGAATTTGGTGTTAGCCCATGAAATTACACTTTGTACCTTACCAAGTCGTTAGTGGAGCGTGTGTGGTTAACTGACACACTAACATGGACTAGTAAGTGTGGCAAAGGGTAACTTAATGTTTATCATAGATCGGTGGAGCGCGTGTGGTTAACCGACACATCGATTAGGTGATAAAGTTAAAGGTACCAAGTTAATTTTCATGGTTATTCACACCTTGTTTTGTGATCCTCGGCATCCCAGTCACAAACTTGAAGGGCACAATCGAGATTTAAACATGCCATTGAAAAGTTCAATGAATCTCAAAAGAATCTAGGAATTTCAATTCATTAAAACTTAATAATTTATTTCGTTTTTCATGGTGGAAATTGGTGAATCGTCATTCACCTACCTTCAAATATTTTATAGCTTGGATTACGGCATCCCTCTTCCAAGTTATAAAGTATTGTGTTGGGTCCTAGCCTTAATATTACATTTGGGTGTCTTATTAAGGTTTCCTTATCTAATTTAAACTTGTCTTTCTTCCTTTTCAGATGTCTTCCAACAATGCTTCAGGCTCAAAACCTACCGGCCCCTTCTCTCTTATGAACCTTTGTGGGAGGGTCATTTTTTATGGAACTAATTTCAATGACTGGATTAGGAACATCAGAATGGTCACACACTATGAGGAGAAAGAATATGTCCTTGACAATGAGCTTAAGGAACTTGATGAGTCGTCTGCTACTCCACAGGAGGTTGCTGATTTTAGGGCATATGAGAAAGATGCCACCAAGGTGGCTTGTATCATGCTTGCCACTATGGCACATGAACTCCAAAAGTCCTATGAGGACTTCTACCCTTTTGAGATGCACCAGGATCTGATGGAAAGGTACCATCAGAGTGCACGTCAAGAGAGGTATGAAATAATCGCCTCCATGATAACAACTAAGATGAAGGATGGAGAGTCCATCACGAGCCACCTACAAAAAATGCAAAGATTCATGGACCGTTTGCTCAAAATGAATGTGAACTTTGATGAGGAGCTGGCTATTGACATCATACTGCACTCCTTACCTCCCTGTTATGATCAGTTCCGCATGACCTATCACATGAATAAGGAGGAGGTCACATTGAGCAAGCTTCAGGGACTTTTGAGGACTGCTGAAAGCAACCTCAAAGGGAAAAATGTTGTTTCTACTCCTACCACTGCCCCTGTTCTGGCAATCAGGCATGGAAAAAGGGAAGAAGAGGAAGACCCATTCGAAGGGTACCAAGGGAAAGTCTCTTGAAGGCTCCTCTTCAAGTGGAACCAAATGTGGTTCTGCCACTCCCACTTCTAACCCAAAAAAAGCACAATGCTTCTATTGTCAGGAAAAGGGGCACTGAAAGCAAAGCTGCCCCAAGTACTTGCAGGATATAAAGGATGGGAAGATCAAGCCCTCCTTTGCAGGTATTTACACTATATTGTCTAATAACTCACCACATACTAATTCTTGGGTCCTTGATACAGGGTGTGGAATTCACATTTGTTCTGATTTGCAGGGACTAAGAAAAAGTGAGGAAGTGGAGCACGGGAAGATAAACTTAATCATGGGGAATAGGAAAGCATCACCTGTCACCAAGATTGGAGTTTACTCTTTATTGCTAAGTAGTGGGTTAACATTAGATTTGAATAAATGATGTTACTCGTCTGAAATGGCGAGAAATATTATTTCTTTTCATGGCTTGTACAAACAAGGTTATAGTTTTTCATTTGATAATGAATGTGGTGCTATTAATGTTTTTTATAATGATGTGTTTTATTTTAAAGCATTACCTTGAAATGGTGTATATGAAGCTATGAATGTTGTAGATTACTTAGGAAATAATGTGTTGCATATTGATTCTTCCACTAGTTTGGATAAGGCATCCTTGTGGCATTATCGTCTTGGATATGTCAACAAGAAGCGCATAGGCCAACTCCAGAAGGTTGGAGTCTTGGAGTCATTTGACTAAAAGTCAGATGATAGTTGCGAGTCTTGTTTACTTGGAAAAATGACAAAGTCACCCTTCACTGGTACTTGTGCAAGGGGTGAGGGTGTGTTGGATCTCATACACACAAATGTGTGTGGACCTTTCAAAACCGCCACAGGGGATGCTAACCACTTCTATGCGACTTTTACTGATGATTATAGTAGATATGGTTATGTCTACTTAATCAAGCATAAGTTAGAAACCTTTGAAAAGTTCAAAGAGTTTAAACAGGAAGTGGAGAATCAACTGGGCAAGGACATTAATATGCTTTGAACCGATCGAGGAGGAGAGTATCTTAGTATCGAGTTCCGTGACTATCTTAAGGAATGTGGAATTGTTTCACAATTGACACCTCCCAGGACACCACAGCTGAATGGTGTGGCTGATAGGCGCAATCGAACCTTGTTGGACATGGTTCGTTCCATGATGAGTCGAGCTTCGTTACCAATCTCGTTTTGGGGGTATGCCTTAGAGACTGCCGCCCATATCCTTAATCTAGTCCCTACCAAGAAGGTTGCCAAAACACCTCACGAGATGTGGACTGGGAAAGTTTCCACTTTATACCATATCAAGATTTGGGGTTGCGAGGCTTTTGTGAGGCGTGAGACTCACGATAAGCTCGAACCTCGAAGTGAGCGATGTATTTTCATCGGCTACCCATAGAAATCCTTTGGTTACCTCTTCTACGGGCCCAACGAGAATGTGGTCTTTGTGGCAAGGAGAGGGGTCTTTCGCGATAGAGAATTTATAAACCAAGGAAACACTGGGAGGCAAATTGACCTTGAATAGCTTCAAGAGTCAAGTGGTGAAGGAACCTCAAAACCTAGCAATTAACATGAGGAGGAAACTCCTGTTGAATCAACTGACGAGCCCATACCTCTGAGGCGTTCCACTAGAGTTAGGAATGCACCTAAGCATTACTATGGTTTCCATATTACTGCGGAAGGTGATACATTTATCAGTGATAGTACACTGGTAAATCTGGATGAACCTAACAACTATAGGGAAGCCATGACAGGCCCCGAGTCTGCTAAATGGAAAGAGGTTATGGATAGCGAGATCCAATCCATGTATGACAATCAAGTTTGGAACTTGGTTGACAATGTACCGGGTCGTAAGATAGTCGGGTGCAAATGGATCTTCAAGAAGAAGACCGACATGGATGGGAAAGTACACACTTATAAGGCGCAGCTGGTTGCGAAGGGCTTCACTCAAACTCAGGGAGTTGACTATGATGAAACCTTCTCACCAGTAGTGAAGATTAAGTCGATTAGTGTTATGCTAGCCATTGTTGCATTTCATGATTATGAAATATGGAAAATGGATGTCAAAACCGCTTTCCTTAATGGAAAGTTGGCTGAGGATGTTTACATGAATCAACCAGAGGGTTTTGTCGACACAAAGCACCCTAATAGAGTATGTAAGCTTGAGAAATCCATTTATGGATTGAAACAAGCATCTCGCAGCTGGAATCTTTGTTTTGATGAGAAAGTCAAAGAGTTTGGTTTTTCGAGATACGAAAATGAGTCTTGTGTATATGTGAGAGCTAGTGGGAGTATAGTTAGCTTTTTGGTACTGTATGTGGGTGACATACTACTCATAGGAAATGA
Organism: Lactuca virosa; assembly: GCF_052849685.1. Lineage (NCBI taxonomy): Eukaryota > Viridiplantae > Streptophyta > Magnoliopsida > Asterales > Asteraceae > Lactuca > Lactuca virosa. The sequence continues at coordinate 254,553,188 of NC_136427.1, read as the reverse complement.
CATCCCAACCTTACAGGAGGTTAAGTCCTGGCTTGGGAAGTGTTTCGCTATGAAGGACCTTGGAGAAGCTGCCTATATCCTATGGATAAGGATATTGAGAGAGAGGAGTAAAAGACTAATTGGACTTAGTCAAAGCACTTACGTGGACAAGGTGTTGAAAAGGTTCAACATGCAGAATTCCAAGAAAGGTGACTTACTGATCCAGCATAATGCCAGACTAAGTAAGACTCAGAGTCCGAGTACAGAGGCTGAGATAGCTGAGATGAGTCAATTACCATATGCTTCCGCTGTTGGCTCGATTATGTATGTTATGACTTGTACCCGCCCTGATGTGGCCTTTGCTTTGAGCATGGTCAGCAGATATCAGGAGAACCCTGGCAAAGCCCACTGGACTGCGGTAAAGAATATTACCAAGTACCTGCGAAGGACTAATGACTGGGTCCTTAACTTCGGTGGGAGTGATGACTTGAGAGTGATTGGGTACAGTGATGCCAGTTTCCAGGCTGATAGGGATAATTTCTGCTCTCAGTCGGGGTGGGTCTTTACCCTAAATGGAGGAGCAATTACTTGGAAAAGTTCCAAGCAGGAGACAGTAGCTGATTCAACTTGCGAATCAGAGTACATAGCAGTAAGTGAAGCGGCGAAGGAGGCAATATGGCTGAAGAACTTCATTGGAGACCTTGGAGTTGTACCATCTATAAAGGAGCATATGGAGATTTTCTGTGACAGCAATAGTGCGGTGGCCTTAGCCAAGGAACCAAGAGATCATGGTAGATCCAGACACATTAACAGAAAATATCACTTCATAGGACACAAGATAGAAGAAGGACTCCTCGTGGCAAAGAGGGTATCGTCAGAATATAACCCAACAGATCCCCTCACGAAGGGACTGACTAGGGTTAAGCATTTGCAGCATGCAAGGAGCATCGGGATGAAGGACGATATTAGTTTTAATAATTAGATAGCTATTTCTGAAACTTGTAAAATGTAATTGACATTTGGTGATTAAATAAAAGTTGTTATTTGTTTATGAGTAAAGTGTTACTATCTCGTGTCAATCGTTTACTATTGTTTCAAATTTTGCATGTTTTGACTTCCAGAATAATTACTTTATTCAAACTTTCCACAGTCAATCATACTTTGGAAGTAGGTATGAATCAAGACTGTCATGAATAGGGCTTGTAGATGTATAAGGTGTTTAAACATAGCAAGTGTTGTTGCAACATTCATGAGTGCTCATAAGTTCTGAGTATTGGATTAAACCCACGCTCACTTGTATCACTTCATGGAATTTATCTCGAGTGATTGTGAGACGGTAATATCATATAAATCTTCAAAACTAGAGATATGATTTGTTGACTGTGAGTTGGTTGTACATTGATTGTATGAAAACGCATCAGTAACTTGATGTTATAAAACGTACATTTGTGTATGATTCAACAAGTAGATAGTACAAGCATATGAGTCGAAGTTTATCTATTCCTTTTAGTCCTTGGAGGATTAAAAGCGATATCTGGTCCCCTCGATGATTTTGTTTTGACCTATGTATCGGGCCCAGTCAGAACCTAAATCAGAAATCGGGAAACAAACTGATGGAAAATAAGTACAACGTTGTTCCATGTATTTGTCTAGTTGATATCTTGAACAGAGGATTATGTGGTCACTTATCTAAAATGACACTTCATAGTTCAACAAAGTTTTAAGAGCTACGATTGCTAGTCGGTTCCTGAAGTCATACTTGCAACTATAATTATCAGACTTATCCAAGTGGGAGACTATTGGATAAGGTGTCTAAGTCCATAACTATATTTGGTATGTACTTGACCCGACCCGACATGGTCCATTTGGGTTGCACTTCACCAAAACAATTTGTATGGATAATATTTTGAGAATAGTATATTTATGATTTATTAATATATTATAAGTTATAATATATTAATATGAAAACATATTATTTAATTAGTATTGATCAAGAATTAATTTGAATTAATTTGGTGATAAAAAGTGACTAATTAAATATGGACTCTTATATATATATAATGGGCCAATGTTCATTTAGGATGGGCTAAGCTTGCATGGAAGTCCATGGATAGTCCATGGAGCTTTTAACCCATGGATCCTATGGAAATGTGAGGTTATGGGTATTAGGGTTTACATGGATGTAACCCTAATCCACCATACTATATAAAGGAGTCCTTGGCACTTAAAATTGGCACTAGTGTGTGAGATAAGAAGGCATAGCCGATTTCTACAAGAGCATACCATTCTCTCAAGTTTTCCAAGTTGGTTTGGTGATTTGTGATTCCACTTGAGGCATCCACATTATTGGTGCTAGGCTCTCATAACTCCAAGCAATCAACCACAAGAAAAGGTATGTAATCTTATCTAGATTTTATGTTACAAGTACCCCATAACATGCTAGTTAGGATATGTACCTTGGAAAAATCAAATTTGCATGTATATTAGAGAAAACATAGATCCAAGGTTTCTAGGGTTGCATGTACACCATAGGAGTGTTAGAATGATCAAAACCCTTCACTACTTACTTGGCTCGGCCGATCACACGCGTTGCACTCTCCTCTATTCCATACTTTAAAAGTTTTAACTTTTATTTTATTTTTGAAAACAATTTTACCATTTCCTTAGTTTGAGTCCTGATACACCCGAGAGTGTGCCTGAATCCCTCAAACCAAGGCTCTAATACCAACTTGTAACGACCCAGTTTTTCAAAGGAAAATTTTCATTTTTTTTAATATATCAAATATTTGCCACAAACCATAAAATCTCCAAATACAATTGTTTTCAAATTAATAACAATAACAATTTTATTCCAAAACATCAGAGTGTCCCACAAACGCCTGAGGGAGAGTGTACGTCGCGCTATCAAGCCTTTCCCTTGCCTTTGGGCTCAGATGTACCTGAAACAAATCCACAGACTGTAAGCTAATACTTAGTGAGTCCCCCAGAGTATACCACACACACAATCCACATAACACATATGATATTAACTATAGAAGCTACATATATCACATAAGCCATGCATACTAACATATAAGGATGTTGTGGGCTCCTCCCACGGTCTTATACTTTCATGCCATGGGTTCCCCTATGGTCTTTACCTAGGAATGCCACGGGCTCCCCCACATGGTCTTATATCCAACTGTCACGGGCTCCCCCGGGGTCTTCCATACAATAACATAATAATCAACTAGCATATCATATATCACAGAAGTATCTATCATACTACATAACTCATATGTAAACATATAAGGATGACATGGACTCCCTCCAGGGTCTTACTCCAATGTGTCATTGGATCCCCCACATGGTCTTATATCTGACTGCCACAGGCTCCCCCCCGGGGCTTCCATGCAAATATCATATAATCACTAGCATACCACTTAGCATAAAGCTAATTATCATACCACATATCTCTACTACAACTAGTGTACCATATATCATAAAATGGGTCGGCCTTGGTGCCGTAGACCCATTGGTATGGTGAGAAGACTCACCTCTCGAATGTTGAGCTGACAAACTAAGATCAGATATATCCCACGCGCTGCTCCAACTCAAATGCCTATAATCATCATGTGATTAACTTGTCACAATCCCGAAATACCATAATTATCCTCAAAGTCAACCCTGGTCAAAGTGAAGGTCAACAGTCCATGTTGACCTCAACTCGTCGAGTGCATCCAGCAACTCGTCGAGTTAACCGAATAATCCTTCAACTCACCGAGTTACCTATGTAACTCGACGAGTTCCTCCTGAGTCCATTCCACTTAATCATGAGTCAACTCGCCGAGTCATCCTAGTGACTCGTCGAGTTCATCAAATGTCCAGAAACCTAAAGTCCGTTCAGACCAAAACCCTAATCCTTCACTGCACTCATTCAGAAACTCAGAAATAGGCAAACCCTACCCCGACTCGTCGAGTCAGCTAAGGGACTAGACGAGTTCCTTCAGTCCCTTTCATGTTCATCCCTTTTCAGTGGGATCTAAGGTCGCAAACTTCAGATATAACCTCCCCTATGCAGATACCACGTAAAGTTGCAAACTTTACGTGCATGCAAGGTCCTCCAAGGCTATAACATCAAAACTAAGCTTCCTATAAGGTTTTAGTGCATGGAAAGGGGCAAAGCTATATAAAGTGAGCAACTTTATATCCTTGTGATAAGTCCAGATCCGAGTTTGACCCCATTTTGCACCCAAAAGCGACCACGTCCTTCCATGAAATGAGATATAAGCAAATAGAGATCAAGGTGGTAACTTTTTACCTCTAAATGGATGCTAACAACCAGTAGATGCTGGATCCCAAGCTTTATCCTCTCTTGAAGCTCCTCTACCTTCAATTTTCCTTCTTCAAAAACACAAGTTTCACTCTCTAAGGCTCACACACTCAAGGAAGCTCAAATATGCGACTAGGGTTTCTTTATAGGCTGCAAGGACGATGAGGGAGGCTACAAACCCTCCGGTGCTTTAAACCCTAAATCTCGAGTTATAGCTTCATCCAAGAGTGTTGTGAGTCTTGGGCTTGGGCCATGGTTGTGAGTCTTGATGGGTCAGGGGTAAAATGGTCATTTTACCCCAAGCTTGGATTATGGATCTTAGTTTGGAATTCAATTGCTAATTGGGTGATATTTTGGTATTGATAGCTCGAGGAGTCGGTCGGGATGCAAGTAGGGATTTCTTGCAGTGAACTTCAGCATTTGAGGTGAGTTTCCTCCTAGACTGAACGGGTCGAAGGCACCAATGTCGGCCCATATATATGATATGTAGTTTTCGGACAACGGTTTGATGTCGGGTGTTACCCGATGACTATGTGCATGTTCGGTTATACTTGTTTTCTGTGTGATGCTTGTATGTGCCTGGTTAGTGTGGGCGGGGTCCCGTATCTCATCATTAGCATAGTAGGGGCGGGGCCCATGATAGGCGAGGCTTTAGGACTGGAACATATAGTATTGTGTATGATTTATTTATGTGTTAACATGATTATATGATATTGATTGTATGTGTATAGCGGGCGAGGCCCAGTGACAGGCGATGTCTGGGATGAACAGATTTGTATACCGAGCGGGGCTCGATGCCAGGCAGAGCATGATGCCGGGCGGGGTCCGAGGTCGGGCGGGGGACCAGTATATGTGATTATGTGTATGGCATGTGGTATTTGGGGAACTCACTAAGCTTCGTGCTTATGGTTTTCAGTTTTGTTTCAGGTATTCCAGTTTTCAAATGAAAGAGCTCGGGACGGTCGCAACACATACACCCGTGTTTTCCACAATACGTGATCTTTGGGATTGGACTTTGGTAATTGTTTTATTTGAAATGTTTTTCAAAGTTCTGACCAATGTTACAATAGTGTTTTTAATTATATTAAAAATGAAAAATTTACTTTGGATTTTTGGGTCGTTACAGTAATCTTTTTGTTGACCCATGTTCACCATCTATGTAATTCGATTTTTTTCATCCATATTCAACAATTGGAAAACCCCATGTTTATATTTAGGGGTCTAAGTTCTATGTTCTAATCATTCCAGATTGTATCTTTTGGTCAAATAAATAAGTATAATAAAACATGTTAGGGCGGTTGTAGGTGTGGAGAGAGACGGGTCTAAGTGAAGAAGATGGTGGTAGCAATGGATTGCTTTTTTTAGGAAGGTTATAAGAGTACAAACTTGTGTTCGGTGTTAATATGCATGATAAGAGAGAGAGAGAGAGAGAGAGAGAGAGGGGGCGGGGGGCTCTTAATTTTTAGTTGGTAAAATAAATAAATAAATATTAAATTTTAAAAAATGAAAGAAAAATGGAAAATAAATTCTCCAAGGGTATTACAGTAATTTCAATATTCGGAATGACCATGTACGCAACAAAACTAGTTCAAAATGACCACCAATCCAAAAAAGTCGGGGTTTGGACCAAAACCCAGAAAAATGCATACCACAATGACCATTTTTACAGTTTTATAAAATATTTAAATCACATATTTTCCCTTATTATTTACTTTTTCTATTGTTTTATTAATTTTGTATTTTTTTCATTAAATAGTAAACAATAAAATGCAACGTCGTCCCTAATAACCACATACCTTTAGTAACACACACAAACATCGTATCTCTGTTTCTCTCTTCAATTTATCAGAGACAACCACCATTGTTGTCGACCCGTTACCGTTTGTCGGCACACTGTTGTAGTTGGATCATCGTCGTTGTCATCGTATTTCCATATCTCCCTTCGTCTTTACTATGACACCGCTACCGGACCACCGGATCTGAAAACAACTCGTTGGAGCTGCCATACTCGTCGAAACGCCGCCTCCTCGCCCGAAAGAAACCTTTTTCTACCTCCTTTCCATGAAGATCTGTCATCTTCTCTCCAGATATGTTTGTCGGAAACCGTGACCAATCGCTGTTAGAATCAGCCTTTTCCCCGGATCCGATTGTCGAAGATCATCCGCCATGTTTCCCCTTCGATTTGCATATGTTAGAGCCATATCTATCTCCTTTCTACCCAAACGATTAGGTTCTTCATACTAAAAAATTCGTCACCACTTCTGTTGTAACGTCCCAAAAACCACGATAAATTTTTTCATAAAATCCACAAAATAATCAAACGTTGTTTCCAATACACAACCATAGAAATGAGAGTGTCAAAAATCAACTCTCAAAACATAAATCAGCAGGAGAGTGTGTAAGATCACGCATTTGCCTTGGCCCGTTCATATGAAGTACTTGAAAACATTTAAATCCACAATTGTAAGCCAAAGCTTAGTGAGTTCCCCCACAACAATACACATACAATGATACAATGTATGCATACTAGGGGTGTGTATGGGGAAGTTTGGTTCGGTTATTGGACAAAACTGGTCCATAACCATTACTATTGGTTAATGCATTTGGGTATCCATTAGGTATGGTTGATGGTTTTTTGTCGGTTATGGTGTTGGTTAATGGTTAATATTGGTTAACCATGATGTTCAAAAATGATATTAAAAACTCTAGTAAGTTCTCTTTTGCATAGTTAATTAACCAAAACAAGTTCTTCGGTTAATCCAAACTTTTTACTAATTCAATTCAACAAACTCTTAATCAAATCAGAAAAAACAACATTATGATATATGTAAAATTGCCATCAATATTCGATACTTCTCACAAGCTCAGAAGCGTAAAAATATAAAATTTCAGTTTATAACATAGTCAAATCCCAACACAAAACCGATCAGTTACTTGTTACTTATTACCAGATTATCAAAACAATTACGAATTTCAACAATTGATTAACTAGATTGATTTAATATTATATGTGACATCCCCATTTTTACGGCCAGAAAAGACCAATTTGTTTATGCTTTATTTTGAAAATCAGAGTATTTTAAAAAAAAAATATGTTATGGAATTTGTTCCCAGAAAAACATGATAAATATGTTATCAAAGCATTTCCGAATAAATGTATTTTATTCCTTTTAAAACGTTGGGATGTCATCGTCAATACAAAACATAAGCATAAACAGACCTTATATTCATTTACACTAGTGATCTACATCTCCTTGATCTCTCGGTATAATGTAGCTTCATATCGACACCTGTGATACAAATAAACTAAGTGGTTCAGGTTGGGAAACCTGATGAGTACATAGGGATTTCAATCCCACAATGTTATATATATATATATATATATATATATATATATATATATATATATATATTAGAACTCACAAGTATACAATTTCACCGTGTATAAACAACTTTTACCCCACCCCGTCAATCATCTCAACAACACTTTCCATACTCTCGGATCTAAAATTTACCTTTTTACTTAATCCATACTCTCGGATCTAATCCATGCGCTCGGATCAATAACTGTGTTCATTCCATACTCTCGGACTAGGGATAATTGTATATGTCTAAATCCATACTCTCAGATTAATGAAAAATAACTATGTCCTATCCGTACTCTCGGACTAAGGACAACTGACTATGTCTTAATCCATGCTCCAGGATTAATAACAAATGACTGTGCCCAATCCATACTATCGGAGTAGGGACGAATGACTATGTCTAATATATGCTCCCGAATCAATGACATAATTTAAAGTTCTATTCTCCGTGTATATCTCACTCGTACTCATAAGAAGATGCTACCCAATATTCCTCATAATTAATTTAGGTTTACTCTTTATCCTAAATCATTATATATTATCAGATATGCTCTTTAACACGTATTTCAGGCAACATCAAATATTTCACACATAAACATATATTTAATACTTCAATCAATACTTGTATTCAAATCATGTTCATGAAAGAGACCATGCACTCACTTGTTAAGGTGGTGATTCCGAACTCAGACAACGCTTTGTTTCTTAAAAATAATTTCCTTCGACGAAACATAATATTATTACCACTAGATTTTAGTCAAATATTTATTGCGACTAATTATTAGTCTAGATTCATCATTAACTCAAAGTCTACTTCATGATCTATCAAGTAAGGAACAATCAGGTAGGACCATATCGGATGTAGGGTCCGTTTGGTATACGAAGTACTGTTTGGAAATCCCACTCTAAACACCTCACTAAATCACAGCCTAAACATCATCCCCGTAAGTAGATCAATCAGTATAACGACTTTGAATCACTGATAAATCTTATTTATAGGTTCATAATAACGATATTATATTTAAATATAAGCTATATTTAAAGTAGGGTATGCATATCTCACTTACAACGAGTTTTGCTAAAAACCGGGTTCCGCTGGAGCAGAGATTCTGAGCCGAAAAGCTCTTTTTCTTGAAGCCTTCGGGCACTCCGGGGCTTTCCTCTAGCACCTTGAGGTTACTAGGGATTTAGAGGAGTTTTGGGAGTCTAGAGAGAAGTTAGAGAGAGAAAGAAAGGCTTATGGTGTGAAGAAAATATGAAGAATTGATCCTTTATTTATAGGGGTTTAATCATAGAGCAGGCCCTAAGTTTCGTCCGTATCTTCCGCGTACGAGATTCGTTTTCTACGTTCTTTATATCCACGCGTTGGTATTTACGAGTACTACAACTTTCATTTAGACCCCGTCGACTAATTCTCATTCTATCTCCGATTTACAAAACTGTATCAAATTTATCGCGCTCGAAGAGTAGAGACTAAGTTTCGCCCATATATTTAACATACGAGCTCTATTATCGACGTTCTTTATATGTACGGAACGCTTGTGACATATACTATAACTTGGTTGAGATTATTTATTATAAATAATTTACATCAAAAAGTCATTTTTGACGCTCATTGTCTCTAATTGACTAGTCTGAATCTGCGGACGTTACACTATATTTGGTGATCAGTATAAAAAGAATAAAAAATCAAACATTGTTTAACTGTAAAACCAAGATAAATATATAGAGTCACATAATAAAAACCAAGTTTAATGATTGATTACATAAAAAGTAGTAGTATTTGCAGAAATGAAATATAGGGTTATAGCCAAACATGGATAAAATCTGATGAAAACTGATAAAAAGAGAAATCAAACGATTAAATTTTACCGAACTAATTGAAAGAGACTATCCACAGTCTTCAGATCGTCAGAAATTGACGGAAACGGAGAAAATCGCCAAAAATCGTCTAAAAAGGGCTTTTTTTTCCGTATCTTGTCGTTTATGGTTCAAATGAGACAACATTTGGTATTTATATAGTAGTGTGGGCAGCAAATAAGGGTTTTGGAAAAAAGCACGGCCCATGTCAGGTCATTGCAAATTGAAAATCCGAAAAAATCAGAAAAAATAAAAAACTGGACTTCGATGGGGAAGCACGACACGTGCTTGGGCTTCGCATATTAAAATATCCAAATTAATGGCACTGGTTAGGATCATGAGGTAGGCACGACCTGTACTTCAGGACCGAAGTTTTAAAAAGCCTAAAAAAATACAAATATTTCGGTTGAGCTTTGTAAGTGAAGAACGACCCGTGTCTGGTGAGACATAGCCCCTATTTGATATTTTTTTAGTGTTTTGGCTCTAGATAAGTTCCATATATGCTCAAAAGACTTTCAAACCACCACTGTAACAACGTAAATTTCCAAAACAATTTTTCATTTTTAAAACATACTTTTATTCATAAGGTAATATCAAAACATAATGTATCCAATGTTATCATAACAAAACATATCCCAGAATCTCAAGACATAAACTCCATGAGTGTGTACGGATCATGCCGGCGCCTTCCTGCGATCCTCGCTAGTACCTGAAATACATAACACAACAACTGTAAGCATAAATGCTTAGTGAGTTCCCCAAAATACCACATACGCACATACGCCACTCAAGGCTATAAGACCTTCCGGTCACTGTGTTTCAGAGGACTTCCGTCCCACAACCCTGGTAGACCTTCCGGCCCTACCCGTAATGACCTTCCGGTCCATATCATCATGACCTTCCGGTCCACATCATAATGACCTTCCGGTCCTTCTCATTCATAACATACATAACACATACATATCATATAACAACATACATCACATACATCTCATAGCATATAAGACCTTCCGGTCACACATAGGTACCATCCTAGGTACAGTATAGTGAGAAGACTCACCTCGTACGAAGTCGGATAAACTCTCGTGCTTGACGTCCCGACCTAGCCTCCTCCTATCATCCGAATAACATTCCTGATCAATACCCTCTCATAGTCTCATCTCTAAAGATTGGGTAGAAGGCCATTCTACCCCTCCCTGAACTCTCCTGAATCAGCTTGACCAAAACCCTAAGGTCAACTGAAGTCAACGGTCAAACTTTGACCCGACTCGTCGAGTGCACATGGGCGACTCGGCGAGTCCATGCGGGTCCTTTGAATCCTTCTAGCCTCACTTGGCACGTCGAGTCATCCCTTCACTCGACGGGTTACTCCTGTCACGAATCGCGGGGCAACCCCGACTCGACTCGTCGAGTCCACTTATGAACTCGGCGAGTAGCGTCCATGACAACACTCAAATGACCTTCTGAGGTTAGATCTGCTTCTCTAACCTATAGATCTGACCTTTCCATACCCACTAATCACGTAAAGGTGAAACCTTTACACTCATGCAACACATATATGGCTCCTTTTGAAGAAATAGCCTAAAAAATGGCAACCTAAGTTCATTCCTTCCATAACACTTCATAAAGCAAGATGGATAATGCTCTCTGGACCTCTATGGGTCCAGATCTGAAGTCTAACACATAAAGGGACCATAAACTCATCAATTCAAGCCATAAAAAGGGTATATAAAACCCTAGATTCATAGATCTTAACCAAAACAGAAGGAGAGTTCGATTTGCTACCTCAATACTGCAGATCCAAGCTTGAAAACCACAGATTAGCAATCCTCTTGACCTCCTCTAGCTGGAAACACCTTCTTCTTTGCAAAACAACACCAAAAAGGATTAAAATGGCTTGCTCTCACACACAACTCGCCCAAGTGGCTGCAACTTTCCATGCGGACGCTGGTGCTCGGCCTTAACCCGGCGACATGTCAAGCACCTCTCAATGAACCATGCAACATCCCTCTTCGTACAGGGCCACCAATAGTCTCTCTTCAGATCCAAATACATCTTAGTGGCCCCGGTATGGATCGAGAACCTCGATCTGTGCGCCTCCTCCATCAGAATGGTACGTGCCCCGCCTGCATACGACACCCAAATCTGACCTTGAAAGGTCATCAGCCCTCGGCTATCGGTAACGAACTCAGACACCTGCCCGATCATCCGCTCCCTCTTGCGGTTCTCTGGTATCACGGCCTATGTCTGGGCCTCCCGAATGGTGTCCAACACCGGAGTCATCACCGTCAATCGCATACAAGTGTCTCGAATCGGGGCACTCTCTGCCCTACGGCTCAGAGCATCAGCTACAACATTAGCTTTGTCCGGGTGGTACAGGATCTCACAATCGTAATCCTTTACCACATCCAACCATCTCCTCTGGCGCATATTCAGGTTGGGCTGATCCATCAAATACTTCAAACTCTTGTGGTCCGTGTATATCGTACACCGAACCCCATACAGATAGTGACGCCAGATCTTGAGGGCGAACACCACTGCCCCCAACTCCAGATCGTGGGTGGGATACCTTGTCTCATGAGGCTTCAGCTGCCTCGATGCATACGCTATCACATGCCCTCCCTGCATAAGCACCGTACCCAACCCCGATATCGATGCGTCGCAGTACACCACAAAATCCTCCATTCCCTAAAGGATAACACTGGGGCTTCGCACAACCTCTGGCGAAGAGTCTCAAACGAGGTATGTTGCTCCGGACCCCGCGAAAAAGCAACGCCCTTCCGGGTCAACTTGGTGAGAGGCACGACAATCTTGGAGAAATCCTTGATAAATCTCCTGTTGGGTTATGAGCATTTTAACACTCCTAAGTGTACATGCATCCCTAAATACCTTGGATCTATGTTTTCTCTATTATACATACAATTATGAACATCCAAGGTATTATCCTAATCTAGCATACAAAATAATAAATATAACAAGATAGAATACATACCTCTTTGATGTAGAATGTCTTCATGAAGCTTGAGTGCCTAGTGCCCCAAGTGTGACACCTCAAATGGTTCACACAACACCAAATACACTTGGAATAACTTGAGAGAAACTTGAACACTCCTTGAAATCGTTTAGCCCTCACACTCACACATTAGTGCACGATTTCTTGAGCCATGGGATTCTTTTATATGGTGGCTATTAGGGTTACACCATGTAACTTATAACTTTACCCATTCCTTATGCTCCATGGATTTTAACCTCCATGGAGTATCCATGGGTCACCCCATGGACTTAGTCTAACATAAGGAATCTTGGATCACAAGCCCACATATATAAGAATGAATGATTTACACAATCAACCCATATATTTAATTAGTCTCCTTTTGATCACTTAATTAATTCCAAATTAATTCTTGATCAATACTAATTAAATAACCTTATTAATATATTAAAACTTATAATATATTAACCAACCTTAAGTGTTATTTCTCTCATTATAGTCTATCCAAATGCATGATGCCATGCAACCCAAATGGACCATGTCGGGTCGGGTCAAGTCTTACCAATTATAGTTATGGACTTAGACATTAATCCAACAGTCTCCCACTTGGATAAGTCTAAAACTATTATTGCGTATGACTTCAGGAACCGATCAGCAATCGTAGCTCTCAAAAGCTTCTGTCGAACTCTGACCTTGTCGATGAACTCTGACCTTTGTCAATGACTTGTCCATTAGAGAAGGGATCATATATTCCTCCATTCTAGATATCATATGGACTGAGACATGGATTATCAATCATTCTCTCTGTCCATTTGTTGTTTCCCGATTTCCGATTCATGATGACTGACTGATTGAACAAATCAAATCAGTCCTGGCTTGGCCAAGCACTCACATGTATCATCTTTAAATCATCGAGGGGCCCACAGATATCGCTTTTATCCCGAAGGTAAAAGGAATGGATAAACTTCGACTCATATGGCTTGTTCTACTACTTGTTGAATCATACACAAAGGCACGTTTTATAACATCGAGTTACCAATGCGTTTTCGTGCAATCAATGTATAACCAACTCATAGTAACAACTCATATCTCTAGGTTTGAAGAATATAAGATATTATCGTCTCATGATCACTCGTGATAAAATCCATGAAGTGATTCAAATGAGCGCGGGTTGAATCCAATACTCAGAACTTATGAGCACTCATGAGTGTTGTAGCACCACTTGGTCCACCAACTTGGACCTCTACAAACCAACCCATGACAGTCTTGATTCATATCTACTTCTAACATATGACCGACTGTGGATGGTTTGAATAACTTAATCATTCAGGAAGAGCGACTTAGTTATTCTGGAAGTCAAAACATGCAAAGTGAAACACAATAATAAATGAATCAAATATGGTATCAAACCCTATGAATATAAATAAACACTTTTATTTATCACCATACTGATTACTCATTATTCATTGTTTCGGTTTTATCAACTTTATACTTGAATTTAAAACAATAGTTGTCCCATGCTCCGAGCATGTACACTATGTTTTCTAAACACTAGTCATGTCATACACAAAGTATGCATACTATGTTTGTTTATGATCTTTACTTTGTAAAATAGATCAATTGAACATCACTCCAATGATCCTCTTTTCACAGTCCCAAATCCTTACTGCAAATGCAAGAATTCCAAATTCATGCCATTTACTGAAATCTGTTAGATTCTAAACTTATATGCATTGATCCTCTTAATGATTATGCACAAAGTCAGAAAGACTTGACAACAATCATTACAGAGCATTCCAAAGGAGATCAGCTCCTTGGAAACATCCTTCTTTCATTAAGTTTCCTAATCTTACACAGATTGAATAATTTCTAACTTTGAAACATTTCCATATTCCATTTTGACTATCACTTATGAACAAGAGTTGCCTCCTTACAGATTATGTCAATATGATCCTTCCAGAATTAACATTATACTTCCAACTGTCCTTGAGCAACCAATCTTTGGTAAACCTTAGATTGTCCTCGACAATTGCTTAATCATTTTAGTCATATCCAATTCTAGACCTTTTCCATTCATAATGCCCCAGGCATTTGGAAAATTTTAGAAAGGATGAATATAGCACATGTAATCGATCCTATATCTGAAGCATATGGGACACGATTCATGATGTCTCACATAAAGACTAAAACAGTCTTTTGCTATAATATTTTTATTTCAATTTGCCAAGTTCTCAAAATTCAGATTATGAAAAGGGATGCCGTAATCATAATCGAATTTTAGAACGCAAATAATGGACCCATATATAGAATTTCCTTATGTTGAGCCATTCCAACATGAAATTCATATATATATCCTTGATAAAATACGATTAAAATCTCAATCTAAGCTTTTTATAATTGAAATGAAGTATAATTCCTTCTCCCTTAATTATAGCGAAACAACTTTTTCAACCCCTGCAACCTCACGAATTGAAACTTTTGTTTTCTATAATTAACATTGCTAACTTGCAACCTTTGTCATAATTATCATGCTCCCACTAACATGATGATTATTAGCATAACACTTATGCTCCCACTAGCTTTGACATGTACTCAGAAATCAGCTGACTTTCTTACCAAAGTTCAGATTTCTGATACTAGATTGTTTTGATAAAACTTTATCAAAATCATGCACCTCTCTTAGATAGCTCACATGTGTGTCTAAAAAATTTTAGAACTATGAAAAAGGATGCCGTAATCATAGTCTCAATTGTTTAGACCTTTGCCACTTCTCACAAGTCCATGTTAGTGTGCCGGTAAACCACACACGCTCCACTAACGACTTTGAGAATGCAAATATCACAATTGTTATCTAGCTAAAATCTACTTAGTGAAAGTGTTTCCTCGCCATCATTTTCATGAATCGGAGAGAAACCTTATGACACTTAGATTTAATAGTGTATGTGTTCTTATCCATGTGAATTTGTCAAAACCATAATCACAAGACAAGGTTTGTGACAAATCCAAACTCATATTGATTAAACTTGTGCAATCTTAAATTCTTGCCATTTGGCAGCTCAGGTGTCTGCCATTGCTTCCAAGTAGTTGTGCAACCAATTGAGAACTCTCAGAACTCCTATGCAAAGCCAACTTGAATAGGCACAAAAATTTCAACACGATAGGTTATAAACCTCAAGTCGTGTGCTAGTGAAGGACTTTAGGTTTTATTCTTGATTAAGTCTTGAAACTTTCAAGAGCTTTAAGACTCCCACTGTCCTCTTGACATATAAGACTCCCTTGTCAAATATTAAAGAGATAGTGCAGATTCTTTATCAAGACTAACACTTTACACAATTGGCCTAAGTTGGTCTCTGTTTTATCCAAAACATCACAACTTACCAATTTCAAATGTACAAGAGTAGATAACCTTTTACTCTTACATTTGACTAGTGTTAACAAACCCTCTTTAAGATATGTCACTCAAGTTACAATCTTGGAGTATGACTCTAAGAATTGTTTTGGAACGAAGTATGACTCATCTTTTTGATTTAACCATTTCAACAATTCATGACTCCTCTTATTGACTTTAGAGGACCAATTGTGATATGGTATCTTAATCATTAAGATGATCATAAACATGATACTAAAGTACTCTCCCATCTTTTCAGATTTGAGAAACTTTTATCTTTCTGCCATACTTTGATTCTTCTTATTCGTTCTGTCTCACATTGAAACTTCTCCAATGCTACAGACTTATACTTAAACTTATAAGTATAACCATATTTACTGAACTTAAGTAAATCATGACGAATAGTCTTCTTGATCTTTTGTGGTGGACTTGACCAGTGCACAAGAATGTGTACTCGATCCCTTAGTCCTTTCCTTATTCACATAAGGAATTAGTCTTAATTTTCCAAGCTGAAAGTTCTCATTCATCATACTATACAACTTGCATGATTCCAAGTTTCGGTCCAATTGAACCTTGGGTGATGAGAATCTTTCCTTATTTGGTAATATTAGACACTACCACAACCGAAAGAATCAAATCCATTTTTCCAATATTGCTATCAATGGAATCTTATAAGCAACAACTTTTCACAAATGCCATTGTAAGGATACTTAAAATAAATAAAATCAAAACTTTTTTCTTTTATTTTAAAACTTTGCGGAAAAACTTATCCTTACAATCCATATGAAAACCTTGTTGTTATCTATTCCTAAGCAATATAAATATCATAACTCTTAAGTTATCTGTGTTGAAATCCATCTTCGCGATCAGAATCAGCATGTACTTAATAGAGTTAGACAATGGACTTTACCTGAAGTAGAGCCAAACTTATTGACTTTAACATCCTTAGGTAAATTTGGCAGCTTCGTAACCAATGCCCCTTCCTTTGGCAATAGTTACCTATGGATCCTTGATAATGGGACTATCTCAGACTTCGCCTCTCTCTTTACCATTGGGTCAACAGAGTTGACTATGGCCGATCCCTTTCCATTGGGAAGAGAGAGCTTTACTGTATATCCAATGGCATCATTGTCAATGTCCATAGCGTTTTAGGAAGTTGATCTTAGCAAATAGATAAGATCATTAAGGGTCTTGTCTTAGTCTGTTTCATAGGATTCCCAAAAGAACTCACTATGTGACTTAGAAAGTAGTTGAGCCACCAACTTTCTCAAGACTTTGACACCCAACTCTCCCGGCTTGTCAATATGTGACTACATCTCCAAGATGTGATCACACCTAGACCTTGCCTTGCCAATAGGGCTTGAGTGACCTTAAACTTTTTAGGAACTTGTGGGTTAGGGAGAATAATTGGAGGAGGTGAAAGAAGTATGATATCCATGGGACATCATCTTCATTTAGGAAAGCTTGTTTCAAGAGATTTGGGAAGATCATAAATGTCTAGACCAAACATCTTTTTGGGAGATATTCAAGATAGTTGATTTAAAGTCCTTAATATGACACCCAATATGAAATATTAAGGTTAGGACCCAACAAACTATTTTATAACTTAGAAGAGGGATGCCGTAATCCAAGCTATAAAATATTTGAAGGTAGGTGAATGACGATTCACCAATTTCCACCATGAAAAACGAAATAATTTATTAGGTTTTAATTGGATTTGAAAGTCCTAGATCTTTGAGATTCATTGAACTGTTCAAAGGCATGTTTCAATCTCGAGTGTGCCCTTCAGGTTTTGTGACTGGGATGCCGAGGATCACAAAACAAGGTGTGAATAACCATGCAAATATACTTGGTACCCTTAATATTTACCCCTTAATCAGTATGCCGGTTAACCACACACGCTCCACCGATACTATGATAAATATTAAGTTACCCTTTGCCTACCTTGTTAAATCCAGGTTAGTGTGCCGGTTAACCACACACGCTCCATTAACGACTTAAGCAAAGTGCAAAGTGTAATTTCATGGGTTAGCACCAAATTCACATTTTCCTAAGTAACTAAGATTGGGTATTAATAAGAGTTTAGTTACTTAGTATTTATCATTAATACTTTTAATGAAAGGAGAATTATAGTCCTTGTCCTACCCGTTCGGCTAACGACCCTCCACCAGTCAAGGAAGCGGTGGGTGAGAGTGGACACCCATTAAACTGCCATTTTATAGGCAGTAACCTTATACCCCCCTTATAGACCGGCTTCGTGAATGAGGCCTACTAACGGTAAGACTGACTTTACTCTTATACATATATATAAATATTATTAACTTATAATATTATAAAGTATAAGGGTTGAATTTTAACTTTTAAAATTCTAAGGGCTAACTTGGAATTAAAGTATTCATAAGTGAAAACTTTTCAAATTCCAAAACTTGAGGGCAAGTTTTGAAACTATTCAAAACTAATTAATTCCATAACTTATGAGTTTAAAGTAGTTTTAATTAAAAAAAAAAAAAAAAAAAAAAAAAAAAAAAAAAAAAAACTCTTCAAGTTCCATAACTTGAGGACAAGTTATGGAAGACTTTAAACTAATTAATAAAAAAATAACTTTTTTTTATTGTAACTTATGGAACTAATTAAGGTTACACTTTTTTTTTAATTTAATGAAGAGACTCTTCATTTTGTAACCTTTGCCAACTTTTATGAGTTTTATGATTCTTAAATGTGACTTTTCATATAACTTGAGGACAAGTTACAAAAACACACTTTGGAATCAACTCTTAGATTAAAATGGATTGAAAACAACTATTTCACACAACTTTTCTATTAATCTAAGAACCTCATAAGAACAAGATAATTCAAATCATCAATCTTCAAGAAATTAGCATGAACATACAAACTAATACAAATCTTGAAATTATGACAATTATCTTAGAAATTGGATTAGCATGAACATTACCACATCAAAAACAAGTTTATAAGTCCAAAAACATCTTAGGGTAATGTTTCTAGTCCAATTCCAGCCAAAACAATCGAATATATGCATCCAACTCGATTTTTCAGCTACTTTTGCAAGTATAACAAGAAAACAAGCCTAGGCTCTGATACCACTGTTGGGTTATGAGCATTCTAACACTCCTAAGTGTACATGCAACCCTAAATACCTTGGATCTATGTTTTCTCTATTATACATACAATTATGAACATCCAAGGTATTATCCTAATCTAGCATACAAAATAATAAATATAACAAGATAGAATACATACCTCTTTGATGTAGAATGTCTTCATGAAGCTTGAGTGCCTAGTGCCCCAAGTGTGACACCTCAAATGGTTCATACAACACCAAATACACTTGGAATAACTTGAGAGAAACTTGAACACTCCTTGAAATCGTCTAGCCCTCACACTCACACATTAGTGCACGATTTCTTGAGCCATGGGATTCTTTTATATGGTGGCTATTAGGGTTACACCATGTAACTCATAACTTTACCCATTCCTCATGCTCCATGGATTTTAACCTCCATGGAGTATCCATGGGTCACCCCATGGACTTAGTCCAACATAAGGAATCTTGGATCACAAGCCCACATATATAAGAATGAATGATTTACACAATCAACCCATATATTTAATTAGTCTCCTTTTGATCACTTAATTAATTCCAAATTAATTCTTGATCAATACTAATTAAATAACCTTATTAATATATTAGAACTTATAATATATTAACCAACCTTAAGTGTTATTTCTCTCATTATAGTCTATCCAAATGCATGATGCCATGCAACCCAAATGGACCATGCCGGGTCGGGTCAAGTCTTACCACTTATAGTTATGGACTTAGACATTAATCCAACATCTCCGATAGTAGCCGCCCAACCCCAGAAAACTCCTGATCTCGGTGGGTGATCTCGGCACCTCCCAACTCATCACAGCCTCAATCTTGGCCGGATCGACCAATATCCCATTCTGGTTAACGAGATGCCCCAAGAACTGGACCTCCCGTAACCAGAACTCGCACTTGGAGAATTTGGCATAGAGCCTCTCCGATCTCAAAACTCCGAGAATCTCTCTCAGATGCTCCTCATGCTGCTCTCTAGATCTCGAATACACCAGAATATCGTCAATGAATACAATCACCGACCTGTCCAACATCTGTCTGCATACCCTGTTCATGAGATCCATGAACGCTGCTGGTGCATTGGTGAGCCCAAAAGGCATCACCACAAACTCGTAGTGCCCATAACGAGTCTTAAACACCGTCTTCTGGATATCCTCATCTCGCACCCTCATATGGTGATATCCAGACCTCAAATCTATCTTGGAGAACCAAGATGCTCCCTGCAACTGATCGAACAGATCATCAATCCGCGGTAGTGGATAACGGTTCTTGACTGTCAACTTGTTCAACTCCCGGTAATGAATGCACATCCGGTGTGAACCATCCTTTTTCTTGACAAAAAGGATCGGCGCTCCCCAATGTGAGCTACTCGGCCTGATAAATCCTTTCCCCAACAACTCCTGAAGCTGTGAGGATAACTCCTGTATCTTTGGTGGCGCATTGGCGATAAGCGCCGCTCCCGGAACCAAATCGATGCGAAACTCCACTTGCCTCACGGGAGGCACACCCGGCAACTCCTCGGGGAAAACATCCGGGAACTCACGCACTATCGACACATCACTAACCGAACCCGGCCCTTCTGCGGCCACCCGTGAATCCATCACATAGGCCACAAACCCGCTACAGCCCTGCTGTAGGCTCCGCCTCGCTCTAGCAGCCGAACAAAATGCTGACCAAGAACGGGTACCCTCGCCGTACACCGTAAGTACTCCCCCACTAGGGTCTCGTATCGTCACCAACTGTCGCTCGCAGTCTATAACAGCCCCAAATCGGCTCAACCAATCCATGCCCACTATGACACACACGTCCCCCATCGCAATCGGGACCAGATCTATCGGGAACTCAACACCGAAGATCTCGAGTACACATCCTCGAATCATATCCGTAGCATACACCGCTCGCTCGTCAGCTATGGAAACTCGTAGAGGTCGACTCAACGCCTCCCACTGGATACTGATGTGCTGACTAAACGCTAAAGACACAAATGACCGGCTCACACCCGAGTCAAATAACACCAAAGCAGGTACAGAACTCACAAGAAAAGTACCTACGCATATCATAATATAAGCACAATATCTCAAACTCAGCATAAATAAATGAAAGAATACATATCAGCTACGACACCGGGCGTTGCGCGGACCTCCTCCGCTGTCAACTATAAGGCTCTCCCGCGAGCCTTTGGTGCCTCGGCCTTCTGTTGGATTTTGAGCATTCTAACACTCCTATGGTGTACATGCAACCCTATAAACCTTGGATCTATGTTTTCTCTATTATACATGCAAATATTAACTATTCCAAGGTTTCATCCTAACTAGCATATTATGAAGCACCTATACTACAAAGTTCTAGTTAGATGACATACCTTTTGATGTAGCTTGATGTCTTCAAGCTTTAAGAGCTTAGCCCCAATAGTGTGGAAGCCTCAAATGGAATCACAAATCATCAAAACACCTTGGAAGAACTTGAGAGAATATGTATGCACACTAAAATCGGCCCACTCTTATTTTCACACACTTGTGCCAATTTTGTGAGCCAAGGACCCCTTTATATATTATGGAGGATTAGGGTTACATCCATGTAAACCCTAATAACCATGACCTTTCATTTACATAGGATCCATGGGTTAAAAGCTCCATGGACCATCCATGAAAGCTTAGCCCAACCTAAATGAACTTGACCCATTCCATATATATAAGAGTCCATATTTAATTAGTTCTTTTTGATCACTTAATTAATTCTAAATTAATTCTTGATCAATACTAATTAAATAATATGATTCCATATTAATATATTAGAACTTATAATATATTAATATAAATCATAAATATACTATTCTGAAAAGACGATCGATATAAATTGTGCCGGTGAAGTGCAACCCAAATGGACCATGCCGGGTCGGGTCAAGTACATACCAAATATAGTTATGGACTTAGACATTAATCCAACAGTCTCCCACTTGGATAAGTCTAAAACTATTATTGAGTATGACTTCAAAACCTAACTGGCAATCGTAGCTCTTAAAGTCGCTGTCGAACTCTGACCTTGTCAATGACTTGTCCATTAGATAAGGGATCATATATTCCTCCATTTTTTCTAGATATCATATGGACTGGGACATGGATTATAATCATTCTCTCTGTCCATTTGTTGTTTCCCGATTTTCGATTTATGATGACTGACTGATTGAACAAATCAAATCAGTCCTGGCTTGGCCAAGCACTCACATGTGTCATCGCTAAATCATCGAGGGGCCCACAAATATCGCTTTTATCCCGAAGGTAAAAGGAATGGATAAACTTCGACTCATATGGCTTGTTCTACTACTTGTTGAATCATACACAAAGGCACGTTTTATAACATCGAGTTACCAAATGCGTTTTCGTGCAATCAATGTATAACCAACTCATAGTAACAACTCATATCTCTAGGTTTGAAGAATATAAGATATTATCGTCTCATGATCACTCGTGATAAAATCCATGAAGTGATTCAAATGAGCGCGGGTTGAATCCAATACTCAGAACTTATGAGCACTCATGAGTGTTGTAGCACCACTTGGTCCACCAACTTGGACCTCTACAAACCAACCCATGACAGTCTTGATTCATATCTACTTCCAACATATGACCGACTGTGGATGGTTTGAATAACTTAATCATTCAGGAAGAGCGACTTAGTTATTCTGGAAGTCAAAACATGCAAAGTGAAACACAAGAATAAATGAATCAAATATGGTATCAAACCCTATGAATATAAATAAACACTTTTATTTATCACCATACTGATTACTCATTATTCATTGTTTCGGTTTTATCAACTTTATACTTGAATTAAAAACACTAGTTGTCCCATGCTCCAAGCATGTACACTATGTTTTTCTTAAACAATAGCTTTGCTATACACCAAGTATGCACTCTGTGTTTGTCTATGATCCTTACTTTGTGAAATAAACCAATTGAACATAATTTCAATGATTCTAATTTCACACTCCCAAATCCTTATCGAAAAATGTGAGAATTTCAAATTCCTATCATTTATCGAAATCTGTTTCGATTTTAAACTTATATGCACTGACCCTCCTGTAATGAATATGTACAAAGTCACGAAGACTTGTCAACAGTCATTATAAGGTATTCCAATGGAGATCAACTCCATGGAAACTAAGTCTCATATTCAAAGTACATTGCTTTGGACATGCTTCTTGCATTAAGTTTTCTAATCTTACACAGATAACTTCCACCTATGGAGACAACTCCATATTCTCATTTTGACTATCACTTCTGAATAAGAGATGCCTCTTTTCAGAATATGTCAATATGGTCCTTCCAAAATTAGCACTATACTTCCAACTGTCCCTGAGCAACCAATCTTTGGTAAACCTCAGATTGTCCTCGACAATTGCTTAATCATTTTAGTCATATCCAATTCTAGACCTTTTCCCTTCTTAATGCCTCTGGGCATTTGGAAAAAATTAGAAATGACAAATATTATATCACATGCAATCGATCCTGTACCCAAACCAAATGGTACACGATTCATGATGTCTCACATAAAGACATGATTCTAGACCAGTCTTTTGCTACAATATTTTTATTTGCCATGTTTTCAAAATTTGACTATGAAGAGGGATGTCGTAATCATAATCGAATTTTGAGAACGCAATATATAGAATTTCCTTAAGTTGAACCAATCCAACATGAAATTTATATATATATTCTTGACTAAAGATGATTAAGGTCTCAATCTAAGCCTTTAAAACTGAAATGAAGTATATCCTCTCCCTTAATTATAGCAAAACAACTTTTTCAATCCCTGCAGCCTCACGAATTGAAACTTTTGTTTTCTATAATTAACATTGCTAACTTGAAACACTAACAATAATTATCATGCTCCCACTAACATGATGATTATTAGCATAACACTTATGCTCCCACTAGCTTTGACATGTACTCAGAAATCAGCTGGACTTCTAGAAATCAATACTTTATTGACTTTCTTACCAAAGTTCAGATTTCTGATACGAGATGCTTTGATAAAACTTTATCAAAATCATACACCTTTCCTTAGATAGCATGCATGTGTGTCTAAACAATTTCAGAACTATGAAAAGGGATGCCGTAATCATAGTCTCAATTGTTTAGACCTTTTGCCATCTGCTTCAAATCTACTTGGTGGAAGTGTTTCCTCACCATCATTTTCATGAATCAGAGAGAAACCTTATGACCCTTAGATTTTATGGTGCATGTGTTCTTATCCATGTGAATCGTCAAAACCATAGTCACAAGACAAAGATAATGACAAATCCAAACTCATATGGACTGAACTTATGCAATCTTAACTTCTTGCCACCTGGCAGTACATGGCCTACCATTGCTTCCAAGTTGTTATGCAACCAATTGAGAACTTTCAGAACTCCTATGCAAAGCCAACTTTAACTGGAATGGGCACAGAATATGTCAACACGATAGGTTATAAACCTCAAGTCGTGTGCTAGTGAAGAACCTCAGGTTTTATTCTTGATTAGTTCTTGAAATTCTTTTTAGGATCTTTAAGACTCCCACTATCCTCTTGACATATACGACTATCTTGCCAAATATTCAAGAGATAGTGCGGATTCTTTATCAAGACAAACACTTCACACAATTGGCCTTAGTTGGTCTTTGTTTTATCCAAAACATCAGAACTTACCAATTTCAAATGTACAAGAGTAGGACACTTTTACTCTTACATTTGGCAAGTGTTTTAAACCTTTCTTTAAGATATTTCACTCAAGTTACAATCTTGGAGTATGACTCTAAGAATTGTTTTGGAACGAAGTATGACTCATCTTCCTGATCTAACCATTTCAACAATTCATGACTCCTCTTCTTAGTCATAAGAATGCACTAAGATGACCTTTAGAGGACTAATTGTGATATGATTTCTAAATCATTAAGATGATCACAAACATGATACTAAAGTACTCTCCCATCTTTTCAGATTTGAGAAACTTTTATCTTTCTGCCTAATTTGATTCTTCCCATTCGTTCTGCCATACATTGAGACTTTTCCAATGTTTCAGAATTATACTTAAACTTGTAAGTATAACCATATTTACTAAACTTTAGTAAATCAAATAGTATTAACGAGCTTTGTGGTGGACATGACCAGTGCACAAGAATGTGTACTCGATCCCTTTAGTCCTTCACTACACATCCATGTGAACAAGTAATTAGTCTTGATTTTCCAATGCTTGAAAGTTCTCATTCATCATACTATTCAACTTGCATGATTCCAAGTTTCGGTCCAATTGAAACTTGGGTGATGAGGAACTTTCCTGATTTGGTAAATTTAGACACTACCACAAATGAAAGAATCAAATCCATTTTCCAATATTGTTGTCAGTGGAATCATATAAGCAACAATTTTCCACAAATGTCATTGTAAGGATACTTAAAATAAATAAAATTAAACAAATTTCTTTTATTTTAAAACTTTGCGGAAAAACTTATCATTACAATCCACATGGAAAATTGTTGTTATCTATTCCTTAGCAATATATCATAACTTCTTAAGCAACTGCTCAAAATTCTGATGCGATCGAAATCCACCTTCGCGATTAGAATCAGCATATACTTCCTTTAAGATTTCTCTCTATTCTTTAATTCTTAAAACATCAACATGTGACCCAGTCACATCATGTAATGAGGATCTCAGAATAGAACTTAACAGAGTTAGATAATGGGCTCTACCTGATGTAGAGTCAAACTTATTGACTTTAACATCCTTAGGTAAATTTGGCAGCTTTGCAATCAACGCCCCTTCCTTTGGCAAAATAAACATATGGACCCTTTGGTAATGGGACTATCTCAGACTTAGCCTTTCTCTTTACCATTTGGTCAACCGGGTTGACTATGGCCAATCCCTTTCCATTGGGAAGAGAATGCTTTTTCTGGATTTCCAGTGTCACCATTGTCACTGTCCATAAAGTTTTTTGGAAGTTGATCTTCTAATCAAATTTGCTTTACTATCGTTCCAAATCATTGCTGATTCAGCAACACCAAGCAAATAGATATGATCATTAAGGTTCATGTCATAGTCTGTTTCATAGTAGTCCCAAAGGAACTCACTATGTGACTTAGAAAGTGATTGAACATCCAACTTTCCTCAAGACTTTGACACCCAACTCTCCCGGCTTGTCAATATGTGACATCATCTCTAAGATGTGATCACACATAGACCTTGCTTGCCATTAGGGCTTGAGTGACCTTGAACTTGTGGGTTAGGGAGAATAATTGGAGGAGGTGGAGGAAGAGAAGTATGACTTCCATGAGCCAAACTCGGGAAGTCATCTTTTCCTAAGTAATTAAGATTGGGAATTTATAAGTGTTTAGTTACTTAGTATTTATCATTATACTTATAATGAAGGGAGAATTATAGTCCTTGTCCTACCTGTTCGGCTAACGACCCTCCACCGGTCAAGGAAGCGGTGAGTGAGAGTGGACACCCATTAAACTGCCATTTTATAGGCAGTAACCTTATACCCCCCTTATAGACCGGCTTCGTGAATGAGACCTACTAATGGTAAGACGACTTGCTCTTATACATATAATATATTAAACTTTTAATATTATAATAGTATAAAGGTGTATTTTAGACATTTAAAATACTTGGTGGTTTAATCTATTAATTAAACTAGACTTTTAATTTAATTAAACTCAAACCATATATTTATGGATTAATAATACTCTTTTAATTAAACGCTTTAATTAACTATTAATAAAATCCATAAGAGTTAATTTGAACTATTCAACAAAACATCATAATTCCAATTATTAAACTCAAAATTAAAACCATTTAATTAATTGTTTAAGTTATGAACCCAAGAGTTTTAGAATTCAATTCTTTTTTCATAAAAAACTTTTCTCAAATTCCAAAACTTGAGGGCAAGTTTTATAATTCTTGAAAACCTTTGGATTCCATAACTTATGGAATTAATGGTGTTTTATGATGAAACTTTCCATATTCCATAACTTAAGAACAAGTTATAGAATTCTTTAAAACATTAACACCAAATTTTGTAACCCCATAAAAACTTTGAATCAATTTTTTTAAAAAAAAAAACTTTCATATCCATAACTTATGGAAGTTTCAAAAACCCTTAAGATCACAACTTAAAAAAAAACTTTTGAGCTCCAAAATTTTATGACAAAATTTGTAACTCCTTAAAACATTTAGATCAAACTTTTAAAACTAATAAAATAATCATATCATTTTATCTTTTACTAAATTTGACCTAATTCAACTCATATAACAAATGATTCAAATTTTACAAATAATTCGTTTTTCACAAAACAAGTAATTATCTTAAAATTTGACAAACGTCATGTTTTTTTTTCCTTTTTTTTTCCAACTTGAAAATAAAACATTTGCATCAATATAACAGAAAACAACCCATGGCTCTGATACCACTGTTGGATTTTGAGCATTCTAACACTCCTATGGTGTACATGCAACCCTATAAACCTTGGATCTATGTTTTCTCTATTACACATGCAAATATTAACCATTCCAAGGTTTCATCCTAACTAGCATATTATGAAGCACCTATACTACAAAGTTCTGGTTAGATGACATACCTTTTGATGTAGCTTGATGTCTTCAAGCTTTAAGAGCTTAGCCCCAATAGTGTGGAAGCCTCAAATGGAATCACAAATCACCAAAACACCTTGGAAGAACTTGAGAGAATATGTATGCACACTAAAATCGGCTCACTCTTATTCTCACACACTTGTGCCAATTTTGTGAGCCAAGGACCCCTTTATATATTATGGAGGATTAGGGTTACATCCATGTAAATCCTAATACCCATGACCTTTCATTTACATAGGATCCATGGGTTAAAAGCTCCATGGACCATCCATGAAAGCTTAGCCCAACCTAAATGAACTTGGCCCATTCCATATATATAAGAGTCCATATTTAATTAGTTCTTTTTTTATCACTTAATTAATTCTAAATTAATTCTTGATCAATACTAATTAAATAATATGATTCCATATTAATATATTAGAACTTATAATATATTAATATAAATCATAAATATACTATTCTGAAAAGACGATCGATATAAATTGTGCCGGTGAAGTGCAACCCAAATGGACCATACCGGGTCGGGTCAAGTACATACCAAATATAGTTATGGACTTAGACATTAATCCAACACCTTCACCGGCCGAACCTCAGTAGCTCGCACGGCAGCAGGGGCAGATCCCTGCTGATGCGACATCGACCTCCGGCGAGCCTTCTGGTCTTCTGCTGCGGCGGGGATCTGACATCACAGTGCAAACCCGTTAGAGCCGTCCCAGGGACTGTGCCCCGGGAGCGGGCTCCGACGGTCAAGTTAGATCAGCTAGAAGATCTGAGATGGTCCTCCATGGCTGGAGAGAACCATCTTGGTGCTAGTGGTGGTGTATGGTGGCTGACGGCGGCGGGTGGCGGCTGAGCCACCCGGCCGGAGTGTAGTATGGCGACTGAGCCAAGGGGAACTCTAGTGGTGGCTGAACCACCTGGGAGAGAGTCCCCCTCCATGGAGGAGGTACTTTTCATTATATAGGGGACAATTAGGTCAGGCCTTGGACCAGCCCAATTCAGGCCCAGCTAGCAAGGAGCTGGGCAAG
This sequence comes from Lactuca virosa, assembly GCF_052849685.1. Lineage (NCBI taxonomy): Eukaryota > Viridiplantae > Streptophyta > Magnoliopsida > Asterales > Asteraceae > Lactuca > Lactuca virosa. Next base: position 254,524,512 of record NC_136427.1, on the reverse strand, counting down.
GCCGCCCGGAGGCGCCGGGCGAGGCTGGCGGGCGCGCACCAGGAAAGGTTGGCAAGGGAGCGCCAGGCTAGGCCGGCAAGAGAGTCCCCAGCGGGGCTGGCAAGGGAGATCTAGGCTGACACTCGGCCTTCCGATGTCCGGTTTGGTTGCAATGAAAGCAAACCATGAACCCATTGGGGCAATCCTTGGCTATGTGCCCCTCCTTGCCACATTTGTAGCAAGCACCTGATCGACAAACCCCATCATGTCTCTTGCCGCACTTCCCACAAGTGCGGCCCTTCTGGCCTCCAGATCTCGAATCGGCGGGCTTTGCCCGCTTGGCTGCCGGCTGAGACTGTGTCGGCCGCCGATCCTTCCCCTGAGACTCGGCCTCCTCCCGGGCCTGATTCTCCAGCTCGATCTCCCTCTTCCGGGCATTTGGCTGGAGCTCACCAAATGTCCGGTATGACGAGTTCGCCACGAACTCCCTGATATCCCTCCTCAAAATGCTCAAGTACCGACTCATGCGTGCCTGCTCAGACGACACGTACTCAGGGCAAAATAACGCCCTCTCATGGAACATCCGTGTGATCACAGTCACTGACTCCGTCCCTGCTTGAGGGACAAAAACTCCTGTGCCAACCGTTCCCTCTCCACCGGGGGAACGTACTCATCTCTGAACATGATGGTGAACCTCTCCCAGGTCACCTCCGAAATCTCTGCAAGAGTGAAGTTCGTCGTCATAAACTTCCACCAGTCCTTCGCTCCCAAGCGAAGCTGGTTCAGTGCAAACCGAACCCTCAAATGCTCCGGACACGAACAGGTGTAGAAGCATCCCTCGATATCAGAAATCCATCTCATCGCAGCAATCGGATCCTGCGTCCCATCAAACTCCGGTGGCTTCGTGTTGCTGAACTCCCGGAACAACATCGAGTCACCCCCTGAGGTCTAGCAGCAGCAACAGCTGCAGTAGCTGCAGCAGCCGCAGCCTCAGTAACCGCTGCGTACCGCTCATCAAAGGTCTCAATCAATGTGGTCTTGATAGACCCAAACATCTCCGGAATCTCGGCTCGGATCGCCGCAGCCACCTCATCGTGGATCATCTGACGAAGCACCTCGTCACTCACGCCGCTCGTCTCAGGTCTGTGGCGTGTCCCAACCATGATGTATCTGAAATACAACATAAAATATCAGAGACTCGCTCGAGTATACTCGCACTCGATCACTCAACCCTACTTGTTCCCTAGTACCCTAAGGATTCTTACTTGGACTGCGCACTGATCCGGTGTCTTCAGTAGTACGGGCCCTATACTACCGTCCACACCGCATCAGTATTCACCCCAAGTCCTCCTCCTAGGATCCCATATCACAAGTACTCTACATCTCGCTAGCATAGGCTACCCTTCGGTAGACCTCTCATAAGCTCCTCACTGCTACCTACTTACTCTCAAGCATCACATAGCAGCAGAAATCTTCCTAGGCTAAGGCATCACAAATCAGGCCACTCTAGTCCTAATATGAATACATAGCCTACTCTAGCATGCATAACATATCATAACATATCTCATAACACGTAATGTAAGGGTAATTTGGGAAATCATCGTTCGGGCGCTGGCTGATCGTACACACTGCTTCCTTCTGCTTTTCTCAAATCCTTTTACTTTTTAGAAAAATTGTTTAGTTTACGAAAAACTTTATTAAATCCTCAGTTTGAGTTCAAATACACCCGAAGGTGCATCCGAATCCCTCAAACCAAGGCTCTGATACCAACTTGTAACAACGTAAATTTCCAAAACAATTTTTCATTTTTAAAACATACTTTTATTCACAAGGTAATATCAAAACATAATGTATCCAATTTTATCATAACAAAACATATCCCAGAATCTCAAGACATAAACTCCATGAGTGTGTACGGATCATGCCGGCGCCTTCCCGCGATCCTCGCTAGTACCTGAAACACATAACACAACAACTGTAAGCATAAATGCTTAGTGAGTTCCCCAAAATACCACATACGCACATACGCCACTCAAGGCTATAAGACCTTCCGGTCACTGTGTTTCAGAGGACTTCCGTCCCACAACCCTGGTAGACCTTCCGGTCCTACCCGTAATGACCTTCTGATCCATATCATCATGACCTTCCGGTCCACATCATAATGACCTTCCGGTCCTTCTCATTCATAACATACATAACACATACATATCATATAACAACATACAGCCCACACATCTCATAGCATATAAGAACTTCCGGTCACACATAGGTACCATCCTGGGTACAGTATAGTGAGAAGACTCACCTCGTACGAAGTCGGATAAACTCTCGTGCTTGACGTCCCGACCTAGCCTCCTCCTATCATCCGAATAACATTCCTGATCAATACCCTCTCATAGTCTCATCTCTAAAGATTAGGTAGAAGTGTTGGGTTTTGAGCATTCTAACACTCCTAAGTGTACATGCAACCCTAAATACCTTGGATCTATGTTTTCTCTATTATACATGCAAATATGAACTTTCCAAGGTATTCATCTTAACTAGCATAATAACATTGATTCATATGAATATATAAAGTTAGAATTACATACCTCTTTGATGTAGAATGACTTCATGAGGCTTGAGTGCCTAGTACCCCAAGTGTGACACCTCAAATGGTTCACACAACACCAAATACACTTGGAATAACTTGAGAGAATTGGAACACTTCATCAAATCGGCTAGCCCTTATGTTCATTCTCTAGTGGCCGATTTTGTCAACAATAAGATGCTTATATAGTTAGTGACAATTAGGGTAAACCCTAATTGTCATGGCTTTCCATTTCCTTGGATCCATGGGTTCAAATACTCCATTGAGCATCCATGGAGTATCTTATGGGTTTTAGCCCAACTTGACAATCCATGGAGTATTAGCCCACTATACAAGTATGGGTGATTTACACAATCAACCCATATATTTAATTAGTCTTCTTTTGATCACTTAATTAATTCTAGATTAATTCTTGATCAATACTAATTAAATAATCTTATTAATATATTAAAACTTATAATATATTAACAACCTTAAGTGTTATTTCTCTCATTATAGTCTATCCAAATGCATGATGCCATGCAACCCAAATGGACCATGCCGGGTCGGGACAAGTCTTACCAATTATAGTTATGGACTTAGACATTAATCCAACAGTCTCCCACTTGGATAAGTCTAAAACTATTATTGCGTATGACTTCAAGAACCGACTGGCAATCGTAGCTCTCAAAAGTTTTCGTCGAACTCCGACCTTGCCGATGATCTCTGACCCTTGTCAATGACTTGTCCATTAGATAAGTGATCATATATTCCTCCATTCTAGATATCATATGGACTGAGACATGGATTATCAATCATTCTCTCTGTCCATTTGTTGTTTCCCGATTTCCGATTTATGATGACTGACTGATTGAACAAATCAAATCAGTCCTGGTTTGGCCAAGCACTCACATGTGTCATTACTAAATCATCGAGGGGCCCACAGATATCACTTTTATCCCGAAGGTAAAAGGAATGGATAAACTTCGACTCATATGGCTTGTTCTACTACTTGTTGAATCATACACAAAGGCACGTTTTATAACATCGAGTTACCAATGCGTTTTCGTGCAATCAATGTATAACCAACTCATAGTAACAACTCATATCTCTAGGTTTGAAAAATATAAGATATTATCGTCTCATGATCACTCGTGATAAAATCCATGAAGTGATTCAAATGAGCGTGGGTTGAATCCAATACTCAGAACTTATGAACACTCATGAGTGTTGTAGCACCACTTTGTCCACCAACTTGGACCTCTACAAGCCAACCCATGATAGTCTTGATTCATATCTACTTCCAACATATGACCGACTGTGGATAGTTTGAATAACTTAGCCATTCAGGAAGAATGACCTAGTTTATTCTGGAAGTCAAAACATGCAAAGTGAAACACAAGAATAAATGAATCAAATATGGTATCAAACCCTATGAATATAAATAAACACTTTTATTTATCACCATACTGATTACTCATTATTCATTTTTTCGGTTTTATCAACTTTATACTTGAATTAAAAACACTAATTGTCCCATGCTCCAAGCATGTACACTATGTTTTTCTTAAACAATTGCTTTGCCATACACCAAGTATGCACTCTATGTTTGTCTATGATCCTTACTTTGTGAACTAGATCGATTGAACAAATTTTCAATGATTCTCTTTTCACACTCCCAAATCCTTATCAAAAAATGTAAGAATTCCAAATTCCTATCATTTATCGAAATCTGTTTAGATTTTAAACTTATATGCACTGACCTCTTGTAATGAAAGTGTACAAAGTTACAAAGACTTGTCAACAATCATTATAAGGTATTCCAATGGAGTTCAACTCCATGGAAACTAAGTCTCATATTCAAAGTACATTGCTTTGAACATGCTTCTTGCATTAAGTTTTCTAATCTTACACAGAGAACTTCCACATATAGAGACAACTCCATATTCTCATTTTGACTACCACTTCTGAAAAAGAGATGCCTCTTTTCAGAATATGTCAATATGGTCTTTCCAAAATTAGCACTATACTTCCAACCGTCCCTGAGCAACCAATCTTTGGTAAACCTTAGATTGTCCTCGACAATTGATTAATCCTTTTAGTCATATCAAATTCTAGACCTTTTCCCTTCTTAATTCCCCAGGCATTTGTAAAATTTTAGAAAGGACAAATATTATAGCACATGCAATCGATCCTGTACCCAAAGCAAATGGGACATGATTCATGATGTCTCACATAAAGACATGATTCTAGACCAGTATTTTGCTACAGTATTTTTATTTGCCATGTTTTCAAAATTTGACTATGAAGAGGGATGTCGTAATCATAATCGAATTTTGAGAACGCAATATATAGAATTTCCTTAAGTTGAACCAATCCAACATGAAATTCATATATATATTCTTGACTAAAGATGATTAAGGTCTCAATCTAAGTCTTTAGAACTGAAATGAAGTATATCCTCTCCTTTAATTATAGCAAAACAACTTTTTCAACCCCTGCTACTTCACGAATTGAAACTTTTTTTTTATAATTAACATTGCTAACTTGCAACACTAACAATAATTATCATGTTCCCACTAACATGATGATTATTAGCATAACACTTATGCTCCCACTAGCTTTGACATGTGCTCAGAAATCAGCTGGACTTCTAGAAATAAATACTTTACTGACTTTCTTACCAAAGTTCAGATTTCTGAGACGAGATTTCCTTGATAAGACTTTATCAAAATCATACACCTTTCCTTAGATATCAAGCATGTGTGTCTAAACAATTTCAGAACAATGAAAATGGATGTCGTAATCATAGTCTCAATTGTTTAGACCTTTTGCCATCTGCTTCAAATCTACTTGGTGGAAGTGTTTCCTCACCATCATTTTCATGAATCGGAGAGAAACCTTATGACCCTTAGATTTTATGGCGTATGTGTTTTTATCCACGAGAATTTGTCAAGACCACAATCACAAGACTAGGTAAGTGACAGATCCAAACTCACATGGATTGAACTTGTGCAATCTTAACTTCTTGCCACCTGACAGTACAGGGCTTGCCATTGCTTCCAAGTTGTTATGCAACCAATTTAGAACTTTCAGAACTCCTATGCAAAGACAACTTTAACTGGAGTGGGCACATAATATGTCAACACAATAGGTTATAAACCTCAAGTCGTGTGCTAGTGAAGAACCTCAGGTTTTATTCTTGATTAGTTATTGAGACTTTCAAGACCTTTAAGACTCCCACTGTCCTCTTGACATATAAGACTCTCTTGTCAAACATTCAAGGGATAGTGCGGATTCTTTATCAAGACAAACACTTCACACAATTGGCCTAAGTTGGTCTTTGTTTTATCCAAAACATCACAACTTACCAATTTCAAATGTACAAGAGTAGGACACTTTTACTCTTACATTTGACAAGTGTTTTAAACCTTTCTTTAAGATATGTCACTCAACTTATAGTCTTGGAGTATGACTCTAAGACTTGTTTTGAAACGAAGTATGACTCATCTTCTTGATTTAACCATTTCAACAATTCATGACTCCTCTTCTTAGTCATAAGAATGCACTAAGATGTCCTTAGAAGACCAATTGTGATGTGGTTCTTTAATCATTAAGATGATCACAAAACATGATACTAAAGTACTCTCCCAACTTTTCAGATTTGAGAATCTTCTATCTGTCTGCCTAATTTGATTCTTCCCATTCGTTCTGCCATACATTGAGACTTTTCCAATGTTTCAGAATTATACTTAAACTTGTAAGTATAATCATATTTACTAAACTTTAGTAAATCATGACAAATAGTCTTAACGAGCTTTGTGGTGGACATGACCAGTGCACAAGAATGTGTACTCGATCTCTTTAGTCCTTCACTTGATTCACACATCCATGTGAACAAGGAATTAGACTTAATTTTCTAAAGATGGAAGTTCTCATTCTTCATACAACTTGCATGGTTCCAAGTTTCTATCCAACTGAAGCCTTGGGAATGAGAATCTTTCCTTATTTGGTAAATTATGACACTACCACAAACGAAAGAATCAAGTCCATTTTTTTTCCAAATATTGCTATCAATGGAATCATATAAACAACCATTTTTCACAAATGCCACTTGTAAGGATATTTAAAATAAATATAAAATTAAAACCTTTTATTTTATTTCAAAACTTTGCGGAAAAAACTTATCCTTACAGTGCAAATGCATATGAAAAACTTGTTGTTATCTATTCCTAAGCAATATATCATAACTCCTAAGTAACAGCTTCAAAAATTCTGATCACCAAACCATGCGATCGAAATCCATATTCGTGATCAGAATCAGCATGTATTTCTTTTAAGTTTCTTCACTTTTCTTTGATTCTTAAAGCATCAACAATTGACATAGTCACATCATGTAATGAGAATCTCAGAATAGAAACTTAACAGAGTTAGATAGTGGACTTTACCTAAAGTAGAGTCAAACTTCTTGACTTGATCAACCTTATGATCTTTTAGGTAAATAGGCAGTTTCGCAATCAATGTCCCTTCCTTTGGCAAGATAAACATATGGACTCTTTGGTAATGGGACTATCTCAGACTTAGCCTTTCTCTTTACCATTTGGTCAACCTAGTTGACTATGGTCAAACCCTTTCTTTGGGATGAGAAGGTTTTTCTAGATATCCAATGTTACCATTGGCAATGTCCATTGGGAAGTTGATCTCCTAATCAATTTGCTTTACTAGTCCTCAAATCATTGCTGACCAAGCAAATAGAAAAGATAATTAAGGGTCATGTCATAGTCTATTTCATAGTAGTCCCAAAGGAACTCACTATGTGACTTAGAAAGTGATTGAACATCTAACTTTCTCAAGACTTTGACACCCAACTCTCCCGGCTTGTCAATACGTGACTTCATCTCTAAGATGTGATCACACCTAGACCTTGCCTTGCCATTAGGGCTTGAGTGACCTTGAACTTGTGGGTTAGGGAGAATAATTGGAGGAGGTGGAGGAAGTAAATTTCCAAGAGATTTGGGAAGATCATAGATGTCTGAGCTAGACATCTTTTGGGAGATATTCAAGATAGTTGATTCAAAGTCCTTAATATAACACCCAATATGAAATATTAAGACTAGGACCCAACAAACTATTTCATAACTTGGAAGAGGGATGCCGTAATCCAAGCTATAAAATATTTGAAGGTAGGTAAATGACTATTTACCAATTTCCACCATGAAAAACGAAATATAATTAAGTTTTAATTGGATTTGAAACTCCTAAATCTTTTGAGATTCATTGAACTGTTCAATGACATGTTTCAATCCCGGGTGTGCCCTTCAGGTTTTGTGACTGGGATGCCGAGGATCACAAAACAAGGTGTGAAGTAACCATGCAAATATACTTGGTACCCTTAATATTTACCCCTCAATCGATGTGCCGGTTAACCACACGAGCTCCACCGATACTATGATAAATATTAAGTTACCCTTTGCCTACCTTGTTAAATCCAGGTTAGTGTGCCGGTTAACCACACGAGCTCCTCTAACGGTTTATACAAAGTGCAAAGTGTAATTTCATGGATTAGCACCTTATTCACATTTTTCCTAAGTAACTAAGATTGGGAATTTATAAGTGTTTAGTTACTTAGTATTTATCATTAATACTTTTAATGAAGGGATAATTATAGTCCTTGTCCTACCTGTTCGGCTAACGACCCTCCACCAGTCAAGGAAGCGGTGGGTAAGAGTGGAAACCCATTAAGCTGCCATTTTATAGGCAACAACCTTATACCCCCTTATAGACCGACTTCGTGAATGAGGCCTACTAATGGTAAGACTGACTTGCTCTTATATATATATATATATATATATATATATATATATATATATATATATATATATATATATATATATATATTATTAACTTATAATATTATAAAGTATAAGGGTTGAATTTTAACTTTTAAAACTCTAAGGGCTTAACTTGTAATTAAAGTATTCTTGAGGGAAACTTTACAAATTCCAAAACTTGAGGGCAAGTTTTGAAACTATTCAAAACTAATTAATTCCATAACTTATGAGTTTAAAGTAGTTTTAATTAAAACTCTTCAAGTTCCATAACTTGAGGACAAGTTATGGAAGACTTTAAACTATTAAAGAATGTAATTTTTCTTCTTTTGTAACTTATGGAACTAATCAAGGTTACACATTTTTTAATTATTTAATGAAGTGACTCTTGAACCTCCATAACTTGAGGACAAGTTATGGAGTCATAAAACCATTTAATTTAGGACAAGACTCTTCATTTTGTAACCTTTGCCAACTTTTATGAGTTCTAAGAAACTTTAATGTGACTTTTCATGTAACTTGAGGATAAGTTACACAAACACATTTTAGAATCCACTCTTAGATTAAAATGGATCAAAGACACATAATCAATCAACCTTTTTCTATTAATCTAAGCAACTCATATGAACAAGATAATTGGAATCAAACTTTTTCATGTAATTAGCATAACACTTAAACTAATACAAAACATGAATCTATTGACAATTATATTTGAAATTGGATTAGCATGAACATTACCACATCAAAAACAAGTTTATAAGGTCAAAAACAGCTTAGGGTAATGTTTCTAGTCCAATTCCAGCCAAAACAGTCGAATATATGCTGTCAGGGGGTCCAACTCGTCGAGTGCATGAACCAAATCGGCGAGTTGGATGCATTTAGCCTTGGACTCGTCGAATCCCTTTATGAACTCGGCGAGTCTGCTGTTCAGACAACAACAAAATTCGATTTTTCAGCCATTTTTACAAGTATAACAAGAAAACAAGCCTAGGCTCTGATACCACTGTTGGGTTTTGAGCATTCTAACACTCCTAAGTGTACATGCAACCCTAAATACCTTGGATCTATGTTTTCTCTATTATACATGCAAATATGAACTTTCCAAGGTATTCATCCTAACTAGCATAATAACATTGATTCATATGAATATATCAAGTTAGAATTACATACCTCTTTGATGTAGAATGACTTCATGAAGCTTGAGTGCCTAGTGCCCCAAGTGTGACACCTCAAATGGTTCACACAACACCAAATACACTTGGAATAACTTGAGAGAATTGGAACACTTCATCAAATCGGCTAGCCCTTATGTTCATTCTCTAGTGGTCGATTTTGTCAACAATAAGATGCTTATATAGTTAGTGACAATTAGGGTAAACCCTAATTGTCATGGCTTTCCATTTCCTTGGATCCATGGGTTCAAATACTCCATTGAGCATCCATGGAGTATCTTATGGGTTTTAGCCCAACTTGACAATCCATGGAGCATTAGCCCACTATACAAGTATGGGTGATTTACACAATCAACCCATATATTTAATTAGTCTTCTTTTGATCACTTAATTAATTCTAGATTAATTCTTGATCAATACTAATTAAATAATCTTATTAATATATTAAAACTTATAATATATTAACAACCTTAAGTGTTATTTCTCTCATTATAGTCTATCCAAATGCATGATGCCATGCAACCCAAATGGACAATGCCGGGTCGGGACAAGTCTTACCAATTATAGTTATGGACTTAGACATTAATCCAACAAGAAGGCCATTCTACCCCTCCCTGAACTCTCCTGAACCAGCTTGACCAAAACCCTAAGGTCAACTGAAGTCAACGGTCAAACTTTGACCGACTCGTCGAGTGCACATGGGCGACTCGGCGAGTCCATGCGGGTCCTCTGAATCCTTCTAGCCTCACTTGGCACGTCGAGTCATCCCTTCACTCGACGGGTTACTCCTCTCACGAATCGCGGAGCAACCCCGACTCGACTCGTCGAGTCCACTTATGAACTCGGCGAGTAGCGTCCATGACAACACTCACTTCATAAAGCAAGATGGATAATGCTCTCTGGACCTCTATGGGTCCAGATCTGAAGTCTAACACATAAAGGGACCATAAACTCATCAATTCAAGCCATAAAAAGGGTATAGAAAACCCTAGATTCATAGATCTTAACCAAAACAGAAGGAGAGTTCGATTTGCTACCTCAATACTGCAGATCCAAGCTTGAAAACCACGGATTAGCAATCCTCTTGACCTCCTCTAGCTGGAAACACCTTCTTCTTTGCAAAACAACACCAAAAAGGATTAAAATGGCTTGCTCTCACACACAACTCGCCCAAGCTCTCTAGGGTTTCTCTCTCTGGACTGGTAGCCGCAAATGAGGGCTATAAGGACCCTTAAATAGGGCACATACCCAAAGATTTAGAGTTTCTGCCGCCAGCACGGACTCGTCGAGTCACCCTGCCGACTCGTCGAGTCCATTCATTAATCCAGTCAGCAAATCGCGATCCTACTCGACGAGTCTAGGCGTCGACTCGTCGAGTCCTTCTCTCAAACTCAAAATAAATGAATAACATAGAATACCTGAGAATCCGGATGTTACAACCACTCCACTTCAAATTACCTGAAATAGACAACAAAACATGAGTAGTACTAGAAATCTTACGAAATACATGAGTTGAACATTATTTAAACTAATGCACATGAAAAAACATAAAATATGATGCAAAATGCTAATAAAGACTAGTATAAACGATGCATAAAATGACATTTATCACACCCCGAATATCTCCAAGGTGCAACCACGGAAAACGCTCGAACCAGAAACCTTGTGTTTGTTGGCAATTGAAACTCGCAACGAACACTCCAAAAAAGTCAGATCATCAAAGAAGAAGTCGAAAAGCTCCTTAAAACATGAATGATCAAGGAAGTCAGGTTCACAAGATGTCTCACCAACATATCCTTCCATATAAATAGATCAATAAATTTATGCTCGTGACAAACAAAACTATTATTTTAATAATATAGGGAGACGAAGATATATCTTGAGGTTTCTATTGTTTTTGAGTGTTTTACATGTTTAATTTTGAAATAAAGATTTTCGCTATTTTTTTTTATTAAATCAAAAATATCATAACCTTATAGGTTTCAAGATTAACGAATTAACTTCTAAAAAACAATGTATTTTTAAATGTTTAAGCTTTCATAATACGTATTTACGTTCCTTTTACCTTCGTATATTCAATTAACATGGTGAATACTAAATTTAAATATTCAATTAAGAACCTCAAGCGAAACATTGATGAAAGAACCGCACACGGATAGCGATCCGTGTCATTTGTTTCTTGGCCGTCCGATTCCACTTTGATCCAACAGCTCAACTCATCTCGACAAAAACACCTCAACCTCCCCAAAATTGAACGAATCCCGCCACCTGAAAATTTCTTCAATAAAAACCTAGCGAACTGCCGTCCCATATCATAATTCACCACCAACGAAATCTCTCAAAAACATTCATACCTCAAAAAACCTCCTCCCTCTACTTTGCTACAGATGGCTCGTACTAAGCAAACTGCAAGGAAATCAACCGGAGGAAAGGCTCCTAGGAAGCAGCTGGCAACCAAAGCCGCAAGGAAGTCGGCTCCGGCAACTGGAGGAGTGAAGAAGCCCCATAGGTTCAGGCCCGGAACCGTCGCTCTCAGGGAAATCAGGAAGTACCAGAAGAGTACTGAATTGTTGATCAGGAAGCTTCCATTTCAGAGACTAGTGAGGGAAATCGCTCAGGATTTCAAAACAGATCTCCGTTTCCAGAGCTCCGCCGTCGCGGCTCTCCAGGAGGCGGCAGAAGCTTACTTGGTTGGACTCTTCGAAGACACTAACCTTTGTGCGATTCATGCCAAGAGAGTCACTATCATGCCTAAGGATATTCAGCTCGCTCGTAGGATTCGTGGTGAAAGAGCTTAGGGTGTAAGGGTTTCAGTTTTATCAACACATTGAATGGTTACCTTATTGTGATAACCAGTAGGTGTTTTATCCTTAGTTTCGTAAATTTGGATTGTTTTTAGGATTCGGTATCTTAAATGATAGTTTTCGTTTATGTTGAACAAAAGATGTCATCGCTTTAATCTAAATTTCTAATGGAATTTGATATCTTGCATCTTAATGTTTGTTTAATCTGATATGAATACGCATATCAAATATCTTCTTATTTTTGCTTGTAATGTTTAAAATTTTGATGTTTTTATGTCTGATTAATGAATTAGATCCAACTGAAGGGTCAAACGTTTAAATCTTATACCCAAAAACTAATTGATCAAAGCACACAATTTCGTAGCAATCCTGTAAGTAAGAATAAATCGAGTGATCTGTTTAGATAGTTTGTGTAGTATTCTCATGACATTAATTATTCACTCGAAAGCCTTATTTTCCTATGATTAGCTACGTGCTATAATCTTAATAGTGTGTTAATCGCTAGTTTCATAGCTTAGAAGAGTTGTGATCTATATATCAAAAAAATTGGTATTACGCTCGTTTGGGTTGGAGGGTTGAATATGTACAAAAAGACTTCAAAGGAATTACCAAAGCTCAACAAATTGAGCATATAACTTGTAGGAGCTTTTATAATCCCTTTATTTTACATCTTATTTTTGGATGAACCCGTGGAGAAGTGATGCATTTAGACCTATCGGTACACACACAATACCTTACACCGCGGTATGTGATGTGTCACGATGTTGTGCGGTGCACATGACACCGACCTCCTCGGTTGAACTTGAACCGCTGTAAGCATACTACAAGATGTTTTCACTACAACTTCTAGTTCATTTCTTTTTTGCTTTTGGCAAACGGCTAGAAATTTGATTTTTATTTTTCTATTAATTTTCAATAAACACTATATACAACTATGTATATGATATTTCATACACAAACACTTCAATTTATACAAAATTTCAATCCTCTGCGATCAAAAAACGAATTCAAACAACTCAATTACCGTTCGTAACAAATAGTGTACAAATGTTTGTTGTTGGAGCCTTCAGTTACCCGCTCAATATATATGCATCACAGGTATCAAGACTTAAGCTAGTAGAACTTGATTAGGACTACTAGCTTAGGATGCTGAGTTATTAAGAGACAACCTGCAATAGTATTCAAGACCATCAGGTCTTTACGCTATAACTTATGTATTTGTATTGATTATAACATCCTTAGGGTTTTAACATTTTGGAAACAAACATTTGAAATCAAAATGATCTTTTGTATTGGGATTTTCCGCAAAAATAAATAAGTGATTTTAAAAGCGTACATTTTTTTAATTGGTTATGAAAATTAAAGGATGTTACATAAGGGGTTTTGTTTTTCCAACGGAAGGAGGATGGTAGCGTAGGCACCTCCGGTGGTCGGAAGACAGTGGTGTTTGGAAGGGTTTGATGACAGAGGGAATACAATTCGAATGGTGTGTGCAAATCCGAAAATGATGGCGATTTGCTATACTCCGACGACGAAGGGCGGTTGCGCATGTTGGTAACTGGCCAAAGGGGTGGTGGTTGCTTCATGGCAGATTGTAGTGGTGGTGATGTAACATCCGGATCCTTGGATGTATTTAAATTTGACATATTTTGGATTTTGAGTGGTGCCACGTCGTGGTGGAGGCACCCCACAACGTGGTAATGGTCGATGTACCGTGGGTTTTAAATGACCGCCACAACGTGACATCTTGTGGCCACGACGTGGTAGCTGTTTAATGAGAAACCCTATTTTTCCGGGTTTACTCCCTATTTAAAGGAATGGGGAGGCTAGGGTTTGCTCATCCCAACCTCTATCAACCCTCTGAAACCCTAAAGAAAACCCTAATCACTTTCCTCCATTATTGAGTTAGTTTGGTGTTCTTTGAAGCTAAAGAAGGAAGAAGCATGAAGAAGGAAGCATAGATCAAGCAAGCAAGTCTCTATTTTTCACCTTAGCACTCTTCTGGACCTTTGTAAGTGTCCAAGACTCGATTTTTATCATGCTAGGTTGTTAGATCTTGAGTTTTGGCCCATAAACTTCTTGTTCTGGCTTGTTGGGTGATATGTGCATAATTAATCATATATTTTGTGTTAAATCTTAATACGCTTTGGCTATTTTATTGCAAATTATGAACAAAAGGTACTTAAATATGTTTAAAATGTATTTGTAGCCTAAAAGATGAGCTCGGAAGCAAAAGGAAGCAGAAAAAGCGATAGGAAGCTCGGGAATTGAAGAAAGAAGAAAGAAAGAAAAAAAAACCCTGAAGAACTCGGCGAGTTGGGTGCCTACTCGCCGAGTAGGTTCAAAGATTCGCGAACAAATAAGATTCCTTGCCGCATACAGATTTTAAGTGGGGGACTCGCCGAGTCGGTCTATGGACTCGACGAGTAGCCCCTGTTTTCAGAAACTATATAAAGGGCTTTAATTCACGAATTTGGGACTTCTCTCTGGAACCCTTGAAGGTTAATTTGTGATTCAAGTTGTTGCTGGAGCTTTGGAACTTGAAGATCAAGTCTAAGCATTCGATTTTGGGGAGATCAAGGCAATTCAAGTGTACTCTTTACTTAATCTTTTGTTTAAACTATGTTTGCATCAATTGATTTCGTTTTTGAGTTGTTTTCTGCTTTAATTATGAGCTAAAAACTCATAACTTCTGTTTAGGATAAATGACTTTATGAATATGGTTTGATTTAATGATTGGATTAATTTAATTTGGTAATTTTTTTTTGTTAAGTTTGTCAAAGAACCTTATGTGTTAATTACAACTATTTTCTGTTAATTAACCAGCATATTAAGTTGCATGAACATCTCTTAATTGCTAGCCTCATATGATTTGTGTGAAAACATTGTTATATGCCTAGGAATAGCGAACGTGAAACTAGGGTTAATTAGAAAATAGGTAAATTAATATGTGAGCTTGTGTGACGAACCATCAACAAGTGGTTAATTGAATTAGCAATTTGATTAGCTACTACAAGTCTTACTTAACCCGAATCAATAAACTAGAAAATCTATTAGTTTAATCACTTGATCACTGCTTAAATTGATTTGTTTTCTACGGATTAGTAATAACGAACGTGAACCTAATCACACTAATCGGTAGCCAATGCTAATTAATCCATTGCACTTGTCATAAAATCAACCATATGAATAAATGATTCAAAACCTAAACATAAGTCTTTTCCATTATTGAATTTAGTTTATTTTCGTTTGCTTAGCTGTTAGTTGCTTATTTGAGTATTAGTTAAGTACTTAAGTTTCTAGTCTTGCAAAACTAGAGAAAACCCTTTATTTTATTGCTTGTGTTTAGATAATATTAGTAATTAGCTTAATTGCCGTTCCCTGTGTTCGATACCCTGCTTGCTAAACTACACCACCAATCGATAGGTACACTGCCTTTTGTGTGTCTAATTTATATTAAAAAGTATGAATAAAACTAGTGCATTCCACACACATCATTGGGATGATGAGATCTCATAAAGTCTGCAACTTTATGAATATATGGGACATTTGGTATACTTTGTGCCTTGGATTTGGAGTTTGGTTAGGTTTTCAAGCCATGCATGAGATTTAGGTCATAAACCCTAATTTTGACCTAATATGGGTGCAAGACATGCATTGGACATGCATGTCTATAAAACACCAACTTTTAGGTTAGTTTTGGTGCTAGAATCACTTCTGGAAAGGATGGATTTGGGACTTTATGGAATAAGTGCTTATTGGTTAAGTCCTTGCATTATTAAGCCATTTGGGACTTAGAGAATTGGGCTTTGGACCTTGTGGGTGGTCCTAATGGATAAAGTTGGAAACTTTATCCTTTTAAATCACATTTTGGACCAGATCTGAGCTTTAGAGCTCTTGGAATCGAAGAAAACAGCTTAATGCATTAAGCTGTTTGGAATCCCAGCTACACCGGCGTGGGCACAAGTCACCACAGCGTGTCAAATGGGATTTTCCCTGACTGTTTGGTTGTATGCAGGCCGCGATGTAACATCCGTCAAAAACAATCACATGTGATTATACCAATCATGTAATGTGATTTTGTCAAAACAAGTAATGTAGTAAACTCACTATGTATTTCATGATAATTCTAATATAAATATGAACTTTCATACATACTTTATAGTATAAATCAAAGTATACGTCCATACGATTCCAAAAAATATAGAGAACATCTAAATCTGACTTTGCGTGAAGAAGTTATGATAAACCGAACACTATAAATCTCTATAACAAGAGGAATTTAAAATAGGCTTAGAATTAGCTATTGGAATCTAATAGAGAGTTGTAGTACTCAGAATTACCTACGTGTGGATATAAAGAACGTCAAAAAACGGAGTTCGTATGCAAAAGTTATGACCTTCCGAAGATGCAGCTGTCTTAGAGCATGACACGTGGCAGGAAACCCTAGCTGTCTGGATTCACGACGTGAACCTTAGATTCACGACGTGAAAGTAGTCCAGGACACATTTCGGAGCTAGAAAACACGTGCGAAGTCTATGGGAATGAGGTGTTCAATCCTCACGACGTGAACATCAAATTCACGACGTGAAACTAGAATCGTGACACCTTCCGAAGCTAGGACGCAAATGGCAAGTCTACATGACTCAGCTCAAATTCACGACGTGAACTTGTCTTGGACAGCCTATAAATAGCAAGTCCGGCCTCCTCTCTCCTTACACCATTTCTTTTCTCTCCTTTGTCCTTTGCTGAAGCCATCTTGCAACCCGAGCCCGGTGATCGCGAACCGCTGAACGTTTTTAGTTAGATTCCGTCAAAATACGATATTAAGGTGAGTTTCACGACCCTACTTTCTAATATTTTTGGGGGAAAATGCATGCTAAATATTGAATACAAGTTAATACTATATTTATATGATAGTATGCTCGTTAATCGGGATATAATTATTTTGTATCTATACAACTATCGTAAACTTGTTAGTATGTTATTGTTATAGTAGTATACTAATGTAGATCTTGAGTTATACTTAGGATTCTATATATATTTTGTGTGCGATATAGTTCCAGAGTTATACTCGGAAGTTCTATATGTTAATTGATATGTACGTTGTTATTGTTAGTTTTATGTTAAGATAAAGCTAGGAACGTTATACGTTGTTATTGTTGGTTTTATGTCAAGATAAAACTAGGAACGTTATATGTTGTTATTGTTGGTTTTATGTTAAGATAAAACTTGGTTTTAACTCAAAGTTATAGCTATTATACTGCCTAAGTATTATAAATATTAGGAGTAATGTTTAAAGCATAGTCTAATAACTTAGGGTTTTAGACACAAATATGATTTTACTACTAGAACTAACGGAACTCGACAAGTCTACATGAGTTATTGTATTCATCAACTAAGATTGGAAATCTTAGGGAAAATCCTCTGACCTGTAACCGCTAATGCCGTGTGAGCGAGGAAGTCGTGTATGAATAAGATACAGGTTGACAACCCCACTCGTGGTTGCTAGCTACAACAAAACGGTGTGCGAGTGACGAACTGTCCTTTTATTTGTTTATTGTTCCGATGTTGATGAAGCGTGTGGAACTTATCTTAAGATGCGAAACTTGTAGCATCAAGCAAAGGTTTGAAACTAGTCATATAGCCGTGGTTACGGACTCATGGTAGCAAATTGTTAGAAGCATTATACTTTGTCGTTATACAAGTATTAATGTTAAGTATAAGTTTCCCAAACACTTATACTCTAAGTACAAGAAACTGGTAGGTATACTACTTGTATATTAAGTAGATAATTATACCTAACACACATACTCGTATAGAATTGAAATGGATTTATACGTAGCGGTTTTACTCTTATAGAATTGAAATAGATTTATACGTAGCGGTTTTTTTACTCGTATAGAATTGAAATAAGATTTATACGTAGCAACTTTCGTTTGTATGGAATTACAAACACTTATATTCATAGTATATGAGACTTATAGGTATATACTTATTTGGTAAGTAAACTTTTATACCTAGGATATATATATTAAACATTGGAGAGTCAAAATGATACTTTCAAAACTATACTTTTGAATTTGGAAAATGTATTATTTTTATATATGGAGTCAAAACCTGTGGACTCACCAACTTTATGTTGACGTATTTTTAAAATGCATGTGTTTTCAGGAAGTTGATAACTCTGATACAAGAAATGACGTTACACTGTTCGGTGTTTCCGCCGACAGCCGGGGTGTGACACGCGACGTGGCCAAGAAAGGCCACGACGTGGCAGACAACTGAAGTCAACATTAATTGTTGACTTTGACCGTTGACCTTGAGGGTTGACCTTTGACTTGTGGATTTTTGCTCAACTATTAATGTCCTAAAAGGTAGATTAAGGTTTTGCCTCGTGTGATTATCTAGGTGGTGTTTAGCACTTGTTTTGGAATTTCGAGGAAGTGTCAACTTTTGAGCTGCTTTGCGAGGTTAGTTTGCTCACTATACTATAAGACACTAGGGGTTGTATGTGTTTGTAGTCTTTATGACTCCTGTTGTATGTGTTATATGCCTGTGTGCCTGTTTTCTATATGTATGTGGGGGTAAAATAGACCCGGTACAACCTTGTGCTGACATATGAGTTGAAATAGACTCGGGGTGAAATAGACCCGGTACAGCCTTGTGCTGACATATGAGTTGAAATATATCCGGGGGTGAAATAGACCCGACACAACCTTGAGCTGACATATATGTATGGTATGTGGTATTTTGGGGAACTCACTAAGCTTTGTGCTTACGATTTTCAGTTTATGTTTCAGGTACTTCCGGTTCGAAGGGGAAGAGATCGGGGTGATTGCATTGCACACCACACCATGATTTTTCATGCTTTTTGACTCTGATATACTTTTGGGATGTTATTTAATTTACTCTGAATACTTTAATGGTTTTGATAAACATGTTGGGTTGATGGTTCAATCAGTATGAAAACGAAAATTTTTGGTTATAAATTTTGGGACATTACAGATGACCTGCTGTAGACAAATGTGACCTATTGTAGAAGGTCAAAATTGGTTGAAGGGCAAAAATACACAAAAAATTCAAAATATCAGGCATTAACGCACTAAAAATCGTTACAATGACCTAACCGATAAAACTTAAAAACTTAAAAACTTATATGTCAATAACCCTTATTTTTTATGACTAGAAAGATGGATATAAATATATTAATGAACGATGATTTCTTTTGAAAAACACTTGGTTTGAAAATTTTAAATATTTTGATTTGTAAAAGTTCATATTATGTATACTTTAGGTCGGAGACTTGGAGTGACCTTAAAAACAAACTTTTCTCCTACAATACCTACAAAAATTTACGGAAAATAATAAAGGGAAAATGACTTATCAAGGTAATTAACTTTTCGGTATCTTCACATCTGGGTAACTACCTTTTTTTTGTACACATCTAGGTAACAAACTTGTTGGAAGTGTTCACATATGACCATTATGACCTGCTGTAGCAGGTTACATCCTAGATGTGAACACTTTCAACAAGTTCGTTACCTAGATGTGTACAAAAAAAGTAGTTACCCTGAACAAAACGAAAAGTAAGAGTAAACTACACGAATGGTCCCTGTGGTTTGGAGGAATTTGTGTTTTTGGTCCCTAACTTATTTTTTTAACTCGGATGGTACCTACCATTTATTTTTGTTGCGCGTTTGGTCACTGTATTACCTAAAAAGACTATTGTGTCCTTATTAATTTATTTTTTAATTAATTTTCATATTTATGTATTTATTTTTTTATATATTTAAAAAAATTAATAGACCCCACATATCTGTATCTCCTCGGATGATCCCTACTGTTTATTTTTTAATTAATTAATTTTTTTAACTCAGATGATCCCTACTGTTTATTTAATGATATTGACGTCTTCACCATCCCTTCTTTTTTCGGTCCTTCAACTCCATTGAGTTAACACCACAACCCAGTGAACCCACTAAAGATGAAGAGACAGTGGGTTATGGTGTTGGTTCGCCAGAGTTGAAGGACCAAAAAAAGAAGCATGGTGAATACGTCGATGTCACTAAAGATGGAAAAGAAATAGAAGTTGAGGAGGATGAGAGATAGGATGGTGACCGGTGAGACCCAAATTAAGTTTCTCAAATGTGGTTTCAGGTTTACGGTGAGGAGATACAGATATGTGGGGTCTATTAATTTTTTTTAATACATAAAAAATAAATACATAAATAAGAAAATTAATTAAAAAATAAATTAATAAGGGCACAATAGTCTTTTTAGGTAAGAAAAGGACCAAACGCGCAACAAAAATAAACAGTAGGGACCATCTGAGTTAAAAAAATAAGTTAGGGACCAAAAACACAAATTCCCCCAAACCACAAGGACCATTCGTGTAATTTACTCTTACTTTTCGTTTTGTTCATATTTGGGTAACTATTTTTTTGTACACATGTAGGTAACGAACTTGTCAAAAGTGTTCACATCTAGGATGTAACCTGCTACAACAGGTCATAATGGTCATATGTGAACACTTCCAACAAGTTTGTTACTTAGATATGTACAAAAAAAAGATAGTTACCCAGATGTGAACATACCGAAAAGTTAATTACCTTGATAAGTCATTTTCCCAATAATAAAAAAACTTTATAAAAAACTATAATAGACATGCTTTAATATTACAAGTAACAAATATTATATTTAGAATTTAATTTATCAATTATATATAACATAAAAGCATAAAACCTTCGGCATCAGTAAACTTTTTTCTCTTTCCTGTTTTGCCACAGAACTTTCTTCTTTTCATTCTAACGCCTTACGATTTCCTTCTTTCATTCTTCTTTACTGTTCTTATCTTCTCCCTGCCGGCTTCTTCTCCAATCATAATCCTTCACCGCCATTACAGGTATCTTCTGTACCTTTATCCGCTTCCTTTTCTCTTTTCTCAATTCTTTCCCACACCGTCTCTCTCCCTCGGTGACTGACTATTACGATTTCCTTCTTGAATTCCCTTCACTTCCTCAAACCCACACCACTTCACTTCACCTACTTTCCTCACCTGGGTTGCAATCCATGAATCAGAAGATTGATCGACGGTGGTAAGATGTTTGCGCACCACCACCAGGGAGTTCGTTCTTCACCCCTCTACAAATTTACCTCCGTCTCCTTCAATTACATCGGTTCAGAATACCCTACATCACCGGAAACACCATATCTCGAATCGCTCTTATCTGCCGACGTCAACACATCCGTAGTTGTTTGTTTGCTTCCTTAAGGTATGTTCTTTTCTACTATGAAATCGATAAACAACCATCATACGCTCAAAAAGATAAAAGAAACCCACTTCCTTTCTATGTTTTGATTTCTGCTCCATCGCTCCCTTTTTCTTCTTATCCTGTTTCCATTGGCTTTACATCGCTGGAAGGTTGCCGGTCTGTGGTGGTGTACTGTCGACTACAACTCATGGAAGTGGAAGCTATTTGGTTATTTCTTGCTTGAGAAATGGATTGATTCCTTGCAACGCCATTAACAAAATTCAACCTGGGTCGGTTCCAAAGGTACACATCATACTGCTTATTGTACAGTTACTTTTTCTGTTGTTCTGAACAATTTCTCGATTATTGATTTGGTTGATTTGATAAATTGTTATAAAGGTGATGGTATTTGAAGCTTCAGTTTTCGAAAGGGTAAATACCTTACAACATGATTCAACGCATTTCGCTTCTTTTTTTTTTTTTTTTAATTTTAAGTTTTAATGATATTGTAAAAATTTTCCAGGATAACATGATTTGCAGTCGTTTCCTCTGCGCTTTCCACAGAGTCTTAACCAGCCACCTTCCCTCACTATCTCAGCTACAATTGATTGAGCTAGGGTCTCCAATGGCCTCACGTAAAAAAATTTATAATGAAGACTAAAAATGAAGCAACAGTGAAAATCAGGGAATTGACAAAGGTAAAACCCAAAGATTGCCATATTTTTGTAAATTTAACAATATGTATTTGATTATGGTATCAAACTACATTGCAACTATATATAAAGAAATGTTATATATATATATTTCTATTATTAGTAAAGAATGTAATTATGTTGTTATCATTACAACATTTCCTTTCCAAGGAACATATTCTATTCATATTTACCTTTTTGCCCTCAGTAACCTTTGCTTCATTTTCAGGCTCATTCTTCATGGCTACCACATTGGCTTGCAGCTCATTTGGCTTCAAGTCAGGTACTTTCCTTTTAAAATTTTCCACAAATATGTAAAAAAATAATAATATTTTTCACTTTATTTTTTTTTTAAAATCATTAATTATCAGTTGTATGCTGCGGCTAATTGGAATAAGCATGGAAAACCTGCTCTTGACACTCTTTCACTGAAGGTAATTATTATATAATATATATATATATATATATATATATATATATTATATCCCCTTTTTTGTGTCTCATTATTCTATGTATATTTAACTTCAAATCATGTTATTGTTATTCATTTTTTTAACCTATTTTTTTCATCTTCATGAAAAAAAAACATTTTTTTTTCACGATGGTAGGTTTTGGAGAAGAAGGGACAAGCTGAAAAGTGGGCTGAACCTCATGTAGAAACAATTAAAACCGTAAGAAAAATTCTCCATTTTTGTCAAATGACAATTCTACCCTTTTACCTAAAGTTGGTGGATTTTGACATAATATTTATCTCCAAGAATCCAACGAGTAAAATTTTAAAAAACTTAGAACTTCATGGGAAAAAGCCTCCTTTTCAAATGCTTACAACTTCTAATTCACTTCAATTCAAAACATTTAGATTATTATTTCAAATATTTAATATTTAATACATTATTTAATTATACTGACGTGGATCCCTGCTGCAAAGGAACAATGGGTGATGGTGATAACTAATGAAGCAGTGAAAGTGTATGCCAATTTTCTTGAATCTGCAACTGTATACCATAATCAGGTACTATTCTCAACTTTTTTTTTTAATATTTGATTGAAATTCACACTTCTATAAGCTGATCTGAATAAAAAAAATTATGTTTACATGTGAAGGTTCAAGGCACTGTTGAAGAATCACTAAAAAAGCATGAGATTACAAAATCTCTTGCAACTAAGGAGTTTGTATGGTTTGCTGTATGTGTTTTCTTTCCCTCTCCTTTTTATTTATTTATTTATTTTTTCCATTAAGTGTTGTGTATATAAATAAATTCCAATTTTGGTCCCTGAGTATACTTGATTTTTTCAATTCTGGTCCCAAAACTTTTTTTATTGCAATTTTGGTCCTTATTTTGGGTTATTGTAATGTTTTTGTTCCCTACTCCAAGTAAAATGACAATATTTTGGGACAAAAATTGCAAAATTCGGGTATACTCAAGGACCAAAAATATTATTTTACTTGTAACAAGAACCTCGGATAAGAAACTAAAATTGCAAGAGAAAACGTTTCAGGACCAAAATTGCAAAAACCAGCTATAGTCAGGGACCAAAAATGTAATTTACTCTTAAGTAAAAGAAAGAGAAGAGAAATGCTGAATTATTATTATGTTTTATCTCCGAGGGATCGGCTATATTGTGGCAGCATGCCACCATACATGGGTGGTGGTTATGGATTTGGGCCAATGGATTTCCCCTTTGGAGGCATGTTTCCCAAGACCCTTTTGGTGCATCAGGCCTTATGATGCCTCCTCTTTTTAATTTTTTTTTTAATTTCTCTTAATAAGCCCATATATTCAAAACTAATATCAGATTTAAAATTATTCTGTTTTTTTGTTTGATGGATTTCATTATTTCCATGGCAAATTCTGATTCCTTTATTGTTGTAGGCCATCTATAAAGCAATACAAGGAAGAGAAGCACAAAATCTAGTGAATGTATCTTTCGTAATTTCATAATCCAATCCACCATTAAATTGATTTTTAAATAATGTCATTATTAACTGCTTGATAAAATGACTCAATGAACAAACACAATGTATAATGTGTCTGGTAAGCTTGAAATTTATGATTCTATATCTTATTAGTCTAGCTATGCCAAATAAAATTTCTACTTTGACTATCTTTCTCAATTGGATTTCAGTTTCCAACTTCACAGTCGATATGAATTTTTTTTACAGTGTTAACCGTCCAACAAGAATGGAATGAAGGAAGAAATGAAATTATTAATTCCATTGCCAAATGGCATGGAATGGAGCATTCTGTTCTTCGTATTTTATGTTAAATTTTTTTTTCCAGGTTTTTATCTTCTAACATTGTTCAAACCATCACGAACGGCGCAACCGAATTCCTTCTATTATCATAATATCGTAACATTGTTGTTCCACAAAATTTGGTTTGCTTAAGTGGTAGGCCTAGCCCAAACAATAGTCGGACTCTAACAATCCCATACACTTAAAATATGATAACATGGATGCCTAATTATTTAAATTCCGTTACGTTTGGAAAAAAATGTTATCAATCTTACAACTGGATAGTATTAGGTTTTTCATAAAAAAAGGTTGATCTCTTTTTGGACATATGGATGGTATGACTGATATTATGTTGTTATTGATGAGGCTCAAAGACTAAAACTCCAGTGTAGGTTTTAAATTTTAAGACTAATATATTAGTTTCAGATTTACTAACTGTTTGATTGTTTTCGGGTTTTGTATAATGTTCTTAGAGAGAGTTATATGATGCCTAGATTTCTACTCATGGCTAGAACACCTACTCAGAATAGTCTTACTAACAATTTCAGATTACCAAACAAAACAATGTACACAGCGCTAACGGCGCATCTAATTCCCTCTAGTTACACTAAAATTCTAAATTTGAAGAACCAAAATATACATTGAAATTTTTGAACTTAATTTGTTTTTATAGTATTTTCCTCACACCTAAATGATGTTTGGGTTGAAGTAAAATTATCCAACCAAACACCATAACATAATTTTAAACCATTTATTTCATAAAACTTCTCCAACATAATACCAAATGTTACACAAAATTGAATGTTGACGAATCATACAAACCAAATATGAATATGAAGACATCTTTAGGTGAAATGTAAAATGATGTTTTTGGTGTGAAGACATCTTCGATCATATCGCCGTTCACATACCATTTTTGTTGTTTTGCAATAGTAACCACCAAAGGTGTTCTGCAATAGAATCCCACCACATTGGTGGAACACTATTCATACCACAATTGATTTGATCAAATATAATATTCATTACATATGCATAGCATAATAATACAGTTTATATAAAAATAAATTGTACCTTTTATATATATATATATATATATATATATATATATATATATATATATATATATATATATATATATTAGTTTGTAAAATAGGTTTGTGAGGATGAGACCAAAAGAGACTAAGTCTATATCAAGAAGAGCTGATTTGGGTTGGGTTCAGATCCAACCTATTTATTAATTGGGTTGAAGATTTCGACACAACCCAACCATTTTATTTAAGTGGGTATATATTTTCAACAAAATCTAACCTTTCAGATAAATGAGTTGTCATCGGGTTGAACCATTTATGTAATTTTCAACCTAACCTATTAAATAAATGAGTTAAACCTAGGTTAACTCATTTAAAATAAAAAAGTTTATAAATTAGCTAAAGATTACACCACTTAAATTAGTTCAAAAATTAAATAAACTTGGAAAATATAATAAAAGCACAATCCTAATTCACAAATACAAAAAAATTGTTCAAATAACACTAAAGATATGTAATTTCGAAATGATTTTGAAGAGTGACTAGTGTTGTCGGCGTAAAAAAAGATAGGAATTAAGATTGCATTTTTTAAAACATAAATAATAATAAAACATTGTAATTTACAAATTAATACTTAGATAATACATTGTAATATTTAAATAACTATTAAATTGAATAACTATTAAAGTTAAATGTGTTGGTGGATTGAAAATGAGTTGACAACATTTACCCAATATAACATATTTAATTAAATTGATTAGGCGGGTTAACCTATTTATCTTAAATGGGTTGAAAATCTCAACCCAACCTACTAACTTTGAGTTAAGTTCGGGTTGAATTGGTTGGTTAGATCGATTTTTGTCAGCTTTAATATCAAGATACAAATTGTATAGAATATATTATACATGGTCAAATAAATATTTTTCTAAAAATAACGAATTTGCTTATGATAATAAAAAATTCTTATATTTATGTTTTCTTCCCTAAAATAATTTCGATTAAATAGTTTTTATCCTTTGTAATTTCAAACTTAAATTATTGGTAATTTTAAGTTATAATTTTGGCCCCTTAATGTATTTTAAATTAATGTTTTTATCCCTCATGTAACTATTTTTATAGTTTTCATTTTTATTAATATTATTTTTTATTTAACCGTTAATTAATACGTTCAAGATATACTTTCAAACTTTATTTTGTATGTCTACTCTATACATAATTGTTTGGTTCAAAACTTTATTTTATATTTTTTCGATTTATTTTGTATATGAGTTTTTCGCTGCAATGGGCAGGATGACAAAATACTTGTTTATATATATATATATATATATATATATATATATATATATATATATATATATATATATATATATATACATAGAAAAGTTCAATAGAAAACCATTATTAATAAAGAAACCAATGAACCAATCTAAAGCGTCGAAATTTAAAGTGATCAACGTCAAAATGAATGGTTGTAGACTTTTACAATGAACGCACATGCACCGGATTATAACAAAACCAATTTTTTTTAGTTTAATTTTTTTTAGACAATGTTTTATATCAAAAAAAAAAAAATCGAATATACAATTGTTCGTGATTTTTCGTCATTTTTCCATAGAGATCCATACTAATATATAAAAAATGATTTTTTTTTTCAAAAAACCCACTTCATTTTCATTGTTTGTTGAAATGTAGGTCTATTTTTTTATAGAAAAAAATTAATAAATATATCAAAATTCATACTTTTTGATACTTTTTAAACATAGATTCATATTGATGTTAAAAAAAATCGATATTTCAGTTTAGATTCACATCGTGACCTATTCAGATTCACATTGTGAACTTTCTCAGATTCACAGTGTGCATAATAGTAAGTCAGATTCACAATGTGAATCTGAACTGATCGAACTTTTTCACATTGTGAATGTTAAAAATTGAAATATTTACAGTTTATATTCACAGTGTAAATCTACACTGATCGATGTTTTTTTTAGTCAGTGTTGATGTTTATTAATAGAGTACAAAAAATTAATATTTTTGGTATAATTAGTTTTTTTTTTGATAAAAATAAACTTAAATATTGAAAAAACTAACAAAATAAAGTGAGTTTTTTTCTAAAAAAAAAATTCGTTTTTTATATATGAACATCGATCTCTATGGAAAGAGGACGAAAAATCGAGAACAACAGTATATTCGGTTTTTTTTTCGATAACAAATATGGCCGAAAAAAAATATTTAAACGAAAGAAAGTGGTGGGTTTCTCTGTAAGGAGGTGGATTTTGTTGGATTAGATGTCTAAGCCCATAACTATTATTGATATGTATTCGACCCGAGAGTAGCATGATCCATTTGGGTTGCATGACATCAGAACAATTGGATAGACAAAATGAGAAAAAGGATACTTATGATTTATATTAATATATTATAAGTTCTAATATATTAATATGAAATCATATTATTTAATTAGTATTGATCAAGAATTAATTTAGTGATCAAAAGGAACTAATTAAATATGGACTCTTATTTATATATATGATGGGCCAAGTTCATTTAGGTTGGGCTAAGCTTTCATGGATAGTCCATGGAGTTTTAACCCATGGATCCTATGGAAATGAAAGGTCATGGGTATTAGGGTTTACATGAATGTAACCCTAATCCTCCACACTATATAAATATGTCTCTAGTTCATGAAATTGGCAAGTACTGAGCCACCCATCAAGATCAAAAGCAAGTACTGAGCCACCCATCGGATCGAAAAAGAAATGGGTTAAACCCAACCACAAATGGGTTCCAAAGGCTCAATCTCCCAAATCAACTAATGACTCAAATATTTCTACATCTTCTGTTCATGATAAACAGGACATGTCATGGGAGAAAGTATCTTGCGTTGATGACAAAGGTTGAGCCAGTTTCAAAATGGACTGGGTTCCAAAGACCAACTGATCCCGCTCTGTGTCGGAGCAGCTATGGAGGCATATCATCAGACTTCGGTTTGTTAGTAGTGGCTGTTCCAGGCACATGATATGGGACATCTCTCAACTATACAACATTCAGACCTTTGTTTGAGAGTATGTGTCCTTTTGCGGGAAAAGAGGAAAGGAAGAGATCACAAACGGGGTTAGTGCTTAATGACATGAAGAATTTTCGGATCTGTTCTGAGATTATGCGTGCTGTTCTCAGACCTTTTGGATGCAAATTCAATCGGTGAATTACAGTTTGCATTTTGCTCTCTATACTCCTGAGTTTTTCTTAAGCTGATTCGCTTTAAAGACTAATTTTTGTTTTAGGATAGTTTAAATTTGCGCATTTACTTTTGTTTCTCTCCTATGCAGAAATTTAGGGGGAGAAATAAAAACAAAACAAAAATTAGAAAATTAAAAAAAAAATCCAAAAACATTAGAAAATCAGAAAATCCAAAAATATGGTGTTAATGAAATGTGCTTGAGGGAGATGTTTTGGGAAGTGATATAATCATGTGATAACAAGCAATCTGAATCTGTGTAAGGGACTGAATCTGAATTGTCTAGGCTCTGTGTTCGATGCGCTGGTAGGCACGAGAGATTAAAATGGACTTGACTAGGCATTAATGAACTTAAGGAATCTAGAGACTTGAAAAATCTTGACCTAGATAGATCCATTTGGCCTGACAATACGACGCTTAGATAGGTTGAGCAGGGAGATATACATGATAATCCACCGGTCACATTAAAGTAATCCGTATCTAGAACTGTGGTTTAACTCTTCCTCGATGTACAGACTCTGTCCTTAATTCCGGTATTGATGGGGCGACTGGGGAATTCCGATAAAGTAGGTCTGTAGGAAATTATTTTTTTTGCTTTCTTTCTGTTAGTCATATGTTGCCTCCTCTGCGTGATTGAAATACATCCGACCTGGACTGCAACATATGCAATTCTATTTCTTTACATCTTCTATCTATGCAATTCTTCCTGTCTGTTAGCCATATGCTGTCTCCTTTGCGTGATTGAAATACATCCGACCTGGTACATAGTATATGCATCATTCTTCTTCTCAATCCCTCTAAAACTTCAGTTAGTCATATGTTTCACCCTCTGCGTGATTGGAAGAGATCCGACCTGGGTGTACATCATATGCATTCTAAATCTATATTCTCTCTTAATAATTGTCTGCTCACCCGATGTAAGGAGTATTCTGGAAGTCCTTGATTACTGGAGCATATCAGGAAGCGGGAAACATGTTCTAGTACAATTAAAATTGAACAATTACAGATTGTCTGTAAATCTCGCTGCTCAATTTAGGTGGACACCAATATCTTTGGTCGTCGTCAGCTGAATGGTCCTTTAGGAATATTATCTAGGAACATAGGATCACATTGTCTTGTCACTTGTAGTATGTCCTAATTTTGTCACAATCTCTCGTGTTTAAGTGGACCACAATGCTGGCGATTGACCAGATCTATTCATGAAGGGAGAGGTACTGATAAACGGATAAAGGCTGTCTAAAAACTTTGATCCCAAATCACTCTTAAAGTTAGATATCATTTTATTTTTGTTAAATTTGTTCATAGTTTTCTTCTAATTTAAATATTAGGGGAGAATTAAAAGTTTTAAAAACCAAACAAAAATCAGAAATTAAAAATCCAAAAATATTTTTGTTTCTGTTATATTTTTTTTCAGAAAATATGAAAAACCCAAAAATATTGTGTGCTAAAATTTTCTTTTAGTTTTGTTTTGTCTTGAAAAGTGAATTCAGGTGAAGATGAAACTCATGGAGTTTGTGTCGAAGATTTCTGAGCCAAGGCTTCATCCGTGATCATCGAAGAATTCTCATTCGAAGGAGCAAGAAATGAAGATTATTCTTTTGACATTCAATCTTTCAACCCCAGAAGCAATGTGAAGCTGAAATTGAAGATTATGTGACGGATTGCATTGAAGCCTCCTCAATCAGTCTGCTGCTGACTTGAACCTGCTGAAGTGATCCAGAAGATTTGTTCTCTCTGATGTTCTCTCTGATGTTTCTCAAACTGAAAGCGCTATCTTTCAAGAATCAGTACAAGAAGCCTCCTCACCGAATGTGCGTTCAATGTCAAATTCTGAAGAAAAGCCCAACTGCTCAAGATGAAGTCATTCATTGAAGATTCATCAAGTTCATCTTGAAGTTGTGAAGAATTTGAAGATTAATGCTGAAGCCAAGCTTTCGATGAAGATTGATAAGAAAAGCCAGCTACTTTTTAGGGGGAGCTTGTTGGGTCAATTAAGAAAAGAAAGCTATAAACCAAGGGGGAGATTGTTGGGTCAAAATTATGGTTTATACTTTGCTTTTCTGAGCAATTGTATTTTTATGTAATATTTTATGAGTTTACGGTCAGGTTTACGGCCAGGTGGGTGTTTACGGCCCAATGGGTGTTTACGGCCGTAAACCCATTTATGGCCCATATTCCCCAAGTATATATATATAGGTGTTAGGTGGTTGAGGATGGATTGATGAACAGAAAAGGGAGTGTACGGCCAAGAGAGAGAGAAAGGAGTTTTAGTGTGTGTAAGTGTGTGAATCTTGTGTAAGGAACTTAATTCATATCATCAATACATTCAAGATTCATATTATTCTTCTTCTCCTTCTCTTCTATTTGATCTGACATCATCCGTTTGATTGGGATTCCGCACCATCAAACGAATCTGATTGATACACAAGCATTTTGGGGACTTACAAATTGTGATATGGTTTCTTAATAATTAAGATGATCACAAAACATGATAATAAAGTACTCTCCCATCTTTTCAGATTTGAGAAACTTTTATCTTTCTGCCTAATTTGATTCTTCTTATTCGTTCTGCCTTACATTGAAACTTTTCCAATGTTTCAGAATTATACTTAAACTTGTAAGTATAACCATATTTACTAAGCTTTAGTAAATTATGACGAATTGTCTTATCGATCTTTTGTGGTGGACTTGACCAGTGCACAAGAATGTGTACTCGATCCCTTAGTCCTTCACTTGACTCACATATACATGTGAACAAGGAATTAGTCTTAATTTTCCAAAGATGAAAATTCTCATTCTTCATACAATACAACTTGCATGATTCCAAGTTTCTATCTAACTGAAACTTGGGTGATGAGAATCTTTCCTTATTTGGTAAATTATGACACTACCACGAACGAAAGAATCAAATCCATTTTCCAATGTTGCTATCAATGGAATCATATAAACAACAATTTTTCACAAATGCCACTGTAACGATATTTAAAGTAAATAAAAAAACGAAACTTTTCTTTTATTTAAAACTTGCGGAACAACTTATCCTTACAATGCAAATGCATATGAAAAACATGTTGTTATTTATTCCTAAGCAATCTATCACAAGTCTTAAGCAGCAGCTCAAAATTCTGATCACCGAACCATGCGATCGAAATCCATCTTCGCGATTAGAATCAGCTTACTCTTCTTTAAGCTTCCTCTCTTTTCTTTGATTCTTAAAACTTCAACATGTGACCCAGTCACATCATATAATAAGAATCTCCAAATAGGAACTTAACAGAGTTAGATAGTGGATTTACCTGAAGTAGAGTCAAACTTTTTGACTTTACCATCCTTATGATCTTTCAGGTAAATTTGGCAGCTTCGCAACCAATGCCCCTTCCTTTGGCAACTTTGGTAATAGTACATGGGACTATCTCAGACTTAGCCTTTCTCTTTACCATTTGGTCAACTGAGTTGACTATGGCCGATCCCTTTCCATTGGGAAGAGAAAGCTTTTCTGATTTCCAATGTTACCATTGTCAAAGTCCATGGTAGTTTGGGAAGTTGATCTTCTAATCAAATTTGCTTTACCAGTGCTCCAAATTATTGCTGATTCAGCAGTACCTAGCAAATAGATAAGATCATTAAGGGTCATGTCATAGTCTGTTTCATAGTAGTCCCAAAGGAAACTTACTATGTGACTTGGAAAGTGATTGAACAACCAACTTTCTCAAGACTTTGACACCCAACTCTCCCGGCTTGTCAATATGTGACTTCATCTCCAAGATGTGAGCACACATAGACCTTGCTTGCCAATAGGGCTTGAGTGACCTTGAACTATTCAAGAACTTGTGGGTTAGGGAGAATAATTGAAGGAGGTGGAGGAAATGAAGTATGATTTCCATGAGCCAACCACGAGACATCATCTTCATTAGGAAAACTTGTTCCATGAGATTTGGGAAGATCATAGTTGTCTGAACCAGACATCTACAATGGGATATATTCAAGTTAGTTGATTTAAGTCCTTAATATAACACCCAATATGAAATATTAAGGCTAGGACCCAACACAATACTTTTATAACTTGGAAGAGGGATGCCGTAATCCAAGCTATAAAATATTTGAAGGTAGGTGAATGACGATTCACCAATTTCCACCATGAAAAACGAAATAAATTATTAGGTTTTTAATTGGCTTTGAAACTCCTAGATCTTTTGAGATTCATTGAACTTTTCAATGACATGTTTCAATCTCGATTGTGCCCTCTCAAGTTTTGTGACTGGGATGCCGAGGATCACAAAACAAGGCGTGAATAACCATGCAAATATACTTGGTACCCTTAATATTTATCACTTAATCGATGTGTTGGTTAACCACACACGCTCCACTAACGATTTAAGCAAAGTGCAAAGTGTAAATTCATGGGTTAGCACCAAATTCACATTTTCCTAAAGTAACTAAGATTGGGAATTTATAAAAGGTTTAGTTACTTTATATTTATCATTATACTTATAATGAATGGAGAATTATAGTCCTTGTCCTACCCGTTCGACTAACGACCCTCCACCAGTTAAGGAAGCGGTGGGTGAGAGTGGACACCCATTAAACTGCCATTTTATAGGCAGTAACCTTATACCCCCCTTATAGACCGACTTCGTGAATGAGGTCTACTAACGGTAAGACTGACTTTGTTCTTATATATATATATATATATATATATATATATATATATATATATATATATATATATATATTATTAACTTATAATACTATAAAGTATAAGGTTTGAATTTTAACTTTTAAAATTCTAAGGGTTTTACTTGGAATTAAAGTATTCATGAGGAGAAACTTTACAAATTCCAAAACTTGAGGGCAAGTTTTGAACTATTCAAAAACTTTTGGATTTTCATAACTTATGAGTTTAATTAAGGTTTTAAAAACTTTAATGAAGAGACTCTTGAACATCCATAACTTGAGGACAAGTTATGGAGTTCATAAAACAAAAAGACTCTTCAATTTTGTAACCTATGAATTTGAATGGATCTTTAAAAGAAATGACTTTTGGTAATCCATAACTTGAGGACAAATTATGGACTCCGTTAAAATACATTTAGATCAAGAAAAACTAACAAACAATTTTGCAAATAATTCCTATGATCTACCAAAACTCATAACGCTTGTCAAATGTAAGAGTAAAATGTTTTCTACTCTTGTACATTTGAAATTGGTAAGTTGTGATGTTTTAGATAAAACAAAGACCAACTAAGGCCAATTATGTGAAGTGTTTCTCTTGATAAGAATCCGCACTATCTCTTGAATATTTGTTTGTCAAGAAATGGTTCGTGGCAAGAGAGTCTTATATGTCAAGAGGACAGTGGGAGTCTAAAAGGTCCTGGAAGAGTTTCAAGGACTGATCAAGAATAAAACCTGTAGTTTATATCTAGCGCACGACTTGAGGTTTGTAACCTATCGTGTTGACAGATTCTTATTTCTGTGTCCATTCCAGTTAAAGGTGACTATGCATCTGAGTTCTACAAGTTCTCAATCGTTTGCATAACCGACTGGAAGCAATGGTAGGCCTTGTACTGCCAAGTGACAAGAAGTTAAGATTGCACAAGTTCGGTCCATATGAGTTTGGATTTGTCACTAACCTTGTCTTGTGATTATGGTTTTGACAAATTCACATGGATAGGAACACATACACCATAAAATCTAAGTGTCATTTGTGGTAGTGTCTAAATTTACCAAATAAGGAAAGATTCTCATCACCCAAGTTTCAATTGGAACCGAAACTTGGAATCATGCAGGTTGTATTGTATGATGAATGAGAATTTTCATCTTTGGAAAATTAAGACTAATTCCTTGTTCACATGTATATGTGGGTCAAGTGAAGGACAAAGGGATCAGGTACACTTGGTTGTGCGCTGGTCAGGTCCACCACAAGGATCGATAAGGCTATTCGTCATGATTTACTAAAAGGTAGTAAATATGGTTACACTTACAAGTTTAAGTGTAATTCTGAAACATTGGAAAAGTTTCAGTGCATGGCAGGACGGATGAGAAGAATCAAATTAGGCAGAAAGATAAAAGTTACTCGAATCTGAAAAGATGGGAGAGTACTTTAGTATCATGTTTTATGATCATCTTAATGATTATGCAACCATATCACAATTCATCCTCTAAGAAAATCTTAGTACATTCTTATGACTAAGAAGAGGAGTCATGAATTGTTGAAGTGGTTAAATCAAGAAGATGAGTCATACTTCGTTCCCAAACAATTCTCAGAGTCATGCTCCAAGATTGTAACTTGAGTGACACGTCTTATAGAAGGTTTATAACGCTTGTCAAATGTAAGAGTAAAATGTTTTCTACTCTTGTATATTTGAAATTGGTAAGTTGTGATGTTTTGGATAAAACAAAGACCAACTAAGGTCAATTATGTGAAATGTTTCTCTTGATAAGAATCCGCACTATCTCTTGAATATTTGTTTGTCAAGAAATGGTTCGTGGCAAGAGAGTCTTATATGTCAAGAGGACAGTGGGAGTCTAAAAGGTCCTGGAAGAGTTTCAAGGACTGATCAAGAATAAAACCTGTAGTTTATATCTAGCGCACGACTTGAGTTTTGTAACCTATCGTGTTGACAGATTCTTATTTCTGTGTCCATTCCAGTTAAAGGTGACTATGCATCTGAGTTCTACAAGTTCTCAATCGTTTGCATAACCGACTGGAAGCAATGGTAGGCCTTGTACTGCCAAGCGGCAAGAAGTTAAGATTGCACAAGTTCGGTCCATATGAGTTTGGATTTGTCACTAACCTTGTCTTGTGATTATGGTTTTGACAAATTCACATGGATAGGAACACATACACCATAAAATCTAAGTGTCATAAGGTTTCTCTCCGATTCATGAAAATGATGGTGAGGAAACGCTTTCACTAAGTAGATTTTAAGTAGATATCAATTGTGATATTTGCATTCTCAAAGTCGTTAGTGGAGCGTGTGTGGTTAACCGGCACACTAACATGGACTTCTGAGAAATGGAAAAAAGGTCTAAACATTATGATTACGGCATCCCTCTTCGTAATTGTTTAAACACACATGTGAGCTATCTAAGGAAAGATGTATGATTTTGATAAAGTTTTATCAAAGCATCTCGTATCAGAAATCTGAAATTTGGTAAGAAAGTCAATAAAGTATTGATTTCTAGAAGTCCAGCTAATTTCTGGATACATGTCAAAGCTAGTGGGAGCATAAGTGTTATGCTAATAATTATCATGTTAGTGGGAACATGATTATTATGTAAAATGTTAATTATAGAAAAACAAAGTCTCAATTCGTGACTCTGCAAGTTTTGAAAAATTGTTTTGAAATAATTAAAGGAGAGGAAATTATACTTCATTTCAATTCTAAAAGCTTAGATTGAGATTTTAATCATCTTTAGTCAAGGATATATATATGAATTTTATGTTGGAATGGTTCAACATAAAGAAATTCTATATATATTGCGTTCTCAAAATTCGATTATGATTACGGCATCCCTCTTCATAGTCGAATTATGAAAACATGGCAAAAACAAAAATATTGTAGCAAAAGACTGGTCTAGGATCATGTCTCATGAATCGTGTCCCATATGCTTCTAATATAGGATCGATTACATGTGCTATAATATTTATCCTTTCTAAATTTTCCAAATGCCTGGGGAATTAAGAGGGGAAAAGGCCTAGAATTGGATATGACTAAAATGATTAAGCAATTGTTGAGGACAATCTGAGGTTTTACCAAAGATTGGTTGCTCATTGACAGTTGGAAGTATGGTGTAAATTTTTTGGAAAGGACCATATTGACATATTCTGAAAAGAGGCAACTCTTGTTCAGAAGTGATAGTCAAAATGGGAATATGAAAATGTCTCCATAGGTGGAATTTATTCAATCTGTGTAAGATTAGAAAACTTAATGCAAGAAGGATGTTCAAAGAAATGTATTTTGAATTCGAGACTCCGTTTCCATGGAATTGATCTCCATTGGAATACTTTGTAATGTTTGTTGCCAAGTCTTTGTGACTTTGTGCATAGTCATTACAAGAGGATCAATGCATATTGATGGATTTTGAGCATTCTAACACTCTTATGGTGTACATGCAACCCTATAAACCTTGGATCTATGTTTTCTCTATTATACATGCAAATATTTGATATTCCAAGGTTTCATCCTAACTAGCATAATATGAAGCAACTATACTACAAGAATCTAGTAGAATGACATACCTCTTGATGTTGTAGCTTGATTTCACGGAGATTAAGAGCCTAGTGCCTCAAGTGTGACACCTCAAATGGTTCACACAGCACCACCAACAACTTGGAATAACTTGAGAGAGAAGTTCTTATGCTCAAATCGGCTAGCCCTCATGTGTACACACCTTAGTGCCAATTTCTTGAGCCATATGGTCCTTATATATTGTGGCTACTAGGGTTACACCATGTAACTCATGTCTTTCCATATTCTTCATGCTCCATGGGTTAAAACCTCTATGGAGTATCCATGGGTTATTCCATGGGTTTAGCCCAACATGAAGAATTATGGATCATAAGCCCACATATATAAGAATGAATGATTTACACAATCAATCCCCATATATTTAATTAGTCTCCTTTTGATCACAAAATTAATTCCAAATTAATTCTTGATCAATACTAATTAAATAATATGATTTCATATTAATATATTAGAACTTATAATATATTAACAAATCATAAATATCCTTTTTCTCACAAAAGTCTATCCAAATTGTTCCGATGCCATGCAACCCAAATAGTCTCCCACTTGGATAAGTCTAAAACTATTATTGCGTATGACTCCAAAACCCGACTAGCAATCGTAGCTCTTAAAAGCCGCTGTCGAACTCTGAACAAATCAATGACGCGTCCATTAGATAAGGGATCATATATTCCTCCATTCTAGATATCATATGGACTGAGACATGGATTATAATCATTCTCTCTGTCCATCTGCTGTTTCCCGATTTCCGATTTATGACGACTGACTAATTGAACAAATCACATCTGTGACATCCCCAAAATCACGGCCAGAAAAGACCGATTTTGTTTATGCTTTTAAATAAAATCAGAGTAATCCTTTGATTAAAAGAGTTGCGGAATTTGTTCCCAAAACAAAATATGATAAGAATTTATGAAAGCATTTCATAAAGAAATGTATTTTCATTATATAACAAAAACCTCGGGATGTCATGTTCCGATACAGACCAAAAGCATAAACAATACAAAATAGACCTTACAACAGTTACATATAACTACTGGTCTATAATCCAAAAATATCTTGACAATGTCATCCAACTTATGCTATCGTGCCACTACCTGTAATACAAAGAAAATCTGAGTGGGTCAGGCTTGGGAGCCTGGTGAGCATATAGGGTTTTCAACCAACAATAAATAATTATATTTAGTTCATCAACCAACAATAACCCGATTACCCGTTCCCGTTATCCTCACATTACGTCCCTAAAACACCTATCATAAGGGACCTAGACTAAGGATCAACATCGGGATGGACACTACTGCCAAGGGGGTTCCTCCGCAATAAATGTCCAAAAGGCAACCAATAACTTGGTTGTTATAAAACTTATCGCAACCAATAACTTGGTTGTTATAAAACTTATCGCTGTGTGTAATTTGATGAGTAAGTACAAGCAAACACTTGGGTCAAAGTTTATCCATTCCTTTTACCCTTGGAGGGATAAAAGCGATATCTGTGGGCCCCTCGATGATTTAGTGATGACACCCCTAAGTGCTTGGCCAAGCCTGGACTGATTTGATTTGTTCAATTAGTCGGTCGTCATAAATCGGAAATCGGGAAACAACAGATGGACAGAGAGAATGATTATAATCCATGTCTCAGTCCATATGATATCTAGAATGGAGGAATATATGATCCCTTATCTAATGGACATGTCATTTGACTAGGTCAGAGTTCGGCAGCAGCTTTAAGAGCTACGATTGCTAGTCGAGATCTTGGAGTCATACGTAACAATAGTTTTAGACTTATCCAAGTGGGAGACTGTTGGATTAGATGTCTAAGCCCATAACTATTATTGGTATGTATTCGACCCGAGAGTAGCATGGTCCATTTAGGTTGCATGTCATCAGAGCAATTGGATAGACAAAATGAGAAAAAGGATACTTATGATTTATATTAATATATTATAAGTTCTAATATATTAATATGAAATCATATTATTTAATTAGTATTGATCAAGAATTAATTTAGTGATCAAAAGAAACTAATTAAATATGGACTCTTATTTATATATATGATGGGCCAAGTTCATTTAGGTTGGGCTAAGCTTTCATGGATAGTCCATGGAGTTTTAAACCATGGATCCTATGGAAATGAAAGGTCATGGGTATTAGGGTTTACATGAATGTAACCCTAATCCTCCACACTATATAAAGAGGTCTCTAGTTCATGAAATTGGCACTAGTGCATACACAAAAGAGGGCAAGGCCGATTTTCATAGAGTGAACCTAAGTATTCTTCTTCTCTAGTTATTCCAAGGGTTTTTGGTGTTGTGTGAACCATTTGAGGTGCAACACTTGGGGCACTAAGTTCTTAAAGGTTCAAGACTTCAAGCTCCATCAAAAGGTATGTCATCTAACTAGACTTTTGTAGTATAGTTGCTCCATTGTATGTAAGTTAGGATGAAAACCTTGGAAAAATCATATTTGTATGTATAATAGAGAAAACATAGATCCAAGGTTTCTAGGGTTGCATGTACACCATAGGAGTGTTAGAATGCTCAAAACCCTTCAGATTTTTTGGTATAATCCGGTGTGTGTGCGTCCAATGTACAAGTGTACATTTATTTCATTGGCCGTTGATCATTATGATTTCCGACGCTCACGATTGGTTCCTTGGTTCCTTGTTAATTATAGTTCTCTATTGAATTTCGACGCTTGGTTCCTTGGTTCCGGTGTGTGTGCGTCCAATGTACAAATGTATAATCCGTTGATCACTTTAAATTTCGACGCTTTGGATTGGTTCATTGGTTCCTTTATTAATAATGGTTCTCTATTGATGCAACGAACAACCAAAATTTATTTGGTCAAAACCAAAATTTACAACAAAATCTTTTCCCTACTTTTACTTTGATGCAACAAACAACCAACCAACCATCGCCTACAACCAACCAACCATCGCCTACAACACAACCATCGGTTCAAGTGGAAGCGGGAGGTAGTAAGAGAGGGAAAGGGAAAGGAAAATCGAAAGGGAAATCGATAGCGATTGAAACAGAAAATGCAGACGTTCCACAATGGTGGACACCGGATGAGGAATATGCTTTGACGGCGGCTTGATATGCTACTTCAAAAGACGAACTCCATGGAAATGGAATGAAGAAAGGAGCTTATTGGGGGCGGTGCTCAACAAGTTTCACGCTATTTTAAAGAAAAATCCATATCGCAACAATGACATGTTGAGCAGCAAATGGGGTCAAATAACTAAGCGGTGCAGCAAATTCAACGGTATTTACAACCGGCTTGAGGCGCAACAGCAAAGCGGAACCAATGACTTCGATTTGTTCAAATCTGCTAAGGAACAATATCGGGTCGAAATGAGACATGTTTTCGACTTTGAAAAATCACGGGAGTTGTTGCGAGTGAATCCAAGGTGAAATAAAACGCCTACATCATCGGAGGTTCAATCCAAAAGGTCTCGCAATTCGAGCTCGGTCGACGTGTCGGACGCACGGACTCACATCGGCCTAAACGCCGACACCGATGAGATCCCGGATGATATCAAGGAGATATCCCCACCACGACGACCGCCCGAACGCGACAAAGCGAGGCGCGCTGCAAGGCATGCAGTGGAGGTTGAGGCGAAAGCAAAAGAGGCGGCGGAAATGAGAGCGAAATTTGATGAGCACAATTTGTTAATAAAAGAAAAAAATGACTTGAAACGTCGTCATTTGGAGTTCCTAGAAAGGCAGACACATGAGAAGCAGGAGCAAAAAGATAGAGAGCTAATGACACAACAATTGTCAATTCTTCGGACTAGCGAGGAGGCTTTGGCGCCTCAAGATCTAGCGGTGCTACAAGCCATGAATGATCAAATTAGGAAGAAGTATTTGGGTTAATTAGGATTTTAGGAGTAATTTGAATGATATTTTAGTTATGATTTTAGGTTTAAAATTATGTTTTTTTTAATTGTAATCGTAATTTTAGATTTTAAATATTATTATTTTTTTAATTTTATGTTTTATAAAAATATATTCATGTTAGTGATTAAAAAAAACACAAAAAGGAAAAAAAACGAAAAAGGAAAAAAAAAACGAAAAAGTAAAAATAAAAAAATCAAATTCGAAAAAAAATAAAAAAAGAATATTTATTCTCAAAAAGTTGGTGTTGCATCTTGTTGCCCATTTCCCACTTGATGCTATAACACCATTTGCTTATGTGGCATGTGAGGTGGCACAACTTGGTGTTGCATCTTGTTGTCCACACCCAATGCTCTTATGTTTCTTTAAAAGTAATTGTAGTTTTTAGGCAAGTCAATCGGATTTTATTTTTCATTTTTCTAACCATAATTAGTTTATAAAGTACTCAACTATTTGCTAATATTATTTTTAACAACATATTCTAAAAGTATTTAATGTTTTATACCTAGGTGTGGTATTTTTATAAACTTTTTATCAAGTTATAATATGTTAAAACTTGATTAGAAAAAGTGATAAATATTGTTGGTGAGTCATTATTTAAATTAAAGTAATATGTGATGACCTTGTTATATAAAATTAAGTAGACCTCCGAGGCATAACGAAAGCAAGAACAAGAAAAATACTCAAAGGACATTTTTATTGTTTAATTCAAAATGCCTATGAAAAGATCAAATATGACAAAAACATAAAAAATAAAAACAAAAAGTTGGTGGATAATAAATGTTTGAAATAACCTTTAAAAAAATAACTTGTAAAAGCCTTTTCAAAAAAAAATTCAAATTCAAATATATATATATATATATATATATATATATATATATATATATATATATATATATATATATATATATATATATATATATATATATATTTGAAAAAACTACCATAAAAAAATGGTTGAGCTTGGGAATGTGAAGATTGCTTTAACAGACTACAAATCCCAATTTGACCTCTTTACAGTTTACACCCCCCTTAAAAGACAAGACAATTCCCTAATGTCGATGTCCTCCAATTCTATCCTATAATTTGTTTACATTTGTAATAAAATAATGTTACATTTACATGCTTCCACTCATCTGAATGAGCACCATGAGTTCTAGTGACTTATTGGCAACGATACATGTGGCTGAGAAACCACTACACATAAAGGGGTTCTCATCTCATCTCCATC
The DNA here is from genome assembly GCF_052849685.1 of Lactuca virosa. NCBI lineage: Eukaryota > Viridiplantae > Streptophyta > Magnoliopsida > Asterales > Asteraceae > Lactuca > Lactuca virosa. The sequence continues at coordinate 254,482,334 of NC_136427.1, read as the reverse complement.
AACCATCATGATGTGTGACCACCTTTGAAAACGAGTGCAGTGGAAGTCACGACTCACGGCTTATGCTTAATAAGTCTCAACTTGTACCCTCCCATCTTTGTCTTCTTTCAACTTTACTTCAAGGACAGGGAACCTAAACCATAAACAATTCTAACTTTTCATAACACGACAAACCAAGAAAACTACCTAGTTGCATTACAACTATTACCAATTCAACTTAACCAAAACTGACAATATCTTGGTATGTGCGCCTCAGATGATAAAGTCTAGTCTTTCTTGCCTTGTTCCATCTTATGAGGACATGACAATAAATTGCTTTTTTTGTTCCACATACAGTTTCTTGATACGTTTGTTCCACATATAAGGACATGACATGTTCTGTTCTGTTATGTTATGTCATGTACCGTTAAATACACTATAAACAACAAAAGTACAAAACAATAAAATGAAGGATCTTTACTATTTTTTTCCCCTAAGAAACAACATTAACATACATACAAGAAGCATAGAAGAAATAAGGGATACAATACATTACGCATATATAATTCTATAGTAGGGTTTGGTTGCATTTTGATCTTAATAATAATGATGACAACCTCGGTTACATGTACTTTAGATTGACTGAATGACTGTACAATTGGCTTAATGTTACACAACAAATGAAGCTTTCTTATTCTTAATCTGTTCTATGTCATTACTAAAATAAATACAACGTTTCACCTTCTTCTCGTTTTGTTTATATACAGAAGCCAGATCTACCTATATGCTTAAGAGTTGCATTAGATTTCCTGCTTATTTGGACATGTGCACTTTGCATGATGATCTGAAAGCTTCTGAAGTGTTAAAAAATTAAGACGAAATAAGTGAGATAATAATTACAGGTTTATGAAGAAGACGGATTAATTTGTGACTTAAAGTTAAAGGGTATTATTTATACCTCAACTTGTTTTTGAAGTTCTCTGATGTAACCCACAGCCAAATCCAACATGTCTGCTGTGTTTGTTTGCTGCAAATATTGAATACAAAGGACTTAATCTTGGGACATAATTAATAAACTGATAGAATGAAAAATGATGTTACCTTATCCATATTAGGAACAAGCTCTTGTAGTTTTCTCATTCTTTCACTTATTCGTGTTCTCCTTACCTACACATAAGTACAAAAATGGTTGTTTTTATTATCTTCATCATAAGGTAAAAGTAAGGTTCCAAATGATGAGTAGGTAAGAATGTTTATTTACCCTTTCAGCTATGCTTCTTGGATGGGTGGCACAACCCCTTTTAGCTCTGCTCCTTAAAGGCACATTGTCTTGGAACTGCAGTAATTTTTCCATGACAGATAACTCAGAGGAACTCGTTGGTAAACTCAGTTGATGACTCAAACCACTGGAAGCATGGATTCTCCCTTCATCATTCTGCTGATAAAGGTGATTTACTGTCAGGCTAAAGTTATTCTAAACCAATTTTCACAAGATGACATGTCATGTCATGTCAGATGTCACCCATTTTAATTTACCTGATTTTCTGTTGAACTTATTTGATCGCTTTCTCCAAGCTCTTTCATGAATTCATCAGTTAACATTGCTGGTTCATCCCAAGAACCACCAGGGAAGCCATAACCACCAGCTCTTGGATGAGTTTGACCAAAACCTCCATTGTTGTGTGCACCTGCACCACTCGTTCCCATGGTTTTGCCTTCGTTTTCAGGGATAAGAGACAGTGGTCTAGAAGATGAATGTGAAACTGATGAGAAAGCCATTCGATTTTCAAACCCCTTTGATAAATCTGGTACACTGCCATCATCAGTTCGAAATTTATCCATGGATCTCATCGTGGAGTAACCTGAAAAGAATTGTGATCAATTATAATTGCAGTGTGGGAAAAGATTAGGAAAATTAATGTTATAGGAATTGAAGTACCATTGCCCATATTAACGTGTTCGAAGAATCCAGCTGGTGAACTACTCTGACGAAGAAGGTTCGTTGGAGGATTCATGGCCACTAACGGGTCAACCAATGCGGGGCTAGAACCAGAAACAACCGAGTTATGATTATGATCGGCTTGCTGGTGGTTTTGGTACATCATCTGTTGCTGTTGAGACTGATATGTAAAATTCGCTCGTTCCTGCTTCATAGGATCCATAAATGGGGGGTCGTTTCCCCGAATTTGACCTATATTCTGATGAGAGCTTGAATTATCACCATCCCCGGAGATGAATCTCGATAAAATGCGTTCCGTTTCGGGGCTTGAAGACCGAGGGTTGAAGAATGGGTCAACTTCTTCGTCTTCATACATGCCACTGTTTATCAAATTCGAGAAATACGAACTCGGTGCTGATCTGTATCGCGTCAAACCAGTGTTCATAGTTTGTTGCCCCTGCTGCTGCTGCTGCAACTTCTGTTGCTGTTGTTGCCGTTGATTATGAAGATCCGAATCCATTAGAACCCTACAGGTTGCTTCCAACTACAATCTACGATAGAAACTAAAACTATTTCTTATAAAACATGCACACACTCAAAATTAAAGTAGCTTCTCAACAAGAAAACCAAACTTGACACCAACTCTTCAAAAGAAACTTACAAGATTTCACCATGAAGTAAACTCAAAGCTTCGCCATCGATAACAATACAAATCTGTATAAAAAAATCTACGTATTGGAGAAGATTAGCTTCAGAGGGCGATGAAAGCTGAATTGAAATTGAAATTCAATCAATTAACATTTGAAGAAATTGGTGAAAACTGTAAACCATGTTGGTGATGGGAGGCAGAGGAATGGAAGACGGTAGTGGAAGTTGGAGGAAGAAGAAAGAAGCAGCCATCTGTGGATTTTCCCTTTTTCCGGTTTTGTTGGTGTGAGTGCGTTGCAGGCTTGCAGCCAATAGGCCAAAAGCTGCTTTCCCATTCTTTGTTCCATTAATTTACCTTAACGCCACTTCATGTGAAAATTATTGGGGATAATGTTCGGAGCTGCTGAAGATCTACTTATTTATTTAATTTTTTTTTTAAAATTTTATTTTATTTTATATTTATCTTTTATTTTTCTCTTTTTATAAATTAATTTATCAATAGATTATTATCCTTTCTAATAAATAAAGATATTTTTTTGTCACTTGTTATATTCTCTTTTAATTTGTCAAATTTTATTTAATGGTTATTTTGAATTGATTTTTTTTTTCCATTTTATGAGTTTTTCTATTTTATTAAATTACACATAATATTTTAATGTAATAATTTTACTAATAAATGAATATCAAGTCCATTAATGAGCTTACCTTTTTATTTTTAAAATTCTCAAAATTAAAGTTCATTAGTTTCTTTTATTTATTTAATTTTTTTTAAAAGATAGAAAACACTTCGATTATAATAATTCATTATTTTTCTTATTTTCTTATAAATTAAAAGCTCTCAAATATTTTAACTTTTATATTTTCTTTTAAAATTAACCAATGTAATAAATGGGTCTTACAACTAGTCTAAAATAATTTATTAAAAATTATTTATAATTAGTTTATCAATAAATTATTTAAAATAGTTTATAATTTTTTTATCTTATATGTTTTCATCGTCTAACCAACTATTTAATCAACACAAAAAGTAAATTAACTTACGAGTCAAGAGGGAGTTTTGGTTGCCAAAACATAACGTACATTGTCTTTCGCCATCCGGCTAGCAACAGGAGATAAGAGATAGAAAATGGGAGAGACCATTTTGACAAACTTTTAAATAAATAAATGTCAAGATCACCATCATCATTCTGGAACTTTTTCAAGGTGGACATGTTTTTTGGAACATATTTAGGTGGTTATAAAAATGAAGAGGTGATGCTAAATTCACCGCCACTCCTCATAATATGAACGCTAAAAGAACCTTAGTTATTCAAAAAAAAAAAAAAAAAAAAAAAAAAACAATTTTTGGAATTATATATAATGGGTTCACTCCCCCCTCCTCCTTTATTATTTCATGACATGATGACAACCTAAATAGCTAAGTAAAACTTATCATTTTCATAAATTATTTTTTATGACATAAAAAATAAAAAATAATTTACCATTAAAAAAATCATGAATTAGTAAATATATTTAAATTCGTTTATTTAAATAGTTTTTGATAAGTTGTTTTATTAATACATATAAAATAAAAGTTTGTCAAAATACTAAAAATAACTTCTCAACTTATTTCGTTTTAATACCAAATAATTTAATCTAGATTTTTTAAAACTCCGTTTTAACATCGGATAAGCTAATAAACACTTTTACAAATCAACATAGGTCGTGTTAAATAAACAATCCCAAACATCACATCTTGATTCAAATCCCATTTGAAAACATTTTTTAATTTATAAATGAAAGTAAAAATAAATTTAAAAGTCTTTTTTTGGAAAATTGCTGCTAAAATTTAATGTCATATATTTATATATTGGTTAGTGTGAGTTGGAATATTTCCCTTAAAATTTTCTTGCAAAATTTTTCCTTTTATTTGTGTTATAAAAAATGGTTTAGGTAGTTTTGATCACACACCTTTCACTATAAAAACATATCATTTTACCGATTAATCTAACCTTAATTCATGAAAAAAAAAATGCAACCCTCAGGAAAATTAATAAATTCCTGAGGTATTGTATTAGAAAAAGTAAAACGTTTTGTGTGATAGACCTATTTGCGAGTTTAGGTAGGTAAGTAGTCTTTTTTTTTTTTTTTTTTTTTTTTTTTTTTTTTTTAAATATAGGGAATTGACTTATCTTAGTAATTACTTTTTCGTTTTGTGTACATCTAGGTAACTTTTTATTTTTTGTATACATCTAGATAACGAACTTGTTAGAAGTGTTCACATATGACCATTATGACCGACTGTATACTGTAGCAAGTTACAGCCGGTTATAATGGTCATATGTGAACACTTCCAACAAATTTGTTAGCTAGATGTGTACAAAAAAAAGTTACCCAAATGTGAACAAACCGAAAAGGTAATTACCATGATAATTCAATTTCCCTTCTTTTTTATTTTATCTTCTAATTTTGATTTGGTATAAAATTTAACCTAAATGGTAAATATTTTTAATACCACACCATTTTGGTAGATATTTTTTTAAAATACATTACTTTGGTAAAAAAAACTTCAGATATAACAAGGAAAAAAACACATCGTCATTTTATAAAATTTTATTGTTTAAAATATTAAATATAAAAAGTAAAATTTACTAGAGACTAAAAGTACCAGAGATTGAGACCGATAACATAAAGAAGAACATCATCTTCAATGAAGTTTGCTCCATGTAATAATATTTAAATTGATATCATTGCTCTTGTCTCATATATATAAAGCTATTTGAAAATTATGCTACCAAAAATGACTCCTAACATCTTATGGTCAATTTAAATGCTTATATATGGTCATGAATACTGTTTTAAGGAAATTTAACTGAATCTATTAATATTGCAAACATTATGATTGTTGCGATATGTGCTTCGGACTTGACATTGTCACTCGATGATTCCGATTGGGTTGAGTCCTGTAATCACAACAATGAAGAGATAACGTCAGTCGACGTCCGGGAGGTGGTCCCAGGACAAAGCTCCAACGGTCTAGTTAGTGTATGTTTGAGAATAAGTTGATTAGGGTTTTTAATAAAGAGAAAGTGGTCCCTTCTTCTGGAGAAGAAGGATTATTTTATACATGTTCCTTGCGCATGATTCCAACGGTGTCCTTTGTCCTGTCTTGGCCGACAGGATGTGGAGGAGCCTCATTGGTAGATCGCACTAGTGGTCATCTGTTATTAGTGCAAAATAAACAGAGGATGGCGCCCCGGGCACTACACTTGTCGCTATGGGAAATAACCAGTTGTGTTTTGTCTCATTATAGACCGGAGATTGTCGTCAGGAATTGGACCTGGGCGCGTGAGCTCCAAGTTTGAGGGTCTTAGCGCAAGGGCAAGGGCTCGGGTCTGGCGCTAGAGCGGATTCGTGACTGTTAGATAGGTCGTCCTAAGGATAGCAGTTCTGTTATCTTTAATGTATTCCTAGTGGGATACATTAACAAGTCCCCTAGGGTAGTAGACGTCAGCGTTGGCCTGGCGTAACTGAGTTGTTCTAACTTAGATCAAGACATGTGTTCGACGAAGATGACCCCGACGTCCGCTGATATGATGGAGCGGTCTGCGCAGACGATTTCATCATGGTAACTGTTTGATTCTCCCGCTTTGCATAAAACTTCCCTTATCAGGGACAGTTTTACTCTTTGCACTTCCTATTCTTCATCTGCTTCTATCTTTTCTTCGTTTACCATCCCTTCCTTTCTGCTCTTACTCTCAGAGAACAATGACGACAAAACTAACTGGAATCGAGCCAACCATAAGTGATTTCGAGGCCTTGCAAGCCCGATTCGATTTCTTGCTTGAACACGGGGTGCAGTATCCCAGGAATAGGGTAATCATCTCTCGTCCACCGGAGGGTAAGGTCAGAGTCCCCATTTTGATCTTCGAGGAAAGCCTAAGGCTGCTGACAACTGACTTTTTTGACGAGATCATGCGTCAATACGGCTTCTCCATGGATGATCTGACTCCCAACGCTGTCAACAGGATCGTAGGCTTTGAACAGGCCTGTCGAGCCCTTGGAGTGCTGCCTCTATTCTGGGTGTTCAAATCCTATTTCAACTTTTCCACTCAATCTGTCGTCCATACCTTTTCTCAAAGGAGAGACCAGGGCCGGCCCTAGGGCCCGGGCAAGCTGGGCGACCGCCCCGGGCCTCACGAAAGCTTGGGGCCCCTAAGTCAAAATTGTTATAATTAATATATATAAAGTTTTTAAGTAAATGTATTTGATATTCATCGAAATATAACATAAGTTGTTGTTGTCCAAGTTGGCTAGTCCGCGTGCCTTTGCATACCAAAACATCCCATGTTCGAGTTCTTCCCGGTCCATTTTTGCCACTTATTACAAGTACAGTGACACACAACCCTTATATATATATATATATATCCCATTAAACTTTTACAACCCCTTTATGAGCCTATATTCTATATATAAAAAGAATGGTTTTTTTTTTTCATATTAGAAGGATGAGAATAAACAATTGTTTTTTCACATGTAACGATTCTGAAATAGTTATATATAAAAATCATAAATTGGTCAATCTTTTATGTTTGCTATGTGTTTGAACCCAAATTAGTGAATCACCCGGTAAAAGAAGAATGACAATCATAATCACCCAAATTAAATTGTTTATATATATATATATATATATATATATATATATATATATATATATATATATATATATATATATATATATATATATATATATACAGTGGCGAATCTAGAACACAAAACCACATGGTTCCTTATTTAAATAACACTGAAACATATAACAAACCAAAATATACTAGTAGTTGGTCGGGTCAAAATATCAACATTTTTAGAATTGGATCCGACGATGACTTATATCTTGAAATATATTGATAATCATATCTTAACCGAAACTTTCTAATACATCATTTTCACATGATAAAATTCCATAGTTGGTTGTTCTGCTGAACCAGCGTGCGGCATGTACTCGGGCGTCTGATTTGATGGAGCGCAATTTCCAAAAGTGTAGACGATGATTTAGTTGTGGGCTTTTTTATTTTTATAATGTTTGTTTAATTTAAAATTTAAATGGATTGGGCTAATTTTTGTTGGATAAATTTTATGTTGGTTTAGGCATTATGCTATTTTTGTTTTTGCAAAAAATTATTAGGTAGTTCCTTCATAAATTTTCATAAATTTTAAGATAGTTCCCCTAAATTTTTTGCGTTATAATTAAGATAATTAGGTGGGTCCTAGGACCCACCTTGGTATACAATAGCTACGCCCGTTTGTGTGTGTGTATATATATATATATATATATATATATATATATATATATATATATATGTATAGGTTCAGGTTCATTTGAGACCATGCTAATTTTGTGAGACCATGAGACCAAATCTAAAAATAATTTTAAAATGCAAAATAAAAGGAAAAATCCAAAAATTCTTTTTTTAATTATTATTTTCGGAACTTTAATTACCTAAAAAAATAAAAAAAATAAAAAAAAATATCGTTTTTTTAAATACGTGAAATATTCTAATAGAATATTACACTGTAAATATTCTAATGTGATTTTTAGAATGTTAGAATATTGTATTAGATTTTTCAGATATGTAGAATATTCTAATATTCTACTAGAATATGTAAAAAATGTATTATTTATTTATTTATTTTGGTATTTATTTTTATTTTTTTGGAAAATATAAATTCTAAAAATAATATTTGAAATTTTTTTTTTCGAAAATTTTCAATTATTTTGCATTTTAAAAATGTTTTTTTTATCTACTAAATGAGTGGCTAGGATTACGTCTTACGGTCTCACAAAATTAGGCTGTCTCACATGAACCTAACCCTATATATATATATATATATATATATATATATATATATATATATATATATATATATTATAACTGTGTATATTAAATTATAGTAATCTGAAGGGCTCATTTATTTATCATTTCCCTGAGCCGTTGATTCGCTTGGATCGGCCCTAATTGTTATCTAAATGTTTTCATTGTATATTGAACATTATTAACGATACATGTTACTATAACATCAATAGAAATAGAATTTTTAAATTTATAATTATTGAAAAGCTATTTAAGATCATCTATGTCACAAGAAAGATTGAGTAGTTTGGCTATATTATGCATCGAAAAAGATACGTCGGACAAAATTGACTTTGATATTATTTATAGTGACTTTGCTTTTAAAAAAACTCGTAAATGTAATTTTTTTAGTTTTTCTTTGCTACGTTGTGTAATAGGGTTCAAAGCATGTTATAGCCTTTTTTTATTTTGTTGTTTTGTATTAATAGTTTTAGGTTTTTTGGCTTCTAAGGCTTGTCCCAAATCTTTTTTTCGTTTTCATAGGTGGGAAGTCTTCAGTCTACAACTGTATTAATTTTTAGTTCTAATTAATAAAAAAATTCGGCGATGCCACCCTCTTTTACCAAAAAATACATATATCTATAATGTAGGGCCCCATTTTTTTTTCGCCGCGGGCCTCAAACTGTCTCGGAACGGCCCTGGGAGAGAAATTCATGCGTTCATTGTTAACCTAAAGCACCCAATAAGAATTGGCAAGATAAGTGGCTTTGGGTGAATCGCAACCTGGTTGGTTACGGCTATCCCCGGATGACCGTTTACTCTGATCGGTCTCCCCAACTGTGGGGTGCTAGCCTAACCGTGGCGCAGACGTTGAGGGATATCTGCTTCACCGGGGAAGACTAGGAGGATCATATCCTAGCCGCGGTAGGGATGAGTGCCTCCTGGAGGTCTCGAGGGATGATGCTAATTGGTTTTATATGTAACAAAAAAACTATTTTTGGCGGAAAAAACATTAACCCTAAGTTTACATGCACCCTAAAGGATCTATGTTCTCACTATGATTTGCAAACAACTACAGAACATCAAGAACCCTATAACTACATTGCTATTTTGGAAATCAATAAAGGGCTATTAGAATATTCATACCTTAGTTTATTATAGCAAATAAACTAGTAATCCTTCCTTGTTGGTCTTCAGAAAGCAAGCACCAGAAGTCTCATGCCTTTAATGGCTCACACCCAAACCCTAGAAAATTGGAGGCTAAAAAGGAGAGAGGAGGAGGAAGGGAATTTTCAGAATTCTCTTAGGAATTGTGATGGCCGAAAATATGAACCCTTATGAGGGTATATATAGGTGACTAGAGGAGTTAGGATAAGGCAGGTTTCCTTGGATAACCCTTATCCATTTTCTTGCTCCCTAAGGATTCCTAAGCTTCCTTAATGCCCAATATAATCTCCAATAATCATCTAGAAAATGTCCACTCCTATAGGAGGTTCTAGAATTAGTCAATGTTCAACTTTTGAACATTTTCACCTTTAGTCATTCCACTTTTAATTAATCCAATTAATACTAAAATTAGTTCCAATTAATTTCTGATTAATTTTTTAATTAAACAATATTATTTCTTATTAATATATTATTTTCATAATACATTAATAAGTTATTTATTTTGATTTATAATTAATTTATTAATCATATAATAAATTAATAAATCAGTGTCTCTCTTTCCAAAAAGCATTCCAGTCAACTAGTAGGTTTAAGGGCAACCCAAAAGGACTTTGCTAATAATTCAAGATTATACTAATTTAGCTATTGGTTTAGACACCTAATCCAACAGTCTCCCACGTGGATAAGTCTAAAACTAAATTACAGGTATACCTTCTAAATTAAACATCAAATAGTGCTTTCGAAAGCAACTGCTGAACTCTGATCCAATCAGATACTTTTTCTTTAGATAAGTGATCAAATATTCCTCTGTTCTTCAAGATATCGTATGTACATGATACATAGATTAGAATCAATCTCATTGTCTAAATTTTTGTTTCCTGATTTGTGATGATGTCATAAGACTTCTAATTGAACACATCAATTTAGTCCTGACTGGGCCCAACACTATAAGTCAACACCAAATCATCGAGGGACCCAAAGATATCGCTTTTCCCGTCAAGAAAAAAGGAACGAATAAACTTTGAGTCATATGCTTGTATCATTTACTCACCAAATCATACATGACACTACGTTTTATAACATCAAGTTACTGATGCGTTTACACAATACCAATGTACAACCGAATTGTAAATTACAACTCATATATCTCCAGTTTAAGAATATAAGATATTATCGTCTCAAAATTACTCGTGATATAATCCATAAAGTAATTATCTGAGCGTGGGTTTATCCAATACTCAAATCTCCATTTTCTAAGTACTCATGAACGTTGTAGCAACACAATTGCTATGCCTAAACTCCTTAGACAATCTACAATCCAATTCATGAAAGTCTTCATTCACTCCTTACTTCCTAAAGTATGAGCGACCTTGGAGCTTCGGATAATCAAATTATTCAGGAAGTAAAACATGCAAGATGAAATATAAGAATAAATAATTGACAAAGGCAGTAAAAAAACTGATAAATAATCTCTATTATTCAATCACCAAAATCAATTACATTTATTCTGTTACAAGTTTCAAACTAATCATCTAACTACTAAAACTAATGTCATCTCTCAAACCAACGCTCCTAGCATGTTGACTATGCTTAATCCTACTCTGAGCCTTTGTGAGAGGATCTGCAGGATTGTCTTCTGACGAAACTCTCTTTACTATGAGATGACCTTGTTCAACTCTATGTCTGATATAATGGTACTATCTGTCGATATGTCTTGATTTACCATGATCTCTCGGTTCTTTGGTCAAAGCAACCACTCCTTAATTCTCGCAAAAAAGTTCCATTGGCTCCTGAATGGCCGAAACTACTCCAAGATCTTCAATAAAGTTCTTCAGCCAAGCTGCTTCCTTTGATGTTTCACTTGCTGCTATGTACTATGATTCACAAGTAGAATCAGCCACCGTGTCCTGCTTGGAACTTTTCCAAGTAACTGCTCCACTATTTAATAAGAATGCCCAACTAGATTGAGAACGAAGATTGTCTCTATATGTTTGAAAGCTGGCATCACTATACCCACTTACTCTCAATGTATCACTGCCAGAAAGGACTAGAATAAGATCATTTGTCCTTCGCAGATACTTGAGAATGTTCTTTACTGCTGTCCAATGAGCTCTACCAAGATTTCCATGAAAGCGACTAACCATGCTCAATGCAAAAGACACATCAGGGTGAGTACATGTCATGGCGTACATGATCTATCCTACACCCGAAGCATAAGGGACTCATCTCATTTCTGCTATCTCTACATCTGTACTAGGGATTTGAGTCTTACTAAACTTGGAATTACTATGAATAGGTAACTCTCCTTTCTTGGAATTCTCTATACTAAAACGTTTTAGTACCTTATCTGAGTATGTACTTTGACTAAGACCAATTAGTCTTTTCTTTCTATCCTTTAATATTCTTATCCCAAGAATATACGTTGCCTCTCCTAGATCCTTCATAGCAAAACACTTTCCAAGCCAATACTTTACTTCTTGCTAAGTTGGAATGTCGTTTTCCATAAGGAGTATAGAATCAACATACAATAATATAAAGGTTACTATACTCACACTAGCCTTGACATACACACAAGACTCATCTTCACTCCTAGAGAAACCAAATTCTTTGACTTTCACATGGAAGCAAAGATTCCAGCTACAAGACGTGTGTTTCAATCCACAAATGGATTTATCAAGATTGCACACTCTATTAGGAAACTTTTCATCTACAAAACCCTATGGATGACTCATGTAAACTTCTTCAGCCAACTTCCCGTTAAGGAAAGCGGTTTTGACATCCATCTGCCTTATTTCATAATCATGAAAGGCAACTATGGTGAACATTATCCTAATAGACTTAATATTGGACACTAACATAAGATCCATTAAAATAATTAGTTAATAAAAATGATTCAACGAATACCTGGAGATCCTTGATTTGAAGATCCTTGGCGAGCTGTAATCCCATGATCAATGCTTCGTATTCAGCTTCGTTGTTGGTTGCATCGAATTCACAACTGACTACCTGGGATATGATGTCCCCCTGTGACGATTTTAGTATGATCCCTAGGCCCGTTCCTCTAAAGGCTGAGGATCTGTCAGTGAAGAGTGTCCATCTTCCCATGCTTTCTTCTTTCTGGAGTTCCTCGCTTTCTAACTCTTCTTCAGGTTGTAGATCATCATTGAAATCAACCACAAAGTCTTCTAGTGCTTGTGACTTTATTGTTGATCTTGGTTCATACTCGATTCAATATTTGTTTTCATGTATTTAATCACATATGATTATATGTATATAACCAGATATGATTTTTGTGTGCAATATTTGTTTTTGTATTCTTGATTCAAAAGTTTTTCTTTGTCCACATTAATCATATGTGATTAAATACATATAATCACATACGATTAAATACATAAGAAAAATTATTGAGTCAAAAAATTGAAAACGAATCTTGTCTATATAAATAATATGTGATTAGGTATGTATAATCACAAGTGATTAGATGTATTTAATCATATATGATTTACGCGATTAAATACATATAATCATATATGATTTATGTGATTATATGTATTCAATCACATGTAGTTCTGGTAGATGTAGATATTGGGTTGTGGTAGGTGGTGGTGGATGGTGGGTGGTTGTGTGTTGTGGGTGGTGGTGGAGATGGTTGGTCTTGGATGGTGGGTGGTAGGTCGGGGTGCTAATGGTGGTGGGTGGTGATGGAGATGGATGGTGGCCAGTGGGGATGGGTGGTGGCAGTGGATGGTATGATGGGTGATAGTGGTGTGTGGTGGGCAGTCGGCAGGTAGTGGTGGGTGGTGGTGGTATGTGGGATGGTGGCTGGTGGTGATAGGTGGTGGATAATGGTTGGTGGGTAGTTTGTAGGTGGTAGTGGTGGATGGTGGTTGCGGGTAGTGGTGGTGGTGGTAATTGGTGGTGATGATGGGTGGTAGCCTGGTAGGTAGTCGGTAGGTGGTGGTGGTGACGGATGGTGGTGTTGGTGGGTGTGGGTGGGTGGTGAAAGGTGGTAGGTGGGGGTGAGAGTGAGTGGTGGTTATGGGTGGTGGGGGTGAGGCAGGTGGTTGTGGTGGTGGGGGTGGGGCAATGCATGGTGGTGGTGGTGGCTGAGATAGTAGGTGGTGGTGGTAGTGGGTTAGTAGTTTGTAGGTGATGGTGGTAGTGGGTGGGATGGTTGGTGGTGGTGATGGGTGGTGGTGGTAGTTGGTGGTGGGTGGTGGGTAGTCGGTTGGTGGTGGTGGAGGTAATGGTGGGTGGTGGTGTTAGTGGGTGTTGGGGGCGGGTGGTGGTGGTGTGCGTGGTGAAAGGTGGTAGGTGGGGGTGGGAGTGAGTGGTGGTAGGGGTGGGGCAGGTGGTGGTGGTGGTAGGTGGGATAGTGGGTGGTGGTGGTAGTGGGTGATGGGTATTGGTTGGTGGGTAGTTTGTAGGTGGTTGTGGTGGTAGTAGGTGGAATAGTCAGTGGTGGTGATGGGTGGTGGTGGCAGTGGGTGATAATGTGGTTGGTAGTGCGTGATAATGGTGGGTGGGTGTGGCGGTGGTAGTGGTGGTAATGGGTGGTGGGTATTGGTTGGTGGGTAGTCTGTAGGTGGTAGTGGTGGTGGTGTGGGTATTCATAGTGGTGGGTGATGAGTGGTGGTGGTGTGTGGTGGTGGGTGGTAGTAGTCAGTGGTGGTGGGTGATAATGGTGGTTGGTAGTGAAAGGTGGTGGGTGTGGGTGGGTTTGGGTCGTGGCTAGGGGCGGTGGTGGTGGTAGTGGGTGGTGGTCGTGGGTAGGTGGTGGTGGTGTGTGGGTAGTGGTGGGTTGTTGGGGAGGTGGTGGTGGGTGGGGGATGGTGAGTGGTGATGAGTGGTTGGTGGTGGTGGTGGTGGGTGGTAGGTGGTGATCGTGGGTGGTGTTGGTTGGATGGCTAGTGAGTTTTTTAATTATTTTTTTTATTTATATCAATATATTTAGTTGCATCTAGTTTTTGATTTAATTACGAAATTGCCATCTTGTAAATTAAAGAATGATTTTTGTTCTCAAATGTTCTCGATTGAACGATATATATATATATATATATATATATATATATATATATATATATATATATTCAAATGAGAACAAAATGGTATTTGAGAACATTTGAGAACAAAAAAAAATGGTCGTTTAAGTTTTAATGAAGAGAGGGGCTTATGTGTTATTTAACCTAACCTCACTATGAAGCGTCTCTACCACAACAAAACGATGATTTTGAGTCAGGCATCCATTTGAGACATTCAAATTTGCTCGATTACAAATTGTTGGAGGGATGGTTAAGGGATTTCAACTCAAAATTGTCATCTCCAATCGATTTTATTGGGCTTATGGTTTACTTGCGGTTTCCCCACCATATAATCCGAGCTCAACTTCACACATTGTGGAAACTAGGTACCTCTATCTGTGCTCTCCTAGTACTTACCCTAAGCTTATCGCTCAATAAAACTATTGTTTACTGAAATAAGAAGTCCATTGTTCCAAATCGATAATCGATTTCAACATATTCTGATGCAATATATTGTTTACACGATTTAGCAAACTATCGAAGACATGAAGTATATAAATAAGCAGAACGCTAATTGGGCATAAATATTGTATGTACTTTTGTTAGAAGTATTTATTGTTATCCATTTGAGACATTCAAGATTGTGACAGCTTATAGATTTTTTTATGAACACCAAGTGTTCGATGAAATACCTCAATGAAAAAGCTTCCACAAATACATCAAGAACAAGGTGGTGTATTTATTGTTGTAGTTTGTAGGTACTTGTTGACTGTTTTTTTGCTGAAATAGCATCATTTTGATGTCTCTGTTTAATTTTCCTCTATTTTTTTGACTGGACTTTATTTCCTAAACATATTCAACAACTTGAATGTTTGGTTGTTGATATTATAAACTGGATTTTATATTCTTGCATAGTTTCCCCAGACATATTTTGATGTCTTTGTTTAATTTGCCTCTGTGTAGGACTCGATTTTCCTTCCAAGAGGCGACTTAAAGAGCTTAATGGGTTAAGTTGGCAACTTAACCCTAATAAGTGTAAAAGTGGCATTTTATGTGAAAATCCTTAACTTTGAACCCTCATTAAGCCAAGCATTAAGGCACTTAGGTTAAATTTAATTTCACATCTCAATAGCCTAATAATTAACCAACAATCATATAAAAAGTGATAACTTAAGGCTTAACCATTAAGTCCTTAATAGAACACCAAAAGTGATTTAAAAGCTATTATGACCAATTTCCTAAATCTGTCCTCCAACTTCTAAAATTCCTGAAAGTCAATAAGAACACCTAAAAATCATGAGACTTAGTTTTCTAGAAATCTTAGTATGTCTAGTTTCTTCAAACTTTGAATCACATTTCGAAATTCCAACTCCTTGAGGGGTAAAATTGGAAATCTTCTCAGGTTGGTCTATGTTGTCACAAATTTCATGCATTGTCTTCAAAAAATCATAATAAATTCATTAGAACTTCAAATTCCAAAATTACAAATCCTATAGTTAGATATGGATGTATAGTTTCCCAAATATAAAGGGATTGATGTAATTCTTAGTAGATTGGTACAGTTTATTCCAAGAGTATTAAGTGGTCCAGAAAGTGACAACTTAAAGTTACTAGCTTGTAAATTTAATATAAAATCAACCGAAAATCATTAGAACTAGATCTTTATATTTCTAAAAAGATAAAAGGGGGAATTTTACCAATATTATTTTTTCGAAATTTAAGAATGGGTTGAAAGGTAAGAAAATAGATCCCAAAAAGAGCATTACAATCAAAGAGAAAATAAGAAAATATATACATAATTTTTATAAGACTAATACAACAAAGCACAAGCTAAATAATGTTATAACTCTTGTGTAGGTTCTTGAAAAGGACAGGATCCATATTGCTCATGCTATCTATTTTTAAGTTCAAGGAGGTGAGTTACAACAACTCTCCTATTATATAGGCATTACTTGTTTTATGTTATTGTTTACTGATACCCTAATCCGGTAGAGTGAACAAGAAAAGGCAGAATGTAGTGTATTTTCTAGTGAGACAAGCAAACAAGATTCATTTCTACGTTCTCGATTCGTTAATTGTTCTCGTGTATTAAATCACATGTGATTATATGATCTAATCACATATGACTTATATGCACAAGATTCATTTTTGTGTTTTCGGTTCAATAGTTGTTCTTTGTCCATATTAATCGTATGTGATTAAATACATAAAATGACATATGATTGCATACATGATAACAACTATTGAATTGAGAACGCGAATTTGAATCTTATTTACAAAAATCATATGTGATTAGATACGTATAATCACATGTGACTAAATATACGAGAACAACTATTGAATCGAGAACACGAAAATGAATATTGTCCACATAAATCATATGCGATTAGATACATATAATAACATGTGATTATGTGTATTTAATCACATATGATTTATGTGGCTAAGATTCATTTTCGTGTTCTTGATTCAATAATTGTTTTTTTCTCCACTTTAATCATATGTGATTAAATACATTTAATCAGATGTGATTATATGTTTCGAATCACATATGATTTTATTTGGAAAAAACGAATCTTGTATATATAAATCATATGTGATTAGATACATACAATCACATGTAATTATATACACGATAACAAATATTGAACAAAGAACATGAAAACAAATCTTTATCCAAATTAATCATATGTGATTAAATACATTTAATCACATGTGATTATATGAATCTAATCACATATGCTTTATGTGGACACAATTCATTTTTTCTTTATCGATTAAATAGTTGTTCTCATGTATTATCACATGTGATTATATGTATAATCGTATGTGATTAAGTACATGAGCACAATTATTGAATCGAGAATGCAAAAATGAATCTTGTCCACCTCAAATCATATGTGATTAAATACACAAAAGCAATTATTCAATCGAAACCGCAAAAATAAATATTGTCTACATAAATTATATTCGATTAAATACATATAATCACATGTGATTATATGTATCCAATCATATATGATTTATGTGGATAAGATTCATTGTCACATTCTCGATTCAGTAATTGTTCTTTGTCAACTGTAATCATATGTGATTAAATACATATAATCACATGTGATTATATGTATATAATCACATATGATTTATATATGATTTATATGGACAAAAAATAATGATGTCTATATAAATCATATGTGATTAGATACATATAATCACATATGATTATATACACGAGAACAACTATTGAGTCAAGAACACAAAGATAAATATTGTCCACATATATCATATGTGATTAAATACATATAATCAAATGTGATTATATGCATCTAATCACATAGAATTTATGTGGAAAATATTCATTTTCGCGTTCTCGATTCAGTTGTTTTTCTTGTTTATTTAATTACATGAGATTATATGTATCTAATCAGATATGATTTATATGGACAATATTCAATTTCGCATTCTCGTTCAATAGTTGTTCTTGTACATTTAGTTACATATGATTTCTGTACACAAGATTCATTTTCGCGTTTTTGACTCAATAGTTTTTCTTTTTCCACATTAATCATATGTGATTAAATACATACAATCAAATATGATTAGATACATAGGAAAAAAATATTGAATCAAAAATACAAAAACGAATATTATCAATATAAATCATTTGTGATTTGATATATATAATCACATGTGATTAAGTACATGAGTACAACTATTGAATTGAGAAAGAAATAATGAATCATGTCCACAAAAATCATATCTGATTAGGTACATATAATCAAATGTGATTATATGTATTTAATCACATATGATTTATGTGGACAATATTCATTTTTGCGTTTTTAATTCAATAGTTGGTCTCATGTATTTAATCACATGCGATTTATGTGAAAAAGATTTGTTTTCTCGTTCTTGATTCAATAAATCATATGTAATGAAATATATATAATCACATGTAATTATATACGCGAGAAAAACTATTGAATTAAGAACATTAAAACAAATGTATGTCCACATTAATCATATGTGATTAAATACTTATAATCACGTGTGATTAAATACTTATAATCACATGTGATTAAATATATGAGAAAATTATTGAAACGAAAACTCAAAAATGAATATTGTTCATATAAATCATATGTGATTGGATATATATAATCACATGTGATTATATGTATCTAATCACATATGATTAAAGTTGACAAAAAATAATTATTGAATTGAGAACGCAATAATGACATATGTGATTAAATATATCTAATCACAATTGATTAAATATATCTAATCACATGTGATTATATGTATCTAATCACATGATTTATATGGACAAAAAAGAATATTGCCCATATAAATCATATGTGATTAAATACAAATAATCACATATGATTATATACACATAATCACGGGTGGTGGTGATGGGTGGTGGTGGTGTGTAGTGATGTTTGGTGATAGGTGGTGGTGGTGGTGGTGAAGGGTGGTGGGGGTGACATGTGGGGTGATGATTATAGTGGATGACATGTGACAATGGCGAGCGGTGGTGATGGGTGGTGGAAACGGGTGAGGGTGATAGGTGGTGGTGGGTGGGTGGGTGGGTGGTGGTTGGTGGTGAGGGTGGTGATGGTGTATGGTGGTTTTGGTGGGTGATGGTGGCGGGTGGTTGTGATGGGTGGTTTTGGTGGGTGGTGGATGGAGGTAATGGTGGCGGGTGGTGGTGGGTGGTGGAGGTGGGTGGTGGAGGCGGGTGGTGGTGATGGGTGATGGTGGCGAGTGGTGGTGATGGGTGGTGGGTGGTGGTTGGTGGTAATGACAGGTGGTGGTCATAATGGTGGGTAGTGGGTGGGTGGGTGGTGGTGATGGTGATGGGGGCGGGTGATGGTGGCGGGTGATGTTGATGGATGGTGGTGGTCGGTGGTGATGGATAGTGGTGGTGGGTGATGGTGATGGGTGGTGGTGACGAGTAGTGGTGATGGGTGGTGGGTGGTGGTGGTCATAATTGTGGGTAGTGACTAGGCGGTAGAGGTGGGTGAGTGGTGGTTGTAGTGGGTGGTGATGATGATGGTGGGTGGTGGGTGGGGGTGATGGTGGTCGATGGTGATGGGTACTGGTGGCGAGTGGTGGTGATGGGTGGTAGGTGGTGGTGGGTGGGGTTAGTGTTGGTGATGGGTGGTGGTGGTGGATGATGCTCGTGGTTGGCGATGGCGGATGGTAGTGATGATGTTGGGTAGTGGTTTTCGTGGGTGGTCGGTGGGGGTGGTGGAGGTTGGTGGCGGTGACGGGTGGTGGTGGTGGATGATATTGTTTGGGTGGTCAGTGATGTTTGTTAGTGAGTTTTTAATTTTTTTTTTACTTATTTCTTGGTTTATATTAATATTATATGATGATTTTAATTAAAAAAATTTGTATGGTCAAAATTTGTTCTCCAACGTTCTCATAATAAGAAATGTTCTCGATTGAACGCTTCCCTATATACAGTGGCGGATCCTTTAAGGGGCTAGGGGAGGCCATGCCCCCCAGGTTTTTGGCATAACATTTAATATCATAAGGAAGATAAACTAAATTTTCAGAATTTCAAAGCCAAATCATAAAATGAAAATCAAACCGAACTATAAAAGCAAAGTTTTAGCAAATCATAACAACGATTGAGGTATTATCGGAATTTCTGTAACATTGAATTCTTATAAAAAAACAAAAATCCTAACTAATTTTGGAATCTACCAAAATTTCTATAAAATCTAGAAAAAATTAAAAACCAAATCTCAAACATTTGTAAACTCAGAATACCTAACAGATGGACTCCGTCTCTAGTTACCGCCTAGGGTTCGTGTTGTCACTCGTTCGACGGCGGCAATATGGTTTGACGGAAATTGTCCCTCCCATCACCAGTCGAAGTCGGAGTCACCGGCGTCTCGCCAGTCGGCTTTCTGGATCGATGTATGTCCTCCTATTGACTAATTCTTGCATACTCACTCACTCGCGCCATATCTCTATTTCTATCTTTTAAGGTGTGTTTTTTTTTATATGAAATTAATATTCATTGCTTCTCTTTTAAAGCTACCATTTTTCTCTTTCTATGTGCTCTCATGAAGGCAAAAAGCTTTGGGAACATAAGAAAGACTTAAGATTATTTGCCTAGTACCTTCCCCAAACATATATATATATTCGATTAATATATTTACTTATTTACTTGTTAGCTGTTATAAACTAGATTATAAATTTGTTTGGAAATAAATAAACTATGAGATTATTACGTTTGTTTATGTTTAGGTTGTAATCGTCCATGTTCATTAGGATTATGATATGTGATTTAATAAATAATTCATGCTTTTTAATTTTGATGTACTCATCTTTTCGATTATTAAATTGTTTGGAGATAAACAAAAACAGAAGCAAATTAAAAGGTTTTGTTAGAATAAAAAATCATAATATAAAGACTTTCAAAAAAACATTTATAAAATATGTTTTTTCTCATATTCATCAAAAACCTACATTTTAATTATCTTATCGTTAATAAATTTTATTCTTATTTTAATTTGTCATACAAATTAATTTATTTCGTTATATATCCTTCGGCCCCTCCTACTCTAATGCCCGTGTTCCGCCCCTGCATATATATATATATATATATATATATATATATATATATATATATATATATATATATATATATATATATATATATATATATATATATATATATATATATATTCACACCATCATCACATCACAATTAAGAGCCCATCACAGCCACTTTGCTATTTCAAAATTGACTAAATCATGTACAAACAAACACCATATTGTTTTTGGAAATGTCTCATCGAAAAAAATCCATTTCTAGTAAAACAGATTGAATACCAAAAGATAAATAATCAAATTATGTATATTTTATGGTCAAGATCATGTAAACAAACTTTTGGTGGCCATTTTCAGCCTTTCGGGTAATTGAAAAATAAATAAACTATAAAATAAATTTGGTGTAATCAATAGGTTACATATCAAAAATAAAACAAGTGGAATTATGTTTTTTAACAACGTATTTGTTATAGACTTCGATCCCATAATTACTTTGTAGTTGATTTTTTAGACCTAGTCCATCGTTGATCCATAACTCGTAAGTTGTTTATAGGCATTTTATGGACTTGTTTTGTTCTAATTATACAATCGAAATTGACAATCAACTTTTTAGTGGTGATCACAGTAGGTATTGCTTTATCTATTTTCAACTGTTTGAAAATTTGTTTTTATTTATTTATTTAAATAGACAAAAAACTTTATAAAAAGTTACAAATGCCCATAACTCAATGTACGAATGTTTATTATCTATTTGTCTTGTATTACAAATTGAAAGATTGGAAATCAATCAGTTAAATTGAAAACTGAATCTGAATCAGTACATATACAAAAGAGAGAGGAAGGAAAACTAACTGAACTACTAACACCTCAACTGTCTAACTAACTAACTAACTAACACAATATTTACAAAACTGACCCTTCCTCTATGTTTAAATTACAAATATAACCTCTAATATTCCCCCTCAAGATGGAGATGGAGAATATATATTCTTCAGACCCATCTTGCATAAGAAAGATTGTAACTTGGTGCTTGGTAGAGGTTTAGTAAACATATCGGCTAATTGCAAAGCAGATCTTATTGGCAAGAGTTTAATTGTTTTATCTTCAACTTTCTCTCTTACAAAATGACAATCCACTTCAATGTGTTTTGTGCGTTCATGAAATGTAGGATTATGAGCAATTTGAAGAGCAGCCTCATTATCTCCAAAGAGTAAGGTTGGATCTTTTGTGTGAATATCAAAATCCTTTAATAATTGTTGCATCCAAACCAATTCAGCAGTAATGATAGCCATAGCCCTGTATTCAGCTTCTGCTGAAGACCTTGAAACAGTTGATTGCTTTTTAGATTTCCATGAAACCAATGAGTCTCCTAAAAACACACAAAAACCTGTTACAGATCGTTTAGAATCTTTGCACTTTGCCCAGTCTGAATCACAAAATCCTTTGAGTTGTAATGAAGATTTTGATGAAAATAGAAGTCCTTGGCCTGGAGACTGTTTCAGATATCTGAGTAAATGGCATGCAGCATTATAATGAGGAACTCTTGGATTAGACATAAACTGAGATAATTGTTGTACTGCAAAGGAAATATCTGGTCTTGTGATGTTTAAGTAGATTAATCTTCCAATTAACCTTCTATATTGAGAAGGATCTTGATAAAAATCTCCATCCTTTGCAGATAACACAGATCGTGATTCCATAGGGGTATTTTTGGGTTTTGCAGCTAATAATCCGGCATCTTCTGGAAGTTGCAAAGTATAATTTCGTTGAGAGACCATAATACCCTCCTGTGAATGTGCAATTTCCAAACCCAAAAAAATCCTAAATTGCCCAAGTCTTTTAGTTTGAATTCTTGACTTAACTGAGATTTGAGATAAGCAATGCCTTGTTGAGATGCACCTGTAATGATTATATCGTCTACATAAACAAGTAAACAAACATAATCATCACCTTTGCCTTTATGAAACAATGAATAGTCTGATTTTGACTGAGTAAATCCAATTTTCAGCATAAAATATGAAAAATTTTCAAACCATTGCCTGGATGCTTGTTTAAGACCATAAATGGACTTATTGAGTTTACAAACAAGCTTGGAATGTGAACCATTAGGTTCCCCCAGAATGTTGAGCCCAGGTAGAATATCCATGAAAACTTCCTCATGCAAATCTCCATTAAGAAACACATTGTTAACATCCAATTGTACCATATTCCATTTCTTTATTGCAGCAATAGCTAAAATAAGTTTGACTGTGACTAATTTTGCAACAGGTGAGTAAGTTTCAAAATAGTCAATTCCTTCTTTTTGATTAAATCCCTTTGCCACAAGCCTTGCCTTATATCTTTCAATAGTGCCATTACTTCCATGTTTGACTTTATAAACCCATCTACATCCAACAGTGTTCTTATTTGGAGGTAGGGGCATAATTGTCCAAGTATTATTTGCTGCCATTGCATCTAATTCCACATTCATAGCTTCACACCATTCTTTATGTATTGATGCTTCTTTATAACTCTTGGGCTCAAATGTTGAAGAAACAGCCATAGCAAAAGCTTTGTGATTCTTAGAGACTTTATCATACGATAAAACAGAATCCAAAGAGTATGGTGTAGAAGAATGAGACACTATGTTGAAATGATAATTACGTAAATATGAAGGAGGTTGACGATTTCTTTGAGATCTTCTTAATTCTCATGTTTGTTCAGAATTCAGATCTGAATGTGTAGCTTGAACAGGTGCTGGTATTGGATCAGGAATAGAATGAGGAATGTGTTCATTAAATGGCATAGGCAAGACAATGTTAGAAAAAGGATCTGAAGGTGCTGTTAAGAAGTTTTTGTCTTGAAATGGATAAATGGATTCATGAAATATAACATCCCTTGAACAAAAGGTTTGATTTGTTTCAAGATCAAGAAGTTTATAAGCTTTCATATTGGGTGGATATCCCAAAAATATGCAAGCTTTAGCTCTGGGAGTAAACTTTGTTCTTTGATTTGGCAAAGTTGAAGCATAGGCCAAGCATCCAAAGATTCGAATATGTTTATAATTTGGAACTTCACCATGTAACAATTCATATGGTGTTTTGAATTCAAGAATTTTTGATGGAATTCGATTGATCAGATAAGCTGCAGTTAGAATTGAATCACCCGAGTAGCAAATCGGAATTTGTGATTGAAACATTAATGATCTAGCTACATTCAACAAATGTTGATGTTTCCTTTCCACAACTGAGTTTTGTTGTGGTTTTTGAACACATGATTTTTGATGTATAATTCCCTTTTCATCAAAAAAATCTTTTTTCTAACTCTTTAGCATTATCTGATCTAAAACATTTGATATTCTTGTTGAACTGAGTTTGGACATAAGCATAAAACTTTGGAATAATACTTTTGATATCAGATTTTTGTTTCAACATGTATATCCATGTATATCGACTGTGATCATCAACAATTGTGGCAAAATATCTTTGTCCATTATTGGTTTGATCTTGATAAGGACCCCATATATCACAATGAATAATGGCAAAAGATTCATCAAATATATTGTTAAAAGACTGAAATGGAAGCTGCTTTTGTTTAGCCAAAGGGCAAATTGGACAATGTTGTTTACAATCACTATGAGTAATAGAAACATCCAACAAAGTCTTAATAGGAACAAGACAATTATTAGATGGATGTCCTAATCTCTTGTGCCACAAATCTAAAGAAATAGTATTGATTCTTGAATCTAAATCTGAATTACAAACTTGTTGTCCGTTGTTGTTGATGACATACAAATCTTGAATATTGTCAGCTTTGCCAATCATCTTCTTGTGATGAACATCCTGAATATATGCATCGTGACATGTGAATTGAACAATTAGATGCTGAGATCTTGTAAGAGCACTAATTGATATCAAATTCAAATCAAACTCAGGAACATAGAGAACATCCTTTAATATGAACAAGAAATCAATCTTGATATCTCCAATCATATGAACAGGTAGAGTTACTTTATTTGGAAGAGTAATCGTATGATTAAAAACCATTCTCTTGTTCATAAACAAATTAATATCATGACACACATGTTGAGATGCCCCTGAATCTAATATCCACATATGAGAACCCAATCCGTTTTTAACAGTAAGAGAATAACACTTACCTGTTGAAGTATTCTCATTTGGATTGACAGAAATCATGTGGTTTGACAGGGCTGACATCACTTGTTGGCATTGTGCTGAAGAAAATCCTCGAAACATGTTGCTAAGTTCATCAGTTATTGGAGAATTCATATCATCATTCATCATAGCAGCAACAACATGATTAGTTTTTGATTTAGGTTTATAACCTGGAGGGTAACCATGTAATTTGTAGCACTTCTCAATCGTGTGTCCTTGAAACTTACAGTGAGAACAATAAGGTCTGTCTCTGTTATTTTGATACTTTTTGGCTTGATTCTGACCAGCATTAGAGTTGTTGACATTCCTGTTAGAATTAACAAGGGTAGATTTGGCAAGAAATGCCAAAGAATTTTGATTGTTTGAAAGCATCTTCTGTTTTTCTTCTTGAACTACTAGTGAGAAAACACGATTTATTGCTGGTAATGGATCCATCAACAAGATTTGACCTCTTGTTTGAGCAAAGGATTCATTCAATCCCATAAGAAAATTCATAATTTGTTCAGATTGAAAATATTTTTCAATTTCCTTGACTCCACCACAATCGCATTTTCCACAAGAACATCTTGGTCTGAAATTCTCGAGTTCTTCAGTTAGAGATTTCAGTTTAGTAAAATAAACTCCAACAACATCTTGATTTTGATTGAGATTCATGATTTCACGACGAATCTGAAAAATACGAGGACCATTACTTTGTTCATATCGATCTTTGAGATAATTCCATATATCCTTTGCAGAATCAGCAAACATGATACTAGTAGATATCTCTTTAGAAACAGAGTTCAAAATCCATGAGATAACAAGCTTATTGTTCCTCATCCATGAATCACGATTAATAGCTTCAGTCAACGGTGGTTCAGGTAACGATCCATCAACAAATCCAACTTTGTTTTTCACAGAAAGAGCAATCAACATAGATCTGCTCCAAGAAGGATAATTCTCACCAATTAAAGGTTGAGAAACAAGAATACATCCAGGATTGTCTGAATGATGCATGTAGTATGGAGACATACGATCGTTGATTGGAGATGAACTCGAATTCGAATTATTAGCAGCCATTGTAAAGAAAATACAATGATAATCACAAGAGCAATTTGTGATTTGATCGGAAATGAAAAACGCAACAATTCACAAGAACAATTAGTGAATCTGAAATCGCCAAAAGAAAATCAGTAATTCACAAGAAACAATTTGTGAATGAAGAACAGGAAAGAACGAACATGAACAAAAAGAGAAACGAAAGCTATCGTTTCTGCTCTGATACCATATTACAAATTGAAAGATTGGAAATCAATCAGTTAAATTGAAAACTGAATCTGAATCAGTACATCTACAAAAGAGAGAGGAAGGAAAACTAACTGAACTACTAACACCTCAACTGTCTAACTAACTAACTAACACAATATTTACAGAACTGACCCTTCCTCTATGTTTAAATTACAAATATAACCTCTAATATCTTGTAAATCATAACAAGAACAAATGGGATATTAACAAAAAAAAAACCCGTATTTATGAAACTTCCATAGTATTTCTTTGTGGAAAAGTCTAAAACCTTCTCACATCTATTTAAAGCACTTGTTCAAAACAAAGCTATTGTATATCATAAATGGACCCATACGTAGGCCCGGTCCAGACGGTGGGCAACCCGAACGGTCATCCAGGGACCATGTGTCTAAAGTGCTGTTTGTTTTTTTCTGAGGCAAAATGTCTGCAGTCTGTAGACCACATCTGTAGACCTCTGCTGTAGAAGAGGTGAACCAAACGTCTGCAGTTTGAAAAAAGAAGACTGTTTGTTTTTTTAACATCTCCAGACTACTAAAATAAACTAAAATCTAAATAAACTGATTTTTTAAACTACAAAGTGATTTTAATATATTTATGACTTTTTTTATAAATAATTAACAAATCTAAATCAACTTTTAGTATTATTGTATAAAAAATGAAAATAAAAATGGTACAAATTAACGTATATATTTGAAAAAAACAAGCAATTTTGGTCGTAAATTTATGGCTAAACACTGTAATTAGGAATCAAAGAATTTGATATATAAATGAATGGAAATAAACTTCGATTTATTCAATTAAATCAATTAAAAACGTGTCATAAATATTTTTTCTAAGAAATTGACGATGCTTTATTAAATAATGTTTTATAAAATTTGGCACAAAAAATATAAGAATATATATATATATATATATATATATATATATATATATATATATATATATATAAACAACTTCAACGACTATTATTTTTATTTATAAATTTGTCAAAAATATCATGTTTGTGTCGTCGACCTTTTTTTTTTAAGTATTGTAATTTTTTTTCTCAAATTGTTTATCACTAATAAAGTTGGAATAAATATAAATTCAAAAAAACTAAAAAATAAAATAAAATATATGTGTTTTTTTAGACTAGAAGATGTTAGAAGACTCTAGTCCACATCTGTGCCAAGAAGAGGGCGTGCAGACATTTTTAGGTCTGCAGCTTTCAAAAAAACAAACAGTATGCGAATGCTAATGTCTGCGCGTGGTCTGCGCCGACAGGAAGATCTGCGGACAAAAAACAAACACCACCTAAGGGGCTCAAAATTCCTAAAATATATGGTATATATATAGAGAGAAAAAAAATCAATTTATCTAAAACTGCTAGGAAGAATATATATATTTTTTAAATAAGTTGTTTTTGTAATGTTGTGACAATATTTTTGCTTTTTAATATTAATACTAAATTTTATAAGGATTTGTCTATTTTCAATTTTAGGGGCCCATTTTTCTCTTCGTACTATATCTTTGGACGGAACCTGTCCATAAACAATTTACAAATAAGAGTCCGAACTATATTACATATCCAAGTCATAAATAATCAATGATCACCATATTTTTAATTAACCCCCACATAAATACGATATTGTTTTTCCTAGAAGAAATTCAATTCCATAAACCTTTTTTTTTGTATTTAATGATAAAAAGGTAAAATACTTTTTTTATTAGAACAAAAACTTATAAATTATAGTTTTTATAATTTTTACAAAAAGAAATTAAAAAATTGTTTAGAAAAGAGATCAGACCCGTGACAAAATTGCATTGGGTTAGGCATTTTCGGGCCAAGCCTAGTTCTGTGGACGCAGATTGGATCCATTTGGACCGTTTTAAGGATTTCAAAATAATATAAATATATATATATATATATATATATATATATATATATATATATATATATATATATATATATATATATATATATATATATATATATAGAGAGAGAGAGAGAGAGAGAGGTTCAGGTTCATTTGAGACTATCCTAATTTTATGAGACCGTGAGACCAAATCTAAAAATAATTTTAAAATACAAAATAAAAGGAAAATTCTGATTTTTTTTAATTATTATTTTCGTCACTTTAATTAACTAAAAAAATAAAAAATAATAAAAAAAATTACCGTGTTTTTTTTTTTGAAAAATACGTGAAATATTCTAATAGAATATTACAGTGTAAATATTTTAATGTGATTTTTAGAATACTAGAATATACTACTAGATTTGTCAGATATGTAAAATATTCTAACATTCTAGTAAAATATGTTAAAAAAATGTATTTTTTTATTTTTTTTTAATTTTTTTTGGAAAATATAAATATGTGGCTAGGATTGCGTCTCACGGTCTCACAAAATTAGGCCGTCTCACATGAACCTAACCCTATATATATATATATATATATATATATATATATATATATATATATATATATATATATTAGTGTTGTAAATAGCGGCCTAGGCGGCCGACTAGGCGCTAGGCGGTCTGCAACTGATTACGATTAGGGGTGCTTGGCGGAAATTGGTCAATATCAGTCAAACTCGGGCTAGGCGGTCCTCGACGGTCCTTGGCGGGAAGATTTTAAAAAAATTCAAAATTTCAAAATTTCAAATATTACACCAAAATTTACAAAACTTCATAATTTTAAATTTTTAAATATTCAAAATTTCAAATATTATACCAAATATTTCAAAATTTAAAAATTTAAAAATTTTAAATTTTCAAATACTATTTTTTCCTAGGATATATTAAGTTTTAAAATAGTTTTATTAGTAATTTATGGTCGCCGATTAATCTCCGCCAAACCGATTAATCGCTTGACCCCAGTCGACCGCCGAGCTATTGCCGAGCGATTTTTACAACCTTGATATATATATATATATATATATATATATATATATATATATATATATATATATATATATATATTCATAATTTTTTATCTTATTTCCATTGATATCAAATTTAATACGTTTATTTTTTTTTAACTTTTTTTATCTGTTTAGATTTACATTGTGGATATGCACTATAAACCATTAATTTTGTATGAATTCACTGTATGAATCTGCACAAATTCACAGTGTGAATCTGCACAGATTTCACAGGGTGAATCTAAACAAATAAAAAAAAATTTATTTTTTTTATCAAATTTGATATCAATGGATGGAGGATAAAAAGTTATGAATATCTATATTTTTTGTTTTTTTTTTGATGAAAAATTTCCTTTAAAAATTGAGAAAAGATTGGTTTTTTGGTTCTAAGGTTTAAAATTGTTCCATGTTGAACCCAACCATATATATATATATATATATATATATATATATATATATATATATATATATATATATATATAAAATAAATGAAACCTTTTGTCCACCTGTCACTTCCACCAAGAATTTTACATAAAAGTGAATTTCCAGTTATACCCCTCCTTCATTCAATATTCAATTCGGCTTTTTTTTTTTATCTAAATCTGAATTCAAATTTTGAAATACAGACTTTCTTTTAAAAATCAATTTCTCTCCCCCTCTTTAGAAAAACCTAGGTGTCGGGACCTTCGTCTTTGTTTCCGGTCGCTGTCAACGATTGAGCAAAAAAAGGTAAATACTTCGTTTATGGTCTTGATCTTAAGACAGATTAGTGTGAGACGTTTATCTTCATTCTATTTGTTGTTTAAAACCTTAATATATTTGTCTTGTTTCTCCCTCTGTTTCTTTCTATCTATTGTAGAATTGAAAAGAAAAAACCTAAATACACACACCCCTTAGATCCTTGTCTTTCTGTTTTATGTTCGCGCACACACACACACATATCTGTCACCCTCTATCTTTCTGATTTAGGGTTTTTCATTTCTTCGACTTATCTCTTTCTGATTTAGGTTTTAACTTCAATTGTAGGTATGATTGTGATTTTCTGAAATATAGGGTTTATGATCATAACATGAAGTTCTCTCTTCAAGTAGTCTCATTAAAATCCTTTAGTTTTTTGAGTTCATTTTCTTTTAAATCCGTTTTTACACTAATATTTTTAATCTGGTGCAGAATTCACAGATAGTGAAAAAAGTGTGGCTGCAAGAATAAACAAAATGTTTTCATTTGTTATATGGGTTTTTTTGTGCTCAGAAAAGTCTGAAACTCCAAATGCACAAGGTAAATATTTGAATTTTTCGTTATAATTCCTTCTCCCCTCTCCTTCCAAGCAAATTTATCATGTCAACCCTGTGCATCATAATGTAGATCAAAATTTCCGTCAAAATTATTTGCTTGTCAAAATTGGGTGATCATGTCAGACAATTCAACTTGTGGTAAAGTACTTTTGATCTTATAAGTATTCTTATTGTTGGTATAGATTTATTTAGTTGTTTAGAAAAAGATATTATTGATTTGGCACATCTTTTTACATTTTACTCTCTTCAGTTTTTTTTTTGTTCTCGTAGTTTATAAATGTTGATGTTTGATCTTATGTGTTCAACGGCTGGGATAATGGCAATGGATCTCGATCTAAAGTTTACCAGATGCTGGAAGAATGATAATAGACATGGAAGGTTATAGCAAGGTTGTACCGATAAAAAGCTTACACATGCTCAATTGGATGTAGGTTTACATGCCTTTTTTTTAACCATCACTAGATTTTTGCTTATTTTGATGTTTATTCTGATTTTGTAGCTAATTAATGACTAACCCCAGATTATACAAGAGTTTGAATTTAGAAAAGATATACCAAATCAACATATAATCACCAAACTGGAAAAGGCCCTTGGTGTGAAGTTTTGGGGTAAGAAATAAAACTTTTACAATGTTGTCACCAATGAGGTATATTTTATTAAGTTGGAAAGTTATGTAGTGGCTTATTTTCTTATGATTAGAGTGTGTTTTATTCAGTTGGAAAGTAAGAATTTGTTGTTTCTGTTTATTCAATTGCATTGTGGTGTTTGCATAATGAAATCCTACCCTCACCTTTTCCCTCCCTCTTATTCTTTCTCTATCTCTCCCTCATACTTCAGTAGTTGGTGTCTAGGTAACGTTAACCTAAGTTTATTTTTTCTTTTGTTAATCCTTTATAGAAATGGATTTTAACCCCTGTTGGTGCACATATGTGTAAATGCATCATATTGTGCCCACCAACTGTTTGAGTTTATTCCTTACAGAACTTGCTCTTATATAATGTATATTTGTTTTGGCCAAATGTAGCCAAGTATCTTCTTTTTTCCTAAAAGATTAATGTTAATTGCATTTTCATGGTTGTCAATTGGTTTTACTTCTTTTTTCTAAAAATATTAATTGCCAGTTATATTGGGATATTGTTAGTGTCATATCCTTCCTAATTGTCAATCCTTTATGTTTATTGAACTTATTTAAGGTGAATGACTATTTGAACTTATTCAGTAGAAAATGAGTATTAACGAGAAAGGTTGTAATTTTATTCATTTTCTTAGACCGGAAGGAAACATCTATCATATGCAATTAAAAATTGTACTAGATGTAATTTAATTTATCAAATACATAAAAAAACTCATTCCTCTTTCATCAATATTCATAGATTTAAGTGTGTGTTTTGTGGTTATCTCGTTGAAATCAAAAGAAAATATACAATAGTTTTGTGTGAATTTCATCTTGCAATCATGGATCAGTAAAGCTTTTCTAACAAATTTCTGAAGTTAGTTAGTTTTTTGCATTGTATAGAACACTTTTTCTAAATTTTATGACTTTAAAATTGAATATATAACGTTGTATAAAAAAAAATGAAAAAAATATACTCATTGAAAAACAAATCATTTTTAATATATTGATAAATGGGTTGATATAATTTACATATATAGTCCCTGATTTAACATCTTAATTGACTTAAATGGTCCCTGTTTTATAGTTTTTCTAAAAAAATTAGTTAAAAGTTTACAATTAATTTAAATTTTTCACAACATACTGATATAACACTAATGGTTTTCCAATTAATTTACACAAGTACTATACCTTATGTTAATATTTTGGGTAAATTACACCAATTGTCCCTCGTTCATATCCCGAAAAACATGTTTAGTCCATATTTTCAAAAATTAACTCGGATTGTCCCTCGTTTGGTTAAAAGTCTCACACCTCATCCCTCCGGACATAAAAAGACGATTTTGCCCTTAATAATTTTTTAATTTTTATTTATTATTATTAGATTAAAAAGAAGAAAATATATATACACCGACCCACCGTTCCCCTTCCCTTTCCCCGGTTTCCTTTCCTCTGTCTCACTCACTCTCGACAACCACCTAAACAGCTCCACCTCCTCCTATTTTTTCCGGCGACACCAAACACATCTACTCTTTCTCTTACATTCTTTTCCGATCGTCAGAGAATAACATCAAAATCTGGTGACTCAGTCACTCAACATGTTCGATTTTCCGGTGAAGTAACTAGGCTACCATCGCAACCCACCAAGCTTTGGTTGTGATGCAATGACCGGATGAGGAGGGTGTGGAGATCGGGACAGGAGAAGATTGGTTTGAGGAAATTTAGGGTTTTGTCATTGCTGGCGGACCAGAAGCCACTGATGAGGCCATCGGTCTACACCTTAAGCTCTCGTTGGAGTCGTCACCGCCGCCAGAAACCTGCAGCTCCTTCGGCACCACCACATATTAGTGTCAGCACCAACTCCTCTGGCACAACCACCTGTCACCGCAAACACATTCCCCTCCCCTTTCCCCAATTTTCTTCTACTTTCGTCTCCCACTTCTCACCCATTCCCGACAACCATCCAAAACCCCAAACCGGTGAACCAAAATCAAACCCCAAACCACCATCTTGTATCTTCATTCTCCCCTTCTGTCTTAAGAATACCAACGACCATCGAGGCTACCAATTTCAATCTATCACGAGTTCATGACATCTCACTGCAATCGAAATCAGGTCCAAAACGAATCCATCGAAATAAAATTAAACCTAACCTGAAACTCAAAATCAAAATCGAAACCTTCATGAGTTTCAATTTCTGGATTTGAGAAGGACAAAGAAGGAGGGAACAGCCATTTTCATCGACTTTGTCTCTTCATCGGAGATGGTTGTGGTATTTTGCAGCTTAACTGAGAGAGATAGAGATTATAGGGAGTTGTTTTTTTAAGTTATAAATAATAATAAATAATATTAGATTAATTTAAAAAATAAATATCCAAGGGCACTATAGTCATTTCAAATGGGGCGTGGACTACATTTGCAACAAAAACACATTTAAGGGACGAAACGTGCAAGGTTAAGCAACCGAGGGACGGTCCGAGTTAATTTTTGAAAATAAAGACTAAACGTGCTTTTCAGCATATGCACGAGGGACGATTCGTGTAATTTACCCTAATATTTTCCATGGTTCTAAAAACGTGCCATGGCGCGCCTCAAGGCGTTCCATGGCGCGAGGCGTGGTGTAACCGTTATGAAAACGTCTAAGGCGGGTTTGTTAAGCGTGACGCCCAAATAACGTGTCAATGCACGCCTTATCGCGATATGACGCGAGTTTTTTTCAAGGCGCGAGTTTTTTTCAAGGCGCGAGTTTTTTTTTATTTTTTTATCGGACCTAAAATAATTGAATTTTTGTTAACTTTTTATCGGACCTAATATAACACTTCAAAAACTTGATATACTTGATAAAAATCAATAATTATATGAATTATCTCTTTAATATATATAAAATAGTCACGCCTTGAAAAACGTCATGGCTCGCCAAGGCTTGTGATGACTTAACTTTTACCTTGCCGCCAAACCGCGCATTACGTTATTTAGAACCTTGATATTTTCTTTATGCAACATATTCTATTAAATTATATTTTTTAATTGATACTTAAGAAAATGAAAGTGTTGAACTCAAATTTAAAAATTAAATAAACAATATATAAACGTCTTAATTATTTATTTGTTTTAAATTTAATATACATTTATATATACATTATTATTTACAAAATAACTTTTTACTATCATGTTTTTAATAAAACTACTTTAATAAAATTTTATAAATCTTTGATTTTCTATTATCATTTTTAATCATCAATATTATTTTTCTTTCTTACCCGTGGTCTCCACGGGTTGTAACCTCGTGTATATATATATATATATATATATATATATATATATATATATATATATATATATATATTCCCGTGGCTCTCTAGGAACAGAAAACTTATTACTTTCTGCCTTTTGCCAAACCTTTTGTAGCTTTTTTCAAAACTACCTCTTTGTTTTATTTTTAGACTTGGGCCACCAATTTTCCAACTTTGTTGATTTAAGTCACATTTCTTTCATTATTATAAGTTTGATTGTTTGCTTCAATATATATATATATATATATATATATATATATATATATATATATATATATATATATATATATTGAAGCAAACAATCAAACTTATGACGGAGGTGCAAAAGCAAAGTTGTTTTATTTTTATAATTCAAAACCCAATTAATATCAAAATCCCCTTCACCTATGCAGAGCATAGGCATCTCCTAGTTTCAATTAATGCTCGGGATAGGTTTGAATATGGGCATAACAACAAGTTCATAACGAATTAATGATGAGCTAAATGTTGGAACCAAAATATCTAGTTATATATCTTAAGTTGCCTAGAAAGTCATCACATCTCGTTTATTTGCAGGTAATTTGATTCTACGTGCTCTTTTAAAGTATTACATTTTGTTATTTGAATTTATAAAACACTCTCATGTTTCATATTGTAGCTTTCATTCTTAAGGGTACACGGAATGGCAAAGGCTTGGGAGTGGGTTGACAGACCGTTGGTGACACAACTCTGCCATTAGTTATGTTGGTACAACGATTGAAGAATCAGATGGGTTGTATAACCCGTCCAAAATGCATCTGTTGGAGATGCTTTCTTGGTCCCCCCCCCCCCCCCCCCCTTTGACCGTTGACCGATCAAAGATAATATTTTTTTAATTTAATTATATATATATATATATATATATATATATATATATATAATCATCAAACCTCAACCCAATTCCATTACAACATTCTTCAACAAATGAATTTAAAAATCCTAAAAAATAGTAATATAAAATGAATTTAAACATCCTAAAAATAGTAATAGAAAGTATCGCGGACGATTCATATTCATCCGATGATGAACCTAACAACGCTAATTTGGTAGCTGCTATTGGAAATTTTAGTAAAAATTATGTGTGTTTCCTAATATTGGACACATTTAAATATATGTATATGTTAGATATATAATTAATTAATAATCGGTTTGTGTTCTCCTCCGTGAGAGGTTCCAGACGATATATAATGTGTCCAAAACAGAATATATGTGAATGATATATCGATGCTCAAATATAAGTATTTTGGAAATAAAGTGGTTGCGGGAATGAGTCCTACATAGGAAAAGGAGCAAACTCTTTGTAGTTTATAAACATAGATGTTTAACGGGTTTACAGGTTTCTATGTATGGTTTTACTCCAACACGTACATGTATGCCGAGGTATGTGCAATTAAAGTCATGAAACTTATGTTTGGACATGAATGTAACTCCGAAATTCTGGGCACACGCAAGGCATTTTTTTTTTGCAGAACTTTACAGTTTTGATCCCTGTTATAGTTTTTGGATAAAACTGCAAAAATGATCCTCGTGGTATGCATTTTTTTCGGATTTTAGTCCAAACCTCATTTTTTTTGGATTGATGATCCTTTTAAGCTGGTTTGTTTGTGGTTTTGGTCATCGGAAAACTAAAAAGACTAAATTTCCTTTTTATTTTTATATTTTATTAATTAAAAAGACTCTCTCTCTCTCTCTCTCTCATACATATAGACATTGAAATTATAAAACCCTTAAACATACACATTAACTGCTATGTTTGAAACCTGCACTGGTTTAGGAAGGATTCATCATCACAACCCCCACCAAACGTCGGAATCAATGAAATTCCCCAAAGCTACAGAAATACCGGAAAACAAAATGCTAGAAAAAACAACCCAACAGCTCCATCGAGCTCCACCATCTTTTCACCACTCTTGTTCATCCAAAAGTCGATTCACCTACTTGCTATCCTTCCATACTTCTCCCTTCTTCTGATTTCGATGGGAGAATTGATTTCTGGGTTGTTCTTGATCTTGCTTTAGTGTTGATTACAAGTTTTAAATTTTATTTGGAGATGAGTTCACGGGGAGATGATGATGGCGAAGAAGAATAGGTAGGAGGCGAGAAGAAGTTGGTGAGGCGAGATGAGGGGTGGAAGCAAAAGACACACACGCATGGTGTTCTGGTGTAACTAGGGAACCTTCATCCCTGCTCAAAAACTGATGAAGATGAAACCTTCATCCTTGTTTAACAACCATTACAGAACCTCATTTAAATCAAAGATTTGGGTTTCTTGTTCCAAATTTGTCTCCGATTTGATCAGGAACGAGTACTCTTTTGATTTTTGATTTTTGACATGAATTGGAACCACCAGCTCATTATGGTTCTACATCCAATTCAATCTAGTTATCAAGAAAACTAATGGATTTAACATTTTAGGAACACCCAATTGTGGTTCTAAGAATCTGCACATCCATTGTTTATCTTAAGGATGTGTGCTCGAAGGGTATTTCGCTCTCCTGGATGATGATGACGGGTGGTCTTTGCTTGTTTTTTGAACCAGGAGGGCAACCATGTGGTCAACGACCTACGATATCCCAAATTCCGCTACCAGAGTCAACAATGTGTTAAGGGCAATGTTACAGGGAGAACGGGGAAGTGGAGCTGAAGTCCAAATTGTTTAACATACTATAGATATAGACGAGGAGGATGAAATTTAAAGGATAGAAACAAGAAGAAAAAGGTGAAGAATTCATGATGTGAACCCGAAAATCAAAAGCTGGAAATGAACTTTAATCTGGTTATTTTTGTGGAGAGAGAGAGAGAGAGAGAGACCTCTTGTTTTTTAATTAATCAAAATATAAAAATAAGTATTAAAAATGTAAAAATAAAAATAAAAGGGCATTTTAGTCTTTTTAGTTTTCTGAGGGACCAAAACCACAAGCAAACCATCTTAAAAGGACCATCGATCCAAAAAAGTAAGAGTTTGGACTAAAACCTGAAAAAAAAAGCATACCACATAAATCATTTTTGCAATTTTGTTTAGTTTTTGTAACTGACACATTAAATATGAGTTAGGGTGTGTTTGGGAGTGTTTTTTAATTTCAAAAGTGTTTTTGGTAAAGGTGCTTGTTGGCTTATGATTTTTTGAAAAAAAAACTTTTAAAAAGTAGCTTTTGTGGTGGGAAAAACTAAAACATCTTAAAAAAAGGTTTCACTTAGCTTTTTAGAGGTAAAAAGTGATAGAAAAAGCTAAAAAGCTAAAAAAAACCATCAAAAAGCTAAGGTTGCGTTTAGTTACGGAAAAACAAATTTCATTTTCGGTTTTCATTTTTCATTGAAAAATTTAGAAAACGCGTTTAGTTAAACTTATTCATTTTTCATTTTCAGTTTTAGAAAATTAGAAAACGTGTTTAGATGTGTATTTTTCTATCGGTTTTCATTTTTAGAAAACGGTAGCGGTGGTAGGGTGTGGGTGGGGGCAGTGACAGTAGCGGGTCGGCGGCGGTGGTGGTGATGACAGGCGATGGTGGTGGCGGCGACAATTGTGTCATTGGTGGTGATGGCGGCGGCAACGGTGGTGGTGGTGCTAGTGACGGGTTAGTGGTGGTGGTGGTGGTGATGGTGATGGTAGGTCGGTGATTGTGGTGGTGGTGTTGGGTGGGTGGGGGCGCGAGTGTGTGTTTGTGTGTTTGTATGTGTGTTTGTGGGGGCAGGTGTGGGTTTGTGTGTGTGTGGGTGTGTGTGTCTGTGAGGGTGAGGGTAGGTGTGGGTTTGTGTGTGTGTGGGTGTGTGTTTGTGGGGGTGTGGGTGGGTATGTGTGTTTGTGTGTGTGTGGGTGTGTTGGTGGGTATGTATGTGTGTGTGTGTTTGTGGGTGGGTGTGTGTGTGGGTGTGTGTTTGTGGGGGTGTGGGTGGGTATGTGTGTTTGTGTGTGTGTGGGTGTGTTGGTGGGTATGTATGTGTGTGTGTGTTTGTGGGTGGGCGTGTGTGTGTGTGGGTATGTATGTGTGTGTGTGTTTGTGGGTTGGTGTGTGTGTGTATGTGCGGGTGGGTGTGTGTGTGTGGGTGGGTATGTATGTGTGTGTGTGTGTTTGTGGGTTGGTGTGTGTGCGGGTGGGTGTGTGTGGGGGTGGGTATGTATGTGTGTGTGTGTGTGGGTAGGGGGTGTTAAGGTGGAGTAGGTAGAGGTGGATGGGGTGGGAGGGGGTGTGTGTTTATATTTTAGATAAATTTTGGAATTAGAAAAATGTAGAAAACAATGATTATCAGTTCTCCAAAAATTTCCAACTTCTTTGTAATTTTAGAAAACGGAAAATTTTCATTTTCCGTGAAAAATTTAGAAAAATAGACGAACAAAACGCGTTTTCAAAATTCTCATTTTTTTTGGAAAATTTTTCCGGAAAACGGTCTATTTTTCCGTAACTAAACACACACCACCACCGCTGCCGTCACCACCATTGCCACAATTGTCGCCGCCACCACCACCGCTGCCACCACTGCCCCCTCGCCCTGGTCCCCACCACCGCCACCCTCCCCACGCCCACCCTACCATCGCTACCGTTTTCTAAAAATGAATACCGATAGAAAAATACACATGTAAACACGTTTTCTAATTTTCTAAAACTGAAAATAAAAAATGAATAAGTTTTAACTAAACGCGTTTTCTAAATTTTCCAATGAAAACCGAAAACGGAAAACGGAAAACGAAAACTAAAAAGGGAAAACGAAAAACAGAAAATGAATTCATATAATTTCGAATTAATGAGTATAGTTACAAAGATCAACACATAAGGAAACATGTGCTTTTGATTCTGATACACCAAAAAACGAATTCTTTTTTCTCATTCTCTGGGAACAAATGTCAAATTTGTTTAAGGGAATCGTGTAAAAAACGAGCCGGAGTCAATTGGTGTGAATCTTCTACTAACAATTTCTTTTGCAAATTCATACTTTATTTAGCAGAAATTATTATTGTTTACTAACAATCTTAAACAATTTTTTCGCTAAACTATTTCAATCGAGTTTGTTTCGATTAAATTAGTTTATTATTATTTTTTATTTTTTTTGCTAATCGTGTAATATATGTTTTGTGTAAACAATTTTGTTTTGTGGTTCTAATTCTGTGTTTGGACTTTTCAGAATGTCTGGATCGAATGACACACCGACTCCTATGTTCTTCTACTTAACCACCCTAAACTTGGCGAA
Source organism: Lactuca virosa (assembly GCF_052849685.1). NCBI lineage: Eukaryota > Viridiplantae > Streptophyta > Magnoliopsida > Asterales > Asteraceae > Lactuca > Lactuca virosa. Next base: position 254,442,428 of record NC_136427.1, on the reverse strand, counting down.
ACTGCTCCCCAAGTTGCTGGGGGACACTCAATCTGTGAGCCTAGTGGAGGCTTGGAAGCACTCTGAGTGCGACAACAATGTGTTGAATCTGTGTGTGAGCGCGGTGGAGGCTTGGAAGCACTTTGAGTGCGGCAACAATGTGTTGAATGAGCTAGCTGATGCACTTTAATTACAATGTCTATTGTAAAGTTGCAGCGACTAAGGAACTTTGGGAATTATATTACCTCACTGCACTTTAATACATATTCAAACTATGAATAGTATTAATCCAAAGTCCACACTTGTAAGTGAAGGGTATTCTAGATTTGTGTATACCTGTCAAAAAAAAACTTAGAAAGAAATAAAACAAAGTTTGAAGATTTATGGAGCCTCTAAGATCAATTCTTAGAGCATGAAGTTAATGTTTTTATCCAAGAAACTTACCTCTTGTTGTACCTTTCCTCAATTCCACAACCTCCCATTCCCTTCTATTCAACTAGCACCTCATGTGAATTTCCTGGTAAAGATGATTTTATGCTTTAGAAACATTATGAAGATTGATTTCTATAGTTCATAAGATAAAATCGGGACATGAATACATTATAAAATGATTTTTCTTCGCCTATCCTTTAAGGTGCAAAGATGCTTAAGGTGCATGCTGTAGTGACTAACAGTATCAAAAGATCAAAAAAAAAAAAAAAAGATAGCTCACCATCATAGATGGACTCCAAACTGACAATGGAACTGCCATACGTTCAAACCCGAAATTCAAGGTGCTTGATGTAATTGATGATTTCACTACAAACCCAAGATTCAAAAAATGTCAGAATTATGGAAAATTTCGGTTGGATTGAGACGCAATGCACTGAAGATGCATGTGAAATCTTGTTAGTTATGCTTAGCATTTCATCGAACACGTGGTATGCAATGCATAGATCAGTCTGAGATGATAATAACAGACCTCGTCTTTCTCCTTAATAACGCTGAGAAGTTCATCGACAGCTTCTCTCCGGCGCCGGAGCCGGAACCTCAAACAAAACAGTAGCCAGCAATACCATTGGTCCGACCAGGGGAAACTGAATGAACGAAGCAAAATAGAATCCCTCTTTTACCCAACTTGCGAGAACATGGAGTCCCAATTTCTTGCGTCTTATGTCCGTTTGTAAGCATAAGGAGGAAAGCGTCGATTTTTTTTTTTTAATTTGCCCTTTCCTAAGCAGATCTGGATTTGGGATGGCGCACCGGCAGTTAGTTTTGGGCCTAAGAACTCTCTCTTGGACCTGATAAAGTGATAATAGTTCGAAGCTACTTAGCTCCGGATTAGAAAAGAACAATAAGAAATAAGAAAAAGGAAAATAAAATGAACGGATTTTTTTTTTTTTTTTTTTTTTCAATTTGTTCCGATTTGGGATGATCATATGGAAGATTAGCATGTATTTTCATTTTCTTTCATTTATCTTCTTTCGAATAAATAAACTCAGAGACAATAATCTTTTTCCGATCTTCTCATTTTTTTTCTTCTGTCATTAAATTAGACTCTGGAACGGAGCATTAATGCAACAAAAAGAGACGTTGTCTTGATTCAGCTCTCACACATTAAGTATTATCGTTCATATGGAAGGTCATAAATTCAATTTTATTCAACGATTTAAAAGGTAATCCTATAAAGACGACGGAGGAAATTTTGATTAATGGTTAAAGCATAGGGATAACTTTCTAGTCTAGATTGGTTTGATTGGGTGTGATCTACTATTGATTTTATACATTTCTAATGTCTTCTTTTCTACTTTTGGTAGCTACTTGGTAGCTACATGTTAGTCTATTAATAAAATTATTGTTGTTCTACAATTTAAAAAATAAAACGAAAAAAAATGGAGAGGACAAATCATTGTTCTAAAAAATATAAATAAAACGAAAATAAAATGGAGAGGACAAATTGCTTGTTTACCAAATTCCAAAGCGTAGACGGTGAGCTGTTGATTTTTGTTGGTATAATCTTGAATTCTGGATTCAATTATTTTTGTGTATATATGTCCGTGGTGGGACTCTTTAACTTTAATATTTGGTCCCCATCTTTTCGATATTGACAAATGTGATACCCCACCAAACTGCCAAATGCCAAGTGAAGTAATATCACTCACCATTTATGGATTATAGAATCATATCATGATTTCAGATTTTGATAGAATCAAAATATAAGTGAGGTATATTTGTTAAATCGATCATATTTTTTGAAACGGTAAAAATTAATGCCTAGCTGTTATGAAAAATTGAAAATGATCATTATTTCAGAATTATGGCATTTGCAAAGTGTTTTTTAATGATATTTTCAATCTCGAAGATATATTCAAAGCCTTGAACATTTGTTTTAACATAAAGCATGTTTGAATTTTTAATAACATATGGAAGTGAATTTCAATATGACGGCTCGGCAGAAAGCAGTTTTCCAGTGTTTACGTGCACCATATGTTCAAGATTTTCTTCTAGCTATCCCTATAGATGAGCTTGGGCGCTTGGCCAACATATGTCTCCGGTGGAGTATCGTACGACCCTCAGATATCGACTCATGATTCCAATATTCCCAGCCGATGGGATATGTCCGTTGTGCCGCAAGGCATGTTTGGACTCTTTTGGCGAGCATGCAGTTCATTGCAAAGAACTCCCGGGGTTCAAATACAGACACGATATGGTTAGGAATGTTTTGGTCGACATATGTAAGCGTGTCGGAGTTTCCGCCAAGAAAGAGGCTCCTGTGAATTTCCTGACTGACCCGACAGAAGGAAGGTCAACCCTTAGACCGGCTGACGTTTTGATTTTTGGATGGGTTAGAGGGAAACACGCATGTGTGGACCTTACTGATGTATCCCCTCTCGTAAGTTTGAGGGTCGGGGGTTTCACGGCTGGACAAGCTACATTAAAAGCTGCTACATGTAAGGTCACCAAACATAAGAAACCGTGCATGGAAAATTAACACGCGTTCATACCATTTGCATTTGATACGTTTGGCTTCCTTGCGCCGGATGCGGTGGAGCTTCTTAGTAGACTACAACGGATCATGCATAGCAATGTTATATCCCCTAGATCTATGGATGTAGTCTTCAAAAGAATTGGCTTTACCATAAAAAAGGGCTTAGCGGCGCAACTTGTTACCCGTTTGCCTTCTCATTCGTTGTATGATGATAACTAAAATGTCTATTTTTATAATATATGGACTTTTGAACATCTTTACGGTGATAAGGACTTTTTTTTAAATGACTAACTACTTCGTATTTTCGAACATTTTATGTATATTTCAAACCACAATTTAGGTAGAAAATTATCATTAAAAAACCCCACAAAATAGTTCCATCATGTAAATATTTAAAGGCAATATATAGCTTGGAGGTATTTGGTAGAGAAAATACGACGTTATGTCGTACATAACATCATGATAATTAAGTGAGTATTTTATAGATTTGCTCGAAGATATGAAGTATGTTGATTTGGTTGGACTTGTGACTATCAAAATTCATGCAACTGAGACACACATAAGTTTATATTATCACCCTTCTAAAATGCATAAATGCACTCAAAATAGTTGACGATAGTGGGCATTGCTTGTTGTTTGTTTTATACATTGACACCTTTTTATGTTTTTAATGATATCCAAAATAAAATATCTAATTCGAATTAGATCTGTTGGTGGGACTAAGTGATAATCGTTAGGATTGAAATGAGCCTTAGAGTCAGAAGCAATCAAAGCAATCAGGTGGATAATATGCTAACTTCGGATCGAGATCGAACATATGAAGAAGCTAGTGGTTATGTTCCTCTAAGGTACAAAATAGAAGGAGGACCTAATCAGTATGTTCCTCCAGTATACCAAACACAACGTTGCCATAGTCAATATGTTCATCCAATTCAGCAAACACAACAATTTACTTTGAATCATAATGTTGTGTATGAAACATAAGGGGAAAGCTAGTCAGTACTTACCTTTAGAGGACATGACGAAAGATGAAGCTGCAGCCTACATGTAAGGAAACATATCTGGAAAATCAATATGCATAGTTGTTATAGCATTTTGATTTACAGTCTGACATGAAGGGTGTATGCAATGTCAAAATATAAATGAAGTACATGACCATGTCAAAATGTTATCATCGATTTACAGGAAATTATTGTATATATAGGCAGCGACAGTGCACTAGTTTACCGTGTGGTCATATGATCATGATTTGTATTTTCTTAGGAAAATTACAATCTCACTATTGGACCTCTCTTGGTTCTCCACAAAGCGTTATCAAACTGCATACCATGAGATTGTGCATCCTTCACCACCCACTATCAATGGGAAAAGCTTGACGTGGTAACTATTGTTAGATCACCGCTAATATACAAACGACAAGTTGGGCTCCATAAAGAATACAATTTCATACCATCCCAAAAAGAAGGGTCCACATAGTAATACTAGCCTCAACTGTCCATCTCCTTTACTAACTAAATCGTTAAATTCGAGAGTTCAAGATTCCGGAAATACGAAGCAACCAAAAGTCCCACCTTAAAAATATAAATGCATCTCCCTATTCAACAAGAAGGTACGCAAAAAATAGATATCACAATACATTTCTAGCTTATTGACATTATGACACCAAGTTCTTACTTTAGCATTGAAGAGTATTATGGGGGCTTCCCCAATAGTAATACTCGTGACCAAGATCCCTCTCATTTTGCAAGCATAACGACTTATGAAGATCATAAAAGAGGTATGTCATATATTCCCCCGTTGACAACATAAGAAGCCATGTAACATCATGTACATTTCTATTAATCAACTAGTATAATCATTTACCATTTTCTACAAACGCTTACCACATAAGTTCTTCAACATAAAACCTAAATACAACCACATACAAGATTACTCTCTGACACACATTTTAAAAAGTTCTAGTTAATTCTACATATTTATGGAACTTTAACAAGGTATAAAAATAATATTGAATCATGAGGAATCTCAATTGTTTGTCCATATTTGCCAAAGTAGTAGGCTCAACCCTTATTTATCCTTCCATTATCCTTGGTTTGATAGAAACTCATGCACATGAACCTACAATACGTCACAATGTAAACAACAGAAAAATAGTTTTGAATAAAATTTTCGAATATTTTTGAACTAGTTATTTTGAAGATTTCGGACATCGAATAATTTTTTATGAAGATTTTTGAACGATATGTTATCAGGATTTGGGTAATATGCCACATATATTAACAAAACTTACAAAACAACACAACCTCATTCTTCATGTTCATTTTCTTGACCATCTTCTTCCTTTTTTTCAAACTTAGTTTTCATTTTCGAACCTCTTCCTCGTATAGATAGCAAACCAGATACAATATTCTTCTGTTCCAAGAAAGGCCAAACAACAAAAGAAAAACAAGAAACCAGAAGCCGAAGGAAAACAGAAGAAAAAAGAACTTAATTACTTGATGTATATATATATACTAACTGAAATAGAATCCTACTCAAACTCTAAAACAATAAATAAAACTTAAATATGCAACTTTCCTAAAATGCCCTTGCTTTAATATCCGATTAACCCAACAATCACCCCTTAATCGGATTTGTCATACGAACCACTCGTTCAAAACAATGTCGATTCCTCTTCGATTAGACTCGTCTCTTCTTTTTCCCATTTAGGACACTCGTTTCTATTGTGACCAAGCTCACCACATTTGTAACATTTAACGTGACTTTTATCCCGTTGGAAAAGTTCACCATCTCGACTTTTCCCGGACCCCCGACCTCTTCCCCGGCCACGTCCAAAGCCATCCCGATTTGAACCTCCATTGTCACAATGCTTACAAACATGTGATTTTTCCTCACTAGCCAACAACAACCCACCTTGAGTGTCCTCCACTTTCTCGGTTCCTCTTATACGCTCCTTGTACGCATTTAATCTACCAACCGCTTCATCGAATAACATCGAATCCAACTCAAAACATTGCTCTATTGAAGCCACGATTTGAAGAAACTACTTAGGCATCGAATCTAGTAACCTTTTTACCAAATCAACTTCTTCAAGCTCATATCCAAGACTCCTTGCTTTTGAGGCTAAACCTGATAATTTTGTCACAAAATCATCAACCGTTTCACCCTCCTTCATGCGCAAACTTTCAAGCTCTCTCTTTAACGTTGCAAGCCGAGCCGTTCTCACCCGATCCATTCCCAAATACCATGTTTTCAGCCCATCCCACACTTTCTTTGGGTTGGTGTAACCCGCCATTTGCAACACCATGTCTTCGGGTATCGCTTGAAACAAAAAAGCAAGAGTTTGTTTTGACTTCTTTTGATCCGATGCTTCACCGAACGCCTTTGGTTTGATCGTCTCCCATATGCCGTGTGCATCCATAATCGACTTGACTTTGACCGCCCACACCGGATAATTCGTTGGAGTCAAAACTGGAACTTGAAATGTCATCGAACCTTCTTTCATCGTCATTCTTTCTTTTTATAGCTTCAACCCTATTCCGATCAAACTTGTTCAAAGAGATCTATTCCACCGACCAAGAAAACAAGCAACCCGCTCTACCGTCTTCTTGCACCTGCAAAACGAACAAAATCCAAAGCCACCTGCTTTGACGGATCTCTTCCGTTCGTTTATTCTGCACCTCCCCGGTTAGTCTCTTTCACCCGAACAAGCCTCCGATCAAAGGATGAAGCCTACACCCCCTTTACTCGAACCAACCCTCTTCAACCTTCGCTTTGATACCAAGTATAGATAGCAAACCAAATACAATATTCTTCTGTTCCAAGAAAGGGCAAACAACAAAAGAAAAACAAGAAACCAGGAACCGAAGGAAAACAAAAGAAAAAAGAACTTAATTACTTGATGCCAAAGGTTTAACCAAAACGTGGATTCTTACTTCCAATTAAAATTGCAAACTATTACAACTATATATATACTAATTGAAATAGAATCCTACTCAAACTCTAAAACAATAAATACAACTTAAATATGCAACTTTCCTAAAATGCCCTCGCTTTAATATCCGATTAACCCAACATTCCTCACATATGAGTTCGAAATTGATTTTCCTCAATCACATATTTTAAAATTTTCAATAAGGTGGCCGTAAAAATGATTTAAAATTTTCTTAACTTGTCTGAGAAAAGCAAATTACCAAGTAAATGGTCATTTATAGATTTTTTTTTTCAAAATAAGTGGTTATTAATAATATTTTTTTAACAAACATTAAGGCGAATATCCTTATAAAAAAATTGTCAACTAATAACAATTACCAATTATTTAGACTGTAGCCTTAGATTTGACTTTAAAAAAATTAGTTGATAACTATAAGAAATATGTAACTATTGTAAATAAACCATATGTTAAAGAGTATTACATATACTAACATAAAAGAAAGCACGTAGTACATATACTTTTGGTCAGACATGACATGCTCCAATTGTTGATATGTAGGCAAGAAACAGGTCCTCTAATTAGTTTATGGGCATGTCGACACTAATTATCACGACATGGACAACATATGGTAATATGGTATCCAGTATCCACCACCAATTTTAGGTTAAGAGCTAACTTTTCATACTTCCCCATAAGAGAACATTCATAGCAGCTTGTAAACAATTTTTTATTAAGTTTGATAGTTGGTGTTCTTGTTTTAAGTTATACACAAATTTCATGTAAAATGTTATGACAATGACTTAAAGAAACTTTTATTTTCTACTAGTAAATGTGATCCCTAAAATTATTACACCAAGACTTACATGTTTTTTTAACAACTTAAAGATTTGTATAAAAAAGTTAGCAAAAAACTAACAAAAAACTAAAATATTACAAAGGAATAGACATAAGCATGTTTCTTATTTTTAACAAATATTCTCATTTTTCTATTCTTATACACATACCACGTAAAAGAATAATTAATAATGGTATCTATTAAAGAATCCTTTCCCAATTGAATTAAGTTTCCCAAAAAAACAATACCATTTCTATACTTCCAAATCAATCACCACATATTTATAATGATGGCTTTCAAAATCGATCGTCTAGAACCCGAAAGATGGACCACATCCATCCATTCGATAACCTCATTCACACTAGCACAAGACATACTAGGTGTAATTCACACAACTTCCAAATATACTCCCACAAAGACGAAGTTACCTCACAATAAATAAGAATGTGATCAATTTATTCTGTAACCAAACCACAAATCAAATAAAGAATCGAGGTCTTCAATTCCTTCAGTAACCAAACCACAAATCAGACAAGAAATAAGAACGTGACTAATTTTCTTGTAACCAAACCACAATTCGGACAAAGAATCAAGATTTACATGTTAGCCAAAGCTTTTTATCTATATTAAAACCAACAAGACACCTTCAAATATTTTCCTTTCAATAAGATTAAGGCGATATTGTATATGTTTTTTTTAACAACAAACCACATTAAAAACTAGCAAGGAGCTAGAGATGTTACAAAGTACAAGCTACATAAGAGTGTTCGATCCAAACAACCCACTTCATCTTAAAATTTTTCCTCCTATTACAAATCCAAAATAAAGATCTAACAGTTATGTCTTCGCAAATGGAAGCCTTCTTGGGCTTCGTCATTCCAAAGACTTGAGCATTACCGAAATTCCATAACACCCACAGAGTTGTGACCACAACCGCATCAAAGTGATTTCGTTGTACAACATAATATCGCACTTGATCCGACCAATGTATAATAGCATTGACATTCAACTCCACCAAAACATCAACAAACCACCAACAGGCATTCAGCCGCTAAATACGAAAAATACCAGGACAAGCCGAGAAGACAAAATCTATTGATTCAAGTATTGTCAAGTAAGTCAGGCAAAACACATAATCCAAATCAATACCCCGGTTCGACAAGTTTACCCTTGTGAGATTACATTGAAGCCCAATTCTTCAAGCCAAAATATTTAACTTGATAGGAACAAAATTGTTCCATCTAGTTAAACCTGCATTAGAGTACAAAACATGCGAGTCTAAGTGTAACACCCAGAATCTAGAAGGTCAATTATGAAAATAAATTCCCTTTTCTAAGGGCCAACTCGTCGAGTTGTTGGTGTAAACTCGACGTGTTGAAGGCTTTTGGGATGCGTGTTTTTAAGGACCAACTCGACGAGTTGGTGAAGGAAACTCGACAAGTTGGGCGCTGTTTGAGAAACCCTAGTTTTTAGGGTGTTGCACCATATTTAAAGTCATTATGTCTTTCTTCTGGCCTCCTTATCAGCCTCCATTGTTGTCCAAACCCTAAATCGAGTTGTAGCCTCCATTGTCAAGTTTTTGGAGCCTTGGAAAGAAGTTTGGTGTTCATTTTATGCATTGTGAAGGAATTAGAAGATCTTGAAGTTTCTAGCTTGGAGAAGGAAGTCTTGGATCCAGAATCACTCCACTTCTTGCAGTCATTTTAAGGTATCAAGTTCATACATTGACTTATGGATGATTAGATCTCCTTATTTTGGGTTTTGTTGTGTTTTGGTCTCTTTTTGGGGATGATGATAGAGTAAAGTCATTTTAGGTGTTGTCCCTTCAGATCTGAATTGGTTTTGGTACCCTTGAGCTTAAATGTGCAAACTTTATGAGGATTTTGGTGTCATGCATGCATTAAGTCATCTATTAAGTCCTTTCCAAGCTTAAGAGCTTCATTTAGAGATGCATGAACGTAAAGTTGGCAACTTTACGTGGTTTTCCAGCTCAAGGAAGTCATATCTATGATTTGGAGTCATGTCCTTGTGGATTAAGTGCTTAATGTATTAAGAGGTGGGTTCCTGTCGAACTCGGCGACTTTGTTGGATAAACTCAGCGAGTTGGCTCAGTTTTCCCTGACATTTTCAGATTGATAGAGGAACTCGGCGAGTTGGTGGGTCAACTCGGCGAGTTGACTTGGTTTTTACCGATCTGTGCAGATTGATGGAGAAACTCGACGAGTTGAAGGATAACTCGGTGAGTTGGGTCAACTTGGACCGTTGACTTTGACCTTCGATTTATGTCTTTGAGCAAGTTTGTCCCAAGGGGTACTAGATGGTAATCTGAATTGTAATAAGGAAAATTATGGGCTTAGGATAAGGCCCATATAGGGTTGGGCCCAATTTGGAAAATTGGGCCATTAGTGGGCCTTTGTGGATCTTTTGGTTTTGGGCCTCAGTTTTGGTTCATGATTGGTTCAGGGGTAAAATAGTCATTTTACCCCAAGTAAGGATTTTGGGTTATAGCATGGATACCAATTGCTATTTGGGTGTGTTGTGGGTATTGATAGCTCGGGAAGCCGACAGGGCAGCAACTAGGGATTTCTTCCGGGGCGCTTTTGTATTCGAGGTGAGTTTTCCTCACATACTTACGGGTCGAAGGCACCAAGGCCGGCCCTTTTGGATTGTTATCCTGATTATCGTATGATTGAGTACTGTAGTGATCTGTTAGATCTGAATCATGGTAGATAGGATGATGCTATGCTTAGTGATCTGTTAGATCATCCTATTATCTGTTCTGGATATATGTTTTTCCAGTAGCATGTGTTGATGTAGTGTGGTTGAGATGAGACTGTACTGCTTAGTGCTGCCAGTCAAAAAACCTGGTAATGTTTATATCGGTAAATTATATGTATGCTTATCTATTATGTATATGTCGACATGGTTTGTGTGAGTGGTTGGGTTGAGGCAGATCTGCTTGGTGCTGAAGGCCAACAGACCCAGGGCGGCCCGGATAGACTGAAGGCTAGTGGGGGCATACTGATGGGTTTTGAGCACTATAACAATCCTATGGTGCACATACAACTCTAAATGCTTTGGATCTAAGTTTTCTCAAGTTATACATGCAATTTCATTTTATCCAAAGCATGTACCCTAGCTAGCATGCAATTGGAGATATACAACATAAAAACTAGTTAGATGAATACCTCTTTGTTGTAGCTTGTAGTTCTTGGCCTTTCAAGAGCTTAGTACCTCAAATGTGATACCTCTAATAAGTCACAAACACCAAAAGAAAATGGATGAATATGAGAGAGAGGTTAGGAGGCACAAAATTGGCTAGGGTTTCATCTTGGAACACAAGTGCCGATTTTGGGAGTGCAAGGGTTAGTATTTATAGTGTGGAATCTCTAGGGTTTAATCTTGTAAACCCTAATTCATCATGGACTCTTCACATTTGATAGACCTTTTATACTAACTCTTCATGGACTCTCACATAGATTTAGTCCATCCTTTATCAACATGGATCATTAGCCCAAACTATAAGTATTACCGATTTACCTAATCAGTCCCCGATAATTTAATCAGTCTCTTTTGATCACTAAATTAATTCCAAATTAATTTTTGATCAATACTAATTAAATAATATGATTTCTCAATTAATATATTATTCTTATAATATATTAATAAATCACAAATAACCTCTTTCTCAAATATCCATCCTATCAAATTGCTCAGGTGAAGGCAACCCAAAAGTACCATGCTACTATCGGGTCAAGTACATACCAATTATAGTTATGGGCTTAGACACCTAATCCAACACGTACCAGTCAGTCCGAAGGCCCGGAGAACGGTCCAGACAGGCTGAAGGCCCGGTGAGGCGGTTCAGACATGTTGAACGCCCGGTGAGGCGGTCCAGACATGCTAAAGGTTCTGTGAGCGGTCCAGACAGGATGAAGGCCCGGTGAGGCGGTCCAGACATGTTGAAGGCTTTGTATGTCTGCTGTTATTTGTATATGTTATCTGGTTGGGTGTTGGTACTTTGGGGGAACTCACTAAGCTTCGTGCTTACAGTTTTGGTTTATGGTTTCAGGTACTCCAGTGGATCGTTGCAAGGTGAAGGCGTGACGTACACATCCTCACATTTTGGATTTATGATTTCTGGGAAACTTTGATAATGTGAATGTTTCGAAAACTATGTTGAAAGATATTCTGGTTTTTAAATAATGGTTTGGGAACAACGGTTCTTGTAAACACTTCTATAGAAAAAGGGTTGTTTTGAAAAGTTTAAATTTTATGAATTTTTATGGATGTTACAAGTTGGTATCAGAGCCTTGGTTTGATTTAATTGGAGGAACACTCGTGTGAATCCAGTCTCAAAGTAAGGAAAAAGATTTTCAAATGGTTTTCAAAATACTTAAGGAGGATGCGATGTGTACGATCAGCCGGAGCCAGTAAGTAGACCCCAAAATACCATACTGTAATTGATATCGTGATATGTTAGAACAACATGCTAGTGATAGGCTAGGGATCTTCAGGAATTGCATGTAAGAATTGCCTGATTATATGATTCCTGATTGCCTAGGATTCTTCTTTATATGAAATTGACATCATTACTGTAGTTGCTTAGTATATGCATCATAGCTGTACATAACTAAGATTCTATAGCCTGAGAATGTTTGGTTTTACCTTATTTCCTGTTCTTGTTTGATGAAGGGCTTAGGGTAGGATCAGGTATTCGACTGTCTATAGGGTCCAGTGTTATGTATGGCTAACATACACGAGTGTTGTAGGGTTGGTGGACGTTTCATGAGTGGGTGCAGTGTTTAGCGGGTCAGCACGAGGAATGATTAGCCACTCCGAGGAGAGTGGGAGCAGGACGAAGGTACATCCGTGGCGTTGGGAGTTTGAGATCGAGGATTTCGTATGATGATCTTTATGATTTTATTGCATTTAGTGCCATTCGGCTCCTCTGCACGAATGTTGCTTGCTTTGTGCTTTGTGGAACTCACGAGTAATGTGGGTTAGCTATTGGGTGAATATGTCAAGTCACATGTGAAAAGTTTGGATAATCTCAGAGTGACGGATTTGACTCTACTGCACAGCTCTTGTTTGAGTCCAGCCGTTGTAGGGATGAGTTTGTTACTCGAAGGATTATCTGAGCTTTGTTGCATGTGATTGTATTCATGGAATAGCTAATTGACATTGTGAGGAGTTCTTCAGCAGCTGATGGCAGAGAAGTGTGGAACCTTAGGATAGCCTAGGGAGTCCTTTAGTGCGGTTGTTTCGCTGTTGCGCAGGTTTCAGGAATATTTTGTGACTAGGTCTTAGAGGACACGAGATGATTCTTGAGGAAAGTATGGATAGGTGTGGAAGGTAGTATTGGGCCCGTACTACTGAAAGCACATGATCCATACTCGATTCAAGGAAGATTTCGGGGAATCTAAGGGTTGGTCAGGGAATATAGCATGGTTGGATACCATGGTTCGAGGCAGTGGTTCCGTATCTGTCGATCTTTTGGCTTGGGTTGCTCAGGCGAGGATGGGTTTTGTGTTTGTTCAGGCCTGTGGCGAAATCGATGTGGGTTGAGTGGTTCAGACCCAGATGAGTATGTTGATTGGAAGTCTTGAGGGTTTTTTTAAAGGTCGTGCCTCGGGCCTCGGGACACAGGAAGGAAGCGGTTGATATGATCGGTTTGGAATTGCAATTGGGATCTAAGTGGCAGATTATCGAATTAGATTGTCGTTATTGGTGGCAAGGATCTTTCCCTTCAGTTTTTCTGAGTTATAAGGAGTGGGCAGGCTTGTAACCTCCCAAGTTAGGTTGGATTCTCAGCTTAAGGTATGTTGGTCGCGGTGGTTGGCGACAGTATGTCAGCACCGGTGTGCGCAAGTGGTTTGATATGGCACAAGTACCTTAGCGATGCGAGCAAGGGCCATATCCTTGGGAGATCGGAAACCCAGGTGTCGTAGTGTCGTGGGGGTTGCATGCAGGGGTGTATGTTTGGATCGTAAATCGGTAGTTGCCTATGCTTTGTAAGTGGTTATTATGGGAAGTTCCGAGGTTTTCAACTGTAATTCAGGTTTCTCGTGGGGTTCGTATGATTCGTAGTTGGAGGACCATTCTGCGGATGATATTAATTTCATGGCCAAGTATGGTTGTACGTGGATGGGCTGCTTGGGTTATGTTTTGGTTTCACAACCAGTAGGCGGTGGTTTGAGTTCTAAGGGGGAGGAGAATTGGGATTCTCAGGTTGAACATCAGTCATTGAGGGTTCTATCAGTTTGTTGTTTGGTTTGTTGCTTTCAGATTTGTTGGGCAGATGTTGGTCCGTGAACCCTTTTCAGAAGCAGGTATGTTCAGCTCCAGGTGGGTTGTGGTTTCTCTGGTTTGGGTGTCAAGGTATTCGAGACCATGGGTCGTTGAGTTCGTTATTCAGTGGGAATTCTATGAAGGATCTAAGTGGTTTCAGTTAAAGGTCAAGGAATTCGTCAACTACCCTCTTGTTCAGTACATTCTATGCTCCTTCGGTCTTCAGGTGTGTTTACCCTCAATGGTAGAGTGGGAGCTTGGTTCATAGAATACTTAGGTTTTGGTAGCTTTTATGATCATCTTGGAGGTTTTCTTGAACTAGTGGCGTAGTGATGGAATCCGTTCAGTCCAGTATGGGGTATTGTTTTGACCGATCGTGAAAATGTTTTTCTGTTTTGATTAAGGTGGCATTACGATTATCTCTGTTGTTTCTTTTCTCTTCGGATGAGATTTTGGGTCTCTTAAGTATGTGTATGGGGGTGTTCCGTGTGAGTTGGGCAAGATGGCATTGGGGCTCTTGGTTCGAGTTGTGTGCATGGTTCTCTTGGGTTTCAGTTTTTGATTTGGACCAAGAGTGCAACCGTTCCCCTATCCGCGGGTCGTGTGCGACTTTGTTTTTGTAAGGATTGCTTTGGTAGCAGCTATGTGGTGCTCAATGGCGCTATGAGAGTGTTGTCAAGGTCCGTGTGTTATCGGAAGCATTCCAGTCATAGGTTGTGGGCCTAGTGATCATGATGGTTCATTTCTTCTGCTTGCAGTGCTTTCAGAGTTGACATACTGATGAGAATCGGACGAGCCACAAATTTGTTGGTTAGATAAAGGGAGCAGTAAGGGTTGTGTGGAGTATCAGTCATGTATCAGAAAGTCTATGTGGGGTGTATGCATTATAAATCCAGTTGTTCGCAAGCTGTTGTTGGATTTGTGATTCTCGAGTTTGAAATTTCTTATGCAGTCGTAAGTCATAAGTTCTTGGTGATTGTATCAAGTGGATGCCCAGGTGGGAGTGCACTGGGGTCGATAAGGATTGGATGCCTCGTAGAAGTTCATGGTTTGATCGCCGTTGCTCGTCGAAGCAGTAGTTGGCGTTGACATAGCTAAGAGTCAAGGGTTGTTAAGATTTTGGTTCATCATATGGTTTGGTTTTGGTTTAAGTTCGCGGTCGGTGTGTTTCGAGGATCATTCTTCATGGTTCTGGTAATGCCCCAGTTAGGGACTGGGGGGTAGATTCAAATGGATATTCATCGGTTTTAGGGAAGGTTCCGTGAGTAGATATCATGGGTTGCCATTTTCGAGCAGGCTTTTAGTGGGAACTCGTGTTGGGAATCGCGAGTGGGTATTTGCCAGGTCTGTATTCAGATCGATGTGAGTTAAGAAATATGTATGTCTAAGACATCAGTTGGAGGGTTCAGGATTTAGCTTATGTGTTTGTACTCCAGGATGGTTCTACCATTGTGAAGGCTAGGCAAGTGAGGAGGTTTCTGGCTCCTAGCATCAGTGTTCCGGAAGTATTAGTGTTTTGGGAAGTATTAGTGTTCCGAGCAGTATCAGTGTTTTGGGCAGTATCAGTGTTTCGGGAAGTGTCAGTGTTTCGGGCGGTATCAGTGTTTCGGGCAGTATTAGTGACGTGGGATTTCACGTGTGTGTGGAGTATCTGGGTGATTGGGAAATGATAAGTCACTCGCAGCGGGATTAAATAATCTCAGAGTAATTGGTTTGACCCTGTTGCGCAGCTCTCGTCTAAGTCTAAACGTTGCAGGGATGAATCTTCTACTCGAAGAATTATATGAGCCTTTTGTCGAGTATAAGTATTCTGTCGTCGTATATGGTCAGTGACTTTGTTTCCCTTTGAAGCAACAATGTGATCAGGGGTTGGAAGCATTTTGTTTGGCACGAGACTCTATGAGGTTGGCTTGGTGACAGTTCGGTGGGGAAGGTATGACAGGGAGTCAGACCATTGAGACTTTAGGTTCGGATTTCAGGGGAGGTAAGATTGGTTTTTATTTAAAAGATTGAGGATTCGTTCTTCATCGGGCTTGAAGAACTATTCTAGGGATGGTTTCAGTAGATCCGGATAGACCGTTGTATGATCAGAAGTGTTATGTTGGTCTGTTATTCGTTGAGAGTTTGGCATGGAGTTGTTTCAGTGTGGGCGGTCTGTTGGGGAGTCAGACCATTATAGATTTCAGGTCTCAGAAAGGTAGAAGTGGTTTGCGTGGGCTGAAGTTTTGTTGTTGTCTTCGAAATAAAAGTTTCGGTTCGGGTTCCAGTTACCATGGGAAGATTGTTGTAACAACCTGATATTTCAAGTCAATATAATAGTTTAGGTCAACTATTGTAACTATTTTGAAATAATAAAAATAGAAATTTATTGAGATGAAAAGTAGCATCAAAAATAAATTGTTTAATAATCTTAATTGGGATGAATAAAGTGGTAGAGATTATAACAAGGATTCCAAAAATATAAAGAAAACCAAAATCCAATTTATAACGAAGAAGTTATGACCTATCAAAGATCCGCGACAAAACCGGCAAAACACTGTTTAGCGTAAAAAGCGAGTTTTCAATAAAATGCTTTTTAGCCTTAGGTATCTAAATGAAATTTGTAGCATACGTTAAACCGAGAGTGTCCATAAAAAGAACGTTCAAATGTGACTTCGTATGAAGAAGTTGTGATTTTTCTAAGATTCGACATAGCAGTACACAGCCCGAAATTCGAAATAAAGATCGCATGATTTTTAGCCGACACAACCTAAACGTGAATCGAAGGTCTTATCAATAATAGTACAACAGTAAAAAGACAGACGAAAACGGACGTCGGATGAAGAAGTTATGAATTTTTAACGGATTTTCCTGTCTCGGTCTGTTAAAAATAATAATATTAAAAGGTAAGTCAAAATTAGCCTAAGGAGTCTAAACGAAAGTTGTAGAGTATAATCTCACCTACGCGTGGATATAAGAACGTCGAAATCGAAGCTCGTATGTGAAAGTTATGAATTTTTAAAGTTCAGGGCACAAAAACCAAGAAATTTCGCATAGGTAAGGTCCAGGTTCGGCCACGTATCACCTTCGCATGCGAGACGCGTGTCCGCCCCGTGTCCGAGCTGGTGACGCATCCGAAGCACGGTCCACTCCGGTTCCGACGCGTTGAAGGATAACTCGGTGAGTTGGTTCAACTTGGACCGTTGACTTTGACCTTCGATTTATGTCTTTGAGCAAGTTTGTCCCAAGGGGTACTACATGGTAATCTGAATAGTAATAAGGAAAATTATGGGCTTAGGATAAGGCCTACATGGGGTTGGGCCCAATTTGGAAAATTGGGCCATTAGTGGGCCTTTTTCTGGATCTTTTGGTTTTGGGCCTCAGTTTTGGTTCATGATTGGTTCAGGGGTAAAATGGTCATTTTACCCCAAGTAATGATTTTGGGTTATAGCATGGAACCCAATTGCTAATTGGGTGTGTTGTTGGTATTGATAGCTCGGGAAGCCGACAAGGCAGCAACGAGGGATTTCTTCCGGGGAGCTTCTGCATTCGAGGTGAGTATTCCTCACTGTACTTACGGGTCGAAGGCACCAAGGCCGGCCCTTTTGGATTGTTATCGTGATTATCATACGATTGAGTACTGTAGTGATCTGTTAGACCTGAATCCTGGTAGATAGGATGATGATATGCTTAGTGATCTGTTAGATCATCCTATTATCTGTTCTAGGTATATGTTTTTCCAGTAGCATGTGTTGATGTAGTGTGGTTGCGATGAGACTGTACTGCTTGGTGCTGCCAGTCAACAAACCCGGTAGTGTTTATGTCACACCCCGAAACCGAAGGCGGAAACGTTCCGGGGCGGAGGACGTCATGCGTAGTATCATAACAGTTGTATCATAGTAAGCATAGTAAACACAACCATTACATTATAATAAGAATATTTACATTGTTCAGAAACATGGTTTATACATGTCAGTATATATAGCAAAAGTAAAATATGTGACTTCAGGATGTTACATCTTCTCCAAAAGTTGGCAAAAGTACCTGCCTATTGATGCCCTGAGAATACAAGCAGTTTTAAAATATCAGCATAAACCTGGTGAGTTCATAAGCGGTTAATTCTGGTGAAAGGAACGTTTCCTTGATTCTTTGAAAAGTTGTTTCCCAAGAAAAATCCCATATTTTCTTATAAAAGAGTTTTGATTATCCATTAGTTACACATTAAACAGACTATTTATGAAAGATTAAGTTATTCCAGAAAATCTCATATTTTCTTAAGGGTTGATAGTTGATTATCCATACGCGAGTATCTACCATACTCGGACAACAGTTTTCTTTTCGAAGCTCTGGTTACACCCAAAGGAGTATATTAGCCGTATTTTCGAAGCTCTGGTTACACCCAGAGGAGTATATTGGAAAAGTAAATTCTCGTTACCTAAGTTGTGAGTGTATAACTGTACTTTGACTGGATAAGGCACGAACGGGGGCCAATATCTTTTTAAGACTTTGTCACCCCTGAACCTAACGGTTCCGCTGTAGCTAGCAGCGAGGGTGCGGGATAGTCAGTCCCGTACAGATCTATACACAATAGTCATGCTCTCCCTCCAAGAGATTCTGGTTATAAGTCGTAATCCTCCACTCACGAATCCGGGGGAGTGTTACCAAGGACATGTCTCAAACTTAGCCTAACGAATTTACAAGTAATAGTACGAAAATCCTGTTTATGATTTGCATGAATCCTTTATGAGACAATACATATTATGATAAGATTCACAAGTTCCTTGCTTTAGATTTGAAAACTGTTTCTACGAGTTGATTTCTTAATCGAGTGGTAAAACGGTTTTCTGTGTTAAAAACATACTGAACATATAATTATTTTAAACAAAATAATATATTTGAGCACAAGTTTCCTTGTACTTTTTGCTTGTATTCCCCCCCCCCTTGAAAACATGAAAAATTCGGAAAAGTATAGGGGTATGAACTCACAGATTGACGTGGGATCCGAGTGTAAGTTGCTAGGAATTTTTGAGTGTCAATAAAAGCCTTGGACACAAACGGATCCTATTTAGCATGAAGAAGTTCATATATATACATTAGGTGAGGGCATAACACTATTCGTTATGGAAGGAAACCACCTTAGGGACTAGGAAACACTTAAAACTAAGTGTTAGAATCATATGTGATTGAAAATGGGGAGTTTACGGTCGAAAAAGGAGTTTACGGTCCATGAGTTTACGGTCGTAAAAGGGGTTTACGGTCCATGGGTTTACGGTCCAGGTGTTTACGGTCGTAAAAGGTGTTTACGGTCCAAGTGTTTACGGTCGTAAAAGATGTTTACGGTCCAAGTGTTTACGGCCGTAAACACTTCGACGAGAAGTGCGATTTTCGGTGTTTCAAGGCCCTTTCTAGTTTTCTGAAAGTGTTCTAAGCTTAGTTTCTATGTTTAGGAGGGTGTTGTGGCAACTTTGTGCCACTTAAATAGAGTTTACGGTCAAGGGAGATTGCCTTGACCGTAAACACCCTTCTGGTCACGATTTCTAGATGTTAACAAGTGATTCTTGTATCCAACAAGCTAAGGGTAGAGTACTTACGAAATAGAAGCTTGAAAGGGTGGTTAGAGTCCCAAAAACACTAGTGTGTGTTCTTGGTGTTCTTGGTGAGAGAGAAAATCTAGAAAAATGATGAGATTTATGAGCTAAGAACATGGATTTGCCACTAGAAATGAGATAGAAACATAATCAAGGTGAAGAATCACTTACATTCTTGAGGATCTTTGAGAAAAATCGAAGTTTGTAGTGAGAGAGAGTAGAGAGAGAAAGCCTTCTGGAGTGTGTAAAGTAAGAAATGGAGGCCACTCATCCCTTATATAGGGGTGAGTTTACGGTCAGGAGGTGGGGGAGGGTTTACGGTCGTAAACAATGTTTACGGCCGTAAACAGAGTTTACGGTCGTAAACCGGGTTTGCGGCCGTAAACTCCTTTTGAAGAGTCGTTTGGCCCGAATGCTATGTTTCGACTTAGAAAATTTCGTTTTCAAATACGGAAGTCGGTCGAACTGAGTTTAGAATATTCCGTTAGACTAAAAATTATACTAACGTGAACGGAAAATATATTCGAAAAGATTTATTTAAACGTAAAGTCCTTCCCAAACTATCAAATTTGACGGAATTAGATAAGAATCCAAATTTGATTAACGGAAATTTAGTAAGGATAACGGAAAAGTTTCGGGTTGTCACATTATCCCCCCGTTAGAGGGAATTTCGTCCCGAAATTCGAACATAGAATACAAATCATGGATTTGAAAAGAGATGTGGATACTTCTGTTTCATCTGATCTTCGCGTTCCCAAGTGAATTCAGGTCCCCGCTTGGCATTCCAGCGAACCTTCACTATCGGGATGCGACTCTGTTTCGTTCGTTTGATCTCTCTATCCATGATTTCGACTGGTTCTTCCACGAAGTTCAGGTTCTCGTTGATTTCAATCTCATCGAGAGGAATCGTAAAGGTTTCGTCAGATACGCATTTCTTAAGATTCGAAACGTGGAATACAGGATGAATGTTGCTAAGTTCACGCGGTAAACGAAGTTTGTAGGCTACGGGACCAATCCTAGCGAGGATCTCGAATGGTCCTATGTACCTCGGGTTTAGCTTTCCACGCTTTCCGAAGCGTATCATGCCTTTCCAGGGCGAGACTTTTAGTAGGACACGGTCTCCAACCTGGAACTCCAAGGGTTTTCGTCGTTTATCGGCGTAGCTCTTCTGTCTATCTCGTGAGGCCTTAAGTCGTTCTCGGATTTGCACGATCTTTTCGGTGGTTTCACGGATTATTTCTGGACATGTGAGAGTGCTGTCGGGGACTTGTCCCTTAGCTAGCTGCGTGTCGCCCACCTCAGCCCAGCACAGAGGGGATATGCACTTGCGACCGTAGAGGGCTTCGAAAGGTGCAGCCTTAATGCTGGTATGGTAGCTGTTGTTGTAGGAAAATTCAACCAAAGGAAGATGAGTGTCCCATGACGCAGGCTCTCAACATATCTTCCAATGTCTGAATTGTTCTCTCACTCTGTCCATCAGTCTGAGGATGGTAAGCTGTGCTCATATCCAGCTTAGTTCCAAGAGCTTTCTGAAGTGACTGCCAGAACCTCGAAGTGAACCTGCTATCTCGATCGGAGATAATGGACACATGCACACCATGCAGTCGAACTATCTCTTGGATGTAGATTCGCGTGAGCCTCTCCATTTTGAAGCTTTCCTTGATCGGTAGGAAGTGGGCGGATTTAGTCAGACGGTCGACAATTACCCAGATGGCGTCGTGCCCACTCGGAGACTTGGGTAATTTGGTGATAAAATCCATAGTAATTCTCTCCCACTTCCATTCAGGTATCTCCGACTGGTGGAGTAAACCTGAGGGTTTCTGATATTCGACCTTCACCTTGGCGCAAGTCAGGCACTTGCCCACGAAGGTAGCGATCTCTGCTTTCATGTTCGGCCACCAATACAGTTTCTTGAGATCGAGGTACATCTTGTCCGAACCTGGGTGAACGGAGTATTTAGTCTTGTGAGCTTCGTTCATCACAACCTCTCTGTACCCACCGAACTTTGGGGGTCCAGATCCGGTCCATGAAATAAAAGACTTCGTCTCCCTTGATCTCCAGGTTCTTTTCCATTCGTCTTAAGGCTTCACCCGACATGTTCTCTGGTTTTAAGGCTTCCAGCTGAGCCTCCTTGATTTGCGCGGATAAATGGGAATGGATAGTTATAGTCAGTGCCTTCACTCTGCGACTTGAATATTCTTTTCGGTTGAGGGCATCTGCCACCACATTGGCCTTGCCGGGATGGTAGCGGATTTCGCACTCGTAATCGCTGAGTAGCTCGACCCAACGCCGTTGTCGCATGTTCAGCTCCTTCTGATCGAAAATGTGCTGTAGGCTTTTATGGTCAGTGAAGATAGTGCACTTGGTTCCGTAGAGATAATGTCTCCATATCTTCAATGCGAAGACCACTGCTCCCAACTCCAGGTCGTGCGTTGTGTAGTTGACTTCGTGTACTTTCAGCTGTCTCGAGGCATAAGCAATAACTTTTCCCCGTTGCATGAGTACACAGCCCAAACCCTGATTGGATGCATCGCAGTAAACAACGAAATCCTCCGTCCCTTCGGGCAGAGACAAGATAGGTGCGCTGCATAGGGCCTGCTTCAACTTCTGGAACGTAGTGTCTTGCTTTTCACTCCAACAAAAGGGTACGCCTTTCTGAGTCAGAGTGGTTAAAGGTTTGGCAATTCTGGAGAAATTCTGAATAAACCTGCGATAATAGCCAGCGAGACCCAAGAATTGGCGAATTTCTGTGGGTGTCTTCGGTGCTGACCAGTTCTCTATCGCTTTGATTTTGGAAGGGTCCACGTGTATGCCTTCCTCGCTTACCACGTGACCTAGGAAGGTTACTTTTCGAATCCAGAATTCGCACTTGGAGAATTTTGCGTAAAGCTTCTCCTTCCTTAGGGTTTCCAACACCGATTTCAAGTGCTGTCTGTGGTCCTCCTCACTTCTGGAATAGACAAGTATATCGTCGATGAATACGATAACGAACTTGTCCAGGAAAGGATGGCACACCCGGTTCATCAGGTCCATGAACACTGCCGGTGCGTTGGTTAGACCGAATGGCATTAATACGAACTCGTAATGACCATATCGAGTCTGAAATGCTGTCTTAGGAACATCATTCTCATGGACTCTAAGCTGATGGTACCCTGATCTTAGGTCTATTTTCGAGAAGTAGCTGGCTCCTTGAAGTTGGTCGAAGAGATCGTCGATTCGAGGAAGAGGGTAACGGTTTTTGACTGTGAGCTTGTTCAACTCTCGATAGTCAATGCACATCCAAAAGGATCCATCCTTCTTTTTCACAAATAAGATCGAGGCTCCCCAGGGTGAGGAACTCGGTCTGATGAATCCTTTGCTGAGCAGTTCATTGAGCTGACTAGATAACTCCTGCATTTCTGCCGGTGCTAATCGGTATGGGGATTTAGCTACGGGGGTAGCTCCGGGGACTAAGTCGATGCGAAACTCGACTTGGCGTTCGGGAGGGATTCCCGGGAGGTCTTCGGGGAAAACATCGGGAAAATCGCAGACTTCGGGGATGCTCTCGAGTTCTTTAACTTCCTGCTTCTCGTTAATGACGTGGGCTAGGAATGCATAACACTCCTTCCGCAGGAGTTTCTGGGCTTTCATGCACGAAATGATGCGAAGGTTTGAACTGAGTTTA
Source organism: Lactuca virosa (assembly GCF_052849685.1). Taxonomy (NCBI): domain Eukaryota; kingdom Viridiplantae; phylum Streptophyta; class Magnoliopsida; order Asterales; family Asteraceae; genus Lactuca; species Lactuca virosa. The sequence continues at coordinate 254,419,190 of NC_136427.1, read as the reverse complement.
TCGCCGTAGATTACAAGAGTTTCATCCGAGGAAAGATTGAGACGGATAGCTTTTTCGTAACAAAGGATATCAGCATGATTGGGGCTCAACCAATCCATGCCGATGATGACATCGAAGCTTTTTATGGAAACTGGCATAAGGTCGATAGGAAAAGAATGATCGTTTAAGGTAAGAGTACAGCCTACGTATATCTCATTAGCGCTCTCTTTCTCACCGTTAGCCATCTCGACGGTAAATGTTTCAGTTAATGGTTGAGGTTTATGCCTAAGAAGATGTTTGAATGCATGGCTAACAAAACTTCTCTCCGCACCATAATCGAAAAGAATGCATGCATAAGAATTGTCGAGGACGAACGTACCCGTCACAACAGTGGGGTATGCAACTGCCTCTTCTTGACCCATAGATAGAACTATCCCGGTGTTGCCAGTTGTTGCTGCCTTGGGGCAGTTTCTCTTGTAGTGCCCGACCTCTCCACAGCCGTAACAGGCTTGACCAACGCCTGCTCCCGAGGCCTGATCGGTTGATCGGACTGGTGTTATGCAGTCTCGAGTCAGGTGACCCTTCTTGCCACAGTTGTTGCAGAGCATTTCACGACGTGGGCCAGGGATGCGATGATGATAACTGCATTTACTGCACCAAGGGAGGGTGCCAGTATATCTATTGGTAGGTGCTTGAGTTGCACGAGTAGCAGCAGGAGTAGTAGCAGCGTGGACTGCCACCGTTTGCTGTTTCTTTGAGGGCTCCTGTGAAGACGGGTCCATCCTCTTCTTCCAGAACTTTCTTTTCTCACCACTCCCTTTAGTTGGCTCAGGAGCGGTTGACACTTTATCAAGATCAACTCCGTGATCTATGAGAGTTTGCGCCAGACACTTAGCGCTGTCAAAGGTGTTTGGCCTAGTAGCCAAGACATTTCCTTTGGTGGGTTGTGTCAGTCCCCATATGTATCTTTCAATCTTTTTCTTTCCGGGGTGACCATTCTCGGACAAAGAAGCGCTAGGTCTTCAAACCTAGAAGTGTAGGCAGCAATGTCGGATTCCTTCATCCTTAAGTTCCAGAGTTCGTGCTCTAGTTTCTGGATTTCACCCCGTGGGCAGTTGTTAGGTGCATTTCATGTACCCATTTTGTAGCTTTATTTCATAAAAGTACATTGCATATAGGCTTAAACTCATGCATTTTGCATGTTTTTCGGGATTTTTCATGAGGCAATTTCATTCACATACTTTTGTGATATTTTAGGGACTTTTAGAGGTAGGATCTTGTTGGAGGAGGTAAATAAGAGTTGCGGACAAAATTTCGGGACTTGCGGAGCACCGAGGAGCAAGATATCAAAGAAATGAAGATTTTGGCTTTACAGAGATTTACACGGCCGTGTAAATGCAAGCCTTGCGTTTACACGGGCCGTGTAAACGTAGATTTCTGCACAGTATATTTTTGCGTTTACGCGGGCCGTGTAAATGACAGTGTTAATTTACGCGGGTCGTGTAAACGTAAATGCGGGTTTTAAAGCAGTTTTTCACCATTTTTAAAGGGGGGAACTGACTTTTTACTTTGGGGGTCGACTTTTGGGCAAAGAGAAGGCGATTTTCAGTGCTTTTGGAAGTAGATTAACACTTGGGAACATTTGATTTCATTTTGTAAGAACTTTAATTTCATTTTCTAGATTTGTGATCTTGTTCTAGTCATGAGTGGCTAGAACCCTAGATTCTCCAACTTTATGTCTTGACTTCTAGTTGGCCAAATAAATAAATAAATTAATAAGAGTGTTATGTGTTAACTTAGTTATTTGTATTTGTGTTACTTAAAAAAAAAAAACTATTATTAAGTTAATCTGTGACCTTTGGGATTCGAACAAGTAAACTCTGAGGGGTGTTTTACATCTAATCACCTAAAGCTAAATTGTTTGGGACTGATTGAGTTGAAAATTCGTTACATGGGTTCCATAGAAAGTCATGAACTTAATAATAGCAAATAAAGCTAATATGTGGCCTTTGAGGTTCGGGCAAGTAAACCCGAGGGATCTCTTTAAATCTAGCACACTAAGGTCATTTGATTTGGATGTGTTGGTTGGAAGCCCGTTACACGGATTTCAAAGAAAGTCATGAGCTTTATTTGTAAAAAATATAATTAAGAAGTTTGTATATAATTGTGTTTATAGTTTAATTGAATATTGTGTTTAGGAAAAATACTTGGCTGTCAAAAGATTCCCTTGGACTTGGATTTGAATTTATGACATTGGACTGAATGTTAATTACTTTGACTGGTGTAAGTGGTTTGAAGTTTGTAACCAATCTGGATAAATATTAGGGAATTTTTAGAAAAGATTTTTCAGAAAAAGATTGTTGTTGATCAACAAATAGCTGGAATCGGGCATTGTTATATTTTATGAAACAAAGATGGTTGAGCATGTTTTGTCACATATAATTTCACGAGAGTAAGACCATAATTTGTTCCAAGAATTGACTTGATGATATTGAAAGGGAATTAGTGTTGTGATCTTTGATTCTGTTGAGTTGTATTAGGGAGTGGCCAAAGTCTTATTTCTATTATCATATAATATTTTGAAACTAAAGCCAAGTTGACTCAAGGCATGACAGGTACATTCTCAACTATGGTACAAAACAGGGTTAATTGGGTTGGATATATTTTTTCATGTTTGTTTTGATTTCTTGCATCAAATTTCAAAAAAAAAAAAAAAGTTTAACTTTGATTTTCTTTTCTTCTCTTTTTTTTTATTTTCTCCGGTTTAAATTTTCTTGTTCTTTCTTGAGGACAAGAAAGGTTTAAGCTTGGGGAGATTTGTTAGGTGCATTTCATGTACCCATTTTGTAGCTTTATTTCATAAAAGTACATTGCATATAGGCTTAAACTCATGCATTTTGCATGTTTTTCGGGATTTTTCATGAGGCAATTTCATTCACATACTTTTGTGATATTTTAGGGACTTTTGGAGGTAGGATCTTGTTGGAGGAGGTAAATAAGAGTTGCGGACAAAATTTCGGGACTTGCGGAGCACCGAGGAGCAAGATATCAAAGAAATGAAGATTTTGGCTTTACAGAGATTTACACGGCCGTGTAAATGCAAGCCTTGCGTTTACACGGGCCGTGTAAACGTAGATTTCTGCACAGTATATTTTTGCGTTTACGCGGGCCGTGTAAATGACAGTGTTAATTTACGCGGGCCGTGTAAACGTAAATGCGGGTTTTAAAGCAGTTTTTCACCATTTTTAAAGGGGGGAACTGACTTTTTACTTTGGGGGTCGACTTTTGGGCAAAGAGAAGGCGATTTTCAGTGCTTTTGGAAGTAGATTAACACTTGGGAACATTTGATTTCATTTTGTAAGAACTTTAATTTCATTTTCTAGATTTGTGATCTTGTTCTAGTCATGAGTGGCTAGAACCCTAGATTCTCCAACTTTATGTCTTGACTTCTAGTTGTGATTTCAATCATATGACTTGATGTTTTCTTTCAATTTTCTATCTAGTGAATTTGATTTTGTTTCAATTGAATGTTTGATTCTAATTGTGATTCTTATTGGCCATTTGAATTAGGGTTAGATCATTCAAGTTATCTAATTGCAAAATCCGTAATTGTTTTGTAAATTGGACTAGGTAACAAGCACTAAACTGATTTCTATTGAATGAATTTAGTGTAAATCTTATTCACACATTCTTATGCTCCCGAGCTTATGAGGAGTATTGAGTGTTGTTGGGAACATTCACATAAAGTTTAATGCAATCTTTCAACCTAATTCTAAGAGTTTGTTTAGATTAGATTAGTAAGGTTAGGATTAATCAAAGAGCTTGTTTTGGTTAATTATTGTGGTGAATGGGAAGTGTTAGAGCTTGTTAACACTTTCAAGTACCAACTTAGATAGAATTAAACAAATATCTTGTCATCCATGGAATCACATTGCTAATTTGTCTTGCATAGAGTTGGAGTACTTACAAATCTTGAACTTATTTCACTTAATCAATCATTTACTTATTGCTTTATTCTATAGTTTAAATCATTGCTTATAAATTTCCCCCATTCTGTGACCATTTTTGTACCTTACGCAAAAAGGTATAAACACTTGTCCCGTGTCTCTGTGGATCGACCCTACTTACCTTGTACTACGTTTTTAGTGCATAGTAGTAGTGTTTAAGGAGTCATTTGTACCCTTTATTTGTTGGGTTTGACACGCCAAACAAATTGGCGCCGTTGCCGGGGACACGGTGTTACTAATTGTTTATGCCAAGCATTTTGTGAGCAGGTGCTTTAAAAAAAAGAAAAAAAAAAGTCAGGTAGAAGATAAGTTTTCAATTGAAGGAAGTGGCGAGAAGGTTAATGTGTTGTAAAGGCCCACCTACTTAGAACAAAGCACATTCAGGGGCCAAGTCGAGCCAACGACTTAAAACAAGGGCAGCTAACCGGGAGGCAACCCGGGGTTATTTGTTTCCTTTCTTTTAAAACTTTTTAGTCTTTGGTAAATTTTAATTTTTTTTAATGTTCAAAATGATTTTAAACTTATTTTTTATGCCTAGAAAATGAATCTCCGGCTCCAAAAATACTTCACGGATAGCTTGGGGAGGATGAAGAGGAGGTTCTCACCATAATTGCAAGGCTCCAAGAACGATGTGGTAAATTCTTTCCATATCTTTAGTCGTTCATATTTTGCTTAAAAATTCAATTGGTATGCATCTGTGACTGTTTTGGACCCATTCCCATCCCAGCTACCATCCTCCACCATCCGACTCTTAATAGGCCGACTATGCCTCTCTCCAAGCATCGAGGACGATGTTATATTTTAAGCTTGGGGATGGGCATCCATCCATGCATAAATCCCGTTGCATGTAGGTTGCATGTAGTTTTGTACATATTGCATTAATTTTCATTTCATTTTTTTTTCTGCATGGAAAATTTTTCAAAAACCAAAAAGATTTTCTTTCTATTCTAATTTTTATTATTTTCTTTGCATTTTGTTTGCATCTAAATTTTTGCATTGCATTCATTGCATAATTAAAAAAAAAACGATCCAATCCCAAGCAACCGAATCTTTTCAAAACAGTTGAGCTGGTAAGTGAGTCATGTGCCTTGAGATTAGACTTGCTCTTTTTATTGAAAATCTAAAAGCAAGTTAATCGCACACGAACACACCTCCCGAAGCTACTTGTGCAAAACAGAAAGTGAGAAGCTTGTCAACATTGGAGCATAACAGCAGGTATGAGTTAATTCTTTGGGACATATGACTGGTCTTATGAGTAGTAAATGCTCAATTAAACTCAAAATGCCAAATTCAAAAATTCATAAAAAGAATACAAAATTTCAGTGTCCCGAGCCTTCCAGCGCTCTAAAAAGTCTTTTCTACTCATTCCCTTTTATATACCCTGCTTGGGGACATATTTCCAACTATACCTACGGGTCCTTGCATGTTAACTTCAGTCCCCCGAAAAATGTCTAGAAGCCCTCACGGTAATAGACCGTGAGATGTCCCACAATAGAAAAGTCAAGGACGAAAATATAAAGAAATTGGCCAAATAAATAAATAAATTAATAAGAGTGTTATGTGTTAACTTAGTTATTTGTATTTGTGTTACTTAAAAAAAAAAAACTATTATTAAGTTAATCTGTGACCTTTGGGATTCGAACAAGTAAACTCTGAGGGGTGTTTTACATCTAATCACCTAAAGCTAAATTGTTTGGGACTGATTGAGTTGAAAATTCGTTACATGGGTTCCATAGAAAGTCATGAACTTAATAATAGCAAATAAAGCTAATATGTGGCCTTTGAGGTTCGGGCAAGTAAACCCGAGGGATCTCTTTAAATCTAGCACACTAAGGTCATTTGATTTGGATGTGTTGGTTGGAAGCCCGTTACACGGATTTCAAAGAAAGTCATGAGCTTTATTTGTAAAAAATATAATTAAGAAGTTTGTATATAATTGTGTTTATAGTTTAATTGAATATTGTGTTTAGGAAAAATACTTGGCTGTCAAAAGATTCCCTTGGACTTGGATTTGAATTTATGACATTGGACTGAATGTTAATTACTTTGACTGGTGTAAGTGGTTTGAAGTTTGTAACCAATCTGGATAAATATTAGGGAATTTTTAGAAAAGATTTTTCAGAAAAAGATTGTTGTTGATCAACAAATAGCTGGAATCGGGCATTGTTATATTTTATGAAACAAAGATGGTTGAGCATGTTTTGTCACATATAATTTCACGAGAGTAAGACCATAATTTGTTCCAAGAATTGACTTGATGATATTGAAAGGGAATTAGTGTTGTGATCTTTGATTCTGTTGAGTTGTATTAGGGAGTGGCCAAAGTCTTATTTCTATTATCATATAATATTTTGAAACTAAAGCCAAGTTGACTCAAGGCATGACAGGTACATTCTCAACTATGGTACAAAACAGGGTTAATTGGGTTGGATATATTTTTTCATGTTTGTTTTGATTTCTTGCATCAAATTTCAAAAAAAAAAAAAAGTTTAACTTTGATTTTCTTTTCTTCTCTTTTTTTTTATTTTCTCCGGTTTAAATTTTCTTGTTCTTTCTTGAGGACAAGAAAGGTTTAAGCTTGGGGAGATTTGTTAGGTGCATTTCATGTACCCATTTTGTAGCTTTATTTCATAAAAGTACATTGCATATAGGCTTAAACTCATGCATTTTGCATGTTTTTCGGGATTTTTCATGAGGCAATTTCATTCACATACTTTTGTGATATTTTAGGGACTTTTGGAGGTAGGATCTTGTTGGAGGAGGTAAATAAGAGTTGCGGACAAAATTTCGGGACTTGCGGAGCACCGAGGAGCAAGATATCAAAGAAATGAAGATTTTGGCTTTACAGAGATTTACACGGCCGTGTAAATGCAAGCCTTGCGTTTACACGGGCCGTGTAAACGTAGATTTCTGCACAGTATATTTTTGCGTTTACGCGGGCCGTGTAAATGACAGTGTTAATTTACGCGGGCCGTGTAAACGTAAATGCGGGTTTTAAAGCAGTTTTTCACCATTTTTAAAGGGGGGAACTGACTTTTTACTTTGGGGGTCGACTTTTGGGCAAAGAGAAGGCGATTTTCAGTGCTTTTGGAAGTAGATTAACACTTGGGAACATTTGATTTCATTTTGTAAGAACTTTAATTTCATTTTCTAGATTTGTGATCTTGTTCTAGTCATGAGTGGCTAGAACCCTAGATTCTCCAACTTTATGTCTTGACTTCTAGTTGTGATTTCAATCATATGACTTGATGTTTTCTTTCAATTTTCTATCTAGTGAATTTGATTTTGTTTCAATTGAATGTTTGATTCTAATTGTGATTCTTATTGGCCATTTGAATTAGGGTTAGATCATTCAAGTTATCTAATTGCAAAATCCGTAATTGTTTTGTAAATTGGACTAGGTAACAAGCACTAAACTGATTTCTATTGAATGAATTTAGTGTAAATCTTATTCACACATTCTTATGCTCCCGAGCTTATGAGGAGTATTGAGTGTTGTTGGGAACATTCACATAAAGTTTAATGCAATCTTTCAACCTAATTCTAAGAGTTTGTTTAGATTAGATTAGTAAGGTTAGGATTAATCAAAGAGCTTGTTTTGGTTAATTATTGTGGTGAATGGGAAGTGTTAGAGCTTGTTAACACTTTCAAGTACCAACTTAGATAGAATTAAACAAATATCTTGTCATCCATGGAATCACATTGCTAATTTGTCTTGCATAGAGTTGGAGTACTTACAAATCTTGAACTTATTTCACTTAATCAATCATTTACTTATTGCTTTATTCTATAGTTTAAATCATTGCTTATAAATTCCCCCCATTCTGTGACCATTTTTGTACCTTACGCAAAAAGGTATAAACACTTGTCCCGTGTCTCTGTGGATCGACCCTACTTACCTTGTACTACGTTTTTAGTGCATAGTAGTAGTGTTTAAGGAGTCATTTGTACCCTTTATTTGTTGGGTTTGACACGCCAAACAAATTGCGCCAAAAATATACTGTGCAGAAATCTACGTTTACACGGCCCGTGTAAACGCAAGGCTTGCATTTACACGGCCGTGTAAATCTCTGTAAAGCCAAAATCTTCATTTCTTTGATATCTTGCTCCTCGGTGCTCCGCAAGTCCCGAAATTTTGTCCGCAACTCTTATTTACCTCCTCCAACAAGATCCTACCTCCAAAAGTCCCTAAAATATCACAAAAGTATGTGAATGAAATTGCCTCATGAAAAATCCCGAAAAACATGCAAAATGCATGAGTTTAAGCCTATATGCAATGTACTTTTATGAAATAAAGCTACAAAATGGGTACATGAAATGCACCTAACAGCAGTACTCAGCAAGCATGAGCTCTTTCAAGCTCTCCCAACCTATAGCATTCGCTATTGGCAGGGTTAGGGACTTGACCCGGCCATTCCACCAGGTCAATGCTTTGTTGGCGAAAGTGCAAGCGGCGAATTTCACCTTGTTAGCTTCGGAGCAAGAGCAGATTTCGAAGATGGACTCAATTTTCTCGATCCATTGAGTCAGGGCAATGACACCTCCAGTGCCGTCGAAGGATGTGGGTTTTGCGTTCATGAAGTCTTTATAGGAGCACTCCTTCTGGTGTCCCTGACCACCTTCATGATTTTAGGGATGAGTACCACCTCCCTGACCACCAGATCCGCCAGGATTCATCTGTGACATCGCGGCTGCCACAGCAGCAGTAACAGCTGCTTGGAACATAACGAGATCGAACTGAGGGGGGTGGTGGTGGTTGTGGAGCGTCGTCATTCCTCCTGTTAGGTCTTTTTCGGGGAGGCATCTTGTTCTAGAAACAATCAGGAAGAAGAGGATGGTAAGTCCTCTGGAATCGAATCAAGAGATATAAAGCAAGATGTATCTCAATATGATGATTAGAGTGTTCTACTAAGCGATAAGCAAAGAATGATTACTGATGCAAGTAAGTTATCGCTAAGAGGAATGAGTAGCAACACTTGGAATGAATTTCTACTAAGTATTCGGCTCTGACTTAAAATACTTCTATAGTATTTTAAGTTATAGGGATACTGGGTAAGTTTTAGGCCTGTTGCAACACCAAAGTCACTCCCAAGCACATGTTGGTCATGTCTTGAATAAATATAGTTGATCAGGCTATATTGACCCTAGACACGATTACATAACTGCCCAGGTTTAACCGCAGTGTTCGACATCCAAAATACTTTTGTTTTGTTCTACTTATGGCACGGTTTCTGGAATACGGGTATACTTGTATACTCTTTGTAAAAATACTTATATTTTAAAAGTATACTTTTAGTTCAGAGCACTTAGGCCCCTTAGTGTTTATAGTTGTATACCATGTAAGGTTCGGTATACTTAGTTCACTATAAACAATAGCTCTAATACCAATCTGTCACACCCCGAAACCGAAGGCGGAAACGTTCCGGGGCGGAGGACGTCATGCGTAGTATCACAATAGTTGTATCATAGTAAGCATAGTAAACACAACCATTACATTATAATAAGAATATTTACATTGTTCAAAAACATGGTTTATACATGTGAGTATATATAGCAAAAGTAAAAGATGTGACTTCAGGAAGTTACATCTTCTCCAAAAGTTGGCAAAAGTACCTGCCTATTGATGCCCTGAGAATACAAGCAGTTTTAAAATATCAGCATAAACCTGGTGAGTTCATAAGCGGTTAATTCTGGGGAAAGGAATGTTTCCTTGATTCTTTGAAAAGTTGTTTCCCAAGAAAAATCCCATATTTTCTTATGAAAGAGTTTTGATTATCCATTAGTTACACATTAAACAGACTATTTATGAAAGATTAAGTTATTCCAGAAAATCCCATATTTTCTTAAGGGTTGATAGTTGATTATCCATACGCGAGTATCTACCATACTCGGACAGCAGTTTTCTTTTCGAAACTCTGGTTACACCCAAAGGAGTATATTAGCCGTATTTTCGAAGCTCTGGTTACACCCAGAGGAGTATATTGGAAAAGTAAATTCTCGTTACCTAAGTTGTGAGTGCCATAATCGTACTTTGACTGGATAAGGCACGAACGGGGGCCAGTATCTTTTTAAGACTTTGTCACCCCTGAACCTAACGGTTCCGCTGTAGCTAGCAGCGAGGGTGCGGGATAGTCAGTCCCGTACAGATCTATACACAATAGTCATTCTCTCCCTCCAAGAGATTCTGGTTATAAGTCGTAATCCTCCACTCACGAATCCGGGGGAGTGTTACCAAGGACATGTCTCAAACTTAGCCTAACGAATTTACAAGTAATAGTACGAAAATCCTGTTTATGATTTGCATGAATCCTTTATGAGACAATACATATTATGATAAGATTCACAAGTTCCTTGCTTTAGATTTGAAAACTGTTTCTACGAGTTGATTTCTTAATCGAGTGGTAAAACGGTTTTCTGTGTTAAAAGCATACTGAACATATAATTATTTTAAACAAAATAATATATTTGAGCACAAGTTTCCTTGTACTTTTTGCTTGTATTCCCCCCCCCCCTTGAAAACATGAAAAATTCGGAAAAGTATAGGGGTATGAACTCACAGATTGACGTGGGATCCGAGTGTAAGTTGCTAGGAATTTTTGAGTGTCAATAAAAGCCTTGGACACAAACGGATCCTATTTAGCATGAAGAAGTTCATATATATACATTAGGTGAGGGCATAACACTATTCGTTATGGAAGGAAACCACCTTAAGGACTAGGAAACACTTAAAACTAAGTGTTAGAATCATATGTGATTGAAAATGGGGAGTTTACGGTCGAAAAAGGAGTTTACGGTCCATGAGTTTACGGTCGTAAAAGGGGTTTACGGTCCATGGGTTTACGGTCCAGGTGTTTACGGTCGTAAAAGGTGTTTACGGTCCAAGTGTTTACGGTCGTAAAAGATGTTTACGGTCCAAGTGTTTACGGCCGTAAACACTTCGACGAGAAGTGCGATTTTCGGTGTTTCAAGGCCCTTTCTAGTTTTCTGAAAGTGTTCTAAGCTTAGTTTCTATGTTTAGGAGGGTGTTGTGGCAACTTTGTGCCACTTAAATAGAGTTTACGGTCAAGGGAGATTGCCTTGACCGTAAACACCCTTCTGGTCACGATTTCTAGATGTTAACAAGTGATTCTTGTATCCACCAAGCTAAGGGTATAGTACTTACGAAATAGAAGCTTGAAAGGGTGGTTAGAGTCCCAAAAACACTAGTGTGTGTTCTTGGTGTTCTTGGTGAGAGAGAAAATCTAGAAAAATGATGAGATTTATGAGCTAAGAACATGGATTTGCCACTAGAAATGAGATAGAAACATAATCAAGGTGAAGAATCACTTACATTCTTGAGGATCTTTGAGAAAAATCGAAGTTTGTAGAGAGAGAGAGTAGAGAGAGAAAGCCTTCTGGAGTGTGTAAAGTAAGAAATGGAGGCCACTCATCCCTTATATAGGGGTGAGTTTACGGTCAGGAGGTGGGGGAGGGTTTACGGTCGTAAACAATGTTTACGGTCGTAAACAGAGTTTACGGTCGTAAACCGGGTTTGCGGCCGTAAACTCCTTTTGAAGAGTCGTTTGGCCCGAATGCTATGTTTCGACTTAGAAAATTTCGTTTTCAAATACGGAAGTCGGTCGAACTGAGTTTAGAATATTCTGTTAGACTAAAAATTATACTAACGTGAACGGAAATAAATTCGAAAAGATTTATTTAAACGTAAAGTCCTTCCCAAACTATCAAATTTGACGGAATTAGATAAGAATCCAAATTTGATTAACGGAAATTTAGTAAGGATAACGGAAAAGTTTCGGGTTGTCACAGTTTATATCGATACATTATATGTATGCTTATCTGTTATGTATATATCGAAATGGTTTGTGTGAGTGGTTGTGTTGAGGCGGACCTGCTTGGTGCTGAAGGCCAACAGACCCAGGGCGGCCAGGATAGACTGAAGGCTAGTGGGGGCGTACCAGTCAGGCCGAAGGCCTAGAGAACGGTCCAGACAGGCTGAAGGCCCGGTGAGGCGGTCTAGACAAGCTGAAGGTTCTGTGAGCGGTCCAGACAGGCTAAAGGCCCGGTGAGGCGGTCTAGGCATGTTGAAGGCTCTGTATGCTTGTTGTTATTTGTATATGTTATCTGGTTGGATGTTGGTACTTTGGGGGAACTCACTAAGCTTCATGCTTACAGTTTTGGTTTATGGTTTCAGGTACTTAAGTGGATCTTGGCAAGGTGAAGGCGTTACCGTACACATCCTCGTGTTTTGGACTTATGATTTCTAAGAAACTCTGATAATGTGAATGTTTTGAAAACTATGTTGAAAGAGATTCTGATTTTTAAATAATGTTTTAGGAACAACGATTTTTGTAAATACTTCTATAGAAAAAGGGTTGTTTTGAAAAGTTTAAATTTTATGAATTTTTATGGATGTTACACTAAGTAACCTCTGACATGAGACACCAAAAACTCATCTGAATAACCTAAGAACCACCCTATCATGCTAAGTTGAGCAGAAAAGGAGAAACTTTGTAGAAGGTCTGGTAAGGCAGCTCACGACTCGACCTCAACACATGTAACACTTGAATTGGGTATGTTTCCTTTTAGCCCTTCGTATTTAAAGTATTGCATTTTTGGTCCTTATGGCTAGTACGCGGGGCGTACTATAGTGTACGCTTAGTGTACTAGCGAGGGGGTGATCGCGGGTTTGAGCCTCGTACGCTGGGTGTAATCTAGCAAACTTGAAACCCTAATTTTTAGGGTTTAACCCCTATATAAGCTCATTAAGTCCCATGAGCTTGGCCTCTTATCAGCCTCCATATGCCCTAAACCCTAAATATCGATCCTTAGCCATCATTTTGTGTCTTTGCGCTCTTGAGAAGAAAAGTTGGTGTTTTACCACTCATTTTGAAGGGATAGAAAAAAATTGAAGGTTCATTGCTTCGTATGAAGCTTAGCGATCCAGAATCATCCTTCCTTTTGCAAGTCATTTGAGGTATAAATATCTTATCTTGACATCTCCTTGTATGGATCTTCTTTTGGACTTGTTTATGGCCATTTTAGCCCCTTTTGGTTGGTTCTGGTGAGCTAGGGTCGTTTTAGAAGCCTAACCTTGTAGATCTAGACATTTTAGGGTCCACTTGTCCATAAAAATGCAAGCTTGGAAGTGTTTATGGACTCATGCATGTGTTAAGACCCTTTGTAAGTTATTTTGAGCTTTAGAGCCCCATTACGCCATGTATGCACGTAAAGTTGCCAACTTTACGTGATAAGTTACCTTAAAGAAGTCAGATCTAAGTTGGGATGGAAGTCTTAATCGATTAAGAAGCTAAAAAGTGAAAGTTGGCAAAAGGGTGGAGTATATTTGGCGTACAAGCATGTACGTTGCGCGTACAAGCCCTTAAGCGAGTACGCTGAGCGTACGAGCTGAGTACACCCCGCGTACTCAGCAGTAGGCTACGGAAGTTGGGCTTTTTGGTATTGGGCTTCATTTTGGACTTTAGGAGTCTAGGGATTTATTTTGGGCCATTAGAATATTTTTTTGGGCTAAGAATATTTTTGGACCTTGGTTTAAGGCCTATGAAGGGGTTTGGGCCCAATTTGAAAAATTGGGCCATAGTGGGCCTTGGGTGATTATTTTAGAATTTGGGCCTTTGGACAATTTCGATTGGGCTTGGGCCTTGGGTCAAATATAGGGAAGGGTAAAAAGGTCTTTTACCCTAGTTTGGACTCTTAGGGTGAGTTAGGATCCAATTATTAACTGGATGACATTTTGTGATTATAGCGCGGGGATTTTTAGCGGGCCAGCAGCCAGAGATTTATCCATGAGATTCAACAGTGCGAGGTGAGTTTCCTTACAATGTTTAGCGGGTCTAAGGCACCAATGTCGGCCCATGATCAGTGATGCTAGGATACTAGATGTATGTGTGACTCTTGTATGTGTATGTGCTTATATGATTTGTATGTTGGGCGGGGCCCGTTATACTCAGTGGGCGGGGCCCTATGTGAGTTTGGGTGGGGCCCTTTATACTCAGTGGGCGGGGCCCGTTATGCGAGTGTGGGTGGGGCCCGATACACTCAGTGGGCGGGACCCGTCATGTATGGTATGTGGTATGCTGGGGAACTCACTAAGCTTTGTGCTTACGGTTTCAGTTTATGTTGCAGGTACTTCTGGTTCCAAAGGGAAGATCCCGGGATGATTGAAGCGTACACACCACATGTTTCCGTATTTTGTGATTTACTCTGATGATTGATGATGTATTGACACAATTTGTTTATCTAGATTTTTATGATTATGTTTTTGGGATATTAGTTTTACTAAATTAAAAATGAAATTTTCAGGTCTTATTTATGAGACGTTACAACACTCCCCTTGGCTCATGACAAAGTGAAGACAACATCCACGTATTTCTCAACCTTTCAACAACATTCGCAAATGAGTAGTTGTCTAACGTAAAGATGCATATAAACTGCTCCGAGAAGGACCGCTCACCCATCCAATGATCCCTTTAAAACACAGTATTTTAATCGTTTCCCACTAAGAAACGATAGCCGTCTATGAGGTTTAAACATCTATCCCACAACCGCCAAACATACACAATAATGGTTTTCTAAGCACCTGACGGAGCACCATTGATATCTAACTCGTGATACCTATCACAAGTCCCATGGATAGCCTTCACAATTTCCCCATAAATAATCTGTATCATGAGGAAATCTCAAACATCACTTAAATAACATAGCCCTATTGAAGGACCATGATACTACGTCCAATATTTGATAGCTTGTCATCTTCTTGAATATTCGTCACTTGTGAATAAAGTTACTCCTTGGTCGATCTTGGGAGCATAAACAAGACGTCATGAGCTATACCGGGATTTCTCCCAATATGGTACTCGGATGTTTAAGTTAGAGTTGGGATGTCACATATGACAGATTCACAATAGGAGAAAAGAGAATATCTATATTGTATGAATTTCCTTTATATATATATATATATATATATATATATATATATATATATATATATATATATATATAGTTTTTTAAGAGTCTGAGTAGTTTTTTTAGAGGTTAAGTACTTCTTTTATCAGTCTCTAGCTGTGTTAATTAGCTAAAATATAAATTATACTATATACTTTTATATTAAGTTTATCTAGCATGTTTGTACTTCTCGTCTTATAAAGAGCGTAATTTTGGGGATATGCTTTGTAGCTTGGTGAAAGTCTTTGTATCGTGTGTATATTGTTGGTCTTGTTTTTACTCGATTAGGTCGGGTGATAAGGTTTTCCGGATAACTGACCAGGCCGACATATCTGCTCATATACCGGGTCGGGTACCCCATTAGACCACAACGTAACGTCCCAATTTTAAGAATAAAATTTTCATTTTTAAACTAGCATAAACACTCATTTTTATAACGATACATTCAAAGAAAAACCATTTGTTCATAAACCGAAATCTATAAACCAAAATATCGCGGAATCTCAAATGGTAAAACTGCTAATGTGTGTACAGTCACGCCTTTGCCTTCCCACGATCTGATGAAGTACCTGAAAAACATTAATCCAAAACTATAAGCTAAAGTTTACTAAGTTCCCAAAGATAGCACATACAATAATACACATAACAACAATGGGTCTACATCAACCCCGAATCCGTAACTGTTGGAATTATGTGTCCGTTGTCATGACTAATTGATGTAAATAGCAAAGTCCTTTTTGAGGTGCCCTCAAGAGCAAGAATAG
This sequence comes from Lactuca virosa, assembly GCF_052849685.1. Lineage (NCBI taxonomy): Eukaryota > Viridiplantae > Streptophyta > Magnoliopsida > Asterales > Asteraceae > Lactuca > Lactuca virosa. The sequence goes on along the minus strand of NC_136427.1, from coordinate 254,403,478 downwards.
CTAGAAATAGTTTTAGGAGATTGAGAAAATAGTTTATTAATTTATTACATGTTAATAAATTAATAAGAAACTAATTGAAATTAATTTGGAATTAATTTGGGATTAATTGGAATTAATCTAGAAGTGGAGGGACTGAATGTTAACTGTTCAATAGTTAAACAAAGGGAACATTCTGAAACCCTATAAGTGATGGACGGTTTTGGAGACTCCTTGGAGAGTTCCAAAATTAATCCAAGTAACAGATAGGACAATGATTTGAATCATGATTAAATCTGATTATTTAATTGATTCAAATAATTGTTATCCTGTTACCACCATAACTATATGAAGGGGTCTTGGGGTGATCATATTTTCTTCTCATATATCCCTCCTAAAAGGCTGAGAATTTTGGGAAAGGCTGAGAATTTTTGGTCTCCCCTCTTTCTCATCTCTCTCCTTAGTTTTTAGGGTTCTTGACTTTTGTGTCTGAACCATTAGAGATACTCTACTTTGGGTACTAGTCCTTCAAGAGCAACCAAGGATCAAAGGAATCAAGCTTTAAGGACAATTTGGACTTGTCAAAAGGTTATTGTTTCAATCCTCTTTCTTTTAACTTGTTAGATTATTTTTAAAAGTATGTTGCTATAATAGTAAAACTTAGATTATAGGGTGTGTGTACACTTAGGATGATTTTTGTTTGTTTCTGGTGCCATAATCTAGTGTATAGTTGCATAGAAAACCCAAGAGTGGTATCAGAGCCTTAAGTTTTAATAGTATGCACAAAATTAAAAACTAAAAAAATCGCAAAAGAAACCTGTTGTCGCAGGACGTAGCGCGCCCTGCGAATTTTAGAGTTTGAAATTTTTTTTGCTAGATTTTCGAACATAGGATTTATCTTTAGTTTTAATTATTATCTAAATATGTTTAAATCTGATTAATTAAAATAGGAATATAAATATGACTAATTGATTTGAAGATAATTGTCACACCAAGTTCCAAGTATACACTTCTTTTGTTGTGATGGCTTTCAAACCCAAAAGAAAGGATTTTCGATGGCCATGTCATGGTGATGATAGTACCACGACGTGGCGTTAAACGATGGATACATGCAGTTTGAGTGTGCGTCATGACGTGGCAATATATTGGCCACGACGTGGTGACCATTTTATGTTAAACCCTAATTTTGGGGTTTGTGCTCCTATTTAAGGGAAGTGAGGGATAGGGTTTGCACACCTTTAACCTTCATCATCTCCCTTTCACCCTCAAGAAAACCCTAACCTCCTTTTTGACATTTATGAGCTTGTGGGGTGTTTTTGGTGTCTTAAAAAAGAAGGAAGATCTTTTGGTTCATAGATCCAGCTTACAAGCTCATCATCATCTTCTAGCATATACTTTGGACCTTTGTGAGCATTCAAGCTCCAAGCTTTATGATTCTTTGTGACTAGATCTAGACTTTCATGCATTATTATCCATGTTTAGGCTAGTTGGAGTGATGTAATTCCATAAAGTTGGCAACTTTATGGATCTTTAGACTCCCTTTGTGGTTAGAGATGTTAGATATGAAGTTTGGTAGAGTTTTGAACTCCTGCATGAGGTTTTGAACTATTTTCACCATTTGTGCCCTAACTTGAGCTGAAGACTTGCATAGGACATACATGTCTATATAACATCGATTTTTATGATCCTTTAGGTGTAAGAAAGCCTTATAGAAAGTATGGATGTGTGGGATAAAGGATTAAGAGCTTGATGAATTAAGCTGGTCGGAGCAGCTTCCACGACATAGAGGACTGACCTCCATGACGAGGCGAGAGGCGACCTCGTGACTGTTTTGTCCTAAGGTCACCACGACGTGGCAGAAGCCTGGCCACGTCGTGGCGACCGACTGTAAGACCATGACTATGACCGTTGACTTTTGACCAAGTTTAGTTTTGGGTCAACTTGGGGGATATAGGGACATATGTAACATCCATAAAAATCATGATAAATTTAAACTTTTTAAACCAACCCAATTCACAATTTGTTTACAGACATAGTTTTCAAAAACATTTCAACATCAGAGTTTTCCTAAAATCATAAGTCAAATCATGAGGATGTGTACAATCACGCATTCGCCTTCCCGCGATCATCCGAAGTACCTAAAACATAACCCAAAACTGTAAGCGAATGCTTAGTGAGATCCCCCAAAGTACCAACACAAACAGGTAACATATACAATAACAAACAACATGCATACAGAGCCTTCAGCCTGACTGGACCGCCTCGCAGGACTACAGACTATCTGGACCGCTCACAAAACCTTCAACATGACTGGACCGCCTCACCGGGCCTTCAGCCTATCTGGACCGTTTTCCGGGCCTTCGGCCTGACTGGTCCGCCTCACGGGCCTTCAGTCTATCCAGACCGCCCTGGGTCTCTTGGACTTCAGTTTCCACTGGTCCGCCTCAACCTAACCACCCATAACATGTCGACATACATATAACAGGTAAACATATATAATCAGTCAATAGACAATCAACGGATCTTACAAATCACTAAGCATAACATACATCCTAGATACCAGGATACCGATCTAATAGATCACTACAACATACTAACATGCAATAACCAAGATAACAATCCAATGGGCCGTCATTGGTGCCTTCGACCCGAAAGTACAGTGAGGAAAACTCACCGCACAAACTGAACAGAAACTGATGAGGTCTCGACTCCGAATCTCATCTCCCTAACCAACACCTATTCCACCAATTGACTAAATCCATCAAAATCCCAAAATACCCTCAAGGTCAAACTTGGTTAAACTTGGTCAAAGTCAACTGATTAAACCAACTAGGTCAACTGAGTCAACCTAGCCAAGTCAACCCAACCGAGTCAACTCAGGGTGCGTATGTGGGGCGTACTCCTGAGGTACGTTAGGCGTACACGAAGCCTCGCAGTTGACCACCATCGGGGTGGTTGACCTCGTACGCATGGCGTACTCCAAGTACGCGGGGCATACCCTCGCAAGGTCCAAAACTTTATTAAGAGCTTAATGGCTTAAGCTCTTACGACCAAACTTCAGATCCATGGCTAAAATACACTCTAGAGTCATAAAGTTTCCAACTTTATGACTTTACATGCCCATTAAGAGCTTAACTCAAGGTCTTAATCCATAGACCTTCTACAAGATGCATGGAGCAAAACTAACCATTGGGACTTCATTTTTATGGTTTAGGACCCCTCCTAGGGTCTGAAAGGACAACTCAAATCGTCAAGAACATGCCATTCTCAAGATAAGACATTTGGGACCAAAAAACATCACTAAAACATCCACTTCTAGATCTACATGATTGAAAGACAAAGATGCAAACTTTATACCTTAGAAGACTTGCACATGAAGTATAAATCCCAGATCCAAAGGGCTTCACTCCTCCAAGATGAGCTTGGCTTCCTTCTTTCTTCTCTTAAACACAGAAACACACTCTTTAAGGCTTGAAATGGCTTCACAAGGTGAACTAGGGCTTCAATCACGAATGAGAGGGTGGAGGCTGATGAGATGAAGAAAAATGAGGCCATAAGGATGCTTATATATGAGCTAAACCCTCAAAAATTAGGGTTTCCTTCTTTGGTAAGTACGCCCTGCATACTAGGGCGCGCCCTAGTACGCTCAACGTACACCACGTACGCATGGCGTACTCCGACCACTCAAAATTTACAATAACTCCATTAAAGCCCTTTATGCATACATTTCTTGAACTTGGGACCAAAATGCAATATAATCAAACTATAGGGCTGAAATTAGAAGTACCTTAATCATTGGGATGTTAGAATTCTCCTCCACTTGAACTAGACTTCGTCCTCGTAGTCTGCTGCGGTGAATAACTCAGGACAATGCTCCCGCATCTCAGCCTCTGACTCCCAAGTCCACTCGGAGACTCTCCGATGCTACCACTATATCTTTACCAAAAGTATCTCCTTGTTGTGCAGGACTTTCATAGTTCTGTCACACCCCCAACAACAAGTATAATAGTGCTCATAGTAAATACAACCATCATAAATATAATTGAAAAAGTTACACCATAGTATGAGTTTACATGTTTCAAAATCAATTACATTATGATGACAAAAATGTATAAATTGACGTCTTGCGTCCCATCCTCAAAAGCAGTTGGTTACCTGTTTCACTGGTTTCCTGAGAATACAAGTAGTTTTGAAAGAGTGTCAACAATTAAGTTGGTGAGTTCATAAGCTTTTGGATGTAGAGTTTGAAAACCTTTGTTTGTAATGGTAATGTATGCTTCAAGAAAAATCTCTTATTTTCCTTATAAAAAGTCATGTAATCTTAAATCCCAAGACCGAGAGTATGTGTGTATTTTGTACTTATAACGTGTTTGAAATTGTAATGTGTATCCAAGAAAAATCTAATATTTTCCTTATAAAAGTCATGTAGTCTTAAATCCCAAGACCGAGAGTATGTGTGTACTTTGTACTTATAACGTGGTTGTAGTTTTAAATAGATAAAACCCCTTTTAAGTAGAATTTTTCCCGTAAACTTGAAATGTTGTTAACTCCCTATGTGAGTCGTTATAACCATACTATAACTAGAATTTAACCTGCTACAACGTTTTTCAGACGTCAAGATCCTATGACTTTTGTCACCCGTAGACCTGCAGGTCCTGCTGTAGCTAGCAGCAAGGTGTGGGGTGTCAATCCCAATATAGATCTATACACAATTATCACGCTCTCCCTACAAGAGACTCTGGTTATAACTTGCAGGAATTTTAACCCGTACTCTAAGAGTACAATTGAAGAATTGTCTCACAACTTACGTTAACTAGTTTACGTGTAGTTTGAATATAACACATTTTCCGTGGTGGGAGTGAAATCACCCTTTGTGTAATAAATTCGTGATATGAAATCCATAAACTATTACTATTATAGTTTATCATGTAGTATATGAAAAACCTGTTTGTATTGAGTGTAAAACCTTTTTCTGTGTAAGTAGTATGTTTAGCAAAGCATAACTATAACTCTTATGTTTCATCTTGTATATTTGTAATGATAAAGGATTCTTACAATTCAGTAAGTAATTTCTGTTATTTAAATGTAATTTAACAGAAAACACATGTAAAATATGAAATCATCAAAGATAAACACTTTGCTCAACATGTTACAAAGTGTTATTAAAGTTGTAGGCTGTTAACTAGTTTTTAACCTTTCTGTACTGTTTTAGAAAGATCATAGAAAAATCACACGAACTCAAAAACTGATTCCGTAAACTCTGAGAGTTTATAAAATGTGTCTAGTTTATCCCTAATTTTTATTATGATTTTTATAAGTCTATAACTTGTGTGAAAATGCTCATATTCACCGACTGGTCCGAATTCGTTTCTGAATTGATAGACAGATTTATAAAAATCACCATAAATTGTAGAAAAATCGTATGGAGATGTGCAAGTAGTCATTAGAAAGGTATAAACCTGAAATACTTGCATATGAAACAGTTTTGAAAGATATTAAGCTTAAGGTGGTCAAAACAGTCCGTGAATAGGACTCAACTTTTCTGACGAAAGCTGTTGTTTGAATTTAGTTAAGTTTTTGGTGTATTAACTTGTATTCCCCCCCCTAAAACTTGAAGATAACGTGAAAATGTAGGGGTATGAACTCACCTTGAGTGATTTCCTTAGATGAATGCTGAAGAGAAAAGGTTTCCAAACCAAGAACACTTGGTAAAAGCTTGGAGAGTTGAAGATCTAAGAATAATTATGGCGACATTGTTATGAGAGATTCATAATCTGAGTGAAGGAGTGAAGAATGTTCAATGTAGGATGAGAATACTTACTGAATGTGGGTGAAAAGCTCAAAGGCAGCCTTGGAGTCTCGAGTTCTTAGAGAGGGAAATGAGAGAAAAGTGTTTGCTTTTTGGTGAGAGAGAGTGAGTAAAGTGGAATGGGAGTTGGGCGTTTCCAGCTTTTGATCAGTTATCCAGCTGGAGAGGAGGGGTGAGAGGACAAATAGTTGACTAGGTAGGGATGAATAGTGACTGGGGGTTGTCCTATGCGGGTATGGGGGGGATAACTTGTGTCATACTTTAGATCAAGTCAACACTCTAACCCAAATCCTTACCCAAATGATATTGTTCTTAGTTTAAGATCCTCTCCCCAAAATGTGATTAAAATATGATAATATAGGGTCTTATATGTCAAAATACGAATTTGGGTGAAAATCCCATGTTAAAATCATGAAAAACGAGCTTAAAAGACGAAACTACTCGAAAACCGGGAAAAAGAAGCGAACTTGCGAGACCAGACCGAAGGTTCGGTCCTATAGAGTGAGAACCGAAGGTAGGTTCGGTCCTAAAGCCTTGCACGCGAACTTGGTCAGGAGGGAACCGGAAGCGAGTTGGAGAGAAATGGACCGAAATAGACCGAAAGGGCTTGTTCCGGACCGAAAGTGAGTTCGGTCCTATAAGGAGGGTTCGGTCCTAATAGGTCTCGGTTCCTAAGAGAGGTTCGGTTCGTTAGAGGGTTTCGGTTCTTTAAGAGGTTTCGGTCCTTTGAGAGGTTTCGGTTCCTAAAAGAGTTTCGGTCCTTTAAGAGGGTTCGGTTCTCATTAGGGTTTCGGTTCTCAAGAGGGTTTCGGTTCTCAAGAAGGTTCGGTTCCTTAAGGCTGTTTCTCCATTTATCTTCCCGTTTCGAGTTGTTTTCGAATAAATTAAGGGTCGGGATGCCCCGGGTGATTATAAAAAGTTGAAAGAGATTTTGAGAGACATTTTGGAGAGAGAGAGATATAGCGAGAGAGATTGAGAGAGACTTTGTTTGTGACCTTTGCGAGTGTTTAGCTTCGAAACGCAAGGTTTGTAAACCCCGTTTTGCCTTGTTATGAGTGTTATACGCTCCCGTAAGGTATGTATTAATGTTCTATCGAGTAGTTACATCATTTTATTCTGATTAGGGTCTAGATTTTCCAAACACGTGATATCCCAAAATGATAATTTTCATTAAAATAGTGAGTTGTAGAATAGTAAGCATAAGTAGACCCCAATATACGAAGGTTAATTGAGTTGACCGGTTTGACTTGTTCACTTTATTTGACTTTGACTTGACCAGAAATTGACGGTTGTCACATCATCCCCCCGTTAGAAGGAATTTCGTCCTGAAATTAGCGTTTTGACTGGGACTTCAGGCGGTTGGGAAGAGGTGTGGGTATTTTTGTTTCATCTGATCTTCGCGTTCCCAAGTGAACTCGGGTCCTCGTTTAGCGTTCCAACGGACCTTCACTATAGGGATGCGACTCTGTTAGTTATTGTTGTACGAGAATTCAATAAGTGGTAAGTGGGTATCCCACGCTTTACCGAAGTCAATAACACAAGCTCTTAGCATATCTTCCAAGGTTTGAATAGTTCTTTCGCTCTGGCCGTCGGTTTGTGGGTGGTAGGTCGTACCCATGTCTAGCCTGGTCTGTAGAGCTTTCTGTAAGGACTGCCAGAATCGTGAATTGAATCTACTATCTCTATCAGAGATAATGGATATGGGCACACCATGTAGTCGTACAATCTATTTGATGTACGTCCTAGTCAATTTTTTCCATCTTGTCGGTCTCCTTTATTGGCAGGAAGTGCGCGGATTTGGTCAATCTATCGACGATTACCCAAATGGTATCAAAACCACCCGTTGTCTTAGGCAGTTTGGTTATGAAATCCATGGTTATTCGTTCCCACTTCCATTCGGGTATCGCAGGTTGTTGTAGTAGACCCGAAGGCTTTTGGTACTCTACCTTAACCTTGGCGCAAGTCAGACACTTGCTCACGTACGTAGCGATTTCGGCCTTCATGTTCGGCCACCAGTAGAGTTTCTTCAGGTCCAGGTACATCTTGTCCGAACCGGGATGTACGGAGTATCGAGTTTTGTGTGCTTCGTTCAGGACGACGTCCCTGAACCCGCCGAATTTTGGTGACCAAATTCGGTTCATGAGATAACGAGCTCCGTCGTCCTTGACTTCTAGATTCTTATACATTCCTCTTAATGCCTCACCTGTCACATTCTCAGGCTTCAAAGCTTCCAGCAGGGCCTCTTTGATTTGCATGGACAGGTGCGAATGGATTGTCATGGTTAATGACTTTACTCGGCGACCCGAGTATTCGTTTCGATTTAAGGCGTCAGCTACCACGTTAGCTTTACCCGGGTGATAACAAATATCACACTCGTAATCATTTAATAATTCTACCCATCGTCTCTGCCTCATGTTGAGCTCTTTTTGATTGAGGATGTGCTGAAGGCTTTTGTGATCGGTAAAGATAGTACACTTTGTTCCGTAAAGGTAGTGTCTCCAGATCTTTAGGGCGAATACTACTGCTCCCAATTTGAGGTCATGCGTGGCATAGTTGACCTCGTGCGTTTTTAATTGCCTCGATGCGTAGGCAATGACCTTTCCTCGTTGCATTAACACACACCCCAGACCCTGGTTTAATGCGTCGCAGTAGACCACAAAGTCTTCGGTTCCCTCGGGTAAGGATAAAATCGAGGCGCTGCACAGGGCCTGCTTTAATGTTTGGAAAGCGGTTTCTTGTTTCTCTCCCCAGCTGAAAGTCACACTCTTTTGGGTTAGGGTGGTAAGTGGTTTGGCAATCTTGGATAAGTTCTGGATAAACCTTCGGTAGTAGCCAGCGAGGCCTAAGAATTGACGGATTTCTGTAGGCGTCCTTGGTGCTGACCAGTTCTCGATCGCCTTGATTTTGGAGGGATCCACGTGTATCCCTTTCTCGCTAACCACATGATCGAGGAACTCCACTTCTCGGATCCAAAATTCGCACTTTGAAAATTTTGCATATAACTTCTCCGCCCTTAGTGTCTCTAATACCTGTCGTAGATGTTGGCTATGCTCTTCCTTACTCCTTGAATATACTAGAATGTCATCTATGAAGACAATCACGAACTTGTCTAGATAAGGCCGGCACACCCGGTTCATTAGATCCATGAACATCGCGGGTGCGTTTGTTAACCCAAAGGGTATCACTACAAACTCGTAGTGACCGTACCGAGTTCTGAACGCCGTTTTGGGAACATCCTCCTCCTGAACCCGAAGTTGATGGTATCCCGATCTCAGATCGATCTTTGAGAAGTAAGATGCTCCTTGGAGTTGGTCAAATAGGTCGTCGATTCGGGGTAAAGGGTATCAGTTTTTGATGGTAAGCTTATTTAGCTCGCGGTAGTCGATGCACATGCGAAACGATCCATCCTTCTTTTTCACAAACAGAACTGGTGCTCCCCAAGGCGAGAAGCTGAGTCTAATGAACCCTTTGCTCAGCAGTTCGTTTAGTTGGCTGGATAGTTCTTGCATCTCGGTTGGCGCTAGACGATAGGGTGCTTTGGCTACGGGGGTAGCTCCGGGGATTAGGTCGATTCGGAATTCAACTTGTCGTGCGGGTGGAACTCCGGGAAGGTCTTCTGGGAATACGTCAGGGAAGTTACAGACCTCCGGAATGTCCTTGACGTTTTTTACATCTTGTTTCTTATCCACTACGTGGGCTAAGAAGGCGTGGTATTCCTTGCGGAGATACTTTTGGGCTTTGGCGCAAGAGATGATTTGTAGGTTTGCACTGGGTTTGTCGCCGTAGACGACAAGAGTTTCGCCACTTGGCAGATTAAGGCGAACAGCCCTTTCGTAGCACAGAATGTCAGCACGATTTGAACTTAACCAATCCATGCCAATGATGATGTCGAAGCTTTTTATTGATACCGGCAATAGATCGATTTTGAATGAGTGATTGTCTAGAGTGAGGGTACACCCTGAGTATATGTCGTTAGTGTTTTCTGTTTTTCCATTAGCCATTTCTACGACGTATGTATCTTTTAGTGATTGGGGATTTTGTTTTAATAATTGTTTGAATTTGTGGCTAACGAAACTCCTCTCCGCTCCACTATCGAATAATATGCATGCATATGAGTTATTGAGGAGAAACATACCGGTAACCACCGTGGGATCCTCCCTTGCTTCTCCCTACCCTAAGGCCAAGATCCTTCCGACACGGCCGGTGTTTGCGTTTTTAGCTTTTGGACAGTCCCTCTTGTAGTGCCCAGTTTCCCCGCAGCCGTAACAGGCTCGGCTTGCTCCGGCGTTGGCGGCCGGGTTGGCTTGATGGGCAGACGCCCTACAGAAACGGGCGGTATGTCCCTTTTTGTTACAGTTGTTGCAGTACATTTCCCAACAAGGACCGTTGTGGTGAAAGTTGCACTTGTTGCACTTGGGAAGGGTTCCAGCATATTGTCTCAGTGGTGCTGGAGTGGAAGGAGTAGTGGCAACATGGATGGTAACAGTTTGTTGTCTCTTGGCGGAGTCCTGCGACGGTTGCTTCTTTTCATTGTTCCAGAACTTCCTCTTGTTGTTCCCTCCTTTTGCTCGATCGGAGGTGGTTGTCACAGTGTCGTGGCTGGCCCGATGATCAATGAGTTGTTGTGCCAGCTCCTTGGCACTGTCGAAGGTAGTTGGCCGTAAGGCCAACACGCTATTTTGAATCTGGGAAGATAATCCCCAGAGATATAGTTCCACCTTCTTGTTGGAATAGTGTCTAAGCCCGTAACTATATTTGGTATGTACTTAACCCGGTTGTGCATGATCCTTTTGGATTGCCTTCTCCAAAGCAACTTGACAAGGTAATTTAAGGAGAAAGAGAGAATATTATGGTTTATTAATATATTATAAGAATAATATATTAAAGGAGAAATCATATTTATTTAATTAGTATTAGTCATAAATTAGGAATTAATTTGGTGACTAAAAGAGATTAATTAAATAAAGGGGTATAAACTGTCAAATGTATGATAGTTAAGTTTTGGGTTAAGGAAACCTAATGGACTTAAGGGGGAACGAAATTATGATGGGGATCCATCATATTTTCGTCCAAGGCCTTATTCCAGAAGGTTCCTTGGGTTGCTTGGTGGCTAAGCTGTCCATTAGGGTTTAAACTGAAACCCTAGTAGCCTGCAAGTATAAATAAGACCCCTAGGCTATGGAAATCGGCTAGACTTCATTATAAGAGAACCATAGGGCCGATTTCTAGCACCTCTCACCCTCTCTCATATTTCCTTCTTGCTTGTGGGGTTTGTGAACCATTAGAGGAGTTACAATTGTGACTCTAAGCTCAAGATCAAGAAGATTACAAGGATTCAAGCTACTTGAAAGAGGTAAACCACTTAGATCTGTTTTCTTTATGATAATTTCGAATTGTATATGATAGATCTAGTTTTGTAAGTCTTGGATTCAAAGCATGTACAATAGAGAAACCTAGATCCAAGCATTAGGGTTTGTATTAGCACATAGGATTGTTTCTTATGCATAAAACCCATCAGTGGTATCAGAGCCTTGATTGGTTTCAATTGTATGTGATGCTTAACTGTTTTGCTTGCTGAAAATCGAGTTTTTTGCCTCTGCCCGACTCAACTCGGCGAGTCAGTATCTGGACTCGGCGAGTTGGCCCCTACTCGGCGAGTTCAGAGCTGACTCGGCGAGTTCGTGCGTCAGGCAGAGGGTATTTCGTGATTTAGTTGCTGTTTTGACTTGGATTTGATGCCTAAATCGTTTTTTGAAGTTAAAATCCGAATTTTATCTTAATTAAATGATTATCCTTGCCAAAACAATAGATAATTTCAAATCTTTTGAATATTGGTTGTTTACATGATAAATATGGATTATTTAAAATTATTTGGTAATTATCTAATGACTAAAATAAGATTAGGTCAAATATAGATAATTATGAAATTAATTGTTTAATTTAAATTATTTGTTATTTGATCCCTTATGTTTTGAAAAGTTCAAAACTTGCCCTCAAGTTTTGAAATTTGAATTTTGTGATTAAAAGTTTAATTTTGAATAATTTAAATTTCAAATCCTTAGAATTTTACAAGTTTAAAATTCAACCCTATACTATTATATATTATTACAAGCTTAATTAATATATATATATATATATATATATATATATATAATTTAAAATGCTAGTCTTACCGTTAGTAGGCCTCATTCACGAAGCCAGTCTATAAGGTGGGTATAAGGTTGCTGCCTATAAAATGACGCTTAATGGGTGTACACTCACACCCACCGCTTGCTTGACTGGTGGAGGGTCGTTAGCCGAACGGGTAGGATAGGGCAACCCTCTCCTCATTAAAAGTATAATAAAAAAAATACAAAGTAACTACATGTTTTACAAATTCCCAATCTTAGTTACTTTAGGGTAAAATGTGAAAATGATGCTAATCCATGGAATTACACTTCGTACCCTTGTCAAACGTTGGTGGAGCGCGTGTGGTTAACCGGCACATCAATTTGGGGATGACATTGGTAGCGAAGGGTGACTCGATGTTTGTCATAGATCAATGGAGCGTGTGTGGTTTACCGGCACATTGATTAGGTGATAGAGACATTGAGTGCACCATGTTGATTCGCATGGTTATTCACAATTTGTTTGCGATCCTCGGTATCCCAGTCGCAAATTTGAAATGCATATCGAGATTTAAACATGCCATTGAAAAGTTCAATGAATCTCAAAGATCTAGGAGTTTTCAATACATTTAAAACCTAAATTTCTTTTTCGTTTTTCATGGTGAGAATTAGTGAATCGTCATTCACTTACCTTCAAATTATTTACTTTTAGAGTACGGCATCCCTTTCTAAGTTGTAAATAATGTTGTTGGATCCTAGCCCTAATTTCTCATTTGGGTGTTTAATTAGGGATTCATTTCTAATCAAACTTTGTTCCTTTCTTTTTCAGATGTCTGCAAACAACAACAACAACAACGCTTCTGGGTCATTCTCGTTGATGAACCTGTGTCAGAAAGTGACATTTGATGGGTCAAACTTCAACGAATGGATGAGGTATATTCGCATGATCACACGCTACGAGGACAAAGAATATGTCCTCGATGAAAAGCTTGAAAAGATCATCCCAGATGTTGCTACTCCTGAAGAGTTGGCCGCCTTTGAGGCCCACGAGCGTGATGCTACGAAAGTTCACTGCATCATGTTGGCCACCATGAACCTCGAACTCCAAAAGTCCTATGAGGACATGTATCCGTATGAAATGCATCAGGATTTGCTGGACAGGTATCACCAGAGCGCGAGGCAAGAGCGCTATGAGATCATTACTAACATGATCACCGCTAAGATGGGGAGTGGAGAATCCCTAACCTCTCATTTGCAGAAAATGCAGAGGTATGTTGATCGTCTTCTCAAACTTAATGTTAAGTTTGATGAGGATTTGGCCATCGACATAATCCTCCACTCCTTGCCCTCCTGCTACAACCAGTTTAGGATGACCTACCACATGAACAAGGAGGAGGTCTCCTTGAGCAAGCTCCAAGGACTTTTTAGGACTGCTGAGAGCAACCTCAAAGACAAATCCGTTGCACCATCCCCTGCTGTGGTCGCTCCTGTGATGGCAATAGGTCAAGGAAAGGGTAAAAAGAGGAAGGCTCCATGTAAGAGCCACCATAAGGGGAAGCCCCGTGATGGTTCGTCCTCAAGTGGGACCAAAGCAGGCCCTGCTAAACCCTCATCCGATCCCAAGGAAGCAGAGTGCTTCTATTGTCACCAAAAGGGCCACTGGAAACGAAGCTGCCCTCAGGATCTGCAAGATATAAAGGATGGGAAGATTAATCCCACCTTTGCAGGTATGTATTCTATTAAATCTAATAACTCATCATTTGCTACTTCATGGGTTCTTGATACAGGGTGTGGTTACCACATTTGTTCTGATATGCAGGGCCTAAAAAGAAGTAGGGAGGTGGAACATGGAAAGATGAACCTGATTATGGGAAACAGAAGATCGTCGCTTGTGACCAAAGTCGGTGTTTATTCTTTAGTGTTGAGTAATGGGTTAGGGATAGATTTAAACAATTGCTGCTATTCGCCAGATACGGCAAGAAACATTATTTCATTTCATGGGTTGTTTAGACAAGGTTTCATATATTCTTTTGATAATAGTAATGGTTCTATTAATGTTTATTTGAATGGTGTCTTTTATTTCAATGCATTACCTTGTAATGGGATTTATGAATCTGTGATGGTTGTTGATAATTTAGGAAATAATGTTTTGAATATTGATTCGTCTACTAGTCTAGATAAAGCATGCTTGTGGCATTGTCGCCTTGGCCATGTCAACAAGAAACGCATAGCCCAACTCCAAAAGGATGGAGTGTTGGAGTCATTCGACCTTAGGGACGATGACACGTGTGAATCTTGTTTACTTGGGAAGATGACCAAGTCACCCTTTACTGGCGCTTGTGAAAGGGGTAAGGGTCTATTGGATCTCATACATACTGATGTGTGTGGGCCCTTTAGATCCACCACAAGGGATGATTTCCGCTTCTACGTGACTTTTACAGATGATTATAGCAGATATGGATATATCTACTTAATCAAGCAAAAATCGGAAACCTTTGAAAAGTTCAAAGAATTTAAGAATGAAGTGGAGAGTCAGCTGGGTAGGAAAATCAAGATGCTTCGGTCAGACCGAGGAGGAGAGTACCTAAGTCTTGAGTTTCACGACTATCTAAAGGAATGCGGAATTGTTTCGCAATTGACGCCTCCGAGGACGCCACAATTGAATGGTGTGGCTGAGAGACGTAATCGGACCTTGTTGGACATGGTTCGTTCTATGATGAGTCGGACTTCGTTACCAATAGCTTTCTGGGGGTATGCCTTAGAGACTGCCGCCCATATCCTTAACTTAGTTCCCACCAAAAAGATTACCAAGACTCCTCACGAAATGTGGACAAATAAGGCTCCCTCGTTGGCACATATCAAGGTTTGGGGTTGCGAGGCTTTCGTAAGACGAGAGACTCACGACAAGCTCGAACCTCGTAGTGAGAAGTGTTATTTAATCGGCTATCCGCAGAAGTCTTTTGGCTACCTTTTCTATAGACCGAGTGACAATGTTGTCTTCGTTGCTAGAAGAGGAGTTTTCCGAGAAAGGGAATTGATAAGCCAAGAAGACAGTGGGAGGCAAATTGAACTTGAAGAGATTCAAGATCAAAGAGATGAAGGAACCTCTGACACTGGCACTCAACCTGAGGAGGAAACTCCTGTTGAACCTGTTGACGAGTCCTTACCTCTTCGACGTTCCACTAGGGCTAGTGTTCAACCCCAGTTGTATGGATTTCATATTACTAATGAAGGGGATACATTCATTAGTGATAGTACACTAGTAAATTTGGACGAACCTAGCAGCTACAAGGAAGCCATGGCAGGCCCGGAGTCTGCAAAATGGATAGAGGCGATGGACAGCGAGATTTAGTCCATGTACGACAACCAATTTTGGAATTTGGTTAATCATGTACCGGGTCGCAAGACAGTCGGGTGCAAGTGGATCTTCAAGAAGAAGACGGACATGGATGGGAAAGTGCATACTTATAAAACGCGATTGGTTGCGAAGGGCTTTACTCAAACTCCCGGAGTTGACTATGATGAGACCTTCTCACCAGTTGCGAAGATAAAGTCTATTAGGGTAATGCTTGCAATAGCTGCGTTTCATGATTATGAAATATGGCAGATGGACGTGAAAACCGCTTTCCTTAATGGAAAGTTGGCTGAGGATGTTTACATGAATCAGCCAGAGGGTTTTGTCAATGCGAAGCATCCAAATAGAGTATGCAAGCTTGAGAAATCCATTTATGGATTAAAACAAGCGTCTCGCAGATGGAATCTTTGTTTTGACGAGAAGGTTAAAGAGTTTGGCTTTCTGCGAAGCGAAGATGAATCTTGTGTATATGTCAAAGCCAGTGGGAGTATAGTGAGCTTCCTCGTATTGTATGTCGACGACATACTACTCATAGGAAACGATGTCCCAACCTTGCAGGAGGTCAAGTCCTGGCTTGGGAAATGTTTCGCTATGAAGGACCTTAGAGAGGCTGCTTATATTCTGGGAATAAAGATAGTAAGAAACAGGGAAAAGAGACTGATAGGACTCAGTCAGGATACATACTTGGACAAGGTACTAAAGCGTTTTAGTATGGAAAATTCCAAGAAAGGGGAGTTGCCAATCCAAAGCAATACCAAGTTGAGTAAGACTCAAAGCCCGAGTACAGAGGCAGAGATAGCTGATATGAGCCGAGTACCTTATGCTTCCGCAGTAGGCTCTATCATGTACGCTATGACTTGTACTCGACCTGATGTGACCTTCGCTTTGAGCATGGTCAGCAGATATCAGGGGAACCCTGGTAGAGCCCATTGGATTGCGGTTAAGAATATTCTTAAGTACCTGCGGAGGACCAAGGAATGGTTTCTAGTCCTCGGTAGGAGTGATGACTTAAGGGTACGAGGGTACAGTGACGCTAGTTTTCAGACGGATCGGGATAATTTCCGATCGCAATCGGGCTGGGTCTTTACCCTAAATGGAGGAGCAGTGACTTGGAAAAGTTCCAAGCAGGAGACCGTAGCTGATTCAACATGCGAATCAGAGTGCATTGCGGCGAGCGAAGCGTCAAAGGAGGCTATATGGTTGAAGAACTTCATTGGAGACCTTGGAGTTATTCCATCCATAAAGGAGCCGATGGAAATTTTCTGTGATAATGAAGGAGTGGTTGCCTTGACCAAGGAACCGAGAGATCATGGTAGATCTCGACATATCGACAGAAAATACCATTTTATCAGACATCGGGTAGAAGAGGGACTCCTCGTTGTGAAGAGGGTATCATCAGAAGAAAACCCAGCAGATCCCCTTACGAAGGGACTGAGTAGGGTCAAACACTTGCAGCACGCTAGGAGCATTGGGCTGAAGGATGATATAAGTTTGGATTAGATAGGAAACGTGTAATAGATAGTTTGTACTTGACATTTGATGAATAAATAAAATTGTGTTATTTATGAGTAAAGCTACTATCTTGTGTTGGTTATTTATCTATTGTTTCAATTTTGCATGTTTTGACTTCCTGAATGATAGGATTATTCAAACAGTCCACAGTCGGTCATATTTTGGAAGTAGATATGAATGAAGACTGTCATGAATTGTTTGTAGATTGTCTAAAAGGTTTTGGGCATAGCAAAGGTTTGCTACAAAGTTCATGAGTGCTTATGAATATGATTTGAGCATTGGAATAAACCCGCGTTTGCTGGTATCACTTCGTGGTGTTTTGCCTTAAGTGATCGCAAAGCGATAATATCATATAGTCTTAAAACTCAGAGATATGGTTGTTGTTTGCTAGTTGGTTATGCATTGATGATGTGTAAACGCATCAGTAAATTGATGTTATAAAACGTATTATTCTGCATGATTCAATTAGTGAATAATAGATGCATATGAGTCGAAGTTGATCTGTTCCTTTTATTCTATGAGAATAAAAGTGATATCTTGGCCACTTGATGATTTGGTTTGACTTATGTGTCGGGCCCGGTCGGAGTGAAGTTGATGTGTTCAACTAAATTCTATGTCAAACAAATCGAAAATCGAGAAACAAGTGTTGGACAATAAGCATTGTCAGCATGATATCTAGACTGGATGATTATACGATCCCTTATCTAAAGGACAAGTTAATCAGAGTTGACAGCGAAGTATAAGAGCTACGATTGCTAATAGGATTCTGAAGTCATATGTGAGATATAGTTACTAGACTTATCCAAGTGGGAGACTGTTGGAATAGTGTCTAAGCCCGTAACTATATTTGGTATGTACTTAACCCGGTTGTGCATGGTCTTTTTGGGTTGCCTTCTCCAAAGCAACTTGACAAGGTAATTTAAGGAGAAAGAGAGAATATTATGGTTTATTAATATATTATAAGAATAATATATTAAAGGAGAAATCATATTTATTTAATTAGTATTAGTCATAAATTAATTAGGAATTAATTTGGTGACTAAAAGAGATTAATTAAATAAAGAGGTATAAACTGTCAAATGTATGATAGTTAAGTTTTGGGTTAAGGAAACCTAATGGACTTAAGGGGGAACGAAATTATGATGGGGATCCATCATATTTTCGTCCAAGGCCTTATTCCAGAAGGTTCCTTGGGCTGCTTCGTGGCTAAGCTGTCCATTAGGGTTTAAACTGAAACCCTAGTAGCCTGCAAGTATAAATAAGACCCCTAGGCTATGGAAATCGGCTAGACTTCATTCTAAGGGAACCATAGGGCCGATTTCTAGCACCTCTCACCCTCTCTCATATTGCCTTCTTGCTTGTGGGGTTTGTGAACCATTAGAGGAGTTACAATTGTGACTCTAAGCTCAAGATCAAGAAGATTACAAGGATTCAAGCTACTTGAAAGTGGTAAACCACTTAGATCTGTTTTCTTTATGATAATTTCGAATTATATATGATAGATCTAGTTTTGTAAGTCTTGGATTCAAAGCATGTACAATAGAGAAACCTAGATCCAAGCATTAGGGTTTGTATGAGCACATATGATTGTTTCTTATGCATAAAACCCATCACTTCTTGCTTTCCGGAGTGACCATCGCCGGACAGAGGAGTGCTAGATCATTGAATCGGGCAGCATAAGCTGCAAGGTCAGAGCCCGTCATCTTGAGACTCCACAGTTCTTGCTATAATTTTTGCACTTCACCCCTAGGGCAATACTCCTTCAGCATCATAGTTTTCAAATCTTCCCAGCTTATCAAATTAGCCACGGCGAGAGTTACAGATTTTACGTGGCCGTTCCACCAAGTAAGGGCCCTGCCGGTGAAAGTGCAAGCTGCGAATTTGACTTTGTTTGCTTCGGGGCATGCACAGATCTCGAAGACAGATTCGGTCTTCTCGAACCACTGCATCAAAACGATGACGCCCCCGCTTCCATTGAAAGGGTCGGGTTTGCCATTTGTGAAGTCCTTATAGGAACATTCTCTCGAACTCCCTTGGCTATCTTCTTGAGTGGAGTTATTAGTACCGCTCCCTGTCCTCCTGGCACCGTCAGTGCTGATTTGGGACATAGCAGCTGCCACTGCGGCCGTAACCGCAGCCTGAAACACAACAGGATCATACTGGGGAGGCGGCGGTGGTGGATTTGTTTGTGTTCTGCCAGTGCGTCTAGCAGATCTACGAGGTGGCATCTTTCTGTCATAGAATTTTAAAGACGAAACGAGTATAAGTCTTTTAGTAATGGTTATAGGTCGGGTCGTAAAACTAGGTTATTAGTTTTCAAGTATAGTATTTCCCAATTTTCAAATGTTTGCAAACAATTCATAGTAGGAGTCTATATAAATAAACTTATGAATTTAGTAGTAATGACTTCAAATGAAATCTTCTAATCTTTGTTCCATGCCTGATCCACTCATAAGACCACTTGATGTATACTAGTTGTGTGCAACTAAGGTTCAATAGACCGTCGAACTTAATGAGTCTGCCCTGAGCCCACAACCAAACAAGGAACAGGATCCAAGGCGGACTCACAATTTCTAAGTCGATCGCCTCTTAATTACATATAACCTCGAGGTATATATTAAATAATCTCAGAGTTACCATAAGCAAATCGTTTGTAATGATATGTTATGCAACCTGAGGTGAACTCCCAGTAAAATAAAATGCATGCCAACTTTCATTGATATAATTTAGTACATGCTTTTAGGAAAATTTGACCTTATAGAAGGTCTACATTATATCAACGTAGCAGAAAATTTTGACAACACATAAACCCTTTGACTAGTGTAATCACTTAGACACAGGGTCAAAACTACTTGCAAGAAAGAGTAGCCCCAACGCATTCTCATAAACCTAGTTTATAACAAAACGTGAGTAGTTGCAAGCACTACTCGAGGCGGGTGGTATCAGCTGGTCCCTTGCGGCCTTGAGACGAGGTCGAGGCTCCCTGTAGCTCCGCAATTCGGCGCTCGGCCGCGATCACTCTCTCCTCGAGAGCCGCGTTCCTTATCTGGTACTCCCTTACCTCCGCCCGAGCGGTGGTAAGGTCCTCAATGAGTTGGTCCATGGGATAAAAGTCTCTTTCCAAGTCCCTGGTACGAGCATCTGAGGCTTCTACCACAGCGTTGAGATCCCGAACTTGATTCGCCATTTCCCTATTCTGGTCCCCAAGGTTCGTGATCTGCTGGATCACGACTGGGAGGGCTCTGTCAGCCGGTCCCCCATGACTGAGGTCGTAGTAACCCCGTTGATCGCCAAATGGTGATCGTTGTCGTTGTTGACGGCTCCATCTCTCGATCACTGTTGCCCAACGGGGCTCGGGCCCGTTGTAGCCAAAACGGTTCGCAGGCACCCTGGCGATGTAAGGAGGGTTGATGATTTCCTCCTCCGGCTCCTCCTCTTCTTCTTCGTCCTCCAATTCCTCTTCTTCTTCGTCCTCTTCGGGGTCTTCTTCAGGCTCCTCCTCGAATACTTCCTCGGGATCATCTTCCGGTTCTGCTTCCAACCAACCACCGTTCCCCTGGTTCGGAAAGTAGGGGTCTCCGGGTAAATGAAATCCTGCCATGTCGTCTGTACGAGAATAGGGGTGTAAGAGGCACATAATGAATCTAGAAATATTGTGCTTAAGCAACATAAAATACTCATATAGTATTTTAACGGTTGTGTTTGTTTCTTAACGTGTTTCTTGTATGGGTGTTGGTAAGTTGTTAGACTCGTTGTCCACTATGACTATTCCCCGGCATATACTAGCCACTTCTCGGACGAATATAGTTGATCAGGCTATATTCCTCCCAGACTTGATTGCATATCCCAATGTATAATCACATTGCACAACTCCTTTATTTTTAACTTTCGCGTTTCCCTTAGACGTGACACTATACCGGTATGCATTTATGTACTTATACTTTTTCATAAAAATAACGCTTTTATTATTTTTAAAAGTATATTTGTAGGGAAAAACATTTAAATCAGAGAATCTTAGTCCCTTTGCGTTTATAGTTTGTATATCTTACGTGGTTTGATATACTATGTTCACTATAAATATTGCTCTGATACCAATCTGTCACACCCCCAAACCAAGGATGGCGGAAACGTCCGGGGGTGGCGGACTTCATATATGGTATCACAACAACAAGTATAATAGTGCTCATAGTAAATACAACCATCATAAATATAATTGAAAAAGTTACACCATAGTATGAGTTTACATGTTTCAAAATCAATTACATTATGATGACAAAAATGTATAAATTGACGTCTTGCGTCTCATCCTCAAAAGCAGTTGGTTACCTGTTTCACTGGTTTCCTGAGAATACAAGTAGTTTTGAAAGAGTGTCAACAATTAAGTTGGTGAGTTCATAAGCTTTTGGATGTAGAGTTTGAAAACCTTTGTTTGTAATGGTAATGTATGCTTCAAGAAAAATCTCTTATTTTCCTTATAAAAAGTCATGTAATCTTAAATCCCAAGACCGAGAGTATCTGTGTATTTTGTACTTATAACGTGTTTGAAATTGTAATGTGTATCCAAGAAAAATCCAATATTTTCCTTATAAAAGTCATGTAGTCTTAAATCCCAAGACCGAGAGTATGTGTGTATTTTGTACTTATAACGTGGTTGTAGTTTTAAATAGATAAAACCCCTTTTAAGTAGAATTTTTCCCGTAAACTTGAAATGTTGTTAACTCCCTATGTGAGTCGTTATAACCATATTATAACTAGAATTTAACCTGCTACAACATTTTTCAGACGTCAAGATCCTATGACTTTTGTCACCCGTAGACCTGCAGGTCCTGCTGTAGCTAGCAGCAAGGTGTGGGGTGTCAATCCCAATATAGATCTATACACAATTATCACGCTCTCCCTACAAGATACTCTGGTTATAACTTGCAGGAATTTTAACCCGTACTCTAAGAGTACAATTGAAGAATTGTCTCACAACTTACGTTAACTAGTTTACGTGTAGTTTGAATATAACACATTTTCCGTGGTGGGAGTGAAATCACCCTTTGTGTAATAAATTCGTGATATGAAATCCATAAACTATTACTATTATAGTTTATCATGTAGTATATGAAAAACCCGTTTGTATTGAGTGTAAAACCTTTTTCTGTGTAAGTAGTATGTTTAGCAAAGCATAACTATAACTCTTATGTTTCACCTTGTATATTTGTAATGATAAAGGATTCTTACAATTCAGTAAGTAATTTCTGTTATTTAAATATAATTTAACAGAAAACACATGTAAAATATGAAATCATCAAAGATAAACACTTTGCTCAACATGTTACAAAGTGTTATTAAAGTTGTAGGCTGTTAACTAGTTTTTAACCTTTCTGTACTGTTTTAGAAAGATCATAGAAAAATCATACGAACTCAAAAACTGATTCCGTAAACTCTGAGAGTTTATAAAATGTGTCTAGTTTATCCCTAATTTTTATTATGATTTTTATAAGTCTATAACTTGTGTGAAAATGCTCATATTCACCGACTGGTCCGAATTCGTTTCTGAATTGATAGACAGTTTTATAAAAATCACCATAAATTGTAGAAAAATCGTATGGAGATGTGCAAGTAGTCATTAGAAAGGTATAAACCTGAAATACTTGCATCTGAAACAGTTTTGAAAGATATTAAGCTTAAGGTGGTCAAAACAGTCCGTGAATAGGACTCAACTTTTCTGACGAAAGCTGTTGTTTGAATTTAGTTAAGTTTTTGGTGTATTAACTTGTATTCCCCCCCTAAAACTTGAAGATAACGTGAAAATGTAAGGGTATGAACTCACCTTGAGTGATTTCCTTAGATGAATGCTGAAGAGAAAAGGTTTCCAAACCAAGAACACTTGGTAAAAGCTTGGAGAGTTGAAGATCTAAGAATAATTATGGCGACATTGTTATGAGAGATTCATAATCTGAGTGAAGGAGTGAAGAATGTTCAATGTAGGATGAGAATACTTACTGAATGTGGGTGAAAAGCTCAAAGGCAGCCTTGGAGTCTCGAGTTCTTAGAGAGGGAAATGAGAGAAAAGTGTTTGCTTTTTGGTGAGAGAGAGTGAGTAAAGTGGAATGGGAGTTGGGCGTTTCCAGCTTTTGATCAGTTATCCAGCTGGAGAGGAGGGGTGAGAGCTTGTGTCATACTTTAGATCAAGTCAACACTCCAACCCAAATCCTTACCCAAAAGATATTGTTCTTAGTTTAAGATCCTCTCCCCAAAATGTGATTAAAATATGATAATATAGGGTCTTATATGTCAAAATACGAATTTGGGTGAAAATCTCATGTTAAAATCATGAAAAACGAGCTTAAAAGACGAAACTACTCGAAAACCGGGAAAAAGAAGCGAACTTGCGAGACCAGACCGAAGGTTCGGTCCTATAGAGTGAGAACCGAAGGTAGGTTCGGTCCTAAAGCCTTGCACGCGAACTTGGTCAGGAGGGAACCGGAAGCGAGTTGGAGAGAAATGGACCGAAATAGACCGAAAGGGCTTGTTCCGGACCGAAAGTGAGTTCGGTCCTATAAGGAGGGTTCGGTCCTAATAGGTCTCGGTTCCTAAGAGAGGTTCGGTTCGTTAGAGGGTTTCGGTTCTTTAAGAGGTTTCGGTCCTTTGAGAGGTTTCGGTTCCTAAAAGAGTTTCGGTCCTTTAAGAGGGTTCGGTTCTCATTAGGGTTTCGGTTCTCAAGAGGGTTTCGGTTCTCAAGAAGGTTCGGTTCCTTAAGGCTGTTTCTCCATTTATCTTCCCGTTTCGAGTTGTTTTCGAATAAATTAAGGGTCGGGATGCCCCGGGTGATTATAAAAAGTTGAAAGAGATTTTGAGAGACATTTTGGAGAGAGAGAGATATAGCGAGAGAGATTGAGAGAGACTTTGTTTGTGACCTTTGCGAGTGTTTAGCTTCGAAATGCAAGGTTTGTAAACCCCGTTTTGCCTTGTTATGAGTGTTATACGCTCCCGTAAGGTATGTATTAATGTTCTATCGAGCAGTTACATCATTTTATTCTGATTAGGGTCTAGATTTTCCAAACACGTGATATCCCAAAATGATAATTTTCATTAAAATAGTGAGTTGTAGAATAGTAAGCATAAGTAGACCCCAATATACGAAGGTTAATTGAGTTGACCGGTTTGACTTGTTCACTTTATTTGGCTTTGACTTGACCAGAAATTGACGGTTGTCACAATTTCTCTCCAAAATAGTCATTGGCCTCTCCACATAGTTGAGGCACTCATCGACCTAAATATCATCCAAGGACAGCACTGCATCCTCATCCAATACACACTTTCGAAGCTGCGAAACATGGAAAGTGATGTAAATCTGACTGAGCTCCTCAGGTAGATCCAACCTGCATGCAACATTGCCAACCCTGGCAATCACACTAAAAGACCTAATATATCGGGGAACCAACTTCCCCATCTTCCTGAAGTGTATCACACCCTTCCAAGGTGAGACCTTCAGTAATACCATATCACCGACCTGAAACTCCAACTCGCATCGGCGTCGGTTGGCATAGCTTTTCTGCCGACTCTGAGTTGTCTGCAGTCTCTGCCTGATCTACTGGATAAGCTCTGTGGTCTAAAGGACTACTTCGGTCCTTCCCATAACCCTGTGACCAACCTTTCCCCAACAAACTAGGGTACGACACCTCCACCCATACAAGAGCTCAAATGGCGGAGCACCAATGTTGGAGTGGTAACTATTGTTGTAAGAGAACTCCGAAAGAGGTAGGTAGGAATCCTAACTCCCACCAAAATCAATAACACGGGCCCGCAACATATCCTCAAGGGTACGTATCGTCCGCTCACTCTGGTTGTCGGTCTGCGCATGATAAGCAGTGTTGAAATGTAACCTCGTGCCCAGTTCCTCGTCCGCTCAATCGATCCACGATGAACCAGATAGCATCAAAACCATTTGCCGTCTTCAACAACTCATCGAAATTTACTCTCATTTCAACATGGGAACCTCCAGAGGTTGCAGCTTGTCACGCGGCCTTTGATGCTCAGCCTTGACCATCCTGTAGGTCAAGCATCTCTCAACATACCAGGCTATCTCCCTCTTCATACACGGCCACCAGTAGCTCAATTTCAAATATCGATACATCTTGGTGGCCCCCGGATGAATAGAAAAACGAGACTTATGAGCCTCCTGTTGGATTAATGTCTAAGTCCATAACTATATTTGGTATGTACTTGACCCGACCTGGCATGGTCCATTTGGGTTGCACTTCACCGGCACAATTTATATGGATAGTCTTTTGAGAATAGTATATTTATGATTTATATTAATATATTATAAGTTCTAATATATTAATATGGAATCATATTATTTAATTAGTATTGATCAAGAATTAATTTAGAATTAATTAAGTGATAAAAAAGAACTAATTAAATATGGACTCTTATATATATGGAATGGGCCAAGTTCATTTAGGTTGGGCTAAGCTTTCATGGATGGTCCATGGAGCTTTTAACCCATGGATCCTATGTAAATGAAAGGTCATGGGTATTAGGGTTTACATGGATGTAACCCTAATCCTCCATAATATATAAAGGGGTCCTTGGCTCACAAAATTGGCACAAGTATGTGAGAATAAGAGTGGGCCGATTTTCATGTGCATACATATTCTCTCAAGTTCTTCCAAGGTGTTTTGGTGATTTGTGATTCCATTTGAGGCTTCCACACTATTGGGGCTAAGCTCTTAAAGCTTGAAGACATCAAGCTACATCAAAAGGTATGTCATCTAACTAGAACTTTGTAGTATAGGTGCTTCATAATATGCTAGTTAGGATGAAACCTTGGAATAGTTAATATTTGCATGTATAATAGAGAAAACATAGATCCAAGGTTTATAGGGTTGCATGTACACCATAGGAGTGTTAGAATGCTCAAAATCCAACAGTGGTATCAGAGCCATGAGTTGTTTTCTGTTATATTGATGCAAATGTTTTATTTTCAAGTTGGAAAAAAAAGGAAAAAAAAACATGACGTTTGTCAAATTTTAAGATAATTACTTGTTTTGTGAAAAACGAATTATTTCTAAAATTTGAATAATTTGTTATATGAGTTGAATTAGGTCAAATTTAGTAAAAGATAAAATGATATGATTATTTTATTAGTTTTAAAAGTTTGATCTAAATGTTTTAAGGAGTTACAAATTTTATCATAAAATTTTGGAGCTCAAAAGTTTTTTTTAAAGTTGTGATCTTAAGGGTTTTTGAAACTTCCATAAGTTATGGATATGAAAGTTTTTTTAAAAAAAAAAAATTTGATTCAAAGTTTTTATGGAGTTACAAAATTTGGTGTTAATGTTTTAAAGAATTCCATAACTTGTTCTTAAGTTATGGAACATGGAAAGTTTCATCATAAAACACCATTAATTCCATAAGTTATGGAATCCAAAGGTTTTCAAGAATTACAAAACTTACCCTCAAGTTTTGGAATTTGAGAAAAGTTTTTTATGAAAAAAAGAATTGAATTTTAAAACTCTTGGGTTCATAACTTAAACAATTAATTAAATGGTTTTAATTTTGAGTTTAATAATTGGAATTATGATGTTTTGTTGAATAGTTCAAATTAACTCTTATGGACTTTATTAATAGTTAATTAAACCGTTTAATTAAAAGAGTATTATTAATCCATAAATATATGGTTTTAGTTTAATTAAATTAAAAGTCTAGTTTAATTAATAGATTAAACCACCAAGTATTTTAAATGTCTAAAATACACCCTTATACTATTATAATATTAAAAGTTTAATATATTATATGTATAAGAGCAAGTCGTCTTACCATTAGTAGGCCTCATTCACGAAGTCGGTCTATAAGGGGGGGTATAAGGTTACTGCCTACAAAATGGCAGTTTAATGGGTGTCCACTCTCACTCACCGCTTCCTTGACCGGTGGAGGGTCGTTAGCCGAACAGGTAGGACAAGGACTATAATTCTCCCTTCATTATAATTATAATGATAAATACTAAATAACTAAACACTTATAAATTCTCAATCTTAGTTACTTAGGAAAATGTGAATAAGGTGCTAATCCATGAAATTACATTTTGCACTTTGTTTAAGCTGTTAGTGGAGCGTGTGTGGTTAACCGGCACACTAACCTGGACTTAACAAGGTAGGCAAAGGGTAACTTAATGTTTATCATAGTATCGTTGGAGCGTGTGTGGTTAACCGGCACATCGATTGAGGGGTAAATATTAAGGGTACCAAGTATATTTGCATGGTTACTTCACACCTTGTTTTGTGATCCTCGGCATCCCAATCACAAAACCTGAAGGGCACACTCGAGATTAAAACATGCCATTGAAAAGTTCAATGAATCTCAAAAGAATCTAGGAGTTTCAAAACCAATTAAAACCTAATAATACATTTCGTTTATCTTGGTGGAAATTGGTGAATCGTCATTCACCTACCTTCAAATATTTTATAGCTTGGATTACGGCATCCCTCTTCCAAGTTATAAAATAGTTTGTTGGGTCCTAGCCTTAATATATCATATTGGGTGTTATATTAAGGACTTAAATCAACTTTACGTGAATTTCTCCCATTGTTGATGTCTGGTTTAGACAACAATGATCTTCCCAAACCAAGCTTTCCTAATGAATATGACTTCCCGAGTTTGGCTCATGGAAGTCATACTTCTCTTCCTCCACCTCCTCCAATTATTCTCCCTAACCCACAAGTTCAAGGTCACTCAAGCCCTAATGGCAAGCAAGGTCTATGTGTGATCACATCTTAGAGATGAAGTCACATATTGACAAGCCGGGAGAGTTGGGTGTCAAAGTCTTGAGAAAGTTGGATGTTCAATCACTTTCTAAGTCACATAGTGAGTTCCTTTGGGACTACTATGAAACAGACTATGACATGAACCTTAATGATCATATCTATTTGCTTGGTGCTGCTGAATCAGCAATGATTTGGAACGATAGTAAAGCAAATTTGATTAGAAGATCAACTTCCCAAAAACTTTATGGACAGTGACAATGGTGACACTGGAAATCCAGAAAAAGCATTCTCTTCCCAATGGAAAGGGATTGGCCATAGTCAACCCGGTTGACCAAATGGTAAAGAGAAAGGCTAAGTCTGAGATAGTCCCATTACCAAAGGGTCCATATGTTTATTTTGCCAAAGGAAGGGGCTTTAATTGCAAAGCTGCCAAATTTACCTAAGGTTGTTAAAGTCAATAAGTTTGACTCTACATCAGGTAGAGCCCATTATCTAACTCTGTTAAGTTCTATTCTGAGATCCTCATTACATGATGTGACTGGGTCACATGTTGATGTTTTAAGAATCAAAGAATAGAGAGAAATCTTAAAGGAAGTATATGCTGATTCTGATCGCGAAGGTGGATTTCGATCGCATCAGAATTTTGAGCAGTTGCTTAAGAAGTTGTGATATATTGCTAAGGAATAGATAACAACAATTTTTCATGTGGATTGTAAGGATAAGTTTTTCCGCAAAGTTTTAAAATAAAAGAAAATTGTTTAATTTTATTTATTTGAAGTATCCTTACAATGACATTTGTGGAAAAGTTTTGTTTATATGATTCCACTGACAGCAATATTGGAAAATGGATTTGATTCTTTCATTTGTGGTAGTGTCTAAATTTACCAAATCAGGAAAGTTCCTCATCGCCCAAGTTTCAATTGGACCGAAACTTGGAATCATGCAAGTTGAATAGTATGATGAATGAGAACTTTCAAGCATTGGAAAATCAAGACTAATTACTTGTTCACATGGATGTATGAGTCAAGTGAAGGACTAAAGGGATCGAGTACACATTCTTGTGTACTGGTCATGTCCACCACAAAGCTCGTTAAGACTATTTGATTTACTAAAGTTTAGTAAATATGGTTATACTTACAAGTTTAAGTATAATTCTGAAACATTGGAAAAGTCTCAATGTATGGCAGAACGAATGGGAAGAATCAAATTAGGCAGAAAGATAAAAGTTTCTCAAATCTGAAAAGATGGGAGAGTACTTTAGTATCATGTTTGTGATCATCTTAATGATTTAGAAATCATATCACTATTAGTCCTCTAAAGGTCATCTTAGTGCATTCTTATGACTAAGAAGAGGAGTCATGAATTGTTGAAATTGTTAGATCAGGAAGATGAGTCATACTTCGTTCCAAAACAATTCTTAGAGTCATACTCCAAGATTGTAACTTGAGTGACATATCTTAAAGAAAGGTTTAAAACACTTGTCAAATGTAAGAGTAAAAGTGTCCTATTCTTGTACATTTGAAATTGGTAAGTTGTGATGTTTTGGATAAAACAAAGACCAACTAAGGCCAATTGTGTGAAGTGTTTGTCTTGATAAAGAATCCGCACTATCTCTTGAATATTTGGCAAGATAGTCTTATATGTCAAGAGGACAGTGGGAGTCTTAAAGATCCTAAAAAGAATTTCAAGAACTAATCAAGAATAAAACATGAGGTTCTTCACTAGCACACGACTTGAGGTTTATAACCTATCGTGTTGACATATTCTGTGCCCATTCCAGTTAAAGTTGGCTTTGCATAGGAGTTCTGAAAGTTCTCAATTGGTTGCATAACAACTTGGAAGCAATGGCAGGCCCTGTACTGCCAGGTGGCAAGAAGTTAAGATTGCATAAGTTCAGTCCATATGAGTTTGGATTTGTCATTATCCTTGTCTTGTGACTATGGTTTTGACGATTCACATTGATAAGAACACATACACCATAAAATCTAAGGGTCATAAGGTTTCTCTCCGATTCATGAAAATGATGGTGAGGAAACACTTCCACCAAGTAGATTTGAAGCAGATGGCAAAAGGTATAAACAATTGAGACTATGATTACGGCATCCCTTTTCATAGTTCTGAAATAGTTTAGACACACATGCATGCAATCTAAGGAAAGGTGTATGATTTTGATAAAGTTTTATCAAAGCATCTCGTATCAGAAATCTGAACTTTGGTAAGAAAGTCAATAAAGTATTGATTTCTA